>NW_024543085.1:1337000-2000500 GCF_018167655.1 Microtus oregoni
GAGGTTTAACATAGTGTTAGCTTTATGAGATTGTAGCTTCTGGCTACAGCAATTATAAAAGAAGGCCATTGTTTTGTGTTGCTGTCTTGGCTGGTGAAAGAATGCTATCAGATTAAAAAAAAAGGAAAGCAAGACAGGGAAACAAACGGCAAATGTGTGTTTTACAAGAACAAAATCTCTTCTCCCCACTGTCCTTCCAACATACACACAGTCTCTTTCCCTCTCCCCCATCTCTCTTTCTGTCTTTCTCTAGTCTCTCTGCCGTCTAGGGAGATAAACATATGTAAACTGCAGTGTAATAAAAAGGGACTTGAGGGTCCAGTATTTATTCTGTTAATTTTTTTTGCAGTTTTGATCCTGACCTATAAACTGAAGAGTTTTATGTCAATTTCCATGACATAATTATGTAATTTGTTAGAATAAAAACCTCAAACTGACTTTTAGGCTTTTAGCCCTTGTGTGTTTACTTTAGCTGTGAGGGGTGTTATGTAGTTACATCTAGTTACTGTTGGATTCACTTTGGCTCAATTAGTATGGCGTTTGGATAATTTAAAAGTAGTAGCGGAATGCAAAATTTATAGTTTTTTTTTTTAAAGCACAGATTCATTTTCTTAAGAGATGAATCCTTAGTATGAAATTGCTTTGTAAAGTGATCGATTTGTTCCTTAGAAACCATAAACATTCCAGAAATGTTTTCATAACATCTTCCGAGGTCTTAAATCGTTTATGTATTTGAATCCCCATAAAACCTTTTGTTTTTGTGTTGAGTGAGATAAGAAGTAGGCTGGCTAAAGCAGAGGTATTGCCTGAAATACCTGTTATGATCATTTTTCATAAACTTACATTCATATGTGCATTTTGTGTGTTAGCTCACGCAGCTTTATCTACCTCAGATAATAAAGTGGAAGAGCAGCTTGGGTGGTAATGTATTCAAGCTGTGTGAGGCTGCTGGGGATGCAGCTCTAAAACATGAAGTAACTGTTTCCTGACAGTCTGCTAAAATAATCCTGCTTGCTGTATTCTGTTAATAAAATATGGAACATTTATGCTTATTGTGGATACAGTGTGGAACACAATGGCATATGTTATTTATTTTAACTAGAGGAAAACAGAATTCTAATGCATGTACATGTATGTTTTACTTCCTGGTGAGTGTGCCTTTTTTTTTTAAATCAAGGCTCTTTATTGCTTGGTCATGCGGCATAATTTCAGAATTGCATTTTTTTTCGTTCCTTGGTTTAAACTCGCATTTCTCTCTGTTCCTCCGTCCTCTGAGAACGCCTCTTTTTTTTCTGCTAGGTTGAGAGCACTTATGCCTTTTTGCCTTTGTCTCTTTCCTTCCCTCTAGTCTGCCTTGCCTTGCTGTTTAACTGTTGAGGGTGATGCTGAATTTCACTAGTCTCTGGATGCTGTCATTTGGAGAGTTTTCCATGTTGTTCATGTAGCTCGACCACCCGAGCAAGGGAAAGCGGTAGAGCTTGTGAAGCAGGCTAGCAAGCTCCTGATGGCAGTGTGGGGCGATTTGATTTGCTCTTCTGCCTTCTCTCTCTGCAGTTAAATCCATGACTTTAGCTGTTTCTTTGCAGCTTTAATTCTGAGGTGCACTGATGTACATTTTCTCTATTTTCAGTTAAATGTTGTTGCATTTCTTAGCTTTGTTGACAGATTAGTTTTGGATTTTCATATTTTAGACAGCGTTTACACCACATTAATTTTAATACTCATTTCATCATATACTATAAACCAAACACTATAAAATAAATCCTTTAAACACTTCATTAATAATATAACAGCTGATAAGACTGAACTATTTAATTCTAAACTTAGTTTAACTATTTCATTTTTGCAACCCTTTTTCTTAGCATACTTTGAAGGATTTTATTTGGTTGTATTTTTTCCCCAAGTTTGCCTTAAATTATTTTGTAGGAAATATTTTGTTCATTTGTTAAATTACCTTGTCAGATTCTGTTCTAGATAAAGAATTGCATATTTTTATATATCTTCAAGGCTAGAGAATGAGTTTTTAATTCTAGCAAAATTATGCATCAGTTACATTACAATATGAAATACAGCTTCTTCTGTTTATTATTCCCATTTGTATACATAAAATACTCTCAACTCATCTAATATTTTTGTTGTTCTTACTAATAGAAGCATTATGTTGCCTACCCAGACTGTTTTTGTTTCCTATTCCTTTTGAACACAATTGACTGATCTGTAATTACCGAGTGCTGTGAATTCTGGCACTACAGAGCACAATGATGGGGAGTAAGGAGCGGGTGCAGTCTGAATGTGGGGTCTGCCTAAGCAGGCAGCCTGATGCTGTGGCAGCTTTTAGGGGCTGGCTGGGGGAAGCCGAGCCTGACAGACTGCACATGCAGCCGCTGCCTGAGCAGTTTGAATGAGCTCAGGTGCACGTTTCCCACAGAGCTCACTGCAAGGAGGGCTATTGTACTGGGCTAAAGTGGTTTATCAGGGTATTTGGTTTGGGTGGAGTTCTCCACTGTATGCTCTGTATCTTTTCCTGCCTTGCTAGGTTTCATCCCTGCCCTTCATATTAAAGTATGAAGCACTCCATGTTAGTTCTTCGTGTTCTCTGATGTTGACTGAGTAGATCCCTAGGAAGGAGCAGCAGCTGGCCTTTGTGTTTATACAGATTGTACTGTTCTTATGAATTCATCACATTTTGAAATGTACATTTCTGAGATATTTTTAAATGAAATCACATTTTCCCTTTGGCAATTTTAATAACTTTAAAACAGATGAAAAATTATAATCATAGGTTTGAAGAGGCTAAATCAAATTTCCAAGGTTGTAGAGATGCAGCTAAAGCCGGAGAGTCCTTGGCCTCAGGTCAGTCTCCCTGGTGCTGATGCTGGTGCTGATGCTGGAGAGCATCAGCACGGGGTTAGGGCTGGTGCCAGTCAAACCCAGAAGAGGATACCCTTGATCACTGCATGTATTTGCATTTCTGGCTTAGCTACAAATGGTAGTTTCTAATATTTCTGATTTTGTAATGTGCAATATTTCTTTTTGGATAGTACCAACTGTATTTATTTGTGGTACTTTGACAACGACACCTTCTTGAGGCTTTTATTTTAGATGCCAGTGTCCTTTTTTAAAAAAAATTATTTTAATTTTACATACTAGACCCAGTTCCTCCTTTCTCCCTTTCTCCCCCATTCCCTATCCTATCTATCCCTCATACATTCCTCAGAGGAGGTAAGGCCTCCCTTGGGGGAGTCAACAAAGTCTGGTATACCAGTAGAAGCGGGACCACCAAGCCCCTTCCCCCTGTGTGTGTCCTTTTAAGGGAGGGAGGTTTGTCAGAGGATTCTGAGTTCCCTTTCCTCATTTCATCCCTCTCATTATATCTGCATTGGATGAATGGAAACGGCCTGTTCTCCACAGGGGATGTGAGTGAGGCACACGCCAGATTTGAGCACCGCCGCGCTGTTGAGGGTCCTAAGTGCATTGTAGTTCCCATCTTCTGCCACCACACAAGTGCAGCTGCCCTCCCTCCCCTCCTAGCGGACTTGGATGCCTGCTGTTGGACTTGCAAAGTGCTGGCTGAGCCCCAGACGTCACTGAGATGGTGTTTTGTTATGTGTGCTCAGACTGATGGTGAAACGTGAGTCTGTGGTGTGTGTCCGTGACAGGTTCAGGGAGTTGCTTGCATTTCCTTTAGCCTTTCTGGTATTCAAACACTGCAAAACACAGTCTGAATTCTTTTTTCCTCCCTCCAATAGAAAAGCAGTGTTTTAGTGTTTGGCTACCTCCTGCTTTTCTGGTTTCTAATTAGCTTGTGTCCTCGGTCAGAATGGCTCTCAGAAGGTGCATGACTGAAGGCACAGGCCATTTGTTTCTGTGTAGATGGCATTTTAACAGTTACACATACTAAAATTATGACTTTTTTTTTTTAAAGGAGGAATTCAGGGAGCTTCGAGAACAGCCGAGCGACCCTCAAGTTGAACAAGAGCTAATTAATAGTATCGAGCAAGTCTATTTTTCTGCGGACCCATTTGATATTGTTAAATATGAGCTGGAGGTAAAAAGAGATTTTGATTAAAACGCATCTAAAGCTTATTTTCTCAGTACATATGAATGAATTTGTGAGACCTGAAGTTTGGAGGGAACTCATACCTTTAATAACACCAATAGGTCTGTGATTATCACAATATGAACTTTTAATGAACTCAGCCAGTGTCGTGCAGCCTGAGAGTGCTGGCTAGGGAAGCTTGTCTGGGCTTCGGGTTTTAATTGCTACTGTGCAGCTTCTCATCATATTTCCACATTACCTAAACATGTTCAGAAAATACAAACCAAAATAAAATTTAAAATTTAATTGTTGAAAACTTACATGCTTAGAAAAGCTATGTAGGACTTTTTGTCTGTACACAGGGCCTGACTTGTGTACTGGCTTCAACTCCTCGGTTTAAGTGACCCTCTGACTTCAGCCTCCTGGGTAGCCAGGATTACAAGCATGCAACTCTAGCTTGCTTAGAACACTGACTCTTTTGATCAGGAATGTGTATTGTGCTAAAAAATCTTCTGTACAGACTGTCTGAATGCTGACAGTATAAACTTATGGGGACTCCATAAGAAAACTCAGAAGAGCAAAATGCATTTAAACTTGGAATCCGTTTCCCAGTATACACAATTTGCTGCTTCTCTGTGCTGACTTAATTTAGAGTGCTGTCATTATAGTATTCTGTTTATTCATAAGATCCGGAGGGGAAAGTCCATGATGAGATTTCTTATAATTGAGGTAGCAGGTAGACTGAGAGATCAACATCAGATTCTTAGTTTCTCCTGACCCAAATCATTTGCAAACCTTCCCTGTTGAGAGGCCAGGTGGAGAATGGTTTCCTGGAGGAAGAGTAGCAGCAGTGGGTGTAGCAACACCAGAGGGGACTGGAGACTGGAGTTAAGCAAGGGAGGTTGTACAGAAACGTTGAAGGAGAGTGGGATGTGTTACTGTTGTATGTATGGTTTGTATTCTCCACTTCGAAGTGTTCTGGGAGGACTGGAGGGATGGCTCAGAGGTTAAGAGAACTGACTGCTGTTCTGGAGGTCCTGAGTTCAATTCCCAGCAACCACATGAGATCTGAGATCCGGTGCCCAGAACACTATATACATAAAAAATAACTTTGAAAATGTGTTGTGGGAAATGAAACTAAATTTAATTGTTTAGTTTTTATTCTTCATTTATACACACACACACATGTACACACGTATATATGACACACACACACACACATAAATAATTTTTTTTTCTTTTTTGCTATAGAAGCTTCCTCCTGTTCTCAATCTGCAAGAACTGGAGGAATACAGAGATAAATTAAAGCAACAACAAGCTGCAGTAAGTAGAAGCATTTCTTTTTGATGAAATTATACATGAAAATATAATATTTACAGAGATACCATACATTAATATATACACATCCTGTTGTGTATCATGATTTATAAGATATATTTGTATTGTTTTATGTTGCTATACTTTTCTTGCTGTTGCCTTGATAGGTGTCCTTATAGAGATTGAGGCGCTGTCTCTGGTTCCTGGATGTAATCAAAGGTTTTAGAGTTTACTTCAGTCTTGTAAGCACCTGGAGATGCCTGCCTTGCGTATATGACTTCCCTGCCCAGGATTTTGTAGTGGAACATTTTTAAATCTCAAAGTAAAAGGCTCACAGTTAAGATATATCTAAAGAGAAGGCAGAACCAATCAGAAAGTCATAGTTGTTTCTGTATGACAGTGGGCAGCTTGCTTAGCTTCGCTGATTCTTGTTTTACTTTTGTGCAGTGATAGGTGGGCCCACATTTCCTTTACTGCTGTGAATTTTCTCAGTTCCATATTTCCTTTGTGTGATGCGGAACTTCATTCTGTGAAGGTCACTGGAAGATTAGTTAATGATAAAGTGGTCTCATTAATTGTTTTAAGCTAGAGGAGCATTAGTAAAAAATCTGTTTGGATTTCACACATGACTATTACTAACATACCTCAAGTCAGTGGAATAAATGGCTCTTTTCTCTTCCATGCGAAGAAGCACTAGGAGGTCTTGTTGGGAGTAGGATAGCAGTGTTGTATACAGTGCAGACTAACAGCAGCGATCCCTCTGTTTTCCTTGAACTCAGCTGAGTCGTTGGATGGGTTCTTTCTGCATATTGCACGCATTTCTACCTGGCAGGTTTTGTGATGTAGAGCTAGAACTTCCTGACTTCATTTAATTGTATGTTCTTGTAGGTTTCTAAAAAAGTAGCAGATTTGATTCTTGAAAAACAGCCTGCTTATGTAAAGGTAGGTAATTCTTTGCCACTTTTTGTAGTAAAGTTTTAAAATTGGTTGAGTGACTTACCAGAAACTTAAGACATTACAATTATTCTTTTGTCTGTATTCTATAGCAGTATAAATGTGCCCATGTGTACACATGTGTGTATGTGTATATTTGTGACATTTTACTAAGTTGAATGTCGAGGAACCAAGGAAAGTTGCTTTCATGAACTGTGTGTCAGTTGTATACATTAGTAATTCAGTCTGGGTCATTGTAAAAGTGTGTTGCTATTGGAACTCAGTCTATATAGCTGGATCTCTGTGCTCACTAGAAACAGAGAGCCTTACAGTGGAGAGGTGGTTTGGTCGGTAAGAATACGTGAGGCATATACACATTTGGATCCCAGTACCCGTGTGAAGAGTTGGGTGTGTTTATGTATGTGCCTGTAACTCCGGTGCTGTGGGACTTGGAGACAGAAGGATCACTGCAGCTTGCTGGTTGCCAGCCTAGCTCTGGGTTCAGTGAGAGACCCTGTCTAAAAGGAACATGGAAGAGTGACAGAGCAGTATACCCAGTATCTTCTGGCTTCTGTATGCATGCACAATTTTTCATAGTGCACACATATACCGAAAAGGGAAGGAAAAAAATTGAAAAGCTTTCAAAATTCATGGAAACCCCATAGCAAATAGAAATCAGATTTGTTATATTCTTAATTATACTGTAAGGTTTTGTTGGGCAGAAGCATACATAAATGGCTGTATTATTGGTATGCTTTCCTGCCTGAAACAGATTGGGTTTAGATTTCCTTACAATACTGACTAAATATTTTGTCATTTGTCATTGTGGAAATCAATTGGAAGTAGATATTTTAAACTACTTTTTATGTAATATAACAGTTTTCAAGTTGAAGTATCTTTGTTACTGGTTTGTTGCCAAAGCTGACTTTTCTTTGAGAACACTAGAGCCGTTGCTAGCGTGTCATATGAATAGGGAGAGAGCAAATACCTGAGACCATAACCTGTATTTCCTCTTGGCACAGGAGCTTGAAAGAGTTACATCATTGCAGACAGGTCTTCAGCTGGCTGCTGTTATCTGCACAAATGGGAGGAGGTATTGCTTCCATGTTGTGAAATCTACTATGACCATAATGTGTAGAGTACCTTTCAGTGAGCAGACATGTAATCTAAACCTGCACAAGAAAGGTCTGTGCTGAATACCCACAGATTAGAAAACGGATGAGACTAGTACTCCCTGCACTGTTTGTAGTGAAGAACCAGTGCTCCCCGCCCCCTCTGTTATAGGCTGTTTTGTAGTGAAGAACCAGTGCTCCCCACCCCCTCTGTTATAGGCTGTTTTGTAGTGAAGAACCAGTGCTCCCCACCCCCTCTGTTATAGGCTGTTTTGAGCATTTGATGGGTTGGCACCATCAAATGTATGGTTCACCTACCATGTATGAGTACTGCACATCATTTCAGTAGTGACCTAGGCCTCAGCTCATTGCACACCTAACTAACTGCTGTGTGTGGGCGGGACTCCTGTGGTGTAGGAAGCTCTCATTGCACACCTAACTGCTGTGTGTGCGGGACTGCTGTGGTGTAGGAAGCTCTCACACTGTTGTTCTCATCCGCAGACAACTGAATATCGCAAAGGAAGGTTTTACTCAGGCCAGCTTAGGCCTTCTTGCAAATCAAAGGAAGCGCCAGTTGTTGATTGGACTTCTGAAGTCATTGAGAACTATAAAAACATTGGTATGTATGAGTTGTTTTTTAAAAATTAAAACTTGCAGACAGGAGAGATGGTTCACCAGTTAAGAGTCTAAACTGCTTTTCTAGAAGACCCGAGTTCAGTTCTCAGCGCCCACTTGAGGCGGCTCTCATCGGCCTGGGACTCCAGGACATATGGGGTCTAGTGCCTCTGGCTTCTTCAGGCACCTGCACTCATGTGCTCATCCTGCCCCATTCCTACACACACACGCAATTTAAATAATAAAAATAAATCTTAAAAAAATAGTAGTTCCGTAGTTGAAACAGATTTGACCTTTTCCTTTTCCTTTTCAGCAAAGGACCGATGTACGTTTAAGTGAAATGCTAGAGGTGAGCTAACAAAATTTGTAAATTTCTTGATGCTACAATAATATTAAAGAAAAATCATAAAGGACAAAACAATCTGTGTTTTCCTTTGATTGTATCTGCCATAAGGAGAATATTTAACAGGAAAAATACTTGAGCTTCCTTTGTTGACAAATTTGGAAATGAAATTTGGAAAACATTTACTTTGTAGTAGTCTTTGAGTGCTGACTTTAGGCTTTTGACTTCATCTAAATAGTTAAATTAAATTTCACAATTAACACATAGAACTGACTTGTGAAATGGGTAATATTTTCCTTATATATGGTATCTCATATAGTAATTAGTTCCTAAGCTAGCCATATGTTTCTCTTTGATATTCTCTGTCACAGTAAAGCTTACTAAAGCATAATGACATATTAAATATTATTGGAAACTTATCCTTGATCTTTGTGGGGTAGGTACATTGTCATTATCTTAGCATTCATGGTGTTTGCATTATTGTTGTGGGATGTTTTACTCTTGGCTTTTGGGGGCACCCACCAACCAGTACCCAAGTAAATCACAAATGGAGGTTTATTCTTAGTTATGAATGCCCAATCTTAGCTTGCCTTGTTTCTTGCCAGCTTTCCTTAACTTAAATTATCCTGACTACTTTTTGCCTCT
Source organism: Microtus oregoni (assembly GCF_018167655.1). Taxonomy (NCBI): domain Eukaryota; kingdom Metazoa; phylum Chordata; class Mammalia; order Rodentia; family Cricetidae; genus Microtus; species Microtus oregoni. The sequence goes on from NW_024543085.1 coordinate 1,346,005, forward strand.
GGACTTTTCCCTTTTCTTACTTCTGTGTATCTTCCTTTCACTCTGACTCTGTGGCTGGCTGGGTGCCTGGGTGTCTGGGTGGCTGGCCCCTTGACCTCCTCTTCCCCCTGTTGTCTTGTTGCTCCTTCTCCTTCTCATTTCTCCTTCTATTTAGTCTCTCTGCCTGCTAGCCCTGCCTATCCTTGCTCCTGCCTTGCTCTTGACCATTCAGCTCTTAGTAGGCCTTTTAGGTGTTTTATACAGGCAAAGAATCACAGCTTCACAGAGTTAAACAAATACAGCATAAACAAAAGCAACACATCATTAAACAAACGTTCCACAGCATAAACAAAAGTAGCACACCTTAAAATAATATTCTCCAACAAATTATCCCTGTTAGATTTATATACATGCATAAAGAAATATTTTTGTGGTTTTCTGTGTAATCAGTGTACTTCTAAACTGTAACTACTAACTAAGGTCTGAGACATCTATGGAAAATACTCATTTGATATTAAATTCCTATTTGGGTAACAACATGCTCTAAGTTGCTCTGTTACTATGACAAAATACCTGAGGATGTAAACTAACAGAGGGGTCCCCAGAGTTTCAGAGGAATACCTTAGGATGTAAACTAACAGAAGGGGTCCCCAGGGTTTCAGAGGAATACCTTAGGGTGTAAACTAACAGAGGGGGTCCCCAGGGTTTCAGAGGAATACCTTAGGGTGTAAACTAACAGAAGGGGTCCCCAGGGTTTCAGAGGAATACCTTAGGGTGTAAACTAAAGTAGGGGGGTCCCCAGGGTTTCAGAGGAATACCTTAAGATGTAAACTAACAGAAGGGGGGGCAGGGTTTCAGAGGAATACCTTAGGATGTAAACTAACAGAGGGGGTCCCCAGGGTTTCAGAGGAATACCTTAGGATGTAAACTAACAGAAGGGGGGTCCCCTAGGGTTTCAGAAGAATACCTGAGGATGTAAACTAATAGAGGTTGTCCCCAGGGTTTCAAAGGAATACCTGAGGATGTAAACTAACAGAAGGGGGGGTCCCCTAGGTTTCAGAGGTTTCAGTTCATGGTCACTTGCGTCTGTTGTTTTTAAGGCTGCAGTGAGGCAGTTCATCATGGCAGAAGACCTAGCAGATAAATGTCACTCAGCAAGGGGACAGGGGTGGTGAGGGGAGAAGCAGGGGATGGGGGTTTAGTATACGCCTCAGGCACATCCTCGGCTTCCTATCAATTGGCCCTACTTTTGAAGACTGCATTATAGGCTGGCCACCAAGACTGTTACGTGGGTTTTTGGGAGACAGTTCTGTTTTAAGCTTTACAGTTACCAGTATTTATTCAGGAATATTTATTGATTGCTTGGTGGTAAAACAATTGAATCTTACTTGTGAATAGAATGTGGGCTGTTTGGCACATTTTAGAAACATTCTGAGAAGAAACTGTAACAGCTAGGGAAAACTCTCTCACTTGGTAAGCCATGGTCTTGGGGAAGTCACCAAGTTTTTGAAGTTACCAAGGATTTGAAGGTGCAGAGTTGTTGTAGTTTTTTTCTACATATACTTTAGGCCTGAGGTTAGTGGTCTCTGTTTTGTCTTATTAGTCATTAGCATTCTGAGGCATATTGTTAGCTTATCAACAACAACGTTTTTATGAGGCCTTTGAAGGACATGTTTGTTGTCTAATGGCTTCTATTCTGTCTTAAGGAGGAGGACTATCCAGGAGCTATTCAGCTGTGCCTGGAATGTCAGAAGGCCGCCAGCACTTTTAAGCACTACAGCTGTATAAGGTACGGCAGTATATAAATTTTAACCTGATTCTTTTGCCAGTCATTTTTGTTTAGGGCTTGTTCAACATATGCTTTTAGTAAGCATTGAGGCTCAATATGGAGTCCTTGGTTTAACACTGGTGTTCGTTGGGCGCTACAGTAAAATAGTGCGCAGCTGTTAATGGTATGCAGAGCAGAGAAGATGCTCTCGTCCTGCCCCTTGTCACCTCTCGAAACTCTGTTTCCTATCTTTCCCATCTGAGTGATGTGAGTTTTGTCCACTAACAGGGTGCCGGTAAATCCGCTCCCATCCTTCTTGTGTCCTTAAGGACTATTCCTCTAAGCCAGTGGTGCTCAACTTGGTGGTCATGACATTTCCCAGTGCATATCAGATGCTGTATATCAGATACTTGCACTGTAGTTTATTACAGCTGCAACATTACAGGTAGGAAGAGGCGGTGGAGGAATTGTATGGTGGGCTCACACACCACGAGCGGCTGTGTACTAAAGGGTTTCAGCATTGGGACTAAGCTTTGCCCATCATAGAAATATTGAGAGGATTATTGCAGTTTGTTTTAAAGGTTCAGATGGTTCAAATAATTGGTCTTTTGGAAATTTTAAATATTATTTCAGTTTATATAATAATCATCTTTGTGGTACTTAATAACTGTACTTTTACTGTGTTTTTCCTTTTGCTTGAAATAGATATTTTAAAAAATACAATATTGAACTGGCTGTCAACTGTCACTATTAAAAAGTTTGAAAACAGTGCTTATACTTCACTTGATTAAGTGAATATAGAATTTCTCTAGTATGTTGACTATACCCAGGGAGGGACCTAGAGCCCTGCAAAGATACTTTACTATACTCAGGGACGGACCTAGGGCCTTGCACAGATACTTGAAAGCTTCTGACTGTTCTAAGTTGCGAATAGAGCCTAGAGCACTTTTCTGATGTGTTTGTTATAATGGGAATAACTTGGCTTTGGAAGTGAATTATCAAGGCAGTTGTGTGGTTACTGAGCTATACCAGGTTTTTTCCTTTGACTGTAACAGGACTGTGGGGAACCATCTACAGTGCGGTCAGAGAGTACAAACCTTTCGTGTGCTCTTGCACGGAGCAGATAGAACTAGAACTGGGTGTGCAAAAGAAGACAGTTGCCTGTGCACTAAAAGCGCTGAGATCTCACGTTCCTCTAAGAGTTACCTTTGGGGGTCTCCCATGAGGACCTGAAGTGAGAAGGGGGTGGGAGGTAGTTAGGCCAAAATAAAGGAGTTATGGATGAGAAATTACTGCACCATGAGTGAAATCTTAGTTTTAGAAATGCCAGGCAAAACGAGGACTGAGAATATCTGTTGTACTTATCAACAAAGAAGTTGTGGCCAACCATTTTGAGGTCACATTTAGGGAGGGCTGGCTGAAGTGTAGGTAGGTGTAAAATGAGGAAATTTTGTGAAAACACATGGAATTAAGAAAGAAACTTGAATATTTGAAAGTTTATGGGAAAGAGTAAGAATTGGAAAGTAAAATAGAACATAAAATGCCAAGACTTTGCGAAAATTGACTTTGCAAAGGTCACTGTCTATTACAGGAGGGAAGAGTGAGTATAGAGTTTGGAAGCAGGAAATTGAGGAAGCTGGTTAGCTGTTGAAACTATACTTTACTTAATTAAATTTTTTTTTAGTTATGCTAAAGTAAATGTCTTATATAACAAGATTAGGCTGTAAAAATGTCTGAAAGTAATTCAGATTTGGGCTTTTTAAAGTTATCAGAAAGTGCCTTCCAAGAACTTTTATATATTAATGGTTATTGTGATACATGGAAGAGATGTTACCAGATGTGAAACTGGATGTGATCTGAGTAACAATCTGAGTTACCTTGCTTTGTCTTAGATGATGTGGTGTTTAGAAAGCACACATTGTTCGTAGACTTGAGTGCCTGTGATGTGTGGGAGGCTCGTCTTTTTCTCTGAATGGGTAGAGGTGCACAGCTCCTTCTAGGTGTCCCGAGAACACTGATGAATGCGGTTGCATTTTGCCATCTGTGGTTTATCTAAATGTGCAGTCCTGTGGGGCTGTGCTGGTGAGACAGGCCCTCTGCCCTGTAGTAGCCCAGTCTGCTGTGTCCTGCCCAGCTCTGCCAGGCCTCCTTTTCACTTTGTCTTCTTATGCTGCTCCTTGTCCTGCTTGGGAAACATGTATGTTTCTTTTTAAGAAAAAGTTGCTTAGTTTTGAGGTTCATTTATAGTTTTATATATTAACAGTTATATATTTATTGAGTACAAAGTGATATTATGATTCTCCTATATAGCATGGAATGACTAAATCAAGTCAACTAACTTGTCATGACCTCAAATATTTGATTTTCTCTGATTAAAAACATTTGCGTTTTATTCCTAAAGCAATATTGAAATAGACTGTCTTCAGTTATCAGTGATGTTCAGTCTTTCGTGCAGCAGATCCCTAAAATGCAAAACTTTCTCTGTCCTGTGATGATCCCATGAATCCCCAGTTTTAAGACCATTTGACACTCTGTTAATTTTAGGAATTGTATTTAATTCACAATTGAATCTCCATACTTGAATTTTAAGTACATTTAAGGTTTTCATTCTTGTTGAATATTAGAGAATACTAATATTCCCCTACAATATATATATATATATATATATATATATATATATATATATATATTTGGAGATGGTTGACCTGGAACTTGCCATGTATGTAGGCTGGCCTCAGACTTGTGCTTCGGCCTCCTTAGTGCTGTGATTGAAGGTGTGTGCCACACACCTGCCCCCTCCCCCAGTAGCAATGTCTTTAAGAGAACTACTTCATTATTTAAAACATTTCTGCATTATGATGGGTTTTATTTAAATTTCAGGGAAGTTTGTATGAACCATGTATCTTCTTGGCCATGTCTTAACTTGGTCTTAATTGGTTAAGGGTTCTAGTCACATGACTCCTTCATTTGAAATTAAATGGGAAGGTTGAGGTTGAGCTAAGAGGTCTGCTGGTCTGAGAGGAGGTACTCAGTAACTTCGGGATGAAAGCAGAAAAACTAGAATTCAGACAGCGGCCCTGTGTGGGAGACCGCACCTAAAATACCTGCAGTTTAACATGCACTATTCCAAGTGACACTTGGCTCTCAGTTGGCTGGCTACAGAAGAAAGGCTACAGGGGCCTCTTCTGTGTCTTTGTTGAGATTTGCTATGTTTCAGCATCCTTAATGAAATAAATAAACCATAATATCAATTTTGTTCACTTTATGACTGACAGGGAACATTTGCGGTGTTATTTGAAATTCTCAAGTTAATTGACATGGAGTCATATAGTTGAAATTTACTGGGAATAAGATTCAGAGTGCGTTTATGTTAAAGTGTATCTGAATGAAGCATCATTTAATTTCTGTTTCACTTGAAATTTATCTAAATTAGTTTCAAGGAAAGTTATCCCGAAAGTCATAACTACTTTATTACTTTTTATTTCATTGGAGAAAAACTTCTTGATAGACTCAGAGAACTCTGTCTTATGTGCTGGGAAGTTTGTGAGTTATCAGAACTAGTTTGTTGAGTCCTGTATTTTCATCATAGCACAATGTTTAAAGAATTCTTTATTCTTTTTTCTCAGACAATGATCTCAAAGGATTTGTGTACTTAAGTTATACAGTCAGTGTCCACAGTTTTTAATTATGGACACATCTGTGCTGAATTTTTTTTCTTCTTTATTTTTCCAAATTTGCTATGATTAAGAACTCATGAAGTTTGGAGATGTTTGCATATTTAGCATCCTTAGGCATGGACTCCAAGCTTTGTGCTGATTGATTGTATTAAGTTAGGCAGGGGACTTCTGAACAAATTGAAGACAGAGATCCCTATAACTAAAGTCATCTTACTAGTTCTGCTCTCATCCTACCTGCTGTGGAAGGTTGTAGAGACACTCCATGGCATCTCAGGGTTCTTGGATTAGTTTTATAGCATTTGGAATTCTCTTTCCCATGAGCAGATTGGAACCCTCTAGGGTGGCTGTAAGCTAAGCAGACTAGTATTTTTATGGATCGTGGAGATAAACTATAAATTTGGAATTCGATTTACTCATATTTATTCTAAAAGTTTTAGCATTTGCCCAAACCACATAGAAAGATGTGATAATTGAGAAACAGGTGCTTGACATGTATTAGACTCAGGAAATCTTAGAGCTGGAAGAAGTCTTTTGGAGTTAGCCTACCTTATCTACAAACTGATGCCCAGAGATCTTAAGGGAATTGACTTGAAACATCTAGTTCTACTACTAGATCAGGCAAGATTCAGCACAGTGCTAATTATCTGTTTTGTATCATCAGATTTGTACATAGGTTTGATTTATTTGCAGTCTTCTAAGAGTAATTTGTGTGTGTGTGTGTGTGTGTGTCTGTGTCTGTGTGTCTGTCTGTCTAGAGCGGTTACATAAAAGCACTTAATTAGTTATTTATGGGTTTTCTCCAGTGATGCTTGGACTCACTAGAAGCATTCCTTCATTCTGTTGGGCTTGAAGATAGCTTTTAAAAGCTCTTAGCCTTCCATCTTAGAACCAGTGATTTTTTTTTTCACCACAATGTAGCTTTTATTTTTCAAAATTTTTATGGGTAAATCTTTTTAATATACTTTAAGTGACTAAAATGGCTTGAACTCAACATTTCTAAGTGATACCCAAGGACTTCTTTAAAAGCTGCACAGCTAATTCCCAGTCCTTAATCACTAATTTCTCTGTTTATATTTAATTAACAGTCAGTTGTGGTCAAACTGCAGTTGGAGATTTCGAGAGCCTCTTTAATAAAATGAAATTGATTTCTAGATTTTATATTTATAGTCTTCTACATGCCGTTCACATTACCATGCCCACAGGAGAATGTTGCAGCTATAAAAAATAACTGCAATAAAACAACAGCTATCTATTTTTATAAATAAACAATCATTTTTTTTCTAGTGACTGAATGTAAATGAATTTAGAAATGCTTCTTTTTCCTTCCGAATGAAACTGTTCCCTAAAAGAAAGTGATCACTAGTTCTGCAGTGCCATTATGCTGTCATCTTTCTTCTGTGTCTCTAGCTCCCGCTCAGGTGGATGTTCCAACCTCATTGGTTAGAGGCGAGTGTCTGGGTTTAACCCTGTGTATTTCTCTATTGCTGAAGCACCTGCAGACCCAGAGTTTACTGTGGCTGTTGTTCTCCTTCTGTCTTTATGATTTTAGTTATTAAAGTAGAAAATGGGGAATAATTAATGAGTTTTCTTTGCATTGCAGATTTGACCCACAGATTTTTGTTACTGGATGTCCAAGTCAGGTAGTGAGTTTAGTCCTGGGGAGAACTGAGGAAATGACTGTCTCCTGGAGGCTTGCCCCTTGAAGACACAGTCACAGATCCCATTCTTTAGTACCCTTGGGGACAGGAAGTGAGCAGAAGAGACTCTTCGAGAGAAGACCACCTTTAGGTCTGACAATTAGGTCGGTGTTTGCAGAAGAGGTATTCTAGTTGTGAACCCTGCAAGCAGAAATGGAGGTTGGGAAAGTCTGGGGTGTGGTTAGGGAAGTGCACGCAGTCCATGAGGATAAAGGACAAAGCATTGAAAGGTGAATGAGAAGTCAAGGATCTCACACTCCATGCTGACTTTTGCTTTGTCCTTATTTTTTGGGAAGTTACCAGAGTGTTTATTGAACATGGGGCAATAATGTGATTTTACTTCTGCATTAGGTTCTGCAAACCTGGCTGGGCTTAAGAACCAGGCAGGCTCAAGAACAATGGCAATGGATTTTTGATCCTACTGCACGCACTGGCTTTGTGGGAGCCTAGGCAGTTTGGATGCTCAACTTACTAGACCTGGATGGAGGTGGGGGTTCCTTGGACTTCCCACAGGACAGGGAACTCTGATTGCTTTTCGGGCTGAGGGGGGGGGACTTAATTGGAGGAGAGGGAGGGAAATGGGAGGCGGTGGCGGGAAAAAGACAGAAATCTTTAATAATTAAATAAATTTAAAAAAAAAGAATCAGGCAGGCAACAGCAAGGTGAAAGTGCAGATAGATACCTAGGGAGTAGGGCAGGAGTGCCCATGGGCTTGGGAGAACTTGGCTTGTGAGTGTGTGTGTCGTTTTTTCTTTTTGAAAAATCTACATTTTCCTGTAAGTATTTCTTTAAGCAATCTTTGTGGACTCTACTGTGTATCATCCGTCATTTCTAAGTCATCAGCCCTGAAACACTGGGGGCCTAAAGATCTAGTTTCCTTACTGGTTTTTACCAGAAAATATAACTGCCAGAACAACTGACTTCAGATGAAAATCTACATATGATAAGCATTATATGTTTTTTAAAAAGTAAATTTTTTTCTGTGGGTTTGAACCTTTTTTCTTTAGACCATCAAAGACTTCATGATGCTGGGTTTCCTTTCTTGTAAATTGCTTTGTACCTTGGCTCCCTGTGGTGTTAGCTCCTTAGCTTGCATTGAGAGACTCTGTGAGGAACTAGAGAAGGAACCCATGGAGGTGTATAGTATGAGCTTAGGATTGTCAAGGGTGCTTTGCTAATGACAAAAAAAGAAAGAAAAAAAATTATGAAAATTTCTTCTAGAAGCTAATGACATCAGAAATAAACTTTCTTCCCTTAAGCTACTAAATTGTTTTTTTGATCTTATGGATGATGAACTGTGCATTGTGATCCTCCCTATTTCCATGGGTTACTAGGAATTTGAGAGTCAAGCTTATCATTAGCAGATAACATTGAAAAGAACCTAAGATTTCACTGTGTTGAGCTAAATCTTTTACCCATTCTTATTACTTCAAAAAGTTTGTCAATGTTCTTTGAGATTGAATTTATTTTATTGGATGTCAGAGACCTTTTTTGGTAATATATAATTTAAATAGTATCAACTTCAAGCTTTTGCCTGTTACAAATAGGTTCTGAGAGTTGTGTGAACACGTTGACTAGTTGTGTGCACAGCCCTGGAACGGCTGAGAGGTAGCCTGGATGTGAACCATGGTCACATTTGAAGCTTTCCAGAGAGTTCATTGGATTGTCCCCTCCCTTGAGCATTTGTTTTACATCCAGCCAGAGTTTGAAGAGTCAATCTTGATTTAAAATATCTTTTGGCAGAATGACTAATGGACTCAAGTGCCCCCCCCTTTTAAAAATTTTATTTACATTTGAATATCGCCTTTGCCAAGTGTCTGTTGGAGCCATTTGCCATATGTTCCCTTAATTCTGTGTCCTGATAGTGTCACAGTCTCCTTGCTGTAACTTTACAGTAAGGCATTTTTAACCTCATTCCATGAGATTTTCTCAGCTGCTCTTAGCTCTTAAGTTGCCACAGAGACTTTGAAGCCACTTACTAGTTACTCCAAATAAAAAAGAATGTTTGCTTGGCTTTTGTTTGGAGTCGGTTGTTAGAGGCTATCACTTTGGTGAGCACAGCATCGTAACAGATAAAATCTCCAACAATATGCATTCCATTGTATTTTTACAACGTTTTAATTTCTATTTCTTTAATCCCATGTTGTAGAAATTAACTTTACTTGTGAAATTTTACATTTTATTTTAATTATCCCTCTTAATTTTAAACATGTAATGAACGTTTGACTCTTCATTCTCTATAGGCTCTTCTATGACTTCTTTTCTTGTCTAACTGTGTTGCTTGTCATCAGTAGCACACCAGTGCACATGCTAAGGGCACTGGCTGTTTATCCATCACCCATGGTTAGTTAGCATTTACTCTGAAAGATTGGCACCTCTAACTCTCTTCTGTTTGATAGTGAGCTGAATTCAAAGCTGCAGGATACTTTGGAACAAATTGAGGTAAGGAGCTTTAAAATAGGCTAACCAGCATTTTCCCTTCGTGGGTGTTTGTCTAGGCAGGCCCTACATATTTTCTATGTTTGTTTTATTTTTCTTGCTCCTAGATCACTGTATTTAGATCTCTTGTGTTTCATTTGAAATGTCTGTGTATAGTCAGATTAATCTACATGTAAACTAGATAATGTTCCTAGAATTAGGGGGGCTTAAAGCAGAATCTGAAAATATCACTATTTCTTCAAACTCAAGATAAATGTGTTGTCGTGTTGTAGTATAATAGAAACACTTTACAAATAACTGAATTTTATAAATTACTTTTCTTTTTGGATCAGTAAGGTGATTTCATTATGATTATTAACTGATAAAAACTTGAAATTGCAATTTATGCACTGACAGTGCTGAAGCATGCATGGGCAGCCCATATATGACGGTTCCGTTGAACTTGTCCACATTGTGTTTCGTGGTCTAAGTTGATGAGGACGACTGACCATGTCTCTTCCTCAAGAAGGCACCAGATCTCATTACAGATGGTTGTGAGCCACCATGTGGTTGCTGGGAATTGAACTCAGGATCTTTGAAAGAACAGGCATCTATCTCTTCCGCCTCTCCTAATATCATGTTCAGATCATTGAAAATGTAGAGGTGAGAAGAAAAAGGTTTATCCTGAAGCTTTCTCATCCTCCTGTTTATATTCAGAATCTTCCTGCCTTGTTGGCAGTCTTTCCAAAGGAGAGGCTCATTTTAATAAGCAATAAGTTACTGGATTCCCTTCACACCTTTTGCATTCTTGACTTGGGTACTGTTAATCGTAAAAGTTAGAGTTGGACAATCAAATGACCTTTTGCGAAAGGAGTCTCTGTCGTAAATGCAGTTGTTTGCTAATTAGAACAGTGTATGGTTGCCTATCACAGAAGGAACTGACTTCAATTCTGTAAGTAATGGTAAATAGTACTCTGAATATTTTTTAATGAGGGCTTTCTGTTGAAGATTCATTATTTATTCAGTTTTTTTTGTTTGTTTGATTTTTTTTTTTCTTTTTTGTTTTTTGGTATTTTGAGTCAAGGTTTCTCTGTGTATCCCTGTCTGTTCTGGCACTTGCTCTGTGGACCAGACTGGCCTCTAACTCAGTGATCTGCCTGCTTCTTCCTCCTGAGTACTAGAAATAAAGGCATGCACCACCACTGCTGAGCTCTTTATTAATTCTTAATATAAGATATTTTTTTCTGTGCATGTGGAAAATTATTTAAAAATGAAATCATTGAAATAGAAACCCAAAGTGCATTAAAAATGGAAAAGGTTAATTGGGTGTATATTTTCAAAGTCAATGTTTGGTTGAGAATTACTTTTTCTTGATTGCAAAATTATTGTTGTATTTTTTTGTCATTCCACACATCAGTTTACATAACTATGTAATTTTAGAAAATGTATAAGGAAACATAAAGCTAAGAAATATTATAAAGTAAGGTCTTTTGAAACTAAACTTATTTTGTTTTTTTCTTAAATGCTAGATATAGGTTTTAAGGCAGATAAATTGATAATAATGCTAATTATTTATATAAAACTTAAATATAAATCTTTATTATAGTGGATAATTTTAATTTACTTATACTTGGTTTTGACTGATCCAGTATAATGGTAAATAGATGTTAATTATAAATGAAGGGAAGGCAGTTTTAATATTTTTTTTCCTTAGCTTTAAAAACAGTTTCCTCATCACCTCTTAACTTTTTCTGTTGATTGCATAGGAACAGCTGGATGTAGCTCTTTCCAAAATCTGCAAGAATTTTGATATTAATCATTATACCAAAGTTCAGCAAGCTTATCGACTTCTTGGAAAAACACAGGTTAGTTCTTGTTGTCAGAGTCTGTTTGTTCATTCCCGGCTGCCCAGATCCGAAATAACCACTTAGAAACTATATTATATAAATTACTGCTTGGCCAGTCACTTAAGCGTATTGCTAACTAGCTCTTATATCTTTGGTTAACCCATTTCTATTAATCTGTGTATCGCCCTGTGTCTGTGGCTTACCAGGTAAAGTTCTATCCCTCATCCAGCATCTGTCTCCTGTGGGGCTACATGGTTTCTCCTTGACTCTGCCTACTCTCTTTCCAGCCTGGCTATATTCTGTTAAGCCATTGGCTGAAAGTAGCTTCTTTATTCATTAGCCAATACAGAAAGGACCTCCCACACCAAGTTCTGAGCAGATGTAGTTCATAATTAGGAACCTATCAACCTTCATGATCGAGTGTGAATATTACCAGTGTGCTGTCCTTACAAAATTTCACTTAACAAAGTGCATTTTAATGCTTAATTTATAGGGGTAGCATATTCTTAACAGAGTCTCAGGGTGTAAATAATGTAACTGAAACATCCAAAACTTTGCCAGGTTTGATATTTTCACAATTTTATGTAAGAGTTTTTGAAAAGTTAAGAGATTGAGACAGGAAGATTGCAAGCCCAAGGGACTACATAACAAATACCATACCTGTTTTCAAACAACCAGACAATCACAAAGGAAGGGAAGAAAAGTAAAAACTAATTCAGTCAATGAGAGATTACATGCAGTGTTCGATACCTTGAGTCTTGGTCCTGTGATGTAGATCTTAATATGTGATTTTGTTTGTTCCTAGACAGGCTAGCCTGATTCCCTCACATGCTGTATAAACTGTTGCTCACTGGGTACGCTTATCTGCCGGATAGGTCCATTGCATCTAGCAGATTTCCCCAATGCTTGCACTTGCCATGTAATGTACACTTATCATCCACAGTCTTCCATAGAAAACACAACACAAGGGTTGTGTTGTCCGTGTCTAGAATTATACATTTATTCACCTAACATTTAAACATGATAGACACAGCTTTTTGTTCTTTTGGTGCTACATTTTTGTAACATGAAGGGCTGGCTTGCTTGTTGAGGGTTTTCTGTCCTGTCTGGTTCCCACAGCTGTTTAGCCCCAAAGAAAATCACACAGAGATCTCTATAAGTTATAAAGCTGATTGGCCCACTAGCTCAGGCTTCCTGTCCACTCTTGTAGCCTATATTAACCCATTATTCTGATCTATTTCAGCTACATGGCTCGGTACCTTTTTCAGCTGGCAGGTCACATCCTGCTTCCTCGGTAGTCTGCTCAGGACTGGGAAGGGTCAACTTCCTCCTTCCCAGAATTCTCCTGTTCTCATTGCATCATTTCTACTTCCTGTCTGGTTTTCCTGCCTATACTTCCTGCCTGGCCAGTCAGCATTTATTTAAAACATGATTGACAGAATACAGACAATTCTCCTGCACCACGTTTTGGAAGGAAATTTAAGACTTTTCCAAATGTTTTAAATTGTTTACCATTTAAAATGCCTACTTTTTGTATTGTTAATTTCTGAATCATAAGCTGTGTTTTGGGAAAACTGTTAGAAGAAAGTCACTTGGCATTTCTCAGTGGAAATAGGGTTATGACTTTTAATTGAGTCCATAATATTGTTTTTGTTCATTAAATATACATCTGTACCTACCTACTGTATTGTTCTAGGTGCCAGAATATGGACTATCATATATGTTCTCTTCTGGTGAGGGATGCTGTCTTAGGATTTTTATTGCTATGTAGAAACACCATGACCAAGGCAACTCTTACAAGGAAAATATTTAATTGAGGGTTTGCTTTCAGTTCCAGAGGATTAGTTCATTATTATCATGGTGAGAATGACAACACGCAGGCAGGCAGGGTGCTAGAGATGTAGCTGAGAGGTTTTCATCCTGATCTGGAGAAGGCAAGCAGAGGGGGAGGGGGAAGGAAGGAGAGGGAGAGGGAGAGAGAGAGAGAATGCACCGAGGCCTCAAACCTCACCCCCAGTAACACACCTCTAAGACTACACAAAACCACACCTACGCCAACAAGGCCAACCTTCTGATCAGTCTAATCCTTTCAAGCAGTTCCACTCCCTAGTGACTAAGATATGAGACCATGGGGGCCATTCTTAATTCAGACAGCACAGATGCACATGTGAAGTTTGTAGGGAAGTGCTTTAGAGAGCTCTACCCAGGGAAAGCAAAAGGTGTGCTGAAAAGTACTGACTTAAATAGGATTCCTGAACAATGTAAGGGAACAAGTATTAGGCAGGACAGGGGACACAGAGATACAATTATATATATTGAGAATGAACGAGAATACCAGTCATAAAACAGAACAGGAGCACAGTTTCACAGTTCACACTCAGCCTTAGTGGGATAATGCCACAGTTATGTGAAAGTTTTTTTGCAAACAGACTATACCATAGACTGTGACAGTTAATTGTAAGGATGATAATGATGTATATGTTATAGCTGATGAGTTTTTTCTTCTGTGTTTTGTCAAATCATTTGAAATTTATTTAAGTCTATAAAGTTACACTATTTGTGTTTTCTTTTCCTAGACGGCAATGGATCAACTTCATATGCACTTCACTCAGGCCATTCACAACACCGTGTTTCAGGTTGTGCTCGGCTATGTGGAGCTGTGTGCGGAAAACACAGATACAAAATTCCAGAAGCTGCAATACAAAGATCTCTGTACGGTATGCATTAGTGTTATTATGGTTCGTCTCTTCCCCATTTCTTTCTAGCTACTGTCTGAAGATGCCACTAAAATAGAAACAAAACATGTTTATCATTTTTTTTTCTTTTCCAATGTAGTTCTTATGCAGAACAGGTGAGTAGTAGATATATTAGGGTGTGCTTTAGTATGAGGCTTGACTGACCGGTAGCTCAGAGTGTGAAGAGCCGAGGCTGACAGCTGGAAATGGTAGTGTTATTTGTTTTTTCTGAGCAGGTTGCGGAGCAGCAGTACCACAGACAGAAACCTGGCATCTCGTTGTTCCTCGTCCTTTGGTTTTTTGAAGCATCTCGCTTCCTTAGTCTCCCAAGTTCCAGAATTGTGGACACTTGCTACCATCAACTTGTTCGATCCTGTTAAACATCAAGTGGCCTTGTTGAGGGCATTGGATGAAAGATCTTGGGCAGGGCAGGTCTGTAGCTACAGAATTGGAAGTCATATGAATCTGTTAATAGAGCCATGAGACCAGATAAGAAGATTGGGGAAAGGGTGAAGGGGAGATGAAGAAAACATTAAGCTGTTGGCTTGTGGCATTCTGGCTTAGGTTATGGGAAAGAGAATAAAGAATCTCAAAACGTAGCTGGCAGTGTAGGAGTACCGCCAAGAAAGGGTGGTGTCACAGCCCTGTGCAGGAAGGGTTCAGAGGATGGCCTAGAGCTAAATGCAGTGACACTCCATGGGCCACATGGCTGCAGTGTGTGTGTCCTTGTTAACTGTGGGCACTCATTCCAGCCTGGTCTCTCATGGGACATTGTAAGCTTCTTCAGACTTCAGGTAAGGAAATACGGAACACTTCTAGGAAGTAGACAGCAGCTTTAAAAAATATTTCCAGGAATTAGCATGAAGAATCAGTTAATCTTCATGTTTCAACAAGTTTGTGACTTGTACAGGACACACACTCTCACACACACATGCCTGTTGGGAACTGGAGAAATTTTCTTACTTTTCAATATTCTACAACAGTGATTCTCAACCCCCCTAATGCTTCGATCCTTTAATACAGTTCCACATACTGTGGTGACCTCAACCATAAAATTATTTTCTTTTGCTGCTTTATAATTTTGCTACTCTTTTGAATTAAAGCACTGTTGCGAATTGTAATGTAAATATCTGTGTTTTCTGATGGTCTTAGGTGACCCTTGTGAAAGGGTTGTTTTGACCCCCACAGGGATCTCAACCCACAGGTTGAGAATAGCTAGCTGTTCTAGAAGGCGTATTTGATATACTAGGAAGTTAATAATGACAAGTATTAATGTAGTTGAAATACCTTTTAAAAATAATTTTCTGAATCAGGACTGTTTTACCTATTTTTTGAGTCTGATACAGTTACATAATTATATACTTGTCCACTTTTAAATAGAGCCATCATTTGATAGTTCTGAACTTTGAAACATTAATTTTTTTAATCATGTTTATTTTATTACCAAAATTGTCACCTTTGTTTTTGATTTTATTAGTGTGGCTCTAATTGATAAATGACTTTAAGAGATGAAGCAAGTTACAAAAATTTTGCAATTTCTATTAAGCAGAAAATCCTACTAACTGAAAAGGGTGTTCTAGACAAATATTTAGATATCCTTTATACTGGTTAGCTCTGTTGTTTTTATCTGTTTGTGCATATTGTGTGTTTTTATATGCTTTTTAAAGTCAAGACTTCATGAGATGGTCCTTGACATTCAGATTATTTAAGTCTGCAATTTGGGGTAGGCATATGTATTTTGATGAATGAAAAGTTATACTTAATGTATTCCCTATTGTGTTTCTTTTGGATTATTTTCACTTGAAAACAAACTGATGAGAAAGTGATATTTTGAAATAGCGTGTATGTTTTAAAATTACTAGATAACAAATAGCTTATTATTGTGTATTGCCTCTTGAGTCAGTGCTTTTTAAGATTATTAGTCATGGAAAGCACACACATGTGGAATATTTCTCATTACCTGTTAGTAGAAATGAAATAATAACCCGCTGGTAAAAAACTACTTGAAAACTGCTGTTCTTAATTCAACAGTGTTCTTATATTTAAATAATTGCTTTTGTGGTCATTTCAGACATCATAAACACATAACATAAATTTCTCATTTGAAACTTTGAAAAAATATGTACAAAATGATACATGCTTTGCCTACTTTATAATACTGGTGTCTCTTTAATTAAGACTATTTATCAGTAATTAGACACCTAAGCCTGACACTCGAGTCCCCTGCTGTGCCCCAGTTGTTATTTAAGCAGCACACTCAGACGTTGTTCTTGTCTGTGTACCTGCGTAACACTAATGACCAAGAGCTTGATAGCTGAGAATAGCTGTTTTTGTGTTCAAGGCAGGAATCTAGTCAGGTGCTGGGAATATTTGTCAAATGTTCTATTTTAAAAAAAAATCTATTGAGTGTCATATTGTTTCTCATGTTATGTAGGAGTCATGGCTCCAAGCCCAGGCATGTCCTGTCCAGTTCTGTGCTTTGCCTGCCTCTGCTCACCTTGCTGGTGGTTAGAAAGTACAGCCTAGCACATGCCAAATCATTGGAGCCATGCAGCTGGCCAGGGTGGGGGAGCATGTCTTTTAACCGTGTTTCCACTTAGAGACAGTGTTCAGGCCATAAATGATACTTTTAGATCACTGAGCCTAGTGCTATTTGACCAAGATTGTCAGTGCAGCAGCATTTTTCCAGCGGCACTAGTGACCTTGTGACTCCAGGGTTTAAGTCTGTGAATCAATCTCTCTCTCTCTCTCTCTCTCTCTCTCTCTCTCTCTCTCTCTCTCTCTGTGTATGTGTGCGCGTGCGTGCATGTGTGCTTTGGGTCTCTTTAAGGTACCAGAGCATCTGTCCTGTGCATGTTTGTTAGAATGTGAGTAGAGTACTAAATATAAATATGAACCAACAAAATTGCTGTAAGGGCCCCTATAATTCCTGATGCTGTGCTTTAATAGTAAAGCATCTTTCTGATTTTTTTGGTAGATACTTAATAATAGAATTTTCTTATACAATTGTATAATAAATCAGAGACTGTCAGTGTCTTTCATATTTATCACTTTACTTTTCACTGCAGCAGCTTTGAAAAGATGATATTCTTCCATTGTATAGTGATGTGGGAGTGTCATATATCAATCTGTTGATTTCATTGGTTAAGCAATAAAGAAACTGCTTGGCCCTGTGGGTGGAGTAAACAGAACAAAATGCTGGGAGGAAGAGGAAGTGAGATCAGACTCCACAGCTCTCCTCTCGGGAGCAGACGCCTGAGAGAGAGGCCATGCCCCGCTTCCAGGCAGACGCATGCTATGAAGCTCCGACCCAGGATGGACATAGGCTAGAATCTTCCCGGTAAGACCGGTGCTACAGTTTATTAGAAATGGGTTGATTGGGATATCAGAATTAGCCAGTAAGGGCTAGATAGAAATGGGCCAAGCAGTGATTAAATGAATACAGTTTGTGTGTTGTTATTTCGGGCATAAGCTAGCCAGGCAGCCGGGGTGCTGGGGACGCAGCCCCGCCGCCCCTATTACTACAGAATAGTTCAAATTCAGAAAGGTTGCTTATATTTATGGCTGGATTTGCACTCTACTTTGGAAATCATGTCTGTTTAAGGCTAGTCAGTGTCTTCATTTGCCTTCTGATCAGGTAGGCTACTGGCAATGGTTAGTAGTAGAGATGGGAGGTCCTAGGCTTTCTCTGAACTGATTGGGGTGGCATAGGAGGCCAGATCTGTGGAATTTAAGCCATTAATCAAGATTAGATTAAGGAGCCTTCATGGTGTTGAGATTGTGTTCACACTTGTGCACTGTGAGAGCTAGGTTTCCAGATCTGGATCCTGGCCGGGATAGGGTGCTTATCCTAAGTTAGGAGACATTATCGTTTCTGTGCATGTGCAAGTTTTCCTTTTAAAGTTATTTAGAATAATGCTGTTCTGTATTAACCCCTGTTTCTCAGGAGACTGCACCTCTCTTTCCCCTCTCTGTACCGCTTTCACTGAAGGTGAATGTGGAAAATAACTGTAGCAGTAGAGAGATACTGGGGATTGCACTTCTGTTTCCTATCCTTAAGGACAGTTCAAGAGGAGGTGTTTTGTTGTGTTAGTATTTTCTGAATCGATTCATTCATGATTGATTGCACTTTTCCATCTATGAACATAGACCTGGAATTACTATGTGGGGCCACACACAATATACGTGGCCTAATGCAAATGAGTCCTTCAGTCAGAACTTGAACCAAGCTTCCTTGTTCGACATTTAGTAACTGATGACTGTCTTAACCAAATGGTGAGGTGGGAGGTCTGGGCGCCTCTGTTTCTTTTATGGAGGTGAAACAGATCCAGAGTGGTTTCTTGTGTAAGAAGTGACTGGCCAATGCGGAACTAGTTCCATCTGGAACCAGGGCCTCCATTTCCTTGGCTGGGTCCTCTCCATCATGCTTTGATTTCTATGTGGAAGTTTTATAGGCTATTAATCCAGACAGTAATTTTGTCTGGTCATTTTCTTTGCCTGCCTGTTTTATGATAGTATGTCGTTATCTATTTAATTTTTCATTTTGACTATCTTCGGTCATGGTTTATCCATGCCTGCGTAATATAATGAGGTTTCCTGTGAAATCTGGAAATGCTTTTTAAAAACATTTACTCCTTGTCAATTTCATAATACATACAATGTATCTTAGTCATATACTCACTCCCTTGCTTCCCCCAGACCTCCAATATAAGCCCCCCCTTCATATTCTCTCGTCACCACACTCTTGTTTGTGATAATTGGAGGAGTCTGAGTAGTGCTGACTGTGTGCATATGGCCGTCTACCTGTGGCCACAGCCCTGAAGATAAAGGATTTCCTTCCCTAGCAGCAATTAGCCAATAGCCCCTGCCAAGGTTACTTTTCTGTTGCTTTGAATAGACACCATGACCAAGGAAGGCAGCGTATGAAAGAAAGCATTTAATGGTGGCTTGTTTAGTGTTTCAGAGGGTACCATCACAGTGGAGAGTATGGTAGCAAGCGGGCAGACATGGCATGGAGTGGTAGCTGAGAGTTTACATCACATTCGTAAGTTGGAGACAGAGAGAAAGCTAACGGGGTTGGGTTTTTGAAACTTCAAACACCCTTCCACCATGACACATCTCCAACAAGGCCATATCTCTTAATTCTTTCCAGATAGTTTTAGCAAGTGCAGATCAAGCCTTCCAATATATGGGTCTATGGGGATCATTATCATCCAGATTACTGCAACCACTCAGCTAAGGATGGAAGTCTATGAGTCCCTCCCTTCTGTCCATGTGGGATTATTGACTGATTTGGCTTGTGCAGGCCTTCTATAGCTAATTCTGGCTGCCATGAGTTTGGTAGTGAAGCAGCCATGTCATGTTTAAAAGTAGCATTTCATACTGAGAACTTTCATCCCGTCTACCCCCTCTCCTGTGATGATACTCCGTTCAGCCTCTCAGGAATGGATGTGGATGTACCGTTTTGTTCTGAGCACTCCTGTGATACTCCGTTCAGCCTCTCAGGAATGGATGTGGATGTACCGTTTTGTTCTGAGCACTCCTGTGATACTCCGTTCAGCCTCTCAGGAATGGATGTGGATGTACCGTTTTGTTCTGAGCACTCAGAGTCACTTATTCGCTCTTTGACCATTTATGAATCTCTCTGTTAACTGCTGCCAGTACAGAACTGAAACTTTCTTGACCTAGGTTGAAAGCAGTGCCTATAAACATAAATATTTAGAAGGCAAATTGATGACATACCCAGTTAACAAAACAGCAGTACTAGACTTCTGTCCCTCCTCCTCCGCCCAGGTCTTGTGACCTGTTGTAGGAGCTGCGGGCTGGTTCCTGCCACCCAGCTCCCGGCCGCCTGGCTAGCTTATGTCCCGAAATAACAACACACAAATTGTATTCATTTAAACACTGCATGGCCCATTAGCTCTAGCTTCTTACTGGCTAATTCTTACATCTTGATTGCCCATTTCTATTAATGTGTGTAGCATCCCAAGGTGCACTTACCGGGAAGATTCTAGTCTATGTCCATCCTGGGTCGGATTGTTTATGTTTTAGAATATAAGCTTAGATGAGTATTGTTTTGCTATCTAGTATTAAATTTATTATTCTTATATGCTTACAGATAGTGATGTATTAGGTTATAATAAAATTTAAGTTCTTTTGGGAGACTTTTAGAAAAAGTCATTGATTTAGTTAGATCTGAGCAGGTTTACTATAATTTCAATTGTTTTTGAAAATATAATAGATATATTATCTCTTGCTTCTTGTATCTGTTAAACAGTAACTCCTACATCATAGCATTAGGAGAGGAGCCCCTCCTCCTCACATTGTGTAGAGTAAAAGGTAGTAGATTTAAGTTTTAATTTTGTGGTTTGATAAACTATGATGTGATGTAGAAATTCATTAATGGATGGTAGCAGTTATTTGTATAGTTCTATTTTTTTTTTCTTTTGGGGTCAAAATTCTTTTTTAATTAATTTAAGTTTTTTTTATTTTTCATACCAACCACAGTTCCTCCTCCCTCCCCTTCTCTCTCTTCTCCCTCCCCCACCTTCTCCTTACCCAGTCCCTCATCCACACCTCAGAAAGGGTAAGTCCTCCCAGGGAGAGTCAACCAAGTCTGGTATATCTATTTCAGGCAGGCCAAGCTCCTCCCCCCTATATCAAGGCTGAGCAAGGTATTCCACCACAGGGAATGGGCTCCAAAAAGCCAGTTCGTGCACCAGGGGTGAATTCTGATCTCATTGTCAGTGACCCCACAAACTTCCCAAGACACAGAAATGTCACCCACATTAAGAAGGACTAGTTCGGTCTTATGCAGGTTCCCCAGCTATCAGTCCAGAGTCAGTGGGCTCCCGCTAGCTCAGGTCACCAGTCTCTGTAGGTTTCCCCAGCATGGTCTTGACCCCTTTGCTCATACAGTCCCTCTCCCTCTCTTCACCTGGACTCCCCGGGCTTGGCCCAGTGCTTGGCTGTTGATCTCCATATCTGCTTCTGTCAGTTACTGGATGAAAGTTCTTTGAAGACAATTAAGGTAGCCATCAGTCTGTTTACAGGGGAAGACTAGTCAGGCGTGTGACATCCAGAGCAGCAGCCTGATGTATCTTTGTCACTGCAGCTCTGCTCTGCTAGCCCTCCCCGTGGAGGCCTGCTCACTCCAGTCCTGAACCTTCCTGTGCACCTTCGTCAGCAGAGTTCTTTCTGGTGGTGGGACGGTCACAAACTTAAAGGATCTAGAAAATCTTAACAACAGAGCGAATGCTTTATGCCAGGTGGGAAGTTTGCAAGGCAGAATAGGAAAAAGAATGCAGAAGGCCTGTTTTATAGAGTAGAAAGATGGGGGCAGGGCCCTCATGCACATTCCTTAGATCTTTGCAGTGTTTCATAAGCTGTGTACCTTGCATTAAAATGTTTTACTTTATTGGAATATTTGTGAGTTCTGGAGCATCTATAGAAGTCAGAGATTGTAAAAGTGTTTACTCATTTTCCACAGATGAAATAATTGAATGATAAATCCAGCCTCCGTTATGTCATTTGTGACTCTGCTCCAAGAACAAATATAAAGCCACGTCTACATGTTTAGACATGTGTTTGAAAAAGTATATGTATCTGGTTATTTACCATTCTAGTTCGTGTGACCCTGGGAAAATGGGTCCTGAAATGAGGTGGACTAATATCTCATGCAATAGCCAACTGTATCCAGAGACTTAGACAGTTTCTACTCTGAGGGTTAAGAAAATCACGAGTAGGGTAGTCAATCACAAGGACAAGCCGCATGTGGAAAAACCGTGTTTTTCCATAGAGGTCCATGAATAACAGCAACTGAAGTGAGCTCACTCTTATCCTACACCGTGAGGGGCAAGAGAGCACATTCCAAGAATAACCCATGTTAGTCCATGGAGGACTAGTTACAAGACTGGTTCACTTGGACTTTTCTCAGAAGGTCTCAGGAATCTCACATGACTCCATTCTTGGACTGTGTTCTGACATTTGGGGAAGTTAAATGTATGCTTTGAGAACACTTACCAGTTCAGTAATTTTTTGGATTGGTTCAGGAGCTAAAATGGATTAGGACTATGACTGTTATTACTAATGAGTAATGAAAAAGCTATGTTGACATGGGAATTCTTATATTGATTTACTTCTTACGCTATTCCAACGGAAGAGATTTCCTTACTTGTAGTTTTGCTTGTATTTGATTAGTAATAGGAAGTTTCATTTTGATTAGCTGTGAGTACTTAAGAGAATATCCTTCTTGGGAATTGCCTCCTTCTCTTCAGCATGTAACGCCGGACAGCTATATTCCATGCCTGGCGGACCTGTGCAAAGCACTGTGGGAAGTCATGCTCAGCTACTACAGGACCATGGAGTGGCACGGGAAGCAGGACAGTGAGGAGGCAGCCGCAGCGTCTGGTAGGACACAGTTTGGATTGCTCCCTTAAAACTCAGCTGTAGCGTGCCGCATTGCTCGCATAGTGGTGGGAAGGGACAAGGTCCACTGTAGGACTGAGGCATTTTAGTGGCCATAGATGAAATGTTTGGCCACGAAGGCCATTCAGACACTACCAAAGCTCAGTTTTCTCTGGGGAGTAACTGGTCCAAAGGTCTTTTCAAGTGGCACATAATTCCGTTTCTGAGGGTACATGCCGATGGCCCTGGTGCTTAATTGTTTTGAAAAAGCATTTTAAACAATATTCTTGTAGTGTTATTGATTGTAAACCTAATAAGACACTGGTCTTCTCAGATTTGTTAGGAAATACTCCATACTCACTATTATTTTAACTTGCAAGTTATGAAAATAAAGTTAGGTTCTAAGAATTAATAATTATGTTGATATTTTCCATTTTGAAAATACAGGAAGACAGTGTCATAAGAGATTTAAAACAGGGCTAGATAGATGGCTTAGCAGTTAAGAACACATACTACTCTTCCAAGGACCTGTGTTTAATTTCCAGCAACCACTTGGCAGTTCACAATTGTCTGTAAATCCAGTTCCAGGGGATCCAACACCCTCACAAATATAGGTGCAAGCAAAACCTATATGTGCTTGAAATCTTAAAAATTGCACATGAAATCTTAAAAAAAGACTTTTAAAGCATTTGTTTTTGTAAGGAAAATATACTTTTAAGTAGTTATGATATACAATTCTAAGTAATCAACAAAGTGGGAACTTGTAATTCTACTAGGCATTCTTTTTAAATTTGTGTCTTAAATGATCCTCTTCAAACAATAGCCAAGCTGTGTCAGGTAATTGGAGGTAAAGGACTTGCCAGTCAAGCATGAGGACCTGCGCTTGGATCCCCTGGAACTGTGTAAAAAGCCTTGTGTGTAGCTGTTGTCCCTGGATCATAGTTGGAGTTACTGACCAGTCAACTAAGTCAAGTCAACAAATTCAAGGTTCAGTGAGAGACCCTGTCTCCAAACACGAGGTGGAAAACAACTGAGGAAGTTACCAGGTGTCTTTTGCTACGAAGAGACACCATGACCAAAGCAGTTCTTATGGAAGAAAGCATTTAATTGGGGACTTGCTTACCAGTTTTAGAAGTTTAATCTATCATCATCATGGTGGTGAGCATAGTGGCAAGGAGGAAAGTTCTGGAGCAGTAGCTTGAGAGCCGTGTCCTGATCTGAGAAATCCTGGGCCTGGCATGGAGCCTATCCCAGGGACATGCTTTCTCCAACAAGACCACACGTCTTCCAGCAAGGCCACACCACCTATTTCTTCTAAAAGAGTTTCACTCCCTAGTGACTAAACATTCAAACATATTAGCCTATGGGGCCCATTCTTATTTAAACCACCACACCACAACAACCTGTGGCTTCCACAAGTATACATGCACATCATGTGCACCTGCATACCACATTCACCTACACACAGAAGTAGTTTTAAAACACAATTTTATTAGCATAAATCATGCTATGTCATGCAATTTAATTTTGATGGTCTTTTTGCTGAACTTATTTTTGATAACTTCTAGTCTCTGGGTGCCTGGTTTCTGTGATTGGGTAAAGCAGGAAATACCTAAATCATACTGTTAGATTAAACAGAATTTTGGAGCCATGTTAGAAGACATGTCTAATCATACGTGTAAACAGTAAAATTAAGATACCCCCCAAAAAATGTCTCATGGGGTAGAAATGTTGAAGAGGGTAAAGGGAGACGGAGGAAAGGGGAGAGAGCAGCGAGGGCCAGGCTTTCACAGCATGTATTCTGGTTTGTTACTCTTTTACATCTTTCTAGGTATGGGCAGTGCTAAGATACTTCAGCACCTTTTTTTTTTTTAATTTTCTAATACATTATTTAATGATAAACCAAAGGACAGCTTTCAGGTAGAGTCAACATATACATTAGATGTTAGAACTGCTAAATATGCATACTTATAGATCCAATACAAATGTTAAAACAAAAATTGTAGAGAATAGGATACGACCTTTGTGGTGATGGACCTTACATATTTAGACTGTTTTGTTGAAATTCCCTGCTCTAATCTATATCTTAAGAGAATTTAAGTTCTCTGACTAATTCAGCAGTCCATCAACAATGTGTAGGCCTCTAAATAGTTAAATGCAGACATGCAAGAGTACAGTGGTAAGAACTGTGATAGGAAATAATTCCCAGTCCCTTTGTAAAGCTAAGGGCCTGTAGAATTCATTTTCTGTAGCTCTGTAGTGGTACTGTTTGCCATCCTAATACTTTAAGGCCTAAACAAACCGCTAAAGTTATAGTTTAGATGCATGGCTAAGCTGCTGGGTCACCGCTGCTAGGTCGTGCATGAGGTCAAGCTCTGGCAGTGCCCATAGGTATTTTTGTTGACGGGCAAGGATGGCCTTTTCCTAGTTACCGCTGGACTCCTTGCCAGCCTGGAGAGGGGAGCGCACCAAGAGCAGCACGCTAAACTACAGTCCTTTTAAGCAGCTGTGTGTTTGTATTTCCAGAAGGAAAAGCTTTTTGAGGAACAATATTGATTTTGCTTGTTGGACTGGCTATTGCTAAGTATTTTGTGTGGAATGATTACTATTATAGTTCATTATAAAAATATAATCTGAATTATAAAAATAAAAACATGCAGGTTTATCTCCTTTTGTCTTGTAGTCTTGTTGGAATGCATATTACCTGATAGTTGAATTCACAGGTTTTCTAGTGCCCTAGCACCAGCCTGTCACATGGTCTTGAAGCAGGTGGTTTGTGACTCGGGGGCCACATTGCCATCATTGGACTTCTAGGCCCGTTCACACGTATAGTGCATAGCTTTGGGTTTATTTAGCATTTCTCTATGTTAGGTGTCAGAGGGATTTAGTCACAATACCTGATTTTACTATTATTTTGAATGTATATATATATTGAGCATATTTTCTTTTTTTTTAATTTTATGTGTATGGGTGCCTGTACATCACATGCATGCCTGGTGCCTGTATATACCAGAAGAGGGTGTGGGATTCCCCCAGGACCAAAGTTACAGAAGGTTGTGAGACCCATGTAGTTGCTAGGACTCTCTCTGGAAGAGTAGCTCGTGCTCTGAACTATTGAGCCCTGAATATTTTTTTTTTTTTACTTCGGTTGGCTTATAAAAATGAGAGAACAGTAACTACAAAAAATTTAGGAAAAAAATTACACTTAATTAAAAGCATTCCATTTTTTGTTTTCAGAAGGAAGTAATGTGATGAGTACTGAAGAAACCAATTTTGATCGTAGCTACGTGAAAAAGAAACTGGAGCATGGCCTGACGCGAATATGGCAGGTTTGGTTTATTTTCATGTTCACTTCCACAGAAGCTGTGATCCAAACATTCATGTTGTGGTTGTCATAGACATTCTTTTTTGAAACTTTGTGTGTTTGTACTCTCTGCAGGCTTAATCATATGCTTCCTTATCTTTAGAACAAGGCTATCATTTAACTTAATTTCTATAATTAGTTGATAATTACATCGACTACAATGAGCAATAGAAAGAAAAAATCTCTTAGTTTGAAATTTTCCATTGGGAATATCCATGTGATCCATGACTAAGGAAATTCCCTAAAGAGTAGTAGTGCCTTTTTTTAAATTGAGCTATCCTGTTTATTTTTATTTAGTTTTCTTGAATTCCTCTTTTCTTAATTTTAGGAAAAAAAATAAGTAGGTAACATTTGGGTCAAAATATAAGGAAGAATAAATAATAGTTTAGTTCTTTGCAATCTTCTTTAAGGAAAACTGTGTGTGTGTGTGTGTGTGTGTGTGTGTGTGTGTGTAGAATTTGGGCTGCTGTCAGTGTGTTCCATTTGAACTACTATACTACTGGACTATTTTAAACGAATATGAATTGTTTCTTATAGTTCTGGTCTGGGTAGTTTAAGTCAGAATTCCTAGAGTTTGTGTTGGGTGAGGTTCTGCTTCCTGTTTCACAGATGTTGCCTTCTGCTGTGCTTTCCCTTGTGGAATGGGAAAGCCATGTCCCTCGGGCACCAGTCCCAGTCCCAGGGACCCCACCTGCGTGACCTGAAAGCCCTTTTGAGGGCCCTGCTTTCTGTTGCTCTCACCTTTTAGGTTGGGCACCATCACGTGAATCATAAGTAGACCCAACTGTGAGACAGTAATGCGACCTTCTTACGGCTTCTTTCAGTTGGCTGTTTCAGCTGTGATGGAAGCTTACTTAAGATATGGTTCTTCCTAGATCAAAGTATAATTTCTTTGGAATCTTTGAAACCTTGAAAAACTCTACCCACCTCCTAGTTAGGTTCCCCTTCAGTTTGATTATCTCCTATATGGTTCTCTTAAAAAAAATTATTTAGGGAAACATCCTAAAAATGTAAATTTCCTCAAGATTCATTTATCTTTATAATTTAGTGCTCTGGTTTATGACAACCAGATATTGGGTTACACAGTTTGGTTTATTTAACATTTAAATATATTTATGTTGTAGTTATAATTGTTTTGACTTCTTTATTTTCTCTTATGACAATATTAATCTATTATGTTTTTATCAAATAATTGTGATTTGGGGCTCTTTGTTTGAGCATTATATTTGGATATATACTCATGCTCATTAAATATATACCCAGGGCCAGACATAAATTTTTTGTGATTTAGTCTCCTTATAGACCTTGATTGTACTTAGTTGAAACTAGCATGTTCACGGTAGAATTTCTGGTGTTCAGTGTTGCCATTTGCAGTGCCCGTCTGACATGGCAGCCTGATGGTATTCCTGGTACATGCAGTCTATTCAGTGAGAAATTTAGTATACCATTCCAATGTAAGCATTGGGCCCGTTTGTGGAAGTCATCGTACTTTTAAATTTAATAGTTGTGTTCCTTTGAGTTGATTGTCACACTCCAGGCTTCAAGTTTAATGTGTTGCTTCCACTGCCCCTTGCGAGCCCCCACGTCCTCTGCTCCAGTATCCGACCTGTTTGATATTATTTTAATTTGTGCTGTGAATTATTTGGTTTTTTATTTGTTTTCATAGATTCTCTATGACTCTTGGTAATGAGTAGTCCTTTATCTGTTATTTTTCTTTTTTACTTCCTTTAAGTGCAGATAGTATTTTTTTATGCCGAACTATGATCTGTGTCTTCTCGCCTTATGCTGTACGGACAGCCTTTCTCCATGTAGAGCTCAGCTGAGTGCTCTCCTGGCGACTGTGCGTCTGGATCTGCACTGCGTATCAGCTGTTGGATCCAGAGTGCCGAGAATATTATCTCAATTCTTTCATACACACTCAGGAATGGTTTTATTTTTTAAAATTATACCATAATTTCTAACTTTTGCATTTTTGAAAAAATATAGGACTCATTAATTCATTATGTATTTTGTTTGATATCTAAACAGTAAATGTTTTCCTTCTATTAGTTAAGTTTCTTCTTCACCAATTTTTGGATAATCCTACTTTTGTCTAATTCATTTGTTCCAAGGTATAGAGAAAAAAATGTGACTTTGAAGGAAGATAGACCTCCATTGGAGACTTAGCTTTGCCGTGAAACAGGCACAGGAGCTTAGAGAAAGTAATACTTGACACTCTAGTTCCTGTTCCTCTTCAGGGATGGAAATGCCTGCTGAACAAAGATCCTTTTATCCCATACAGAAAATCATTAGCATAGTGTTTTTGACATGGTTAAGTAATCAAAAAAGCAGGATTTTTTTTAATTTCAGCAATTGTAAATGTTGTATGTATACTGTTTTCTTTTAATGAATTATTTAGATTATTTATCTGAACATTTCATTCTTTTATTTTAAATAGTTTGTAGTATATTCAATGTATTATAAGTCTTTCAGCATTACTCAGAACTTTTATTCCATCCTTACATAGTATTTTCAAAAGCAATTATTGCCTATAGGCGAATTTTAGGATAATTGTTCAGAAGAAAAATTCTTGTGATTTTGGCTGGAATTTCATGAATTTGGAAAATTGGTCTCTACTGATCAGTCATCCGCTCATCCGCTCAGTGCTATTACTCTCAATGTACTGGTTTCTTTAAAAAGAAGGTGTGTGTGTGTGTGTGTGTGTGTGTGTGTGTGTGTGTTTATGTCTATACATACATATACATAATTTTTTTTTGGTTTTTCGAGACAGGGTTTCTCTGTGTTATATTATATATAATTTCATTAGGGTTATTTTTTTATCTTACTGGTCTAGATTTTTTTATAGGCCTGTTCAAGATTTAGTGTGTTTTCCAGTGAAAGTTCTCCACTTTATAACATTTATGTAGATGATTGTGAAAACTGTTAATTTTTATATGTTGTCTGATGCTTATTCTACAGTTATTCATTTTTAAATGCATTATAGCTGAGTTTCAAATGAACCAGAGCCATAATGGTTTTGTCCCATCTCTCATAAGAATATAATATTTTGAAAAAAGATTTTATTTAATATTCACTTATGTATTTGTGTGTATATGTAGTTATGTGTATCTGGGAACAGGCGTCTTCAGAGGTCAGAGACATGGGATCCCTTGAAGCTAGAGTCATAAGCAGTTGTGAGCCATTGGGGCACTAGAAATAGAACTTCAGTTCTCTGCAAGAGTAGTGTGCTCTTGACTGCTTAGTCATCTGTTCAGCCCAACACACCATTCTTATCATAAGAATTATGTGCATATTTATGTGTCTTTGCATTAAGTATAATTTAACATAATTATGTCAAGTTTTAGTGAGATTGTGGCCATTACTATTTCTTAAAACAATCATGGGGCTATCCCTATTAGGTTAGTCTTAAGGTACTTGGCTGTTGGTCTATGTAGATAGATGTTATCAAACTAAGAATGATCACTATCTCATTTTAATGTGTACTACAGAATATATTTACTTATTTGTTTCTTTGTGTCTTACAGGATGTCCAACTAAAAGTAAAAACCTACTTACTTGGAACTGATTTATCTATATTCAAATACGATGATTTTATCTTTGTTTTGGATATAGTCAGCAGGTAGTGTTTGAGATACTGTCTTCTGTGGCTTTATACATTCAACCATAAAAATAAAAACTTAGAAATTAATGAGTTTTCTGTTAACTTCCCAGGAGAGAATATACTTACTCATGGCCAATGGACTGGGCTTGTAGAATCTTTATAGTTGTTTTTTCAAATACCCAAATTTAAATTTCTATGGGTTATACTTTAAAGAAAGAACCTGGGCTATCTTTGTTATTGTTTTCTGTAAGGATGTTCCTGAAACTTACATAGACCTTTCTGTCCAACTAGGTTGATGCAAGTTGGAGAAGAATTTTGTGGTAGCAAGTCTGAAGTTTTGCAGGAATCCATTAGAAAGCAAAGTATCAATTATTTCAAGAACCACCACAGGTAAAAATTCAAGAAGATAGGAATAAATGCAGTAGGTGGTGAGACTGTTTATCTAAGGCCTACTTGTATAAGATTAGCTGATTTAAAGCCATTTTTAGCTTTTAATAAATAAATTTATTATATCTCTGTAGGACAGTTGGGGATACTTCATCATGAATATACTAGAAAGTATTGTCATTATTCATTGTAAATCTTAAATTCTTTGTTTTTAATGTGTTGATTATAGGCAGAATTTCTCTGTGTGCTGGCAGCTGCTTCCCAAATAACCACTCAGATTTAATACTAATTATAAATACTTGACCTATTGCTCAGGCTTATTACCACCTAGTTCTTACAACTTAAATTATCCCATTTCTGTTACTCTGCATGCTGCCCCAAGGCTCTTGGCTTTTACTGCTCCTGCTCCTGTATGTCCTGCTTCCCTTTTGTGTGACATAATTTCTTTATGTTCATGAACTAACAGTTTGTACTCACCCAGAGCTATTATTCTTCTGCTAGATGTTATGGATAGTGCAAATATTCTAGCTGAGGCAGTAACAGCCTAGAGTGATCTAGTAATGTGTGGTTATCAAAATATTCTAATTAATAACAGATTCATGTGATTTCATCATTGCTCTGTCAAAGTTATAAAACATTTCCAAGAGCTCTGATAGTGCTTTGAGTAGTATCAGGAAATCGACACCTTTTTAGAAGAAATAAACTTCTCTCATGCCTAAGAAAGGTTTATTTCAAGATTATGATAAGGGACTGGACAGATGGCTCAGCAGTTAAAAGTATGTACTGCTCTGAAGAAGACCTGGGTTTGGGTTCACAGCACCTATTTGTTGGCTCACAGCCTTCTGACCTCTGAGGTTATTGTGCACTTATGATGCGAATATACATAAAATTAAAGGAATAAATATTTTTAGAAGATTATGTAAAACTGAAAAACAGTATTTCTTTTCTCTTCAGGATATGTTCAGCAAATTTCAAGACCAGCTCTCTGAAAATTATAATTGCTAACTTACTAAGAAAAGTATGTTAGGGTATAGTAATATTATGTTAAGAATTTTATGATGAGCAGCAGAGACCACAGCCAGTAGAATAAATGTTTAGCATATATGAGGTTAAATCAATTGGATCAGTCTCCAACACCAATCCTTTTTTTTTTATGTGTATTAGTGATAATAAAGACAATTTATTGTCTGGGTGAACACTCAATACCATCACAAGTCAGAGGAAACCAATGGCAGAGATTTTGCTGAGACACCAAGGAAAGTATCTGAATGAAGCAGTGTAGAGGGTCAGGCAGGGAGTACTATGGCCACCAGGCAGCAGGGAGGAGCTGAAATCTAGGTGCATAGATTTTCCCTAGACCAAAGTCTCTGGGAAAGGGCAGCCCCACTTCCATCTTGACTTCAACCTTCAATTCCAATGCAGATGCTTTATTTCCTGCCTCCAGATCTCAGTGAGAATAAATTCCTCTTTCTTTAAGTCACTCCATTTGTGGTGATTTTCTGTAGGAAACTAGAGTGGAATTGATGGGTTCTGTAGTAACTATGTTTAACATTTTGAGAAACTGTCAAAATTGTTTTCCAAAGCATTTAACAATGTTTTATAGTTGTACTGGTATTGAGTGAGGGCTTCCAGTTTCTTCAGTGTCTTGTTGGTGTTTAGTTCTGTGTTGGGGGAAGTTTCTCTTCCACCAGCAGTTCCCAAATAAACACACTGAAACTTATTAGTTGCAAATACTTGGCCGATAGTTCAGGCTTATTACTGACTAGCTCTTAGAACTTAAATTAACCCATTTCTATTAACACATGTATTACCATGTGACCGTGGCTTTACCTGTCCTCCAGCATGTCTTGCTCCCTCTGTGTCTCATGGTGACTCTATTGTCTCTGCCCTTCTTCCTCCCAGCATTCTCAGTTTGTCCATCCTGCCCATGCTTCCTGCCTGGCTACTGGCCAGTCAGTTCATTATTAACCAATGAGAGTAATATATGTTCACAGTTTACAGAAGGATTATTCCACAGCATTTCTGTCTTTCTGATTGTAACTGTCCTGGTAGATGTAAGTGGTATCTTGTAGTTTTAGTTTGCATTTCCTTAATAAATGAAGATGCTGCCAGCTTTTTATGTGCTTATTGGCTTTTTATGTATCTTCTCTGATGATGTATGTTTAAAGCTCTTGCCCATTTTTAACTGGGTTATTAGTCTTTTCAATGTTAAATTGGAAAATTTTATAGTTTTAGTTCCTATTTAGACTCACTGTTTTTCCCCTGTGGTTTTTATTGAAAGACACAATCATTTTAGGAATTACCAGCTGTTACCTGTCCAAACACCGCTTCAGCTCTTTCTTCCTCTCTTCTTTGTGCGATTGCATGAACATGATATCTTTTATTCTCCCTTTTCCTTTCTCCCCCCTCCCTCCCCTCTCTGTGTGTTTGTGCATGTGTGCGTGTGTGTGTGTGTGAGTTTCCGTGCATGTGTTTGCAGTCCAGAGGTTGACATTGACTGGTCTTTCTGTAAGTACTCTTCACTCTATTTTTGAGACAGGGTCTTTCACTGATTCAGAGCTTACCAGTTCTGGAAGGCTGCCTCCTATTTCCATTTCCCTGACACTGAAATACAGGTTTCTACCTGGCTGTTGATATGGGTGCTGGGAATACAAACTCAGTTCCTCATGCTAGTGTGGCAAACATTTTATCAATGGAGTCATTTTCTGTTGCATGTTCACTATATCTGTGTGCGTGTGCATGTGCGTGTGTGTGTGTGATCTGTTATCCATCTATCTATCTATCTATCTATCTGTCACCCATCATCATCATCAGTCCTTGCTCTACCTAATGTTAAGATCTTTTCTGTTCAGTCATTTTACTTAAAATCAGTGCTTTGCAATTTGTGCTTCAGCTTGTAGGTATTTTCTTCTGGTAACCTTGCTGTGCCATTTTACTTTTCAGTCAGGCTTTAACTGAAGGTATTCTATTTTTCAGTTCTCAAATGCCTTTTTGATAGTTGGCTTTTAAAATTTACGTATTTATTGAGATATAGTCTCTGTGTAGCCCAGGCTGGCCTGAATGATAGTTCTCTTCATCCTCATGAGTGTTGTAATTCCGGGTACATACCGTGATATCTGTCCATGTTGGTTCTTTATCCTGTCAACTATGGGAATACCCATAACTTGAAGTTAGGGTGCTGATATCTCCAGCAGAACAGATTTTTCGATGTTTTGTATTTCCATATGAAATTTAATATTTTTTAAATTTCTGTGAAGAATTATGTTGGAATTTTCATGGGGGTTGTGTAGCATCCTAGATTGCTTTTGGTAGGATGACCAGTTTCACAATATTAGTCATCCAATTTAGGAGCGGGACATCTTCCATCTCCTGGAATCTTTTTCAGTTCCCTTTTTCAGCATCTCAGCATCTTAATTTTTTCATTGTATAAAGTATTCTTCACCTCTTTGGTTAGATTTATTCCTTTTTTTTTTTTTTTACGCTCAAGGCGAGGATAGTATGTTCTCCTTGATCTCCTTGATATTTTTTTTAAGATTTATTTATTTATTTATTATATATACTGTATTCTGCACCAGATCTCATTACAGATGGTTGTGAGCCACCATGTGGTTGCTGGGAATTGAACTCAGGACCTTCGGAAGAACAGGCAGTGCTCCTAACCTCTGAGCCATCTCTCCAGCCCTCTCCTTGATATTTTTGTCATGTGTATATGTGAAGGCTCAAGATTTTTAAGTGTTAATTTTGTAGCCTATAACTTTGCTAAGTATATTTATGAGCTGTGGTCCCTGTCTAGTTATCCCAATATTTAGAAGTGTTCCTGTTTTTCTAGATATATGTTTTTACTCATCCTTTGTCTGCGAATTTCAATTTATTTAAAAAAAGGTCTTGGTTTTTGTTTTTAGCATGGTAGCAATAGCTGGTGGCATATTGAAGAAAAAGAAGGACTCACCAGGTTTTTATTCATGTAGAAGTAAAGCCTTGTTTTTCTGCATCTTCCTATATAACGTAGCGATAACTCAGAACATCCAGTCAGAGCAGTAGTGTGAAAAGCATCCCCTGTAGTGTAGACGGTAGGAGACTGCTGGGGTGGGAGTGCTGGCCTGCTCAGTTTTAAGTGCGCTGTGGAAGTAGACACTGCTGCAAACCTTTGAGAATGACAATACATAAATATTTGTGGTTTGGTATAACCTGCTAGTTGTGTATTTTGGCACTGGTATATGAATAGTTAAGATAAATTTAAGTATGTTGGCAACAGGTTTTAATTTAGTTCTTTAGTAAAGATTGTATTTGTCTTTCTTTCCTTTTTTTTTTTTTTTTTGGTATTTTGAGACAGGGTTTCTCTGTGTAACAGCCCTCGTTGTCCTAGAACTCTCTCTGTAAACCAGGCTGGCCTCAAACTCACAAGAGATCCGCCTGCCTCTGTCTCCTGTGTGCTGCGATGAAAGGTGTGTGCCACTACTGTCTGGCTAAAAATTGTATATCTTATACACCACTTTTACACTTTTAGGAATATTTACCTTAGTAAATATTTGACATATATTTATTATGTTTCTCTCAAGGATCATGGTATAGCTAACAGAAGCAAGCTTTTGTAGTTTATTGTGCTAATCTGAATGCTTCAAAAGGGGATTATGATGATGATAATTCTGTTGTTATACCATATTTTGTTTCCTCAGTCCTTGCCTTTTTTGTTTAGACTTTTTTTTTCTTTTCTTTAAGAATACGACTTGATGAACTGAGAATGTTCTTAGAGAATGAGACATGGGAACTTTGCCCTGTTAAATCAAATTTCAGCATCTTGCAGCTTCATGTAAGTTTTTCTTAAGAACAAAGAAATATGTCTTCTAGTAACTGTTTTGAATTTTTTTCCTTTAATAACAAAAACATGTATGTGAGCGCTCCTTCCTTGAAAGGGATTCTTAACAGATTCTGTATTAATTATCTACTGCTGATGTACTGAAGTCTATCTTATAATATTTATCTTACATGCTTGAGAAAACTCTTTTGACTAAAAAAGTAACAGGTACAATGAATTTGCTTTTGAATTTAAAAAAGAACCCAGTGTTTTATCGAAGTTTTTCAGAAAATGAGTCAGGTTTTAGTATCATTAACTTAAAATGCTTATTTGTATATGTAAAGTATTAGCAATTTCCTGAAGGCATGAATGGGCACTTAAGTTATAGTTCAGTTACAGATTTGCTTCTATTGTCAAAATGCTTGATAAATGAAAGGTATTTATGAGAAATACTAATTATTATTAGTTAGTTGGATTCTTTGGAAAAAACAGTTTGGGAAAAACTCTTTAATTGGCTTGATTGAGATGCAGTGTAGTAAATATTCCTGCGTCAATGATTATGTTGTAGTTCATGGCCTGAAAGTACATTTTGTTTAGTGAGTTTCTTCAGGTGGAATGGCTTTCTAGAATAAGAAAAAAAATATGAATATACTTAATTATTTTTAAGTGTATAATATTAAGTATATAATATACTTGATTATTATTATTTTTAAATTTTATTTTGTATGTTTAGGTGTTTTGCCTTCATGTATGTTGGTATACCACCAGCGTACAGTGCTAGTGGCAGCCAAATGGGAGCATGGGCTTCCCTGGATCTGGAACTACAGACAGTGATGAGCTGCCGTGTGTGGGCTGGGAATTGAACCTAGGTCCTCCAGAAGACCTAGTGCTCTTTACTGCTGAGCTGTCTCCCTATGTTTAATTTAATAGGAAGGTAGTTTTTATGTTATGTAGTTTCATATCCAGTCCTTTCCTAATATGGTAATACTAAAAATAATTAACACTGATAATCAGTACATGCTCAAGGACAAGAAAAGTAACATAAATTTTAATTAGCACTAATGAAATAACATTAAATTAGCAGAGTCTGTGACTTCTAAATCGTTGTAATTCCTTAACATTTAAAATTTTTTAAGCTTTATATTTTAGAGTATATTTAAGTAAGTTTATTGAATTTTATTTAATAGGTTAACTGTTAATAGATTGATCACACGTGTTTTCATGTGTACTTGGTATGATTATAAGAGCACTTTTAATAGAAAGATTTTATATCTGACTAAGCAAGCTTTACTTTTTAAAAAATGGTTGCCTTGAAAACTATTTACAACTTAAGTATTCAAATATTTTCCTTTAGATTTGTAAAAAAAATCATGTTGTTATATTAAACACTTGTTTAGAGTTATAAAATCAGTGTCATGATTTTCAGGCATTGTGTCAGATCTGATTTCCCATGTAGTTGAAATTTATAAAGAAAACCACCTGGGGCGAGACATGGTTGAATGGTAGAGTGGACAAGTCAGTGCACTTTGTAGAAATGTAAGATACTTTTTCATACTGCCCTTGAACCTTTTCAGACTTAGACTATATGACAAAGACTTAAATTTGTTGTCAGTATTGTTAGGTATAGAAAAATGTTTATTTCTATGGTAAGTTGTCAAGTCAAGAGTTTTGTGATTCAGATGAACTTTAGAGATTATTTGAACCTTTTCTCCAGTTAGCTGTAACCTTGAACTTGGCACCCAGTCTTTCCAGAATCTCTCAGTATGTTCATCTTTTTGATGTGGAAGTTGGGTCAGGTATTGCATCTTTTTAGCTCTATAATTTATTTCCCCAGTCTAGATTGTTCCTCCCCTTTTAAAGATGAGGAAATTGAAATAAAGAGAAGGCAGGTGACATTTCATAATGTCTTGAATATTGCAGTCTAGGAGCAGAAGACACAGCTGGCCCAAATGTAGTTTTCTTTGCTTCTTGGTCGCTAAAGGAAATGAAATGATAGTTACAGATACCAACATAATAAAGGTACATTTGTACTTGATACTTTTCATGTGTCTGTAAGGATGTCTTAATGCAGCAAGCATGAGTCAGCTGTGTCTTAGCAATTGATCTTTTGAAGGATATTTTATTTTAGGTATCCTACCAGGACTTCTGTTGTGTCATTCAAATTTCCTGTCATTTGAAAATGTATCTCTGCCTTTCTTCAAGGAAGGCCAGAGTTGCTTGACCAGGCCAAGTTGTTGACTAAGCTTTTTTTTAGAATGGTTATGTGTTTCTGAGATTGTGATCTCAGATGACTTGCAAGATGTAAAGGCGAATAACTTGAAGATCATTCTCTCCCCACTCTTCCAACTTTTTTTTTCTTTTTTTTTTAATTTTTTTTCCATTTTTTTATTGAGAAAAGGAGAAAAAAAAAAACAAGTTTCCACCTCCTCCCAGCCTCCCATTTACCTCCTCCTCCTCCCACGCTTCTCCCCCTCTTCCCATTCCTCTCCCTCTCCCTCTCCAGTCCAAAGAGCAGTCATCTTCCAACTCTTTATTTACATTGAAGGGATGGATTTGTATGCTTGGATTTTTATTATTTTTATTACTTTTTCTAACAGCTATTTGCTCCTTTCTCAATGTGTAGGAATTTAAATTTCTGGAACAGTCTCGTTCCCCATCAGTCTCACCTAGTAAGCAGCCATTGGTGACTACTTCAAAACCCATGACTTTGTTTGAGCAGTACTGTAGTGCTGGGAATCCATTTGAAATTCAAGCTAACCATAAAGATGAAGAAACAGAAGATGTATTGGCTTCTAATGGGGTATGTGATGTTTTTAAAATGCTTTGTGAAACAGAAGTCAGTTTTACTTTTTCAAAGTATTCTGAAGTGAACTGGTAATTTGCTGGAGTGCTCATTTGTTTACCACTTACGTTTCTTCAATATACTGTGTCTCTACAGAACGACTCTAATACTGTGCTTCATTCACCATGGTGTCCTGAAATACTAGTTTATTCTTGTGGGCTTCATATTCCTTTTAGCGTGTTTACCTAGTTGTGGTTCTTTTGTTCTCATTGAAATACTTTGGTGACAAACACAGAGAGATGGCTGAGGGACTAGTGCTCCTGTACTTTTGTCACGACTCCACTTCTGAATAACTAAGTTGGTATTTCCAAATTCCATGTCTTCTATCTGAGAGTAAGGCTGTCTTAGTCGTTGTCCTAGTGCTGTGAAGATACACCATGATCAGAGCAACACTGATGAAGGGAACATTTCACTGGGGCCGGATGACAGTCCGTGATCATGGTGTGTAGCATGGTGGCACACAGGCAGACATGGTGCTGGAGAAGTTCCTGAGAGTTCTGTATCCGGCTCTATACAGGCAGCAGGAAGAGACAGATACTGTGCCTGACATGGACTTTTGAAACTCCAAAGCCCATCCCCAGTGACAGGCTTTCTCCAACTAGTCCACACCTCCTAGTACCTCTCACATAGTGCCGCTCCCTGGTGACTAAGCATTCAGATACATGGGGCTTTTCATATTCAGATGACCACAAAACTTTTGTCCAGTTGCCTGACAGGATTTAAAACTTTGAGGTATGTTCTGTTAACAGCCCTTTGAGCGGCTTGAGAGAATAGGAAATGTAGGGACTGCTTAGCTGGTAGGAAGGGCTTAAGTACAGTGACATTACATTGGTTTACTTGACATTTTGCCTTCTGCTGTGTCTGTATCTGCAGTAGAGAGCAGTGCCCTGCCCCACAGTTTGACGTAGCATATTTTCAGAAATGTGTCATTTGACCCAGGGTATTACCCTTTGTGCTCTGTAATTTTTGGGGGAACACACTATGACTTTTAATTTTAGACTTGATTTAACCAAATGAGAATTGTTTAGGTTTGAGAAAAATCTGTCTCTTTTATTTTTCTATTTTAGTTTTAAAACCTATTTTTGGGTTGTTTTTTAAAATTGATTTTATTGAGCTGTATATTTTTCTCTTCTCCCCTCCCTTTCTCTCCCCTCCTTCTGCCCTCTCCCATGATCTTCATGCTCCCAGTTTACTCAGGAGATCTTGTCTTTTTCTACTTCCCATGTAGATTAGATCCATGTATGTCTCTCCTGGGTCCTCATTGTTGTCTAGGTTCTCTGGGATTGTGATTTGTGGGCTGTTTTTTTTTCCCTTTATGTCTAAAAGCTAGTTATGAGTGAGTACATATTATATTTGTCTTTCTGGGTTTGAGTTACCTCACTTAATAAAATGTTTTCTAGATCCATCTATTTGTCTGCAAACCTCAAGATATCTTTTTTTTGGCTGTATAGTACTCCATTATGTAAGGGTACCACATTGTCCTTATCCATTCTTCAGTTGAGGGGCATTTTTGTTTCCAGGTTCTGGCTATGACAAACAATGCTGCTACGAATATAGTTGAGCACATATCCTTGGGGTACAATTGAGCATCCTTTGGGTATATACCCCAAAGTGGTATTGCTGGGTCTTGAGGAAGAGTGTTTCCTAATTTTCTGAGAAATCTCTACACTGATATCCAAAAGGGCTGTACCAGTTTGCACTCCCACCAGCAATGTAAGAGTGTTCCCTTTACCCCACAATCTCTCCAGCATAAGTTGTCATCAGTGTTTTTGATCCTGGCCATTCTTACAGGTGTAAAATGGAATCTCAGAGTAGTTTTGATTTGCATTTCTCTGATGACTAAGGATGTTGAGCATTTCCTTAAGTGTCTTTCAGCCATTTTAGATTCCTCTGTTTAGAGTTCTCTGTTTAGGTCTATAACCCTGTAGTAATGGGGCGGTGGGGCTGCGTTCCCAGCACCCCGGCCGCCTGCTCGGCTAGCTTATGCCCCGAAATAACAACACACAAACTGTATTCATTTAAACACTGCTTGGCCCATTCTCTTCTAGGCTAATTCTCACATATTAATTTAGCCCATTTCTAATCATCTGTGTATGGCACCCCAAGGTGCGCTTACTAGGAAGATTCTAGGCTATGTCCATCCTGGGTCAGAGCTTCATCCCGGGAGCGGGGCATGGCGTCTCTCTCTGGCGTCTGCTCCCGAGAGAAGAGCTGTCAAGACTGAGCTCACTTCCTCTTCCTCCCAGCGTTCTGTTCTGTTTACTCCTCCCACCTATCCTCTAACCAATAAAATGGGCCAAGGCAGTTCCTTTATTAGCCAATGACCTTCCTCCATCATAACCCTCTTTTTTTATTGGATTATTTTTTCTTTTGATGACCAATTTCTTGAGCTCTTTGTATATTTGGAGATCAGCCCTCTGTCTGATGGGAGGTTTGTGAAGATCTTTTCCCATTCTGTAGGCTGTCGTTTTGTCTTGTTGACCGTGTCCTTTGCTTTACAGAAGCTTCTCAGTTTCAGGAGGTCCCATTTATTGTTTCTCTCAGGGTCTCTGCTACTGGGGTTTTATTTAGAAAGTGGTCTCCTGTGCCAATGTGTTCAAGTGTACTTCCCACTTTCTCTTCTATGAGGTTCAATGTGGTTGGTTTTATGTTGAGGTCTTTGATTCATTTGGATTTGAGTTTTGTGCATGTTGATAGATATGAACCTGTTTTCATTCTTCTACATATTGACATCCAGTTATGCCAGCACCATTTGTTGAATATGCTTTTTTTGCATTTTATATTTTTTGTTTCTTTGTCAAAAATCAGGTGTTTGTAGATATGTGGTTTGATATCCAGCTCTTCAATTCAATTGTCTTGCTGTCTGTTTTTATGCCAATACCATGCTGTTTTCAGTCCTGTAGCTCAGTAGTAGAGTTTGAAGTCAGGGTTTTGATGCCTCCAAAAGTTACTTTATTGTACAGGATTGTTCTGGCTATCCTGAGTGTTTTGCTTTTCCATATGAAGTTGAGTATTGTTCTTTTGCGATCTGTAAAGAATTTTGCTGGACTTTTCATGGTCATTGCATTGAAATCTGTATGTAATGTTTTAGGGATATCTATTAAGTTCATTTGATTCATAATGTCTGTTAGTTTCTTTATTTCTCTGTAAATTTCTGTCTGACAGATCTGTCCATTGATGAGAGTGGGCTGTTGAAGTCTCTCACTTCTAGTGTGTGGGGTTTAATATGTGATTTAAGCTTTAGAAGTGTTTCTTTTACATATAAGGGTGCCCTTGTATTTGGGGCATAGATGTTCAGTATTGCGATTTCCTCTTTATGGATTTTTCCTGTGACTAATATGAAATGCTCTCTTTTGTCTCTTTTGATTGATTTTTTTTTAATTTGCAGTCTATTTTGTTAGATATTAGGATAGCTACACTAACTTGTTTCTTAGGTTCATTTGACTGGAATATTTATTGGTTCCCAACCCTTTACTCTTATGTGATGTCTGTCTTTGAGCTTTGTAGAAGGAGATAACTGCTTGTTGGTTCTGGCTACCCGACTAGCTTAGACCCGAAATAATCACACATAAACTGTATTAATTAAATCACCGCTTGAGCCATTAGCTCTAGCTTCTTATTGGCTAACTCTTACATATTAATTCAACCCATTTTTATTAATCTATATATAGCTATGTGGCTGTGGCTTACCAGCTAAAGTTACCAGTGTCCCTCTCTGGCTGGTCTCA
Source organism: Microtus oregoni (assembly GCF_018167655.1). Taxonomy (NCBI): domain Eukaryota; kingdom Metazoa; phylum Chordata; class Mammalia; order Rodentia; family Cricetidae; genus Microtus; species Microtus oregoni. Next base: position 1,387,249 of record NW_024543085.1, read on the forward strand.
AACTCACAGAGATCCTCCTGCCTCTGCCTCCTGAGTGCTGGGATTAAAGGCGTGCGCCACCATCGCCCGGCTCCATAGCTTATTTCTGACTCTGCTCTTCTTTCTCCCAGCATACAACCTAGGTTTCCCTGCCTGGTTCTGTTCTTCTCTGCCATAGGCTCAAAGGAGTTCTTTATCCATTAACCAATAAAAGCAACACAGAGACAGAAGGACCTCCCACACCATTTTACCTTTTCTGTTTAAAAAAAGGAAGGCTTTAACTTTAACATAGTAAAATTACATGTAATAAAAGTTACTAAGCAAGGAGTACAGTTGCAATATTTATATCTACTTCCTATCCTTCAACTCCATCAAAGACTCCAGAAGGATATAATATTAAGTAAGTAAAAAGGAGGTGCATTGTAAGCAACTTCCAAAACTCTAGAATTGACAGAGACATCTCACTGATTGGGCAGTCACCCAAAGTTCTTTTGTACCATTGGAATATCCATCTTCAGCCTGCTGGCCCATAGTATCCAGCAGACTTTTCCATGAAGCAGGAAATTCCAAAGACAGTTCTACCTATATTGTCAGTCATTTTCTTCTGTGTCCTGCAGAATGTCTGGCAGACTCTCATGAAGCAAGAACCCCAAAGGATGGTCTCACCTTTAGGCAAGTTCAGCAGTCATTTCTCTGTGGGTCGTGCATGTTCAGTTCAGCAGTCCAGGCAGGAGCAGTTTCTTGCCCAGATGGCTAACCAACTCCATAAGGAGCATCTTCAATGCCCTTCTTCCTCTTGCAGTAGCTTGTGCTGCCAGGAGCAGATGTGTCTCCTAGTCATGAAATGTCCCCAGTTATTAAATTAAAACATTTTAAATACCATATTCTGAAGATCTCTGAAAGATTTGAAGAATACCTATGTAACTGAAATATATCTCTATACATCTAGAAAATCTAACAAAAATGACTACAAGCTTGACTATTATAGATGAGTATTTGTTAACTTATATTTCTTAATTATATGTTACATTTTTAAATGAGCTACACAAACACAATACCTTAATGAAGATCAGAAATACTTATACATATAACAACATTGACCTTAAATTTGAATCAATAAACAAGATCCATACTAATGAAAATTATTCATATCTATATCATATCCTTCTTTAAATGTAAATAAACATTTATAGACAATATTTGGGAATATGGGCATAGTTTTCTCCATACTGCTTCCTGCTGATTGTTGGGTGTATTAATTTTTGGTGTTGTTCATGGCAACCTTTGAAGGGGGTGTCTTTTTCCATCACACCACACCAGTCTGGAAGCAATCCACAGGCTCTCATCCTCTGTGGAAACAAAAGAAGAACCTCTTTTCCAAAGCAACATATCCTTAGACTTAAATTTGGAAGTCATAATAGCTTTATAATATACATGCTCGTTTAGCTTAGCAGCCCTCACAATGAAATGTCTCTCTGTACTTAGCTCCTTCACAGTCAAAAGATTAAAAGATAACACAATAATCTACATAATCCAGACTCTGTGAATTTTCTATTTTTACTTGACATATTTTTCTTTTCTCCTTTTAATCTATGAGTATCTGTACTCCGTCTCTTTAAAGACTTAACCCTTTTCTTTAAAGCATTAACTTTATTTTATGACTCTCTATATTCTTTTTCTTCTTTCTTCCAGGCTTTCGTACATTTATCCAACACTATGACTCATCTGGATTTGTCTTTATTGCATATCTGAAATTCTTTGCTGTCCAGGAGCATTTTTTAAAATGCTAAGCCCTTCTTAAAACTTAAGTAATGCCATTACTATGCTATATATGATACTGCCTGCTTGTCTGCTCAGTCCAGCATGGTGGAGCCTCTGAGGACCATGTATCCAGCCCCATTCTCAGACACACGGCCAGTCCATGTTGCTGTTAAGCAGTCTGCAGCAGTCTGCTCACAAACCCCATCAAAATGCTCCATCTCCTGAAAGAGCCAGAAGTCACGCTGGCAGCAAGGCCCAGAAAGCTGGCATTTCTAATTGGTCGTGGCTGAATCAGGAAAACCTCTCTTAAGGGAGCTGTGACATGCCGCCAGCAATCAGCAAGAAGCTGTGTTAAACTCTGTATTTTTGTGTCTAGAATTTCTTTTCAAGCTTTCTAAGGTTTTACATGGATTTTAGCCAACCACATTGGTGCCAATTTGTATAAAGAGAAAGCCGCTTGTTAGTTCCTGGCTGCCCGGCTAGTTCAGGACCGAAGTAATCACACAGAAACTGTATTCATTAAATCACTGCTTGGCCAATTAGCTCTTGCGTCTTATTGGCTAACTCTTATATATTAATTTAACCCATCTCTATTAATCAGTGTATCGCTATGTGGCAGTGGTTTACTGGCTAAAGTTCCAGCGTCTGTGTCCAGTGGTTCTATATGGTGTCTCTCTAATTCCACCCTTCTTTCTTCCAGCATACAGCCTAGCTTTCCCTGCCTAGTTCTGTTCTTCCCTGCCATAGGCTCAAAGGAGTTCTTAGACAGAAGAAGCTCCCACTCCAGAGGTTGAAGTGTGTTTCTTGTATGCAGCAGGAGGATGTATTGTGTTTTCTTATCGAATCTTTTAGCCTATGTCTTTTTATAGGTGAGTCCATTTATATGAAGGGATGTTAATAATCAGTGATTGCTAGTTCCTGTTATTTTAGTTTTAGTAATGTTATTGTGTAAGTTTTTCACTTCTTTGGGATTTGCTGCTGTGAGAGCATCTATTGTGTATGTTTTGTGGATGTAGCTAACTTCATGGGTTGGAGTTTTCCTTCTAGTACTTTGTTTAGGGTTGGGTTTGTAGCTAGGTATTGGTTAAATCTGGTTCTGTCATGGAATGTCTTGTTTTGTCCATCTATAGTGATTGAAAATTTTGCTGGGTATAGTAGTCTGGGTTGATATCCAAGGTCTCTTCATGTCTGCATAACGCTTAACCAGGCTTTCATTATCTCCAACCTTTATATGTTACTTGGCCTTTTTCCTTTGCAGCTCTTAATATTCTTTCTTTATTTTGTATGTTTAGTGTTTTGATTATTATGTGTCAAGGGTACTTTTTTTTTGATCCTGTCTTTTTGCTGTTCTGTAAGCTTCTTGTGTCTTCATATACATATCTTTCTTTAGGTTGGGAAAGTTTTCTTCTGTGATTTTTTTTTAAATATATTTTATGTGCTTTAGAGTTGAACTTCTTTTTCTACTATCCCTATTATTCTTAGGTTTGGTCTTTTCATGGTGTCGTATATTTTCTGGATATTTTGTGTTAAGCTTTTGTTAGATTTTATTGTTTTTTTTTTTTGACTAGTGAGTCTATTTCCTCTATTGTATCTTCATTGGTTGAGATTCTCTCTTCCATCTTTTGTATTCTGCTCCTTACACTTGTATTTGTGGCTCCTGATCATTTTCCCCATAATTTCCATTTCCATAAATGATGTGGGACATCCTTCTGTCCATATTTTGCTTTTATTGGTTAATTAATAAAGAACTGCTTTGAGCCTATGGCAGGGAAGAAAGAACAAGGCGGGCAAAGCTAGGCTGTATGCTGGGAGAAAGAAAGGTGGAGTCAGAGAGAAGCCATGGAGCTGCCGCCAGAGTCAGACATGCCGGAACTTTGCTGATGAGCCACGACCTCATAGTGATATACAGATTAATAGAAATGAGTTAAATTAAGATGTAAGAGCAATAAGAAGCTAGAAATAATGGGCCAAGCAGTGATTTAATACAGTTTTTGTGTGGTTATTTTAGTCCCTACTCCTACACAGAATTCCATTGGTTTGTGTTTATTTATTGTCTCTATTTTGGTTTTCAGGTCTTGAATTGTTTCTTTCACCTGTTTGTTTTTTTTTTTTCTTGGTTTTCTTTAAGGGATTTTTTGATTTCTTCCCTTTTTTTGTCTTTTTCTCCATTTCTTTGAGGGAATTTTTCATTTCCTCTTTAAGGGCCTCAAACATTCTCCTAAAGTTATTTTTAGGTCATTTTCTTCTACTTCATCTGTATTTGGGTGTTCACGTCTTGATATTGTAGGCCTATTAGTTTTTTTGGTTCCATGTTGCTCTTCGTGGTATTGAGTGTGTTCTTACCTTGTCTACCCATCTTCTCCTCTGATTTGTGTAATTGGGGCTGTGTCGCAGGTGCCAGTAGATCCAAGGCTCAGATGGTTGTTCCTTGTGGTCCATTCAGGGCCATGGTTCCAGTTACACCTAAGGTCTTCTGGTGTTCCTAGGGTTCACTCAGTGCTCCCGGGTGTCGCTCTGCAGTCCCAGGGTTGTTCAGCCCTGCTCCCATGGAGGTTGCTTCTAGTGTGGAGGTCACTGTTTTAGGCCTGCTCTGGCTGAGGTCACTGATTCAGGCCTGCTGTGGTGAGGGTTGCTGCCTCAGGCCTGTTCCCACAGATGTCCCTGGCTTGCACCCAGTTTGCAGGGGTTGGTCTCTGGCTCAGGTCTCAGCTCCCTTGTACCTGCTCCTTTGGTAGCAACCTAGCCCTGCTCTGGTGAAGGTCGCTAGCTCAAGCATGCTTTGGAAGAGCTTGCTGGCCTAGACCTGTTTCTGCATTTGTGCCTGTCTTGGGCCTGTTCCCCCAGAGGTCCCTGTTTTGGGCCTGGTCTCGCAAGGTCTCTGGATTTGGCTTTCAGTGGTCACTCCCTGTGGATGTCGCTGCCTTGGTCGTTGGCTCAGGCTTGCTCTGGCGGAGGTTGTTGGTTCAGGCCTTGGCAAATTTTTGAGACAGGGTTTCTTTCCGTGGTTTTGACTGACCTACAACTCTTTATGTAGACCAGACTCGTCTCAAACTCACAGTGATATATAGAACTCTTGCCTGTATGTTGATAGGATCAACGTGTATCTGAATACAGGGAAATGTAATACATTTTTTTAAAAAAAATAATTACTAGTGTAGAATCTAATCTTTTAGTAGGTCTCTGGTTCATATCTGAGTAAGGCCTGACATTTTACCCCAGGAACAGACTGCCCAAAAGTAGAATTTAGGGCACAAACGTCTTTCCATGCTGTCATCATGTTTGTCCCCTCAGCATAAGGGATTAAGAATTGACTATATATGTGGTTAAAGATATAATCTCTGAGAGAACTTGGCACAGTACATGGTCACAACTGCAGAGAATACCAGCACATACTTAGTCAGGGTATGCCTGACACTGAAGATTATGAGGTGGTGATACCTTGCTTTGCAACTTCCTTTCTCTGCTGGCGTTTGTCCATAGTGCCATAGCAGCAAGAAAGATCTCAGGGAGGAACCCGTGCTTCAGGAGTGAGCCTCTCAGGAGGCCTCCTGGTGCCACTGTTACCTTTGTAGCTGTTCATGCAGCTGGACATCCTCACAGTTAGACGAGTACTCTGTATGCTGAGTGTATTTATTAAACCAAAGTAGTGGTTCTAGGGCTAGAATTGGATCCTCAACCTTTTAAAGAAGTAACAACTTGAAAGTAAATATTGCAAAACCACCAGAAGATCTTTTTAAGTCTAAAATATACTCTTTATTCTTTGCTGTCCACTGGGGTATTAGTTGTGGTTGTTAATATTTGGTTTGTTTTCATTTACAAATATATAACACTAATGATGTTTTCATTTTCCTTTCTTTTTGAGCTATTTAAAGTAAGGTAAAATAGAAAAATGGAAGGAGATTTGAGTCTTCATGGTAAAATTAAAACTAAATTAAGAATTTTCCTTTAGCCATTTCTTTAAAATCACGTGTATTTTTGTGCTTAGCGATTACAGTGAAGTGACCCTGTTTTCCATTCCTGCATATCCCACTGTGTTCTCTGCAGTATGAATCTGACGAGCAGGAGAAGAGTGCCTATCAGGAGTATGACAGTGACAGTGATGTTCCTGAAGAGCTGAAGCAGGATTACGTGGATGAGCAGACAGGCGATGTGCCCGTGAAGAGGTGACTGACGTGGGACTGGGTGGCGCTTGCGTTCCTTTGATGGTTAAGAGATAACAAAAATTAAAATTTTAAGTGGTTATTGATATGGCAGTAATTAATGTACCTTAAAAAATGATTTCTGAAAGGCTTGAATGTGTAGGTTTCTCCCATAACAGTGAAATTTTAGGAAAAAGAACACAATATTTATATGAAAAACTTGAGTTAAGCAAAGCCTAACTTGGTGTTCCACAAATCAATTTACTTAATGGAAATTCACTGTTCAGAAAATATCAGTTGATTCTACTTGGACCTACTGGATTAAATGTAGCTTTTATTTTGATTTATACAACACATTTGACATTATAAAAATTGCTCTGAAATTTGCTCATTCAGTCAGTGGTATTATGAATTCTTCTGTCCCACAGAACACTTTCTTTCACCGATCTATATTCTTTCTCTTGTACATTAATTCCTCAGAGTAATACACTTTATTGTGATTTTTGGTGTGTTTATCATTGCCATTGATTTTTGCAGCAATATTCTAATTTCTTTTTAATTATTATTTTGTTTTATTTAGAATTTCATATATGAATACTACATTTGCATCATTTTTAGCTCATCCTCTTTCAACTCTTATGTCCCTTTCCACTCCCACTTAAATCCATGACCTCTTTTTCAGTGATGTTGTCACACATGTTCACCAGCACAGTCTGCTCAGTCCATTTAATGTTGATCATGGATATGTGGGGTTACATCCCTGAGACAGACTGATTTCACTGTCTTAGCAGCCTGTAGCTCATCTAGCAATGGGGGTCTCAAAATTTTATCCTTCCTTGTTCTCATTTTATTAAAAGGTATAGTGTCATGCGCTGGTGGAATGGCTTAATGGATGAAGGCATTTGTTGCCAAGTGTGATGACGTGGGTTTGAGCCCCAGCTTCCACTTGGTAAGAAAGGACCTGCTCCTGTTGTTGCCCTGTGACGTCCACACATGCCCCTTGGCACTCAATGTCACTGCCACCCCCACTCCCAAAATAAATGTAATTTAAAGAATAGAAAAATACTACCACAAGCTAATATCTTCAAAAGTCATAAAAGTTACTTTATCATCTCCTAAAACTTTGAGCCTAATCAAAGAGCTTTCAGTTTGGAGATCAATCATTTCTGCAGTGTTCTTGCTTTTCTAGTCTTTTGGTTTTATATTTTATTTTTTTTATTAAGGCTGCCTGCCAGTAATTAGGTTCTGTTTTATGATAAACTTTACTTTTTAAAACTATGATAATTTTATTTAGAATTATTGTCACTTCTATCCAATTAAATGGACCTGATATGCTGAAGTGATTAATGTCAGATGTTTTTAGTTAATATACACATATATTTAAGTGATAGATTTAAGTATACTTTACACTTAATTAATAATTATTAACTTGGAACCTTAACATAAGAGTGAAAATTCATATAGTTGTAAATATATTGATTGTGAAGGTTTGATTTTATTGGGTTTTGCATATTTAAGACATTAACATATCTTTGAGCTGGACAGGATGATTTTGTTGTATTTATTAGATATGTTTAAGAAATGTTAAGGCGAAGGGAAAGCTTTGTTTTAATTGAAACGGACACGTAAGGTAGTGTGTGCTAAGCATGTATCTCCACTTTTGTTGGAGTTACTGTAGCTTCTTACCTCCAGACTCTCTTCCCTTGTAAACTATTCTTGTTGTACACTGAGATTTTTCCTTAGATAGGAATTTGATCCAATTCCTTGGTGTTTTCCTTGCTTATGTTTTATTGGCTCACCTTTGCAGTTAGAGAACCTGCATAACCCTTAGGCTTGATGCTTTCGTCTCTGCTTGCCTCTCTCCTGGCACTGTCCTTTGCTCACGTATTGCACATGGCAGCAGACTCTGTTTGCTCTGCCTGATCCATAACTACACCCTTTCTAAGATATTTTTACTGATTTTTCTGAGAATTTCATTCATTTTGGTCATATTCATCTTATCATGTTATACCCTTCAAAAAATGGTATGTGTGTGTGTGTGTGTGTGTGTGTGTGTGTATACACACACGAAACTTCTGCTTCTCTTTTGGAAATTGTGTTAACCTCATACTCAGTCATCATATCTTCTTTTAATTCCAGTTCCATAGAGGATGTTTTTCTTATAAGTTTCTGAAATCCATAGGTTTGATACATTTGTACCTAGGTGTATAACTTCTGTAGGAAAATCCCGTGTTTCAGAAGTCTTAACAGATTTTAGAATAGTTGCCACTCCCAGGCCTAGTACACAGCTCCTGTACTGGCTCAGCCTCACATCAGACATACAGCAAAAGCAGCCCAGCTGCTAAGGGTGTATCACAGAAACAGCTGGAATCATCTAGATGAACTCCGGGACCCAGAACTTGAAAGAACACTCACTTCATCAGGGGATCCAAGGAGTTAAAAAGTGACAGATAAGGAACTTAAAGAAGAAAGCAGACTTTTCTGTCCTGCCAGCAAGTTCCCACAGAACCACACTGAGACCTAGTGTTAATTATGTATGCTAGGCCTGTAGCTTAGCGCTGCTACTAACTAGTTCTTACTACTTAAATTAATTCATAATTCTTATCTAAGTTTTATCACGTGGCTCATGGCTTGTTACCTCATTTTCTGCACATCTTGCTTCCTCTGTTCCTGGCTTGAAACTCCTAAGACTCAGCTCTTCTTCCCAGTCCTTTTAGCCTGGTTCTCCCGTCCAGTCTTCCTGCCCAGCTAGAGGCAATGAGAGTCAACCATATTTATAGTGTACAAAGATTGTTCCACAGCAGAGTGGTGACCAAGAAAACACAAACATAAGTGGAATAAAATAGCTGACTATTTGGGATTTGAAAACTGAATTCAGTAGAGATAGACATGTTGACAAGCACTTAAAGTGGAGTTTACAGAATGCCTAGACTCAAAGAACTCCATTCCTAGAACTTTATTTCTTTGTTTACTGTTTCTCCTCTCACTGGGCTCTGAGTTCGCATATGTGTAGAATTTCAGTAAATAATTTGTGAGTGGGAGCTAGATGATAATCTGTGTAATGACTGGTCTACTAGTCTGAAGTCTAAGGGCATTTCTTTTGTTTTCCATGTGAAGTGTTTCAAGAGAGACCCTTAAGAGCAGGAAGAAATCAGATTACAGTCTAAATAAAGTGAACGCACCAATCTTAACAAATACAACGTTGAATGTAATAAGACTTGTTGGTGAGTAGCCATACCTTTCTTTTTTAAAAAATTATATCAGTTATAGCTTGCTTTAGTTACTGAGTTATTTTTTACTTAAATGTCTTTGCATGGTTAGTGTGTTCTGCAGTGAAGGATTTGAGAATCTTCAGTGTCAGTGCTTCTTATCCTGTAAATGTTCCACATAATAGTGTACAAATATTAGTGTCAATTTCATCTTCCCATTTAGCTACTTAAGTTATTGTGTCTTCTCATTTTTCTGAAGCATTCCGATTGGTTGAGTTAGAGGTCTGTATACAAGGGTGATAGTGCCAATTTCACAGCACAATATTTTTCTGTTTAATTGCCTCATAGAGCTTCCCAGCCTTGCTGCCAGAGAAGCAGAGTGCAGAGTGATTTCTGCTCTTCTCAGACAGGGTTTCAAAGAGGAAACCTTCCAGTTGCAGGGTGTGTCTTGCTACAGATAAGACGTTTAGATGATCTCGTCGAAGGCAAACAGGAACAAATGCCATCCTAAACATACAGCACCAAGGGGGATGTCAGTTTTTAATGTTGGTATTTCAGCATCTCGCATTCTTTCAGGCTTTATGTTTCACAAATAGACCCATGCATTTGGTGGCTAAGTTAAGAGAGCACCTCACACTGCTGTCCACGCTGAGTACGGATGTTAGCAGCTGGCTGCAGAAGCTTTGTGTTCTATTTGTGAGGTTGCCTTTTATCTACTGCTTTGTTTGAGTAACCTCAGCTTTCATGAAATGCTCTATTATCTAAGATAATCTCTAAACATCATCAGTGAATATGATAAAATATACAAAATGCTTTAGTCCTAATCCTCTAGAGAAAAATATGCAAAAGTCATATTGAAATGAGAAGAAAAGATATATTTTTTTCAAGCCCCAGGAAGAAAAAAAGACAGATTGAAAAAGCTATTCTGTGGCTAATTATTGTTAGAATAATTAGCTTTTCTTCTTTTATCCAGGAGAGGTAGCAGAACAGTGGCATGAATAACTCTTTAGAATTTGCAGAATCAGAATTGAAAGGGTGCTAAGAGGTCGTCTGGTGTAAGTCCCCCAATGAGGTTTCTTTCAGTGGTGTCTTAATATGTGGTACTATCATGCTTTTGTTTCATGGCTCAGAGTTGCTCAAAGCCTACTGTGGCACAGAATACTTACTCTGCTGATAAACTGAGCTTGTTGCCAAGAATCCCTTCCAATGTTCAATTAGAATAGTTCTCAATTCTGTGTGTTAGAATCAGGTCCCTAAAAGATAGAGCATTACCTGTGCTTTTTGTTGTCTAGTTTTTCCACCGTCACTGGTCAGCTACGTGAAGGTAGCTTTCTGGCCGTCCTTTCTTCATGCTTTCCACCCCCAGCCCTGTCACTCACTTCTGTGATCTTCACTGATAGATACTCTGAACCTTGTAGGGTCTTGTCATCTCTCTCAACCTCATGGGACTTAAAAGTATTTGATGTTTTGGATACATTGCTTGCGATAGTTTGTCTGATTTTGCTAAATGTGTTAAATTAGAAGCAGCTGTGCCATATCAATGACTTTAGCCACATGAAGTGTCTGGGGGCAGTGCCAAGAAATGTGGATATGTGATACTCTGATAGAGAAAGAGGAAACAGTTAATGGCCACATATAAATGGTCTTTTATTTTTAAACCATAGCCACTTCAAGTGACTAGAGGAGTCATATCTTAGTCTGAATGTTTTACTACATTAAAACAAAATGAATAAGGCTGTCATGTTTCCTTCTGTTAAATCCAACACCAAACATAACTCTTAATTGCTTGGTTAGTGTAGAAATTTGAAGAAGGCTTGTATTCTTCCGTGTCTATTAGAAAGTGGTCCTATTCTTAGTACCCCACCCCCTCCTCCATTCTGTGGACTTTTCTGTCTCCCTGTGTAGCAGGAGCTCCGGGCTGCGTTCCTGCCGCCCGCCTCCTGGCCGCCTGTCTAGCTTTACACCAAAATAGCAACACACAAACTGTATTCATTTAAACACTGCTTGGCCCATTAGTTCTAGCCTCTTAATGGCTAATTCTCACATCTTGCCTAACCCATATTTAGTAATCTGTACAGCACCAGTCTTACTGGGAAAGATTCAGTCTGACCTGGGGGCTTGCTTCATCGCGTCTGCCCTGGAGAGGAGAGACATGGTGTCTGCCTCACTTCCTCTTCCTCCCAGCATTCTGTTCTGTTTACTCCACCCACCTATGTTCTAACCTATCAGGCCAAGCAGTTTCTTTATTAATTAACCAATGAAATCAACAGATTGATATATGACGCTCCCACATCATCCCTGGGGGTGCCTTTCTCATCAGTTTGTGAATATACATAGAGTAGAATTTGAAGAGAGCCTCTCAAGGCAGGGGCAGGAGGTGGAGGGTGAGAGGCAAGAGGTGGGGCTTAGGAGGTAGGGAGATGAAGAATATCTTCACTGAATACTTGAGGACTGGATGGCAAAAGTAGTGCTTTTCCTTGTGTTAATAAGAGAAAAATGTTAGTGGGGCTCCCCATTTCAGAGGCTGGGAGACTTCCCTCTGATACCCTGTGTGAGCAGAAAGGCATGAGAGCCCACCTGTCCCACTGGGGACTAGCTTTGGCCCTCAAGGGTCTGCTCCTTAAGGCAGGTTTTATTTGAACATGGTTGATAGGTTTGAAGGACAGCAGGTACGTTAGCAGAGGCCATATTTCTAATAGCTCCAGAGCTTAAGACAACAAATACACTCAGACCTCTGCACTTAAATTGAAAGCAACATATAGTGGTTTGAGGGATCCAGAGGCAGAGCATGGCTGTGGTGTGCATACAGGGGAAGAGATCCGTTCCTTCATTGATACTTTTCTTTCTCACTCGCTTCATTATTTATTCATTTTACTGCTAAGGATTTTAATTTGAAAGATAATGTGGGGAAGAGGCTTAAAATTAAAATGCCTCCAAGTTAAGCAAAGCCTTTGAAGTCCAGATCCCCTTCCTTGAAGAAAGCACCCCACCTTCTCCTGCTTTCCTTTGGAAGTGTTTATGCGCCTCCTCATCTGCTTGGTTTTACTTTGGGTTCAAGACTCGCCTTACACTGTGCATAGTATTCTTTATCATGTCTTTTCCCCATTTCACATTTCATGAAGCTGCATTGAAAACATCTTTGGTGTGGTATATTGCAGCGTGTTCCATTCTCTCTTTATACTCCTGACGTGTAGTCGCGTGCAGCTTAGCTTTCCACTCTCTGACTTTGAACATTTGTTGTTTCATTTGACATGACATGATAAACAGGGCACAAGAAATACTCTGGAAGAAATAATTTTGCTCTTGTGAAAATATGACTTTAGAACACATTGTCTAAGTGCTTCCCCCGTCTAGATTAAAGAGTGCACACATTCTCCATTCCACTGCAAAGGTTCTGTTAGTTTGCCCTGCTGCCAACAATTTGGGAGGATTGGTTTTTCAGTCTCACTAACACATATCATATAGATTGAGATGCCTGTCTGATAGGCTAAATGACATCTCATTCAGATACGGACTTAATCATGTTTGTGTTCATGCATCTTTTCATATGTTTAAACTACACTTCTGTTTTTGAACTCTTGTTAATATCTCTAGCTCATTTTTCTATTTTAACTTTCGGACACTTCTTTTGAGCCTCTCTGCTTTGTTTCAGGCAGTCTGCCTTCTACTGAATATAAGAGTCATGGAAAGGTCCTTGCCCTTAAGGAGACCAACATTGGAAATAACACACCAAACAACAAAGTTGGGTTATTTTAGCCCCATAAATATGCAGAGAAGAGATAGCAAGAAAGAATGATTAATGTTTCCCCTTTTGTTTAATGATTAATTGGCTTATTGGGAATGGGGCAGACATCCTGATGGACTTTGAAAGTTGAATATATCTCACAGATGAGGAAGTAGATAAAGTCTTTCTAGATAGAAAGAATGTGTGTGTGCAGCACATGGTATGTTTAGCGAGCATGGTGGTTCAGGGAAGATGGGACTGAAAGGTAGGCAAGAACTACTGAAAAAGACCTCATGAAGTGCCCTGTGGAGACATGCGTCTCATTTTAAATTAGAAAGCAGTATTTTCATACGTGGTGTGTAAGGAAAAATGTATGATCTCTTTAGATTGTATACGGTATTAACATTAATGCTGATATTTCATACCTGTTATTATCATATATAAATTTGCTTTAAAATAACTTTAAATTACTTTCAGAGTTGTTAGTTCCATATATAGCCATGTGTATTAAGAGGTTGGCTAAGAAGCACAGTCTTTCAGTATCTCTCTCTAGGAAATAATACTAGATCTTTAAGGGGCTTAGCTAGCATATTCCAGCAACAGGATGAAAACTTACCAGGCACACAGGTAATAGACCTGTTAAGTTTTATTCCAGTTCTTGTTGGGTACTTCGAATACATTGCCCAGGTTGGATTCTCTTTGTTTCCTGTATGCCTTATTTATTAGCCTTTCCATTTTGCCTTTGTATATGCTACACACACACACACACACACACACACACACATTGATGACCTCTCAAGTGTGGCAGAATAATGAACATTTGTAGTAATAGGAGCGGCGGGGCTGCGTCCCCGGCACCCCGGCCGCCTTGCTAGCTTATGCCCCGAAATAACAACACACAAACTGTATTCTTTTAAACACTGCCTGGCCCATTAGGTTGAGCCTCAACCCATTTCTAATAATCCCTACAAACATTACCTTAGCTTATATTTTATTCTTGCATATGCTCTTTTATACTATAAGCTCCAACCAATGAGAAAGAAAACAGGTTTTGCAGCATCTATGTATAGCACCCAGCCAAGTACATTTTACTTTTGTAGATCTCCAGTATCTATAGAACCTTAATGTTGAAAATTTAGTCTCTCAGGGTAACCTTTTCCCAGTGGTCATTACTGCAGTGCCAGGAATTCCCTCCACTCTGGGTGCTTCCTTTCACCGATATATTCCCTATTCCACATGGGAGGTGTAGATATTGCTTGAGGAAATCTTGTGTTCCTTGGCTATGTCATTCAGGAGGTAGCCACGTCCTTCTCTGTGTCTTCTACTGATGAGTTGACCAAGGCAGATGACTTAGGTGTCTCAATTTTAGGTTCTGTCCATGACTGATATTTGATTTCTTTTCTGTCCTCCTGTGTCTCTTCTCCAGGTCTGGAGTTGTGAAGAAAAGCTTTTAATTGTTTCTGTGAAACTTTTCCTTATCTTTAGATTGGACTAGAATTCCATTATACAGCATCCTATGCTCCCTTCAATGCACTCATCATAATTATAATTTTCTTAAGATAACACCAACAGCTGAGATTTATAACCTGTGTATCAACTGTGAATGTTTGATGTCTTGTGAACTCTTTTTAATACCTTTTTTAAACACCTGGAACACAGAGACCCTATGAGATGCACCTGGAAGGTGGGAGAATCCAGTCTCATCTTTCCTAAAACCAACAAGCTCTTCACTTTGGTGAGGAGAAGTTATGGATACTAATTCCCATTTATGGACAGAGTTAAGTTACCACAGACTAGAAAGGAGATCATAAGACTTTCCTGTAATGCATGGCATGGCCTTTCCTGGTCACCTGGGTTGTGTTAGCTAACTGTTCTGTGGCTATCAGAAGCAATGTCCACACTTTCTAAAGCTGGCATGCTGAGTTCAGAGCTGTACTTTCTGCTTCTCTCGAGGTATTAAATCTCACAGGAGTTCACTGCATACTGTAGCTCATGAGAAAGAGCAGGAGGTACCTCATTGCTCCCTAACAGCAGTGCAGAGGATTGCACAGGCAGGAGAATATGGCGGATGGATTCCTGCCACCTTACACAGAGATATTTCCAGGCCACATAGCATGGCAGATTTAGCTTTTACTCAGATAAAAAGGATTTATATGCTGCTTCCCAGAGTTGAGGTGGTGAAGATAGCTCCCACCTGGCAGTCTCAGAGGTAGTGAACATGCCTCCACCATGTTGGATTCTTCAGAGCCAAAAGGCAAAGCAGCCTTAGTCCTTCCAGACTAATGTGGTTTGTTAGACCAAGACCCCCCGAAAGGTTGCCAAAAACACCCCCTAAAATTACTTCTCCCAACAAAAAGCAGGAAGCAGTTTGGAGAGAACTATGCCCAAATTCCCAAATATTGTTTATAAATGTTTGTTTACATTTAAAGGGGGATATGCTATAGAGATTTTCATTGGTATGGATCTTGGCTTATTGATACAAATTTAAGGCCATATATATATATATATATATATATATATATATATATCTGCTCTTGATTAAGTTATTGTATTTTTGTAGCTCATTTTAAAATGTAATGCACAATTAAATGGGCTAATAGAGAGTCATCTCTAATAGTCAAGCTTGTAGTTATGTTTGTTAGGTTTTTTTAGATGTTCAGAGGTGTATTTCAGATGGATAGATATTCTTCAGATCTTTCAAAGACTACAGAATATGGCATTTAAAATATTTTAAGAACTTAGAACTTTCCATGAAAAAAAAGACACATCTGCTCCTGGCAGCACGAATCTACTTCAAGAAGATGGGCATCAAAGAGGCCTCTCATGGAGTTTGTTAGCCATTTAGGCAAGAAACTGCTCTTGCCTGGACTGTTTGATGTTATGCTCTGTGAACTGAATATTCAGGACCCACGGAAAAATGACTGCTGAACTTGCCTAAAGGTGAGAACATCCTTTGGGATTCTTGATTCATGAAAGAGTCTGCCAGACATTCTGTAGGCCACAGAAGAAAACAACTGATGGACTTGGCCATCACAAGGGAGAACAGGGATCTTCAGATTTTCTGCTTCATGGAAAAGTCTGCTGGATACTATGTGCCTGAGGGCTGAAGATGGATGCCTGCAACCTTATAGAAGAACTTTGGATGACTGCCCAGGCAGCGAGATGTCTCTGTCAATTCTAGGGTTTTGGAAATTGCTTCCAATGCACTTTTTGTTGACTTAGATAATATTATATCCTTCTGGAGTCTTTGATGGAGTTGAATAGATAGTTATAGTTTTCCTTAGTTATGATAAAAAAGTAGCTATAAATATTATAACTAATTCTTGCTTGATACCTGTTTTGTTATATGTAATTTTACTACATTTTACTACATTTACTTCATTTGTCTAAATGAAAAGGAAAGTTAAAACCTTCCTTTTCATTTAGACAAAAAAGGGGAAATGGCATGGGAAGTCCTTCTGTATATTTGTTGCTTTTATTGGTACCCAAGGGTCCCAATTCGTTAATAGAGGCTGCTTGCTTGTTCCCAAGCACCCAGACTCGAAACAATCACACAGAAACTGTATTATTTGCAGTACTGTTTGGGCAATAGCTCAAGTGCATCTCTAGCTAGCTCTTACATCCTAAACTAACCCATCTCCATTAGTCTGTGTATTACCACGTAGCTGTGGTGGACTCCCGAGGAGGTGTCTGTCTCCTGTTGGGGCTCCATGGCTTCTCACTGACTCCTCCTTTCTCCCTGCATTCAGTTTAGTTTTCCTGCCTAGCTCGATTCTGCTAAGCCACTGGCAGAAACAGCTTTATTCATTAACCAGTAAAAGCAACAGTTTACAGAAAGATTTCCCACACCACTCTCTTGGTCTGTTGGTCTTGTCGTTTCTCAGAAAAGAAATGCGAGAGGTAAATATTGTTCGTTCCTGTTAATTTCTGTGTTCTGCTTTGGTTTGAATGACAGTCCAACTGTGACTAGAACTATAGACTTAAAGTTTGTTTTCTTTGGAGCTTTGAACTTCAAGTGTTCTCCTTGTTCCCGTGTAGATGAGCTCCTAGTGCTTAGCCTCTTTACTTGGTCCTTTAGTTGTACTTTCCCCGTAAGTCATCTCCCACATTCTTACCAGTTTTCAGTACCTTCTAGGAGACTTCTATTGTCCATCTCGTTTGTCTATTTGCTTTTAAAATTATACTTGTATTTCCTACGAGCCCTTCTATATTCACCCTGGTTTTCCTTGTAGTCTCCATGATTTCCATGATTATTGTTCATCTTCTGCGGCCACATCACCTACGCTTATTTCCTTTGTTTCCAGTTTCTCAGTAGTGTCACTCCCTCTGTCCTCCTGTGCTTGGTGGTATTTGATTATCTATTTGTGTCTTCCCTGTGAATTTGAACTTGTTTGGGCCTCGTTACTGCTACTTAGTAAAACCTGTGCTTCTAAGCATTGTACAGAATACAGTGGGCTCAGCTGGCTTCCTGGCAGCCTTTGCTTTATGGAAACAGCCCTGACCAAGGTAAGGTAGATTGTAATCTAGTGCCTGTATCCATGTCATAAGCCTTAGCTTTCTCAATTTAATATTTTCAAAGTTCAGTTGCTCAGCTGGTGGTTCGTCTTGCTTGAATTTAGATAGGTTTATTGTAAACCCAAATTGGGAGCTTAAGATGGAGAAAGAGCCGTGATGTTTGGGTTAGACACGGATGTCATTCATATGGGAGTTAATCAGCCACATGGAGTGCAAAGGCGCTTTAGAGAAAGAATGAAAAAGTCCAAAAGGTAAACAGGAGAGGAAAAAAGGAAAACGTACCTCTTTCTGAGGTAGGGTTCAGAAGTGTGGGCGATGTCCTAGAGCCTGTGGTGGTCCTGGAGTGGCTGTGCTGGGGCATATGCAGGGGTCAAGGAAAGAGAAGTTACCCTAGTAAAAGGCTCACCGTCCTCCTGTCTGGTTAGCAGCCATTAAAGTGAAACTGCCTTCTTGCAGGGTGGGTCCCTTAGCCAAGTGATTGGATTAACTCTTATATTTTGGTGGCTTGTAATACTGGGTCCCCACTAGGCTAAAGAAAGTTTTCCCTTACAGGTCTCTGTAGAGCCCTGATTAAGCCTACTACTACTTCCTTTTGAAGAGGTAACACTGAAATAACTATGAATAGTTCCAGCACTGCGCACCAGAAGGGATGCGAGTCTAGACTGCAGTTTCGGTTTCAGTTCCAGCTATGGACAAAGAGCCGCTAGGCAGGGTCCTCATTTAGGGGAGACAAGGAAACAGCTCTCGTCTGGCTTTCCTTCCCAGAGAACCAAAAACATGCATGGAACTGCTGCTCTGGGGGACTCCTTCACCAAATCTGCCTGTCTGGTTTCTAGCCCCTGTTCTCGTCAGTCTCCCCTCTGAAGATTTCCTAACTGACATTTAAGTGGTCCACCTATCTTGTTTCTTCAAGCCGAGTGGGGTTGTCAGATGTGGCATTTGGGGTACCCTCCAGTGGGGCTGTCTAGTTGACCCTGAAAGTTAGTCCTGTTTGTATAATGAGCTGTGTAGGGAACAAAGCATGGAGATGTGAGGGGAAGAAACGGCAAAAGAGGAGTTCAGTCAGGAGGACTGAAGTTGGAACCCTTTGAGCAGACTCATCACATACACCACGTCACACAATTAGGCATGTGTTAAGACTGCGGCGGAGAACCAGGAGAGGCCAGAGCTTCTCACATGTCTTAATTAAAGTCTTTCAGGATCTCTGGATGTGCTAGGACATCTATCCATTGGGTTCCTTCTCAGGGTAATGTTGCTTTTGACTTCCAAGGTTACAATAGTCTGAGAGTGTTAATCTACTTTCAGGCACTTTGGTAGAGTGGCTAGAATCACAGTAAGCTTCCTCAGATGGCATGAAGGGGAGGGGGGGACGGAGGAGGGGCAGATTTAGTCATCATTTGAGTTTTAGGTTAAAACAACACAGGCCATGTCTCTTAACTTCCGGTGGTGTGTAGTGGAATTGAACCAAGGAGCTGATACCCTATATCTCTACAATGTTTTCCTTATCAAAAAGAGATTCATTAAAATGGTTTTTTCCCCCTGTGGATTTAAGCCTCTGTCTACAGAGTGCAGTCCCTTTGGTTTTTAAAAATCATAACAATCATTTTAATTTTTGGTTTTACTTTCCTGTTGGGAATTTAAAACCGTGTAATATATGTGGTCAAAATTAACATTTCTTTTTTTCTCTTTCTTTTTGTATGCTTGCCTGCCTGCCTTCCTTCCCTGTCAGAGTCATTTAAGGGTCTGATTTTCAGGACCCTCTTAGGCTTAGGAAGAACCCCTGGTTTCTCTAGCCTTTGTGTTTGTTTAACCAGTTATTTTTATCTATAGAGATTATCACCTGCTATTTAATTTTTTTTTGTTTTGTTTTTAAGTGAGAAGTCTTAAGGACATTGGTTTTATTATGTGGTTAAACTTAGCACCCTGTTCCTCTACTGCCCGCCAGGAGGACATTGCAGGTGGGGACATAGACTAGTGCAGTTGTCTCAGCCTGTTCTCAGTGTCTGTGCAGCTTGATTCTGAGTAGCCGCTGCCTTAAAGTTTTCTATCAACCTGTTTCTATCATTTTTAAGATTTATTTTTATATGTGTGTGCGTGTGTGCTCTTGCTTGTGCAAGTGCCTTCAGAGGATGTTGGGTTCCCTCTGGGGCTGGACTTCCAGGTGGTTTTGAGTCTGCTGACATGTGTCTTTGGAACTGAACTCTGGCACTTTATATGAGCATTGCTCTCTATTAACCATGAAGCCATTAATCTAGACTTGGCCATCCATCATCTTTTTTTTTTTTTCTGAAACAGGATTTGGCAAACTCTCACTTGTAGGCCACGTTTGTTTTGTAAAGTTTTATTAGAATATAGACATGCTCATTTGCTTATACATTGTCAACTGTTTCTTGCCCCTCCCTTTTTTGTAGTAGCAAAATTAAGCAGATAAAAAAGAGAGAGGGAAGACCAGTGACACAGTACAGTTGCCATAGAGACTGTGTGGTATGCAGAGGTGAAATCTCCGCCACTTGGTCCTTTGGGGCAAAGATTTACCAACCCATTTTGATATTTTAAGACTTTTTTCTCCCATCCCCCATCACTGTGTGTATATGTCTGTCTGTATTTCGTTTCTTTCTTCAAACCTACTTTCTTTCGCTTCCTATTCCCTTCTCTTCATAGACATGGGCTTAATTCATTGTAAAGGCTTTACTTTCATTAGATTTGAAGATATATGTAAGCCTCCACAAGAACCCAAACAAGGGGCCTGCTCTGCCCCTTGAATTGGAAAGACACTGGAACACTGGGGGACTGCTGGTTCATGCTGCCTTTCACTGACAGCCTTTTGAGATGTGGGAGCGGAGACTTTGTGTGGTTCTTAGACTTTAGCACAAGGCCCAATGTGTTGTTGTATTTAAAAGGGTTTTGTTGAATTAATGCTTCTTTACATTTTCAGTATTGTAAAAAAGTTGTTTTGCTTTTTTTAGGCATCCATTTAAAATTGCTTTTACCCACCTATGTGTCTTAAGATTATATGAACAATGCTTCGTATTAGTAGAAATGAAGAGAAACGGTTTACTATAGACGTGTATGCACCCTGATTTTCTAATGAATCACCTGTGATTTTCTTTCTCTGTTTTTATACTTCTCCTTCCTGGGGTCATGCAGCTTTACTTGTAAGTGACTTGTGGTTTAGAAAATTGTGTGTTTGTACCTGAGTAGAGGCCGGCAGAGCGACCTCAGAATGTTCAAGGAGCAAATCTTTCAGGTACTTTTCAGATGTGACTTTTAGGGAAAGGTCTGGACATATGAAATGATTGCAAAGTTATTTTTAAACAAAAGAGTTGCAGACAGGCATAAGAATAGATTGATTGATGGATTTTGTTTTACTTTGATATATTTGCATTATTTCTTCCTGACCATCTGATTCTTGGAACTTTTTGTCATAAAAGTTGAGGTAATGTTCTCTCGCTTTGAAGAAATGGCATCGATATCTAACATTTTCTTTTTTTCCACTTCAATTAATATGTGGATTTTGTTTTTTGATGGGTTTTTAAATCATGCCGTCTTTAATAGTGCCAATTTAAATTTATAGCTAGCTACAGGTTACGTGGAGTTGAGCCAAGACCTGAGTTATTTTGAAATTCAACACATGGTCTGGGTTAACATTTTATATCTACAAAAGAAGTATAGATAAAGCATTTCTCATGGGTATACATATTTCTTGTTAGAAATGAAATTTCTAATTAGAGACTTGGAGTTGTGTACTTGATAGTTAAAACTTTCTCTCTTTCACATAAATTGATAAATGTTATTTGTCTCTTAATTTTGAGGGGAAACTCAATGTGATCGTATGTTTGTTTAGAAGAGAACCTAGGACTCTATCAAAGGAGAGAGTAAGAAATACCCTGTGAGGGTATTGAACTTCTGTGTATGTGACATGATAAATGTTCTTGGCTTTTGATATATGATTTCACAGAGCTAAAGTTGAATGGCATTGTAGTAAGGGGGCCGCTAGTTAGCTCCCAGCCGCTTAGCACCAAAATAATCACAAAGAAACTGTATTAATTAAATCACAGCTTGTCCCGTTACCTCTAGCTCCTTATTGGCTAACTCTTTCATCTTAATTTAACTCATCACCATTAATCTGTGCATCACCATGAGATCGTGGCCTACCAGCAACGTTTCAGGTGTCTGCCCCCAGCAAAGGCTCCGTGACTTCTCCTTGACTCCTCCGATCTTCCTCTGAGCATACAGCTTACTTTTCCCCACCTACATAAGTTCTGCCCTGCTATAGGTCCAAAGAGGTTTCTTTATTTATTAATGGTAATCATAGCATGCAGAGGGAAATCCCACAGCAGGGCATGGCATTGCTTTCCTTGTAGTTTTCCCTTGCTCAGCTTTCTCACAGTTTCCTCACTTTTGCTGTGGGTATGGAATTTTCAAACAAACAAACCAAATGTTTTTCTCAAGTATGCTGTGTATTACCTTATTGCAGTTAAATATTTTTGAAAAAAAATATTTTTAAGTAGAAGCATCTAGAACAAGGCTTGTGTGTTTCTATTGTGTTATCTGCTCCGCAGAAGAGTGAAGGAATTCCATCAGAATTAGTAGGGAAACTTGGCAGTAGGAGTGTTCAGAGTGCTGCCTTGTAGGACATTCCAGTAGGTTTTGGAACTGCTTCAATTCCCGCCAGCTACTAGAAATGAACTCAGGTGATGAGAAATGCAGTATTTCACTATTTGAGTTTTGATATGACATTCATATTGCCTTTCAAGAATTATATAGTAACAGAACTTAATTTTGTCCTAATTAATCTTTGGGTTCTCATTTCTTTTCAGGGAAGTACATGCAGATGATGAACATTCTTAAGCCAATTGCCTTTGATGTTATCCATTTTATGTCCCAGCTATTTGATTATTACTTGTATGCAGTATATACCTTTTTTGGTCGGAATGATTCAGTAAGTCAACTTTTGGAGGGGAAAAAAAATTTCTTTTCAAATGTATTTATTTCCTCAAATTTGAAGTTTTTTATTCTGTATATATACTTAAATTGTGTTTGTGTATGTGTGAGTGTGTATGTGTGTTTAAGTTTTTATATTCTGTAAAACTAGGTAAAACAATTGAGAATTTTTCATCAGATATAGAATTGTTATGAGATGTCTGTCTGAATGTGTGGTTTATACATTAATTTTAAGCTTTGATATGATAATTGCATATTGTTCACATAGAAAAAGTGAAACAGCCTTTTCTAACCGTGATATATTTTGGCAATGAAAAATATGCAGGCTTCTTTATTTAAACCTAGACCTATGTGCAATTATTATATAATAATTGAGACAACTTTTTAATATTGGCTCACAACCTTAGCACAGATATTTATTAAGTAATTAGTTTTGCTAACTGGTACATGTGCATTCCTCAGAATTATGTCTCCCATACTTACCATACTAATGAGGGATGGAGCAGTGGTTCAAAATACTCATTTCAAGACTTGGAACAGCTAGAATTCTTATGCTTCCCTTGTAGGGCGAAAAAGACATAGCTTCTTTAGAAACTGTCATGACAGTAACTTATAGAATTATATTTATTATGTGACCCAGGAATTTCACTTTCAGATATTTACCCAAGAAAATGAAAATTAATGTAATGGTCAAAGACTGGGATGATCATGGTAGTGTTATACAACAACCCAAACTGATATTCAGATGTTTAGTTAGAGATTGTGTTATGTTTATACTCTCAGATAGATTTAAACAACACAAAATACCAACAGTCTCACACCACAGGTGAGTCTTAAAGGCATACTAAGTTTTAAAAAATCTACAAAAATAAAATTCACTCTGATTCTTTTCAGGAAAACCAAACCATAGTGACAAATGGAGGTCAGGGGTTAAGGGTGGGAGGAGATAGGTGCATAACGTGTGGTGGCGTTTTCACAGGGAGAGAACTCTGCCCCTTAGCTTAATTGCGTTGGCTGAAAGATCATCACAGTGTTGGATATCACACACTTGCATTGACTGATATATAGTTTCATATAAATTTTATTTATTTATTTTTTTTGAGAAAAGGAAAAAAAACAAGTTTCCGCCTCCTCCCAGCCTCCCATTTCCCTCCCCCTCCTCCCACCCTTCTCCCCCTCCTCCCACCCTTCTCCCCTTCCTCCTACTCCTCTCCCCCTCCCTCTCCAGTCCAAAGAGCAGTCAGGGTTCCCTGCCCTGTGGAAAGTCCAAGGTCCTCCCTCTTCCATCCAGGTCTAGGAAGGTGAGCATCCAAACTGGCTAGGCTCCCACAAAGCCAGCACATTAAGTAGGATCAGGGGAGAGATGAATTAATGAAGTGTATAAAGCCTGAATAAATAAATCAACTCGCACAGTGTGTCATGCATCTGCTTTAGTTTGGGTGGGAGGAAGTAAGAATAGAAATGTGTGCATGTTTGTATATGTTCACATAATCACACACTCATCATATCTATGCCTACGTTAATGACACTGTATTTTATAGTTTACTACTAATAACATTTCAGTTTCCTGGGTCACAGAGGATGGTTTAATTTTTTTTGCAAGTACCTGTATGTATTTATTATCTTTAATTAAATTTAATTTCATCAGTTGAGTTATTATACAAGTGACTGACTAACTTGATGTTTCAACATGTAAGCTTTCTCATTTACGGACTGTGGGATGGCATCTGTGAATGCTTTGACTTTTTTTGTAATGAACAGAATTCAATGCTGTGAAATATTTGATAGACCTAAGAGAAGATTTTATTTCAAGTCATAATAGACTTTCTTTAATTCATGTATGAAAAGAATTAGCAATACTTTGTTTTTGCTTCTATGTTAAAACAAAAGATAATGTGTACCAAAGTGAACCTTCTTTCAGAAACAAAATCTTCACTTTTGTTGCTAAGAATATTAACTTGTAAGAAGGAAGTTCTGCTGCATCATTCTTTAATAATGCACAGGGTTGTGAGATGTTCCTGTGACCTTCAAGGCCGTGGAGACTTTGTTGTTTGGGGGGCGGGGGGAAGCTAAGATATGACTTTTTTTTTTTTAATGTGTTGGCATTTTAAAATTTAAAATTCTGGAGCCTGCAGAAGCTAAGTACCTGCGTTAATAAGCTCCACACTGCTTGAGTCTTGTGCAGCAGTTCCTGCAGAGCTGCGTGATGTGGTTTTCTGTATTTTCAGCTGGAATCCACAGGACTTGGCCTCAGTAGTAGCCGACTAAGAACAACGCTAAACAGAATACAAGAAAGCCTTATTGACCTGGTAAGTAATGAGCTGGAACTAATTCACTGTAGTTTGTGAAACAGATAGTCATAAGTCAACTGTAATAAATGTGCATCTGTACACCCGTGAAGTGTCTGAGTCCTTTAGTGTTATGGTTTTTAGTCTCACTGAAAGTAAGAATCTGTTGCTAATAGATTAATCTCTGATTGGGTAAAGACCAAAGATCTGTTCAGGGAATGTCGGACTTCACTTCATAGTCATCTTGACATTCAAGAGCAAAGTTTGGGTGTGATTCGCTTTGTAGCAGGAGCTACTGGTTCTTGACTGGTCTGTTAGATGGTGAACTGAATGGTTTAAGGTTATATATTAATATAAAGGTGATCCTCGGTGGTCTTTAGGCTATCATACACATTGAAAACTAGAAAGGAAACTTTTTTCTTCTGATTGAAGTTACTGTGGTGAGAAACCGCTTGCCAAGACTTCTGTGTGCTTCTATATCGACCCAGTCACCTCTTAAACAAGTGTCCACGTTCCTGGTTTTCCTATGCTGTATACATCGCATGTGTACTATTGTCATGGAGATTTTTTTATAAAGCAACAGTAATATATCTTTTAAGAGACAATAACTGAGTGTGGTGTGGTGATGCATGCCTATGATCCCAGCCCTTGGAAGCTGAGGGAGGGCGATTGAGAGCTCGAGACTCTGTCTTGGAAAGTATTTAGGTGTGTACGTAATGAAATGAAAAAGAAAAACTGACATGTTATATTGCCAAACATTATTATTGTATTATGATTTTGTCAGTATACAAAAGGAGCGATTCTTATCTCTTGTTCTTGAGTCATACATTTTGTTGTTGTGGAGAGGCATGTAGACAAATGTGTTCTATAATGTTTAATATCATGCCGGGCCCTGATGAGTGTGGGGATGAAATGGAATGGGGCGTCCTAAGATAGTGCTTTGAGCAGTGATGGTGTCTCTGATGACCGCTGCTGCAGTAGGAGAGATAACTAGTGTCTGATTTTGGGGATAATTTGGTTCCACACATCTATATCTTGAAGTAATTGTAGGTCATTGATTACAGGATCCCATATATACCACCTGCATTCATATCCCTTGTGTAAAAATAGCCTTATATTTGTATATAACCTACACATAGCTATGTACTGTATGTCATGTCTATATTACATATATACCTAGCACAATATAAATGTTTTAAAAATGGTAGTATGTGTGTCCTTTAGAAATAATGGCATTCAGTACAGGTGTGTGTTCTACCCCTCAAGTATTTTTGAACCATGATCAGCTGAACACATAGGCACAGACCTGTGGATATGGAGGGCTGACAGCATAGCTGTTGTACTGCACTTACCTGGACTTCTGGAAGTGTGCATAGACTATCCCAGGGTCCTTGTATCCTGGTTTAAGCTTGACTTCTTTAGGTTTTGCTGTTTATTAATCATTAATCTTCATTTTCAGATAATGGCTCCTTTTTGACCTGGCATTTATTTCCTTCCTTCCTTCTAACCTGCTTGCCTTTGTTTTTGAAAATCCTTTAGCTTTTGCCTATTTTGATACTTTCCCATGTTTCATTATGCATTCTCTTTGTCTTAGAATCGTGGCTGTCAAATCTTATTCTATGTGGATCTTAGGACTCAACTAAAGTTTTTCTTTTTTTCTGATAGAATGTCTCAAAATCAGTGGTGATTTGAACTTCACCATTAAAATGTTTCTGGCATTTCTCTATCACTTCTGCTTGTTACTAGACTATGATTGCCAAACTATAGTTTGGATTTGACCCTTAAGGCATGGCTTTATGCTTCAGGTTTTGCCATAAGGTGTATTATGGGATCATACAAAAAGCAAACAGTGGTCCCAGGCTACTCAGCTTCCTGACACTAAATCGCTCAGGACATTTGCCTCACTCTTGTGGTGATGACTGGGTGAATTTGTGTCCCCGAGTGGTGAAATTGTCAAATTCAGTCTTATTTCAAAACCACTATGCTTTCCTTTCTTCCTTCCTATTTTTTGTGCACATTTCTTTCTAACTTGTGCTGTTTTATCTTTGGTTGCACCTTATTCTGCTGCTATTTCTGTCAGCCGTTGTGACTCCTTAGGTACTGGATAGCTTCTGTCTCAAATGGTCTGGCTTTTCAGGCCTTAGCCTGACAGAGATTCTGTTCCCACAGGCACTGGCTTTAATTAACCTCTATCTTTTTTTGTATACATAAGACTTGAGATCCATAGGCTGGGGTGAAAACCTGCTAGCTCAGAGAGGCTGAGTAGCAAGTAGCTAACCTCTCCTTGCTGATGTCTCTTGAAAGGGCCATTCTTCTGCTCTGGGGAAAAAAAAAAAGAACCCACAGGAAAAGAGCCGGGGTGTGTGGTGTCTTTAATCCCAGCCTTTGGCAGGCAGATGCAGGGCCAGGGGTCTACAAGAGCAAGCTCCAGGACAGCTAGGACTGTTAGAGAAACCTTGTCTCGAAAAACAAACGACAATCAAACACACAAAAAAAAACAGAAAAAGCTGTACCACTCAAAGACCCTCCCTACTCCTTCTGGTGTGTTTCTCTCTCTTCCAGATGCCCTCTGGTGCTCAATGATTACGTTCTGTCAAGCAGTTGCTAACTCAGCCTCCTAACATAAGGTTAATTTTATTTAATTAATGCAAAAGCCAGCTCAGCGTTCACAGTATGATTGATCCCCCAACAAACACGTCTCAACTTTGTTAGGCCTACCATCTCTTTAGAGCAGACTGACTGTAGGGTATGAAAACCACCAAGCCACCGTCCCTTCTTCAGCTGCTAAGGATTGCTTGAGAATGCTCTGTTCAGTTCCCCTTCGGTAGAGTGCTCACTAGGATGCAATCAAAGCTTTCAAGACAGTTTACATTTATTTCTGAGTGTTTTTTTTCTCTCCCTGTTAGTGTTTATATATATCTTTGCACTGATAAGCCTTGATTTAATATTTTAGAAAATCTGGTTTGCACTTTACTGTACCTCAATCTAAGATTGTTTTAAGTTAGCATATAAACTTTAATTCACTTCCATGGTGACAGTAAACACAATGGAGTCACTGCATTGTTTGGATAGGCAAATAATAAATAGCTTGGTCAGTGTGGAACTAAGTAGAAATACTTTTTATTACATTACTCCTACATGTCAGTTAAAACCTTTGACTTTTTTAGTTTTATTTCTCTACACGTATCTTCTGATTTTCACTTTTAACTTATAAATGCCAAATGGAACCATTTTGATCCTTAAAAATGCTTTTTGAAATTATTTATCATACAAATTCAGTTTAAATTTTAGGAAATGTGTTTTTCACATCCAGGGGAAGTCCTAATAGAGGGAAAGTACATGAGGAAGCAGCAGGTGCGGTTGATGTCCTGCCAGAAATAAGGCTTTAATCTTCTGTTTAGTGACCGTTTTAGTCACTGTGCTATTGCTGTTAAGAGACACCACTTCCAAGATAACTTACAAAAGAAAGCATTTAATTGGGACTTCCTCACAGTTATAGAAGTTCAGTCCATTATCATCATGGTAGGGAGCGTGGTGTCAGGGAGCATGGTGTCAGGGAGCGTGGTGTCAGGGAGCGTGGTGTCAGGGAGCGTGGTGTCAGGGAGCGTGGTGTCAGGGAGCTTGGTGTCAGGGAGCGTGGTGTCAGGGAGCGTGGTGTCAGGGAGCATGGCAGCAGGCAGGCATAGTGCCTCCAACAAGGCCACACCTCCTAATCCTTCCAATCCTAGCAAAGAATTCCACTCCCTGGCATTCACATATGAGCATGTGAGAGCTGTTCTTACTTAAACCACCACAGCAGTGATAACTAAACTGCTTAAAACTTTTGGTCAACTTTCAGTGTTTGTCTGTCTGAGATGGGATCTTGCTGTTAGCCCAGGCTAGTCCCAGACTAGTGATCTCCTGCTTCAGCCTCTTAAATCTGAGATTACAGGTGTGCACTACGACATGCAGCTTGAACATTATTTTAAAGATTAAAAACATTATTTTCAACTTGCCCAGAAAATCTATTCATTTAAGTTCTTTTTATAGTAGCAGGGTAACGGCAGCAAAAAAATAAAACAAAATAAAATTCTGCTTCTGTGCTATTGTGCTCATGGGGAGCTGCTGCCCTGGTGCGTGGCAAACACTCCATTCA
Organism: Microtus oregoni; assembly: GCF_018167655.1. Lineage (NCBI taxonomy): Eukaryota > Metazoa > Chordata > Mammalia > Rodentia > Cricetidae > Microtus > Microtus oregoni. The sequence goes on from NW_024543085.1 coordinate 1,415,943, forward strand.
TTTGTATCAGCCTGACATGTTTGGGGACTGGCGAGTGCAGTTAAGTATAATTTCTTATATGTAAACTCAGTATAAACAAATAATTTCCAGAAAACTTGATGCCTAATACATCGGCGTTAACAGGAACAAAGGAAAACGCTTGCATAAACCCCTCTCAGGCAGCAATTCCAGTGCTCTTTGAATGTATCTGTGGCAGCTTTGTAACTGAAGGGTGATGTTGTTGGGTTTTCTTTTAGTATAGCCCTCGTGGGAATGCCAAATCATTCTGTGACGTTTTACTCTTTTTACTCCTTTGGAGACCCACCACCAAGCTCCCACATAAATCACACACAGTCTTATTTTTTCTTTTAAATGCCCAGCCTTAGCTTGGCTTGTTTCTAGCCAGCTTTCCTTAACTTAAATATCCCATATACCTTTTGCCTCTGAGCTTTTACCTCTTCTTCTGTATCTTACTTTCCACTCTTACTTCGTGGCTAAGCGGCTGACCCCTTGCATCCTCCTCTCCGTGTTTAAACCTCTTTCTCTTCTCTCCTGATAGATTTCTCTTTCTATTTATCCTCTCTGCCTGCCAGCCCCACCCATCCTTCCTCCTGCCTCACTATTGGCTGTTCAGGTCTTTTTAGACCATAAGATGTTTTAGACAGGCAAAGAATGTAACCCACTTTAAAATAATACTCCACAACAGGTGACGCCAACACATTTGTGTTGAAGAGACCAAGGAAGCAGCTGGGCAAGCATTTTAGCCTGTTGTAAAAGGAGCAGCGGGCTGCTTTTCGTCCCCCCTGGCCACCCAGCTAGGTTTACCTGAATTAATTACACGGAAACTGTATTCGTTTAAACACTTCCTGGCTCATTAGTTCTAACCTCTTTTTGGCTAACCTTCCACATATTGATCTAACCCCTTTCTAATAACCTGTATTGCCACTTGACTGTGGCGTACCGGCATGAGTCTAACCAGCGTTGGTCTCAGAGAGGAGAGCCATGGTGTCTGCCTGACTCTGCTTTCTTTCTCCCAGCATTCTCTTTGGTCTACTCCACCTATCTAAGCTGCTGTCCTATCAAAAGGCCAAGGCAGTTTCTTTATTTGACCAATGAAAGTAACACATAGACAGAAGACCCTCCTACTCCATTAGCCCCTCTCCACATTGCTTTGCAATTGCTCATTTATACAACATATGTTCTATTAAACTATTTTGAATTTCTCTTCTAGGAGCTTTTTCAAGATGTAATAGATGCATGCTATTGCCAAGTCATTGCTAGAAAAGGTACTATAAGCTAGACAAAGGTTATGATTAATTAATACCAGTAACACTGGTGGGTATTATTTGTGAGCCAGGGAGTTCTTTTTTAATGCAATTGTAATGTTACTCCCTTGACATCCCCTCAAAAATAGTAAATGCAATTATCTATCTTTGACCTTGAATGTCATGACTACCTAAGTGATTGGTGCGAGGTCAGTATTCTCAGCAGCAGTCTACCCAGATGTCACTCTGATCAGCTGTTTGGAGTGTAAGAATCCAGGATGGCCAACTTCTGGTCTCCAGCTACTCCAGGTTGCCAGTCAAGCACTCCCCAGCTAAGATCTCAAGGCACTTCCCTCTAGCTTGCTTATGATATGCGATGTAGTCCTGTGATGTTCGGGAATGTAACTTTTGTACACTGCTTACTCTTTGCCTGGCTCCTGAGTGCTGGCGAAGATCAGCTAGAAACAGGAAGACTGCTAGTGAGCATGGTGTCGGGTGAAAGTGAAAAGAACTTAAACTTGAGTGTTTTCCTGACCACAGCGCTGTTGGCCTGTTTCAGTGTCTTTCTCCTGGACAGTGCCGAGGACTGCAGCATGTCCGTCGGCATCTCTTACCTAGATCCACACTGACCACCTTTGTTCTCATAACAGTCTGAACCAGATGTGTACAGTGCTGTTAGTTTGCTGTAGGCTTATAACTGCATTCAAGTCCTGCCTTCTTGAGATTATGCAAAGATTACTTTGGTTAAGTCTTGATTGTGAAGTGATTAATGCATCACAATGTTATCTTTGGTTCTTTTTGTTTGTTTGTTTTTGCTATTTTGAGACAGGGTAGCTGTGGTGCCTGTCCTAGAACTAGCTTGTGTAGACCAGCCTGGCCTCCTAGTCTTTTGCCTCCCAATTGCTGGGATTAAAGGTGTGCACCACAACCACCCAGCGTTATCTTTGGTTCTTAAGTATCAGTCCCTCACCTTCCAGATTTTGAGAGATATTTCTGTGTGAAGCAGCTCTTAATGAAGATTCCCTGTGTTGACTCACTTTAGGCCATGTGCATATGGTGCCATGCATCATTGGGTAATCTGTGGAATCATTTAAATTTAGTATAAAAAGGGCAATTCCAATAGTTGCAGATCATAAGAAGAAGAAAGAAGGGCTGAAGCTAAGTATGTATCCGATGCATGCTTGTGCGTGAGTGTGTGCTCTCTGTACCGCCATTGTTAGAGCCGTGTTTTAGTACAGCTTGCTGAGACTTCTGTTTCAGGTGTTGTGTGTGTATTGCCTTTCTAGGAGGTTTCAACTGATCCTACTGCCACACTCACAGCAGCAGAAGAAAGAAAGGAGAAGGTACCCAGCCCACACCTCAATCAACTAGTGATTTTGACATCTGGGGATACATTATATGGGTTGGCAGAGAGAGTGGTAGCCACAGAATCCTTGTAAGTTGTTGAAAGCAGTTGCTTTGCCATAACTATTTAAGGAAAATTATAAAAAGTAAGCCGTGTGTAATTATACTTATTGCTATATAATACTACTACTCCTAAACCACTTAACCACTTAAGCATTGTTGTGAAATATATGTTAGCATAAACTACTAATTGATGATTTTAATTGCATGGTGTGTGTGTGTGTGTGTTATGTGTGTGTGTGTGTGTATTTATGCTCATGTGTATGGAAGCTTTAATGTTTGTGCAAGTATATATCTTTGTACATATGAGAGCCAGACAATTATCTGGGGTATTACTCTTCGGATGTTGCTGGTTTTGACACAGGGTTTCTCATTGGCATCAAGATTGCCAAACTTGGTAGATCAGGAGAAGAGTGAGCCCCAGAGATCCACCTGCCTCTGCCTCACCAGACTGAGATTACAGTGCACCATCACCCCTAGTCTTTCATGGTTCGCTTATATAAATGAATGCAATTAAATATGTTGTGTTTTGATAGTTAACAAATGATCTTGTTAAGGCAAACTTTAAATACTAAGTGGTATATTTCTATTTCTCCCTTGGCCAAAGAATCTATGGTACCTATAGTCCATTGTTATTGTTACATAGAATTCACTTTTGGCATCTGCAAGAATGCCTCTTGATCTTTCTAAACCCCCAAGTTAATTCAGTTAAAGCTTATAACTTGTTCTATAAGGTACAGCCCAGAATAAGGTAAATATTCTCTCGTACATAACAGAAATAGAGAGCGATATTCAGTGTTAGTGTATCTACGGGCAACAATCCAGGTGTACTTACCACCTATCACTCCTGCACCCAGAATAGATGTGTCTGCCTGTATTGAGCCTGTGTCCTGTGTGTTAGGAATGTTTGGTTATTTAAGACAAGTATCCCTTTTGAATCTCTTGAGTTTGAGTCTTTTATATATACTTATTGAGTGGAATCTTTAAAATAAATTCTCTAAAAGACAAGTCATGAACTGGAGAGTTGGCCCAGTGATTAAGAAGACTTGTTGCTTTTGCAGAGGACCTGGCTTTAATTCCCAGCATTAAATTTCCAACATCCCACATGGTGACTCGAAATTATCCATAACCCCAGTCCCAAGGGATCCGATGCCAAAATGCTTCTTCCACTTACTGATAAATGGGCATCCGCTGCTGTGTGGTGCAAAAGAACGAGAAAGTGGTTTCCAGTTGGCTTGTGATGTTAACAAACTCACTACACAGCAGCAGTGACTGGTTCTGAAGCCTGCAGTTGCTTACGCCGTGCTTATTCATTCTCTTTAGGGTGTTCCTGGCTGAACAGTTCGAGTTCCTTCAGCCACACTTGGATGCTGTGATGCCTGCAGCCAAAAAGCCCTTTCTTCAGCAGTTTTATTCTCAGGTAGAGACGATGTGGTCAGTCATTGCACCTGGGAACAGGTAGAGACGATGTGGTCAGTCATTGCACCTGGGAACAGGTAGAGACGATGTGGTCAGTCATTGCACCTGGGGACAGGTAGAGACGATGTGGTCAGTCATTGCACCTGGGGACAGGTAGAGCTGCCACCGTCATTTAAGTTGACAGGGGAGCTGAATAAAATATCCTTCCATTTATGTCTGGCTTCCTGTGGTAAATAAACATCTGAGTAAACATTACAAATTTTAGTCTGGGGGGAAAGAAGGGGGGCACGGAAGAGATAGATGATAGAAGGATGGTATCCCTAGGGTGGGGGTGGGGCAGTGAGTGAGAGTGGAATCCCAAACTAAGGTAACAGGAAGAGAGGGGAAGTGAAAACAAGGCCTTTATCTCATGTTATAATATTTTCTTAATTGAAATCTCTAAATGTATAATTTATATCATTGTATATAGTACATACTAGGAAAGGACAGAACATTCTTTTTAGGTGTAGCACTTTTAGAAGTAATTGTTTTGTTTCTGTGTAACTTTCCAGACTGTCTCAACTGCCAGTGAACTACGCAAACCCATTTACTGGATTGTGGCTGGTAAAGCCATTGATTATGAACAGATGCTTCTCCTCATGACTAATGTGAAATGGGATGTCAAAGAGATCATGTCACAACACAACATATATGTAGACGCATTGCTGAAGGCAAGTGCTCTGGGGACTGTCCTTGCTATTGATCACTTTAAGAGACATGGGCTCTAAAATGGGAGATTCTATTGGTTGCTACTCATTTCTGGGATTGGGGCATGGTGTTGAATTGAGAAACACAGACTCTGAATTTTGTGCCTGTTTTGGTTTGTGATACTTACAGATTTGTGGTTTTGTGGGTTTTTTTTGTTGTTTTAATTTTGCCCCCTGGTTTCTAACGTTGAATTAGTTTGAATGTTGCATACCATGGCCGCCTTCCTGGTAGGACCCCAGCAACCACAGCCCTAAACCTAAGAAGGTGTTTCTACGTAGTTATTTTCTACAGCTCCGTGTGTATTCTTTGACAGGGTCGTGTTCCTCACTCCAGGCTTCTGCTTTTGCTTTCCTGGAATTGAGAGAGTCTTGTTTTTGCAATCTCAATTGCCACTTTAAATTGGAATGTAAAAATAAGTGCATTTTTTTTTTTTTGATTTTTCGAGAGAGGGTTTCTCTGTAGCTTTGGTGCCTGCCCCCGAACTAGCTCTTTTGATTTTTGAGACAGGGTTTCTCTGAAGTTTTTGGTGCCTGTCCTGGAACTAGCTCTTGTAGACCAGGCTGGCCTCGAACTCACAGAGATCCGCCTGCCTCTGCCTCCCGAGTGCCGGGATTAAAGGCGTGCGTCACCATCGCCCGGCTTTTAAGTGCAATTTTTAAATAATGATGTCTGCTCATTTCAAAACAGTATGGCGATTTTATTTTGATGTCATGTTTCCTTGGTTTATTGAGGTAATACAGAAGGTAGGTGCTTTTTGGTGGTGTCTTGTATTTTGTTTGTGAGAATCCAGGTGCCTAGAAAGTACAGTGTCAAGGCTCATGCAGATTAGCACCTGTGGGCTGGGCTGATTTCCCACCAATCTCATTGGCCAGTTGCGTGCCCATGTGATGAAAAGGGGCGGGGCAGCTGTTATGGCATCTTTTGTGAAAGCATCAGTGCCCGGGCATGTGGACTCTGTCCTCATGCTCAGTTACTTTTCAAAGACCCCACTTCCAACACTGTCATTCTGGGGGTTGGGTTTTCAGAAGATGAACGTGAGGTAACAAAACTTTGGAACCATTGTCCATGCCAAATATCCAACCCAGGGGATAAAGGAAAAGACTTCTGTCCTCAGGAAGTACACTGCTGGAAGGCACTGCTTGCTCTCACATCTTAATGCTTTGAAAAATCATTATTCTGAAGAAAAGCCAATATTATTCAGATTATTTATCTGAATCCATCCTTTTTAGTGGCCCATGGCCATCTTTAAATGTACAGATTAGTTTTCTGATACTTTCTGTTCTTTGTGTTACTTTCCTGATTTAAATTGTGAGAGAACAAAAGTTGATGTTCTTGTTCTCATGTAATCCTGAGTAAAATGCAGTGGTTTGTTTAACAAGTTATACTCATGAACACTAAACTTAGCAATAAATAGTAAGTTTGTGTATTAAGCCTATGACTTTCTAAAGTAAAATATTAATAACAGTTACCGAAGTCTGACTTGAAATCCAGAGTGGTTTACTATAGCAAATGCCTGAATGAATGCTAGTCAGTGCTGCTCCTCTGGGAGGTCTGGGAATTGAAACCGATGGGGGAGAGCAGTTACTTATTTAGCTTAGTGAATTGGAGACACATTTCTTTTAAAAACAATAATTAAAAGCAATGAACTTAAAAAAATAATCAAGAAAAGTTATTATTTAGGAAGTGGCCAAGAAGCAGTAGGTGGTGCAGCCATCCTCTGTGCAGCTCACCTGACCTGATCCAGGTGATTCCTCCTGAGTCTCATTAGGACTTGTGATTGCAGACTGGTCCCAACTTGCTAAACATTATGTCATTTCTCTCTTCAGAAAAGTTCCACCTTAATCCTTCCTAAGTTTATGTGAAATATATTGCCAGGGAAGAGCCAGTGGCCTTCCTTCTGTGTTGTGAGCATTTAGTTGACAGTAGTCCATAGGCCATCCACTGAAAGATGAACTACTTACTACTCATGTTTCCTAAATTAGTTTTTTATGTTTTCATTATTAATATAATCTTGTTGTGAAAGTTAAGACAATAAAATGCTTAGTTTTTTCTTTAATAAAAATGTTTAATGTTGGTTTCCTTTGTACTGAAGTTTTGTGACTAGGATGTAACTTTCAAATCATTTTGTATGTATGTAATAATGTATTTAATGTTAAATAATGATTATGGAAGAAAACAATTAGTTACTCTCAAGGGAGTGTAAATACTGACAAGCTATGAATAATTAATTTTGAGTTGAAAGTTTATTAAAATAAATTTAAAAATTGTGCCTTCTAAATTAAGTCAGTCAGGTTTTTTAGTCCACAGTAGACAATCAGAAAATTTTGACATGTAAAAATATTTAATCATGATTAAAATTGTTTAGTCAATTGAAGCTTATTTCTCTTTAGATAAATGTAATATGTTCTGTGCTATAGTGTAATCTATGTTTTTTCTTTAAATGTTTATTTACTTACGGTGTATGTGTGAGAGAGAGAAATCTGCATGGGCGTGAGATCAGAAGATGGTTGTGTTCATGACTGTCTTCTGCAACAAGGGCTTTTACCTATGGAGCCATTTTTGCCAGCCCTGATTATATTTTTAAAAACTTTTACACTAAATCCAATCTGCCTATGTCATTAATTCCCACCCCCGTTTTTGCTTCATTTAGTTAAAATCTATGTCTTTGGATCTTTTTTATTTATTTTTTTTTTGTGGGGAAATACTGTGGCATTAAAATTATAGCCATGACTTTTGTTCCCCTTAGGAGTTTGAGCAGTTTAACAGGAAGTTAAATGAAGTTTCTAAGAGAGTTCGGATACCCTTGCCTGTCTCAAATATACTTTGGGAACATTGTATACGGCTAGCTAACAGGACTATTGTGGAAGGGTAAGTTTCAAGAAAGCATTGTTTCTTAACTTGTAATGTACTGTATGAATGACATATGTTAGCAATAAATGGAAAGAATAGAGATAATGATCAGTAGGTTACCTGCTTGAGACCAACTTTGAGAGGGAACCACAGCTCACACTGTGCCTATCTCTTGTGGGTTATTTTGTTGATTTTGATATTGGACCAAGATAAGCAATTCAGAACCACTAGATTATCTGAAAATAAAACTGATAATGATTATCTAATAAGTTTTATGAGTATTCATAACATTTATTGAATATTATTTACTGAGCCAAAGATTTCACAGATTTTGTTGGCAAATCCTGAGTTATCTGTGTTTGTAATTATTACTGGAAAATCTTAGGTCAGGAAGTCCAGACTTAGAGGGAATGAGTAACTTGTCTAGGTTCACAGTGTTCAGATGCAAAGAGGGCTCCTGAACTCTGAACTCTTGGTGTTCTGATGGCAAAGTCGGTGTTCAGATTGCCTGCATCATTGCTCATTCCTCTCTTCGTCTTCCATAGACTCCTAGTTTGTACATGGTAATATAGAAGAAAATGTGCTCAATATGCAAACAGCTATTTCAGAGACTGTGTGCACAGTGAATTTTATACCGTCTTTCATCTGATTTCTCTTTCTGTGTGTCTCGTTATGAGAAGAATATCTTAGAAAGTGGGAAAGTCATGGAGATGACCTATTAAAAGCATAATACTTTATGAAAGATGGCTATGTCAACAGCCACAGCTTAGAAATATTAGAAATAAATTTATTTAAATAAAAAATGATAAATATGTGTTAAGCTTCCACATAAGGCACATTATTAAAAAAATAAAACCCACAGAAATCCATTGATTATTAAATAATATAAGCTATGATTTTTCTGGTCAATTTTTTTTTAAAGGAAATGGTTCATTTCCTAACATTGAATATATCACTGATTTAGGAGTAGTAAAATATTGTACTGTGGGGATATATATCTGTCATTATTAGGCATCTACCTTAATATCTAGTATTTCAGTAGTGAGGTGTATCAGAATATATCCATGAATCATTTTATTATGGAAAATATAAATAATGTTGATGGGAGAGCTGTTTCATTTGTTCCCTTTTCATTGAATTGCTACAATATTGAAGTGTTTTCTAACTTGAATATGACTTTGGAGTATTTGAACAGTTTTAACAATAACTTTTGGTAGCCAGAGTACCTGATTGAGTCTGTTTGTCTTTCAGACAGTTGTGTTAACTGAATGCAGAAAACTAGTTCATAGACCAAATGAGAACCTTTGAGCCACGTACTTTCTTTATTTTGCAAATGAGGAAAGTAAAGAATAGATAGGAATAATACTAAAGACTGAAGATGAGTAAAGAATAGATAGGAATAATACTAAAGACTGAAGATGAGTAAAGAATAGATAGGAATAATACTAAAGACTGAAGATGAGTAAAGAATAGATAGGAATAATACTAAAGACTGAAGATGAGTTAAGAATTGATAGGAATAATACTAAAGACTGGAGGTGAGTAAAGAATTGATAGGAATAATACTAAAGACTGGAGATGAATAAGGACTAGCAGGAGCACAGCCCATTCCTGGGACACAAGACTCTGCACCACTTTTCTCAGCATCTCATCACTTGTTATCTTATTGTTGTGTCTCTTAGATACGCCAATGTCAAGAAGTGCAGTAATGAGGGTCGTGCCTTGATGCAATTGGATTTTCAACAGTTTTTAATCAAACTTGAAAAACTAACTGATATTAGACCCATTCCTGATAAAGAGTTTGTGGAAACATATATCAAAGCATACTACCTAACTGAGAATGACATGGAGCGCTGGATCAAAGATCATAGGGTGAGAAGGGGGGGTCAGCGTGTGCTCTTTGCCATGTGCTTTTCTTGTCTGGTGTGTTGTGTGACTCAGAATCATGCGGTGAATGAGAAGAAGCACTGCTTAGGTGGCTCTCACCACATTCACACTGGCTATGCAGTGGCTTCCTGTTGATCCTAGAGTTAGAACGTAAGCAGTGGGTTTCCCATCCTCTATCTCAAGAAGAGACTGAACGTGATTTGTATCAAAATAAATTGAGTGTAGCAACACTGAAATGATTCATAAGCTGTAGAACCTAACTTTCGTACTCTTAAAGAGTGAAGTGGTAGCATCCTCGTCATGGTGGCCTGTGTGCATGATTTGAAAACATTAATACACATGGCTACACTCTTACAAAGCATTAGATTTTGCCTTTAATGTAGATTTGAATGCTAAAGTTCTACACCTTAAACACACACACACGAACATTCTCAGCAGAGTGCAGTCTGTCTGACCCTTGGATTATTTGTCCAGATAGACAGTGTTCGAAGGGGTCTTGAGGAGAGCGAAAAGTTATCTGCAACCAAGCAGGAGTATCCTAATTTCAGGACCAACCTTGGTTTTACAGTGAGTTTAGGACCAGCTTTGTCTACATAAGGTTCTGTCACCAACAGAACAAAATAAAAGCAACCAAACTAAACTTATAAGAAGAAGAAAGAAAAAAGAGAGAGAGGAAAAGAAAAGAAAACCACCAAATCTTAATACTTGCAGTAACTCCAGTGTTCACTTGGGCTTTAACAATGGGTAACAGCTGAGTGACGTTTTATCCATTTGGGTAAGGAAATGAGTTATCACTTGTATTTAACTTATTTGATTTATCCTTTTGAGTTTTAATATTGTACAAAGATGAAATGAACCTTAGTATGGTTTTTATAAATCTATAATTTATAAACATATATAAGTCTAATGTTGGTTGGAAAAAGTTGAGATGTACATGCTGGTTTTAAGGACTTTTTGATAAATTAGCCAGAATTGAGAAAAACTTCAGGACTTGTCTTCCCACTGATATTTGAGCACCAGAACATTCACCCTTTATCTGTAGGCTGCTGTGAGTTCACTTACTCAGCCGTTCGCTGCCAGTGCTCAGTGTTGGTGCTGAGGGAGGGTTGTGAGGAGGCACAGAGTGCCCAAGGAAAGATGGAGAGCACCACTCTTAGCTGTCTATTAGTTGATGCAGAAATGATGTCCCCTTTAAGGTTTTTATTCTTTTAATATAGTAAGTCAGCTTTGTAGCTTAGTGCTGTAGAAGTTTAACTGACAGTATTTGCAGTTCAGTGACATTTTTCAGCACAGCAGGGAATGTCCTACAGGTTCTGAACCGAACAGTAGGGAGCTTCTGAAACTGCTCTTTACCAGAGCAAGTCCAGTGCTCGGTGATGTTGGATACTGACTGCTGAGCAGACAGAAGATGCTTTGTCAGGTGGTGCCAGGCACTTAAATGAAGCCATCTCCTGGGGTTAGACTGATCTCTGCCTTTTAACATGCTGCTCTCTTTAACAGCGCCTTCAGTACCAGGAGGCTTTCTGTTCTCTTAGAAGGTGAAAGTGCACAATTGTCCCTCCCTGTCTTAACTCCTGTTCCAGAAGAAGAACAGTATGCCAGCATTTCTGAGGAACCATCTACCCATCCTACCAATGAACTGTTGCACACCTAAACTAGATAGATATGGACTGTGAAAGATATTTAGTCTTCATTTTACTAATTGTCTGATAGTTGTAATATGACTCGGCAGTTAAAGCACTTTTATTGCTTCTGCAGATTGACTTCCAGCATCTACATGGTGCTCACAAACCTCGGTAACTCAGGTGTGGGAATTCAGCACCCTCTTCTGATCTCTGCAGACACCAAACTCATTGTACATATACATATAGAAAGGCAAAATATACATATAGAAAGACAAAATACTCATATACATAAAGATAAATCCTTTACGTCTTCTAAGGTGTCTTTCTGATTCATTGCCTTGTTTTTATGTCATAAATGAATCATTGTTATGTTGTAGATTTTTAACTGAAGAGTAAAATGTAGAGTACATTTTAAAACTTGAAATGGCAATATGTTTTGATAACTTACAGACTACCACAGAAACAGGTATGAAGTCTGTGTGGGCTTTAAAGCGGTAAACAGCACACTTCATCACTTGGTAGTATTTGAACAGATTCTACTGCTGCCTGCCTCCAGTTTATTCTGCCCCAGCTCCCCACCTGTAGAGCACAGTAGACAGTTTGCCTTTTATGCTCCAGCTGTAATGCCTACTGTTCACCTGGCTTACAGTTCTCAGAACCATCCACTGGCATCAGATATCTGCCTGCTCACCTGCTGTATTGATCAGAAGAATCTGTACATTGAGTGCTAAACTTGGATTTTCTTTCTTTGGGCAGGAATATTCAGCGAAGCAGCTGACCAACCTGGTGAATGTTTGCCTGGGATCTCATATCAATAAAAAAGCAAGACAAAAGCTCCTAGCAGCTATAGATGATATAGACAGGCCTAAAAGATAACAAGCGCAGCTCTGTCCTCAGACGCATCGATCTCCTCTCCGCCTGTAGACATGAAAGGAGTTCTTCGTGCACTCCTGACAATTCTCTGCCAAGAAAACTTGGAGAATGTCCTTTTGAACTGGAAAATAGAAAATACTCAAGTGTATATGGTGTGCTTAAGTGACTTTGTATGCTCCAGTCTCTTCAAATTTTGCTCTTATTTGTTGTAACCTTTTCCTGAAAGTATCTTCCTGTCATAATTATTATGTGGCTACAATTATCCACTTTACCGAATAGTGTATGATAAGTACATATGAGAAGGAGCAGTGACTAATGTTCTTTAGAGGGCGAATGGGCAGTACTTCCTAATTATGAGCATTGCATGAGAATTTAAAAAGAACGTGTGAGTAACCAGTTGAAAATCACTGAAGTTCTCTATTTTTAACTGTCAGAGCTTCTGCCAGAGTTAATGTGGTTATAACAGTGATTATAAATGATGAAATTTAATAAATGTCACCCTCAATGATGGACCGTGTGAGCTGTACTCTGATGTGTCCACCGGCAGGAAGATTTCAGGAAGCAACACTGTGATGTTTTTAGTGTGCTTTTATTTTAGTTCCCTAGAATCCCGGAACACCTGGTGGGAGGGAGGGCATTTCATTGCATATGCTTTTCCGGGGCATGGGGAGCAGGTTAAACAAGTGTTACAAATTTCCATATCTTTATGTGAAATATTATACAAGCTTTGCTGTCTCTGAATTCAACTTTTAGGACAGCTAAAACCGGGTTGAATGGCTGAAGGTAGAACTGGTGTTAGTCATGTGTATGCCTTCCTTAAGTATTTGTTTGATAACCAGGTGTGAAATCTTTCAGTGTGGCGCTTTAGAACCCAACTAAGTACTGTATGTTGCTGCTCTGACCTGTCGGAGTTGAGCACCTCCTGATAATAGAGTCACTATCAAATGTGTGTTCTTTCTGACCTGGAATAGCAGTTATCTCAGCTGGGTGGTGTTGGGGCAGGGGTGACTGTGCAGGATCTGTGACATTAGTGGCCCCCAGGACCCTGAGGAACTTCATTAGAAATTGGCCTTGTGTCTAGTGAGTCTGAGGGGATGACGTGAAGAACAGTGGTTGCCAACAGTGGTTGCCATGTGGTTGGGCGTGGAACTGATAAGAAAGTGGCCACTCATTTTCCTCAGCCAAGAGGCAGAGCAGTGTAATGTGAAACCCTTTCCACACTTGCTGTGTTTTGGGGGGTCACTGCTGAGTTTTATTTGTATTCAGCCTTTCGTTCTACGGTTCATCTACCATCAATTTTAAACTTTCTTCGTATAACAAGGCGAGTGTGGGACTTTATGCTCGCCTTGTGATAGGGAGTTGTGTACTTATAAAGTAAATTCCCCCTAGCCTTCGTTTATTTGTAGCCTCTTAAAAACAAGCCTGAGATAACCTTGGTCCTTATGTTTAAATGGTATATTCAGTTAAATACATAAAGAACTGATCGGTCCTATTTCTTTCTTAATTGACTAGGAGCTGCTAATTTTTTTAAGCAGGGATTTTATTTTTGATTTCTATTCATTTCTACTTTAGTTACCTCTGTGTAAAATGAATCACAATTACTTGCCTGTTAGAGCCTGGTTCTTTCTAGGCACTAGGACTGATAGAAAAGAGATGGTTCTTTAGATGAGAGACTCAGCTGCGTGCTCTGCAGACCTGTACGTCCACCTTTGCTCCCCTCTTTCCATCTGCAGAATAAAAACAGAACATTTTCTTAGTGCTTTTGGTAAAGGTTTTGTTTTGTTTTTGCATTGAAAGTTACCATAAGTTCAACATCAAAACAGTAACAGGAGGCTCGAATCACAAAATTACCTGTAACAGGAGAGCTACCAGACATTTCTGGAATACATTATACAGTGACATCAAATGACAACACTATACTATTTTGTGAACTATGGTAAAAAGAACTGAATAGCTGGGAAAGTAAATGGAATTAATTTGCTCTTTAAAAAAGTGACTGTAGGAATCCCTACCCTTGAGACTATAAGTTTTTCTTAATTCAAGCATTTTATGTGAAAGTGTCTTGCAGAATTCAGAATCGTATGTTCATATGGGAGCTTGATATTCTCTGAGAAATTATAACTACTTACCCAAATTTATTGCATTGCATTTTAAAATGCTAGGAAGATGTGCACCAGCTCAAGGGAACTAATTTGTTTCCATTTATCTAGAAAGACCCTTAGAGCACTCAACGCCCACCTTAATTATCTCAGTAATCTGCTTTCAAGTCAAATTTCTGTTGGAGAAAAACCATGTGGTGACTTATCAAATCTTTAGAAAGAACCTCCTCTTAATTTTTTTATTTAACTAAATGCTAAAGTGAAACTTTAAATTGCTTTCTTTCGCTTGTCTATCGAAAAGTACTGTAAAGAGACTTGCAATTCAATTCCTTTGAAAATTATTTTCTGTAATAGAAAAAAATTTGAACCTGAAGATGAATTCCATTTGTACCAAAAGCAAACAGAAGTGGTACAGGGAAAAGGAGACATAAACATGTATCATATTACTTTGAAAATTAACTTTGATATAGACTTTATAGTTGATAAAATGGCATTTAGCTCTTGTCAGTGATTAACGGTTAGTGAATTATTATTGCTCTGGTGTAATAATTGTAAATGTTCAGACTAGCTCATCTTCTTATAGGTTTTTTTTTCTTGTGGAAACTATTTCTTCATTTTTAATGGCCCACAGATTTTGAAGGCTATCAAAAAGCTTGTTTGTTTTTGTACTACATCTTTTATTATACAGCCCAGGAAAGCCTCAAACTGAGGCCCCTATTGCCTGCGCCTCCCCAGTACTGGCGTTATAGGTTAGCGGTTTCGTTTGGCAAAACTCAATTCTAGAGCCTTCCCAAGTGTGTGTGTGTGTGTGTGTGTGTGTGTGTGTGTGTGTATGCATATATGTACTTCATATGTATCAGAAAACAGGTTTTTGACTCCCTACTGCCTACTTCACCTTACTTTTGTATAGTGATATTTTATTTATGTTTTAATTAATAAAGCTTGCCTGAAGTTCAGAGATTAAAACTAAGCTACCAGGGCCCAGGCAGTGGTAGCACACACCTTTAATCCCAGGATTTAGGAGACAGGGGCTGGTAGATCTCTGTGAGTTCAAGGCCACCCTGGGCTACACACTATCAATGCAGAAACAGATCCAGGTGGTGGTGGCTCTCTCCTTTAATCCGAGTCCTATGGAGTCACACACCTTTAATCCCAGCACTAAAGGGTACTATAAAATGGGAGGAGACAGAGGCTTGGAACTCAGTCTGTAGTCACCCAGCCTTGGTAGAGGTTAAGAGTTTTCTAGTGGCTTGGCTGTTTTGCTTTTCTGATCTTCATCTTGAACCCTAATATCTGTCTCTGGGTTTTTATTGTTCATGCTACAGTTGAGAGACCCATCTGCCTCTGTCTTCCAGATTTTGGGATTAAAGGTGTGTGCCACCACTGCCTGGGCCCTGGTAGCTTAATTGTACCCTCTGATCTTCAGGCAAACTTGATTAAAAACATAAATAAAATACTACTACGCCTGATGTCTTGTGTTACTAATAGAGACATTGACCAAAATGTGCCATTTCTATGAAACTTCTCTGCACAAGGACAGGTGTGATGGAGTAAAGTTGGTAGGGAGATTAGTGGATACGGTGGCAATCCAGTTTTAATGAGGGTGGGAAGCCTTGTGGAAGTAGGCGAGGCTGCCCTGGGAAGTTGGGTAGATTGCGGTAGGCTGAGATAACATGATCGGGATGCTTTGTAGGGAACAGCCAGGGGCCCCGTGGCTGGCACAGTAAGAGAATGAGCAGGAGGGATGTGACAGGAAGGGTCCCATGTGAGACTTCGTGGAGAGCTGAAAGAGACAGGCTGCGGTTTGACTGACATGAGAAACAGTTGACCAGAGAGGCAGTGACTTCATTTTTTAACAAATCATTGTTTTCTAGGTCACAGAAGTAAGGAGTCTAAGGTTGATTCTGGCCACAGTGGTAGTGGTGGGGATGGTGAGATGCTCTCAGACTTTAGAGATATTTGGAAGTCAGAGACAGAATCTGTAGATGCCTGAGGGGAAGAGGTAAACTTGTTTTAAGATTCGCTCAAGAAAATCGCAGTCTTTGAGGACTGGGTTTGTGAAGATCAAATGGGCTTGGAAGCTTGAGGTACCTTAAGGTAGAGGTGTGGAGGTGGCAGTTGACGGGCGATGGAAGAGCTGCCATTACAAACACGAGCTAGAGTGTGGCACAGAGCTGAGCGTGCTATGTGAATTGGGACAGTCTACCACTGCCAGGAATGCTAGCGATGCTAGACAAGGTGATGCTCATGAGTTAACCGTTTCCTGCCAGTAACAGATCAGGAGAAGTTCCACATCATGTAGGGATGGTTAAGCAGAAGTCCTTTGGGGGAAATGGTGGGAGGAAGGAGAGAACAGGAGAGTGGAGATAGGAAATTGGGAGAAAGGAGAGCAGGAGGGAGACTTTTGGGTTTTTTGTTTTGTTTGTTTGTTGAGCAAATATGACTATGAGAGCAATTTCACCACCTATGGCCCACCTGGGTTCTCAGGCCTTGGAGCTTTCACTAGGAAGAAGTCATTATGTTTCTGGGTAGATGGGTTTCCAAGCAACCAGGTGAAGTCCAGGGCCAGCAATTCTAGAACATCGCTGTTGGGTACCATCTGGATTGAATTGCTCTTGCATCTGGACAGCTCCTGCCTTCACTGCCTATATCTGGTAGGATAAACAGGTAAAAATCCCCATTGCATTGGGGCCATATATCGAAGTGTGTGAGCTTTGAGTCAGGAACGCTCCTATTCAGGTGGAGACTGGGCACAAATTGAACTTAGGTGAAAAGATTGCCCCCCCCCCCCAAAAAAAAAGTCTTGAGGATCAGAAAGACCACTGTCCTGGCCCAAGAAAGGTACTGCGGTGGATGGAGGCTGTATTCTGCAGTCAAGGAGAAAGCAAGAGTCCAGAAAGGGCAGAAGTAGACCAGTACTGAGTGACAGGAATGCATTTGGAGAAGTTGACGGTGTGAGCCAGTCCACATCTAAGTAGACCAGTACTGAATGGCAGGAATGCATTTGGAGAAGTTGACGGTGTGAGCCAGTCCACATCTAAGTAGACCAGTACTGAGTGGCAGGAATGCATTTGGAGAAGTTGACGGTGTGAGCCAGTCCACATCTAAGTAGACCAGTACTGAGTGGCAGGAATGCATTTGGAGAAGTTGACGGTGTGAGCCAGTCCACATCTAAGTAGACCAGTACTGAGTGGCAGGAATGCATTTGGAGAAGTTGACGGTGTGAGCCAGTCCACATCTAAGTAGACCAGTACTGAGTGGCAGGAATGCATTTGGAGAAGTTGACGGTGTGAGCCAGTCCACATCTAAGTAGACCAGTACTGAGTGGCAGGAATGCATTTGGAGAAGTTGACGGTGTGAGCCAGTCCACATCTAAGTAGACCAGTACTGAGTGGCAGGAATGCATTTGGAGAAGTTGACGGTGTGAGCCAGTCCACATCTAAGTAGACCAGTACTGAGTGGCAGGAATGCATTTGGAGAAGTTGACGGTGTGAGCCAGTCCACATCTAAGTAGACCAGTACTGAGTGGCAGGAATGCATTTGGAGAAGTTGACGGTGTGAGCCAGTCCACATCTAAGTAGACCAGTACTGAGTGGCAGGAATGCATTTGGAGAAGTTGACGGTGTGAGCCAGTCCACATCTAAAGCACGGAATTGCCACTTAAAACTGCTTCCACAGAAGGAGCCCTCTCTGCTGTCCTGCCAGCTGGGGTACTGGTGTCAGCAGCGCCTAGGAGAGAGGGTGGCCTACTTCCATGCGTGTGTTTCAAGGTACAGCCGAAGCAACACCCAGCACAGAGTCTTCACTCAGAACTCCAGGGTGGATAAAATGCATTCACCCAGGCCCTTGGACAGGAGTTTCTGCCTCCCTGGTTTGAGTAGCTGATCTGTTCCTTTGAGGGTAGGGTGGTCAGCTATATACTTATCTTTCGGAGCACCTATCCTGAATCTAACAGTGGTTGGACTCTGTTTATTGACTTTTCAACATTGTGAAGAAAAGATTAATCCTCTCTCTCGTGTGTGTGTGTAACTTGAGACAAATATTGGCAACTTTAAAAGAAGCAATAACTAACTTCGATTTCAAACTTTTAAAATCACCCATGGGCTGCACAACGCAAAGCTTGACTTGTTTTATAGACTGTCCTAGACCAGCGAGCGGTCCTTCAAAGCAGTGGCCCAGCAGTTTGCATTGCCTGTGTACTTGTGATCTGAGCCCAGCAGGGAAGAAGCTCAGCACTGCTTCATCAAGCCCTAAGGCACACTAAAGGGCGGAGTTAACACCATAACCCCTCCCCCCTGTCCTCACCCTGGCTTCCTGGATGGACTTAGGGTTGTTCACCTGGAACTTCCATCCAATGACAAGTGCAGTCCAGCTATTTTATCAGACTGCTGCTATGCTTTTCTTTCTGTTTTTAGACAATAGTTATTGCTTTGAAGCAATTCAGTCTTTGATTCGCTGATTAACTGAATCAGACAGAGATAGAAACCATGAGGTGGTGGAGGTTTGTGAATCAGCTGGTTGCAAACTTTCCTGATAGTCCTGAAATCTAGGAAGGTTTCAAACATCTGTCAGGATTGGTTCGTCTACAACTGTCCTTACAAATCCCGCAACTTTCGAGGAGGCACTTGTTTCTATTACAAAGCCGCATTTGGGCTCTGCAGGAGGCATTCATGCTCCATTGAAGTACTTTTAATTCCCAAAGTAAAAAAGTTGGGTTGCTAAACTAAGGTTTAGCAAGAGTTCCATAAAGCTCTCTATGCACACATGTGCGTACACACACACACACACACACACACACACACACACACACAGAGAGAGAGAGAGAGAGAGAGAGAGAGAGACAGAAAGAGAGAGAGAGAGAGAGAGAGATTGATTGATTGATTGATTGGGTATTTTTCCTGATAGAGTACATCATGATGATCATCTTCATCCATTCACCAGCCAAAAGTCCAAGGATTTAAAGGATTATGGGACAAGTGACTTCTGAAAATGCCTCAGGTACATCCTGTTTTGTGTTAATATATTCCTTCCTTCTGAAGCAAATTGGAAGAGCTATACTTTCTGAGGACTTTTAAATATGTATCCCTTTTCCAAAAAATATGCATGCCATTTATCTTACAATTGATAGTAACAATCTAAATGTAAGTTTCTAATCCGTTTCACCCTAAAATCTGCATGATACTACTACTATTATCTTCTCCAAACTCTATAAGGGAAGAAACTGGGTGTTCACTTACTTTCTGTTTAATTCTTACAGAATGAGTTAAATGCAGAGGTGGATTTAGGTAAGATAAGTAGTATCTATTTTGATTCCATAACCTCTGTATTTGCCAACTACGTATAAATCATCCCAAATATGTAAGTTTTGTTTGATCAATTTTGGACAATATATTTCTTATCCTATGCAAAGTTAGTATAGATTTTCTCCAGTTTGCTCCTGCCTCCAACGTACTGAGAGCTGGATGTGAGCAGAACTTAAGTTCATTGCTCTTCCTCTCTGCATCTGTAGCCATGTGACTCACAATTGTCCGTTGACAGGCTTCATCACATTTTCCACAGGGCACTTGTGTGCCTAAATTGCAGGGCCAAATTCACCTTCCTGCTGGCTCTTTGTCTTTTCCCAAAGGGTTAGTTGGCACCGTACACAATGTCTGTAGATCCTTATAGTGAGATTCCTTCAATTGTGTGTGCCTCTACATTTAATATCAGAGCCTATTTGCTGGCAGAAAACAACAGACCTTGCTTTGTAAATGTATGAATCCATGGTTACATCATGTACAGGCAAGTGCTTGAGAGTATTTTCTTTTATGCATTTTTTTTTTAATTCCCTAAAGGGCCCTCCTCTGACTGCTAAGAAATCCACATGACACTGTCACTGTTTCTAGTCATAGCAGCTTCAAAGGAAATTTCAAGTGTTATGCTCAGTTCTGCACCAGTTGTGGAGAACATTTTGTCTTAGAGGTGTATATTCCTCTCCAGACCTCCATTCACGGGCTGAAGCATGACTGTTGAGTGAAAGACCTACAAGGGATAGCGATATCATACTGGGGCAACTCAGCAATGTCCCCTTGTCCCCAGGATGCTTCCTCTATCTCTCCTCCTTCCAAGACATATTATTGCATCCTGGGTTTCTGACCCCACCTTAGCTGATGATTGGAGGAACAGAAGAAGCAGGTGGCGTGTAACCATTTTTTAACTCACACTTAGATCAACAATGTCTCCGATTCATTGTTTCAAATTCTTTGAAAGTTGAACCAAAAAACCAACACTGAATGCTAATGAGGAGCAAAGAAGGTGGAAATGTGCAGAAAGTGAGCAGAGGCGCTCATGTGGTGGAGAAACAGTGCTGCTGTTGGTTGATGTCTCTCCCTGGTTTTTAGGAGTCTAAAGACCTGATACTTCCCCTCCAGTCTGATAGGTCTACATACCTCCTTCTCTCTGCTTCACTGACTAAGCCAATGTGCTCCCTTCTCTGTTTCTCTAGATAATGGGGTGCTTATATGAAAATTATTTAGGCTAAGGTGCATTATTTACCTCTCCTGAGTCATTAATCTCTGTGACAAGGCTTGTTGTAAGCAAAATAGCCGCAGTTCATGTCACTGAGATGGAAATGTGTGTCGAAAAAATTCTAAATGACATTATAGCTAGTGACCATATCCACACATGCGGGGTTGATAGCACCCAGTGCACTCAGTAGAAACTGGCATACTCAGGAACCTAAGATGATTTTTATAATTTAAATTTCATTAATCACTTGGAGCATGATAGAGAATTATGTGTGTCTTTTTAGTGTGAAACGTTTGACTGATATTTAACCACATAAGAATTTGGATTTTGTGTTTAAAATGGTCAAAACATCATTTTAGTTGTTTT
This sequence comes from Microtus oregoni, assembly GCF_018167655.1. Classification (NCBI taxonomy): domain Eukaryota; kingdom Metazoa; phylum Chordata; class Mammalia; order Rodentia; family Cricetidae; genus Microtus; species Microtus oregoni. Next base: position 1,436,964 of record NW_024543085.1, read on the forward strand.
TTTTTTTTTTTTTTTTTTTTTTCGAGACAGGGTTTCTTCGTAGCTTTTGGTTCCTGTCCTGGAACTAGCTCTTGTAGACCAGGCTGGCCTCGAACTCACAGAGATCCGCCTGCCTCTGCCTCCCGAGTGCTGGGATTAAAGGCGTGCGCCACCATCGCCCGGCTCATTTTAGTTTTTAAAATTATTTTAAGCCCAGATACGTTTTGTCAACTCTTTTTCTTTTCCTCCCTGCCTCCCCCCATCACTGCTGCCTTCAGAACCTAAGGTTTATGTTAGGGATTTGATGAAAAGGAATTTTTTAAAAAAAGTAAATGATGATGGCATAGAAGACTTTGTGCCAGAGAAGAATATGCAGGTTGTGTTTTCCCTGCCTTGGGAACAATGTGTAAATGTATGTAGAAGGCACAGGTTTAGCAGTGACAGTATTGCACTACAATTACCTGTTTGGTAAGGTCATGTAGAAAGTCAACAGTATTTTACTAAAATCAGATTTCTTGAGAATATAGAAAAGGGCAAGATTTTTTCTCTGTGCTTTGAGAGTGCCATGATGAATTTTCATAGAGGCAGGAGTGGTGTTGGCTGTCTTTTGTGAAGCGAAAGTTCAGTGTCAGTGTTCATCAGCATTAGTGATGATGGAGATAGCACAAGAAAAGGTGTTGAGAAGCTTCCATAGAAATAGGCTTTGAAGCAAGTAGAAAACTTAGCGATTGGACATCCAGTGTCTATGTGCCGTGGCCAGGAAAAAAGGTGTTTTTTGCAAGAGCGCTGGCTACTTCCTGGGTTTTCCAGGGCTAGCAAACTTTCTTATTTTCAGCCATTCAGGCTTTTGGGGATAGCTCTGATCATCAGAGGTCTTTGATATAAAATTGCACTTCATAGACCCAACACTAATTGGCTGTGTTCTACCTTCTGATCAGAAGTAGGTCCCTTTCATTAATGCATCTACAAATGCATTGACTATTGGCCCACAAATCACATGCAGAATTTTAACCATTTTGAGCAAATGATCAACTACATATTTTAATTAGAGCTGTTAAAATCTATCTCTTAGTGTTTATTTGTAGAGTGAATTATTGTAAGTTTACCTTTATGATAAGTTTAAAGTAATTTCCTTCCAAATACTATTTTGTTTTTTGAATGGTTAATCTTCACTGTCAACCTGATAGGATTTGGAGTAACCTAGGAGTTGATAACATTCGAGAGAATTTTAACTGAAACATGATGAATTTCAGCATGAGCAGCGCAGTATGGGCTGATGTCCTAGACTAGGGATAAAGACTAAGTAGGCTAAGCACGAACATTCATCGCTCTCCGTTTCCTGACTGTAGTGCAGTGTGGTCAGCTGACTTATACTCCAACCGTTATGCATGTCCTGCCATGATGGACTGTATCCATCAAACTGTAAACAGCAATCAACAGCTCCTCCTTTAACTTACCTTTGTCAGGTGTGTGGTCATAGCATGAGAAAGGTAACTGCTTTTGTTAGGTTGCAAACTCTCTAGGATGCTTTAAATTTACATCGTTCGAAATATGAAATATGACCCATTTTTATACCTAGGACTTCATTCAAGTAGATGAATATTACTTATCTAAAATAAAGTGCTGATAACATCCTCAAGATGGAAACTGGAACTATTTTTGTGAGGTTTATTGAAGGGCTGCTGAGTTTTTGAGAGATTCTCGGGGTACAGCCCAGGCTTGCCTGAAACAAAAGATCTTGTCGCAGCCTCCTGAGGGTTGAGATTACAAGCATGAGCTCCTGTGCCTCACCTAATATTCTGTCATTCTTTTTTAAATTATGAAATTGACCCTCATTTTTATTTTAAATGTTTATAAAGCTATCTTTTCTCATTTTACATGCCAAATTCATTTCCCACTCCCTCCTGTCCTCCTGCTCCCTCCAACTTCCCCATCCCACCCCTCACCCACTCCTCAGAGATGGTAAGGCTTCCTTCCCATGGAGAGTCAACAAAGTCTAGCACACTGCTTTGAGGCAGTACTGTCCCTACTATATCTAGGCTGAGCAAGGTACCCCTCCAGAGAGAATGGGTTCTAAACTGCCAAAACAACCAATAGGGATAAATCCTGGTCTCACTGCCTGTAGGCCCACAATCTGCCCCAGTCATACAACTATCTTTAACATTCAGAGGGCCTAGTTTGGTCCTATGCTGGTTTCCTCGCTTTCAGGCCAGAGTTGGAAGGCTTCCATTAGCTGTTTCACTGGGTTTCCCCTTATAGTCTTGACCTCTTTGCTTGTATTCTCACTCCTCTCAATCTTTGACTGGACTTTGGGAGCTCAGCCCAGTGCTCTGCTGTGGTTCTCTGCATTTGCTTCCATCAGTTGCTGGATGTAAGTTCTATGATGTCATTTAAGATAGTCATCAGCCTGACGACAGGGCAAGGCCAGTTCAGGCACTGTAGATGGAGGCTGCTTGTTCGTTTCTGGCTGCCCAGACTTGAAATAACCACACAGAAGCTATATTAATTACAATATTGTTTGGCCAATAGCTTAAGCGTATTTTTAGCTAACTCATATCTTAACCCATTTCCATTATTTTATATTTTACCACAAGGCTCACTGTTTATATCTGTCTCCGGCGGTGGGTACATGGCTTCTCACTGACTCTACCTCCTTTCTTCCAGCATTCAGTTTAGGTTTCCAGCCTAATTCTACTCTGCCCTATCAGAGGCCAAAATTGTTTCTTTATTCATTAGCCAATAAAAGCAATCCACATACAGAAGAGAATCCCAAATCACCTCCTCTTTTCTGTCTAAACAAAGGTTTTTTTTTCTAAAGGAAAAGTTTTAATTTTAACATAGTAAAATTACATAAAACAGGTATCAAGCAATAATTACAGTTACAGTATTTATATCTGCCTTATCTTTATCATAACTAAGGAAAACTATAACTATTCTTCAACTTCATCAAAGACCTAAGTAAACAGGAAGTGCATTGTAAGCAACTTCCAAAATTCTAGAATTGACAGAGACATCTTGCTGCCTGGACAGTCACCCAAAGTTCTTCTGTAACATTGGGGCACCCATTTTCAATGTAAAGGCCCATAGTATCCAGCAGACTTTTCCATGAAGCAGGAAATTTCAAAGACAGTTCCACCTATATTGGCAGTTTGTCAGTCACATTTCTCTGTGTCCTGCAGAATGTCCTGCAGACTCTTTCACGAAGCAGGAGCCCTGAAGGACAGTCTCACCTTTAGGCAAGTTCAGCAGTCATTTTTCTATGGGTCCTGCATGTCTAGTTCATACAGCATAACATCAAGCAGTCTAGGCAAGAGCAGTTTTTTTTTTTTTTTTTTGTCCAAATGGCTAGCACATTCTATAAGGAGCCCAGCTCTGCTCTGCCCTATCACAGGCCAAAGTAGCTTCTTTATTCATTAACCAACAAAAGCAACACATATACAGAAGGGAATTCCACATCAAGGCACCCTCTCTGCTATTGTTTAGGGATTTAACTGGGGTCTTCCTTGTGGATTTCTGGGAATTTCTCTATTACTAGGTTTCTTGCTAGCTCAATAATGGCTCCCTCAATCAAGGTATCTCTTTCCTTGTTCTCCATCTCTGTCTTTCTCCCATCTCTATCATCTCATTCCTTCTAGTTCTACCCTCTCCCCTTCTCTCCTTCTGCCTTCCCTTATCCTACCAACCCACGCTCCCAATTCTTTCAGGAGATCTTATCTAGTTCCCCATCTTAGGGTAATCTATGTATGTTTCTCTTAGGGTTCTCTGGGGTCGTGGACTATAGGCTCCTTAAATTTGCTCACCAGTATCATCTATGAGTGGGTACATACCATGCTCATCATTCTGCATCTGGGTTACCTCACTCAGGATGTTTTTTCTTTTTAGTTCCATCCATTTGCATGCAAATTTCAAGATGTCATTGTTTTTTTTTCCTGCGGAGTAGTACTCCATTGTGTAAATGTACCACATTTACTTTATCTATTCTTCAGTTGAGTGGCATCTATGTTGTTTCCAAGTTCTGGCTAATACTAATAATGCTGCTTTGAAAACAGTTGAACAAATGTCCTTTTAGTGTGATTGAGCATCCTTTGAGTATATACCCAAGTTTTAAGGTGGTAGGTGGCTTCCCGATTTTTTGAGAAACCACCATACTGATTTCCAGAGTGGTTGTACAAGTTTGCATTCCCACCAGCAATGAGGATGTTCCCCTTACTCCACATCCTCTCCGGCATAAGCTATTATTGGTGTCTTTGATCTTAGTCATTCTGTCAGGTGTAGGATGGTATCTCAGAGTCATTTTGATTTGCAGTTCCCTGATGGCTAAGGATGTCGAGCAATTCCTTAAATGTCATTTTTAGCCATTTGAAATTCTTATGTTGAGAATTCTCTGTACCCCATTTTTAATTGAATTATTTGATGTTTTGATGTCTAAATTCCTGAGTTCTTATATATTTTGGAGATTAGTCCGCTGTCTGATGTGTGGTTGCTGAAGATCTTCTCCTATTTTTTTTAATTGAAAAATTTCTGCCTCCTCCCCGCCTCCCATTTCCCTCCCCCTCCCTCCCCAGTCAGAAGAGCAGTCAGGGTTCCCTGCCCTGTGGAAAGTCCAAGGTCCTTCCCCCTTCATTCAGGTCTAGAAGGTAAGCATCCAAACAGGCTATGCTCCCACAAAGCCAGTACATGCTGTAGGATCAAAACCCAGCGCCATTGTCCTTGGCTTCTCAGCAGCCCTCATTGTCCTCCATGTTCAGAGAGTCCGGTTTTATCCCATGCTTTTTCAGTCCCAGTCCAGCTGGCCTTGGTGAGCTTCCAATAGATCAGCCCCACTGTCTCAGTGGGTGGGTGCACCCCTCGTAGTCCTGACTTCCTTGCTCATGTTCTCCCTCCTTTTGCTCCTCATTTGGACCTTGGGAGCTCAGTCCGGTGCTCCAATGTGGGTCTCTGTGTCTATCTCCATCCATCACCAGATGAAGGTTCTATGTTGATATGCAAGATAGTCTTCAGTATGGCTATAGGATAGGGCCATTTCAGGTTCCCTCTCCTCAGCTGCCCAAGGAACTAGCTGCTGTTTTATCTTACTATGTCCTTTGCTTTACAGAAGCTTCTCTGTTTCAGGGGGTCCCATTTATTTATTGTTCGTCTCAGGGACTGTGCTACTGGGGTTATATTTAGGAAGTGGTCTACTGTGCCCATGTGTTGAAGGCTACTTCCCACTTTCTCTTCTATCAGGTTCCCTGTGGTCAGATTTATATTGAGGTCTTTAATCCATTTGAACTGGAGTTTTGTGCATGGGGATAGGTATGGATATATTTGCATTCTTCTACATGCTGACATCCAGTTATGCCAACACCATTTGTTGAAGATGCTTTCTTTTTTCCATTGTATAATTTTAGCTTCTTTGTCTAAAATCAGATGTTCATAGGTGTGTGGATTAATATCCGGGTCTTTCATTCAATTCCATTGGTCAACCTGTCTGTTTTATGCAAATATTAAGCTGTTTTCATTACTGTAGTTCTATAATAGAGCTTAATGTCAGGGATGGTGAGGCCTCCAGAAATTCCTTTATTGTACAGGATTGTTTTGGCTATCCTTTTTTTTTTTGTTGTTGTTGTTGTTTTTCCACATGAAGTTGAGTATTATTCTTTCAAGGTCCATTAAGAATCATGCTGAGAGTTGATGGATTGAATCTGTAGATTGCTTTTGGTAGGACTGCCAATTTTATTATGTTGATCCTAGCTATCCAAGAGCATGGGAGATCATTTCATTTTCTGCAGTCTTCATCAATTTCTTTCTTCAAAGACTTAAAGTTCTTGTTGAACAGGTCTTTTACTTGTTTGGTTAGAGTTACCTCAAGATACTTTATGTTATTTGTGGCTATTGTGAAGGGTGATGTTTACCTGATTTCTTTCTTAGCTTCTTTATCATTTTTTATAGGAGGACTACTGATTTTTTTTAATTGATCTTGCATCTTGCCATATTACTGAACGTGTTTATCACCTGTAGGAGTCCCCTGGTAGAATTCTTGGGGTCTCTTATGAATAATGTCATATCATCTGCGAGTAGTGAATGTTTGATTTTTTTCCTTTCCAATTTGTATCCCTTTGATCTCCTTTTGTTGTATTATTGCTCTAGCTGGAACTTCAAGAACTATGTTGAATAGATATGGAGAGAATGGACAGCCTTGTCTTGTTCCTGTGTAGAATTGCTTTGACTTTTTCTCCATTTAATTTTATGTTGGTTGTTAACTTGATGTATATTGCTTTTATTATATTTAGATATGTTCCTTGTATCCCTGATCTCTCCAAAACCTTCATCATGAAGAGGTGTTGGATTTTGTCAAATGCATTTTCAGTATCTAATGAGATGAGAGATGAATGTATGTTTTTTTTCCTTTCAGTTTTTTTATATAGTGGATTACATTGATAGATTTTTATATGTTGAACCATCCCTTCATCCCTGGAATGAAGCCAACTTGATCATAGTGGATAATTTTTTTAATGTGTTCTTGGATTCAGTTTGCCAGTATTTTATTGAGTATTTTTGCATCAATGTTAATGAGGGAGATTGGTCTATAATTTTCTTTCCTGGTTGAGTCTTTGTTTGGTTTTGGTGTCAGGGAACTGTAGTTTCATAGAATGTGTTTGGCAATGTTTCATCTGTTTCTATTATGTAGGACAATTTGAAGAGTATTGGTATTAGCTCTTCTTTAAATTTCTGTTCTAAAACCATTGGTCCCTGGGCTTTTTTTTTTTTTTTGGTTGGGAGGCTTTTAATGATGATTTCTATTTCTTTGTAGGTTATACATTTATTTAAATAGTTCACCTGGTCTTGATTTAATTTTGGTATATGGTACCTATCCAGAAATATTTCCATTTCTTTTACATTTTTCAATTTTGTGGAGTACAGGTTTTCGTAGTATGATCTAGTGATTCTCTGAATTTCCTTGGTGTCTGTTGTTTTCTCCCCCTTTTCATTTCTTGTTTTGTTAATTTGGATGTTCTCTCTCTGCCTTTTGATTAGTTTGGATAAGGGTTTGCCTATCTTGTTAATTTTCTCAAAGAACTAGTTCTTTGTTTCAATGGGTTTTTGTATTGTTTTCTTTGTTTCTATTTTATTTATTTTGGCCCTCAGTTTATTTCCTGTCATCTACTCCTCCTGGGTGAGTCTGCTTCTTTTTGTTCTAGAGCTTTCAGGTGTGCTGTTGAGTCACTAGTATGAAATTTCTCCACTTTCTTTATGTAGGCATTTAGTGCTATGAACTTTACTCTTAACACTGCTTTCACAGTGTCCTATAGGTTTGGGTATGTTGTGACTTCATTCTCATTGAATTCTAGGAAGTCTTTAATTTCTTTCTTATTTCTGCCATGACCCAGGGGTGATTTAATTGAGCACTGTTCAATTTCCATGAGTTTATACGTTTTCTGTGTTGTTGTTGTATTCTAACTATAAACCATGGTGCTCTAATAAGACACAGGTGGTTAGTCCAAATTTTTTTGTGTCTGTTAAAGTTTGCTTTGTTACTGAGAATCTAGTCAATTTTTAGAGAAGGTTCCATAAGGTACTGAGAAGAAAGTATATTCGTTTGTGGTTGGGTGAAATGTTCTATTGATGTCTATTAAGTCCATTTGAGTCATGACATGTGTTATTTGTCTTTTTTCTCTGTTAAATTTCTGTTTGGTTGACCTGACCATTGGGGAGAGTGCAGTGTTGAAGTCTCCTGCGATTAGTGTGTGGGACTGATGTGAGATTTAAGCTGTGGTAATGTTTCTTTTATATGTGTGGGTTTTCCTTTATTTGGGGCATATATGTTCAGGATTGAGCCTTCATCTTGATAGATTTTTTCCTCTGATTGATTTTAGTTTGAAGTCTATTTTGTTAAATATTAGTTTAGTAACACCCACTTGTTTTTTTAGGTCCATTTGATTGGGATATCTTTTCCCATCCCTTTACTCTGAGTTAATGTCTGTCTTTGAGGTTGAGGTGTGTTTTTGTATACAGCGGAATGATGGATTCTCCTTTCATATCTATTCTGTTAGCCTATGTCTTTTTATGGGTGAATAGTGTGTTTTTTATGTAGTTGTTTTAATGTAATTTTTTGTATGTCATTCTATGCTAGGACAGAATGAACACACCTCAGTCTGCCCCCATAATTCCCCCAAATGAGTGCAAAATCTGTGATCACTTCCATTTTCCCCCATTTTTTCTATCTTATGCAGAAATTGTTATTTCTTATTTATTATCGTTTGCATGCCTGTTTTAAAAATCTGTGTGTGTATGTATGTGTGAACATGAATATTATGAGGATACATGTATTTAAAGGACTCATAATTGCTGGGTCCAGGGGTAGGTTGATCCCGAATTTCCTGAGAAACCGCCACACTGATTTTCAAAGTGGTTGCACAAGATTGCAATTCCCACCAGCAATGGATGAGTGTTCCCCTTCCTCCACAGCCTCTCCAGCATAGGCTATCATTGGAGTTTTTGATTTTAGCCATTCTGACAGGTGTAAGATGGTATCTTAAAGTTGTCTTGATTTGCATTTCCCTGATCGCTAAGGAGGTTGAGCATGACCTTAAGTGTCTTTTGGCCATTTGAACTTCTTCTGTTGAGAATTCTCTGTTCAGCTCAGTGCCCCATTTTATAATTGGGTTAATTAGCATTTTAAAGTCTAGTTTCTTGAGTTCTTTATATATTTTGGAGATCAGACCTTTGTCTTTTGCGGGGTTGGTGAAGATCTTCTCCCAGTCAGTAGGTTGTCTTTTTGTCTTAGTGACCATGTCCTTTGCTTTACAGAAGCTTCTCAGTTTTAGTAGGTCCCATTTATTCAATGTTGCCCTTAATGTCTGTGCTTCTGGGGTTATACATAGGAAGCGATCTCTGTGCCCATCTGTTGTAGGGTACTTCCCACTTTCTCTTCTATCAGGTTCAGTGTGTTCGGACTGATATTGAGGTCTTTGATCCATTTGGACTTGAGTTTTGGGCATGGTGATAGATATGGGTCTATTTTCATTCTTCTACAGGTTGACGTCCATTCGTGCCATGCAAATGGATGGAAATAGAAAACACTATCCTGAGTGAGGTAACCCAGACCCAAAAAGATGAACATGGGATGTACTCACTCATAATTGGTTTCTAGCCATAAATAAAGGTCACGGAGTCTATAATTGATGATCCTAAAGAAGCTAAATATGAAAGTGAACCCAAAGAAAAACATATAGTTATCCTCCTGGCTATGGGAAGTAGACAAAATTGCCGGGGGAAAAAATTGGGATCTTGGGGGTGGGGTGGGATGGGGGTAAGGGGAGATGGGGAGAGAAAAGTGAGAAGGGGAGGATGGGGGGAACTTGGGGAAACAGGATGATTGGGATAAAGGAAGGTTGGATAGGGGAGCAGGGAATCACAAATCTTAGTTAAGGGAGCCACCTTAGGGTTGGCAAGAGACTTGAACCTAGAGTGGCTCCCAGGAGCCCAAGGCGATGTCCCCAGTTAGTTCCTTGGGCAGCTGAGGATAGGGAACCTGAAATGATCCTATCCTATAGCAATACTGACGAATATCTTGCATATCATCATAGAACCTTCAACTGGCGATGGATGGAGATAGAGACAGAGACCCGCACTGGAGCACCGAACTGAGCTCCCAAGGTCCCAATGAGGAGCGGAAGCGGAAGGAGGGAAAACATGAGCAAGGAAGTCAGGACCACGAGGGGTGTACCCACCCACTGAGACAGTGGGGCTGATCTATTGGGAGCTCACCAAGGCCAGCTGGACTGGGACTGAAAAAGCATGGGATAAAACCGGACTCTCTGAACATGGAGGACAATGAGGGCTGATGAGAAGCCAAGGACAATGGCACGGGGTTTTGATCCTACTTCATGTTCTGGCTTTGTGGGTTCCTAGCCAGTTTGGATTTTCACCTTCCTAGACATGGACGGAGGGGGGAGGACCTTGGACTTTCCCCAGGGCAGGGAACCCTGACTGCTTTTTGGACTGGAGAGGGAGGGGGAGAGGAGTGGGAGAGGGGGAGAAGGGTGGGAGGAGAGGGAGGGAAATGGGAGGGTGGGAGACGGCGGAAACTTTTTTTTTTCTTTTTCTCAATTAAAAAAAAAGTTGTAGTCATCAAGATGGTTTGGTAGTATTGTCAGGGTAGGCATATAGACCACTGAAACATAATTGAAAGTACAGGGATAGGCCCACATATACGTGCTAAATGGGTTTTCAACAAAGCACAAAGACAATTTACTGGAAAAAGAATAAAATTCTTTTACAAGTGTTGTCAGAGAGAGTGGATATCTGTACACAAAACAAAGAATGCCCATTCACACACACAAAAAAACCCCACTTATTTCCAACACATTTCAAAGCAGAAGTAAAAGGGCTTAATCCCCAGTGTATATCACATATAAAAATCCACTCTTAATGAATCTTAGGCCTAATTCAAAGCAGGAAATATTTGTAAATTTTTTCCTAAAAGTTAAAAACTTGTGCTCTCTAAAAAACAAAGGGAGCAAAAAGACCACGAGTTTGCTAAAGGAATTTCAATTAGAGTTATATAGAAACAGGTTCTCTAATAAAGGAACCAAAATCCAATTAAACCAGCAAAATATTGAATAAACTGTAATTCTCTCTAAAAGATATACTGGCTGGCAACAAGGCCATAGAAAGACACTGAACATCTGCCCTGTGCTCAGCCCCACACCTCCATTAAGAACTTGAGAGAATTATAAGAGTCTTCTGGGCTCCTGAAAAATGGGCAAAGGACTTGGTCCCTGCCATTCACTCTGACCTTCGCCAATATGAACTCTACTGCAGAATTTACATCTGTGCCTTCCCTTGAGACCTTATACTAGAGTTTACCTTGGAGACAATCTGCTTGCTGTCCTCCTGGTTGTCACAGGGCTCCACAGACACCTATCCAAGGCACTTTGCTATGTTTTACCATTGTGTGTCCTGAACAAAAACAGGCTCTACAGAGACAATACCCAGTATCAGTCCTGATACACAAAACCTTGAAGAATCTCCTTGAGAATGGCAATCAATCATCCATCCTTTGCAGACTATTGTTCCCACACTTTGTTGGCATTTTCCTTAGGACAACGCACAAAGAGCCCCTGAATTGCCCTTGTTGATATTTTGCTGTCCTGTATGGCTCTTAAACTTAAGCTTCATTTCTAAGCCTGTTGGGGATTATTCACAGAATATTTCTAAACTCTCTCAGGTCAGGCTGGAGAGATGGCTCAGCAGAGGACCAAGATTCTGTTCCCAGAGCCCATATTTGTCAGTTGACAACAACCTATAAGTCCAGTTCCAAGGGATCATCCTTGTCTCTGTCATTGCCTGCCACACACACACACACACAAAACTTGAAAAATACATAAATTTAAAAGTAAAATTCATTTAGTCCAGCTAATTCCTGCAATTGATAAATGACAAGGTTAATGGAGACTATCTTTGTGTTTTCTGTTTGACAATGACTGAAGACTACATTCTCAGAATTAATTCTCAGTATTCAAACCTGTCAGTTGAGATACCAGAGATCAACTGTATCTGTTCTCAATTGGGGGATGGTGTTTTAACTAAGTTTTATGATTTGATGATCTGTGCTTTTTTAAATGTACCTGTTTCTTCCAAATGATAAGTTGGAGAAAGATGGTGATGGGACCAGAGGGGATGGTTGAGATTTCATCATTATTGAATGGTCAACTGATATGGAGGCTTTTTGATCCTTAACAGAGGAAGTTTATAATACAGTTTTTAATGCTAGAGACAATATAAAGAGAATCTGTAGCTTCAAATAATATCAATAAATTCTAATTGTGCAAAATGTTCGGAGCACATATGCAGACTTGTAGTATAGAACTACTGTTTTCAGTCAGAATCCTGGTCTTCTGAAGACACCATGAGTGAATATTGGTTAGATGTACAAGGGAAATCTTCTTTGTAATCATTAAAACATTGATTTGGGTGATTGATAAAAGGTATATTTGTATTTAGATATATCATGCTTAATTTTCTGTGTCAATTTTGTCAATTTTCCCAGTTATGGTCGGAGGAGGTATCCAGACATCTGGTCAAACATTATTCTAGGCATTTCTGGATGCGATTAATATTGAAATAAATACCTCTCTATAAAAAATATTACCCACTTTACTGTGTTTGAGTCTTGCCCAATTAGTTGTATTCTAACTAGAACAAATTACTTAACCATCCTCAAGGCAGGATTACTCATGCCTAATTGTCTTTGAGCTAAGGCAACAGCTTTTCCTGCCTTCAAATCTGAACTAAAATATTGGTTAGACCTGCGGTCATTCACTCTGTAGCAATGACAGCAGCTCTCCTACATATCAACTAGCTCTAAAGATCTTGAGATCTGGAGTAGAATCAAAACCCAGTGCCATTGTCCTTGGCTTCTCAGTCAGCCCTCCATGTCAGCCACGTTCAGAGTCCGGTTTGATCATATGCTCCATCAGTCCCAGTCCAGCTGGCCTTGGTGAGCTCCCATTAGATCAGCCCCACCGTCTCAGTGGGTGGGCACACCCCTCGTGGCCCTGACTTCCTTGCTCATGTTCTCTCTCCTTCTGCTCCTCATTGGGACCTTGGGAGCTCAGTCCGGTGCTCCAATGTGGGTCTCTGTGTCTATCTCCATCCATCACCAGATGAAGGTTCTATGATGATATGCAAGATATTCATCAGAGTGGCTATAGTATAGGGCCAGTTCAGGCTCCCTCTCCTCAGCTGCTCAAGGAACAAGCTGGGGACATCTCCTTAGACACCTGGGAACCCCTCTAGAGTTCAGTCTCTTGCCTAGTTTGATTCTACTCCATGTACTGGCTTTGTGGGAACCTAGTCTGTTTAGATGCTCACCTTCCTAGACCTGGATGGAGAGGGGAGGACCTTGGACTTCCCACAGGGCAGGGAACCCTGACTGCTCTTTGGTCTGGAAAGGGAGGGGAAAGGGGGATTGGGGAAGGGGGAGGAAAATGGGAGGAGGTGAAAATTTGTAATAATAATTATAATAATAAAAAGAAAAAATATTGAAACTACTGAATTTATATATATAAAAAATATCTTGGGATCTGGCAACCTTCAATAACTGTACAAGTCATTTCCTTGTTATAAATTGGCGTCTCTTTACTCTTTATCTCTTTATGTTTGTTGCTCTGTTTCCATCTTTGTTTCTGTGTATTTCTCTCTGTGCATGTCTGTTTTTGTCTGTCTCTCTCTCTCTACACACACACACACACACACACACACACACACACACACACACACACTTTCCCTTGTCTTTGTTCCTCAGGAAAGTCACAACTCTACATTTTTCTTTGTGTGATTTTGCCCTCTAGACCCTCTAGAGAGATCAACATTGGTTAGTTTTTCTGGACTCATTTCTCCTGCTGATCCCATCAATTTTAGCTTATATGAAATTTGCTGTTTCAGGAACAGACCCATAATTTTAAAAAGTGCTTGCTCTGGCTAAAGCCTTGCCTCCTATGCTGCTCCAGGAAAATGTTGTTGTTCAGAATACAACTCACCACCCAAATGAGTAAACCTGAAAAGTAGCACACATTTTTAATACAAAAAGAATTTAGAATATATATCTAATATAATTGATAGCACCCTCCAATTCTGCTTCAGGAAGTGGGAATTTATTTTTATAACCAGTTTATAAGTAAAATAATATGAAACTGAGCATGATTTGAAGCCCCTGGATTGACAAATCACCTAGGGCCAGTTGGAAAATATCAGATATTCCAGACCAAATATGTCAAAAAGTGTATTCTAAAATAAATAAAGAGATTTGGAGAGAAAAATGATCTACGTGCCTTTCTGAAACAGTCTAAGAAGGTATACTATCAATTTGTGGTAATTGGACATCTTAAACAAGTGGGACACAAAGGGGGTAAAGGGAGAAGGGAAAAGGAAATGACCACTCCTTAAAGTAGATCTCACATCATCATGGGGCATGAGAAATTCATTGAAGGCTTATGTTCAGTGCCAAGTGTTCCCCAGAGACATGGCACAGAACTTGTGCCTAAGTTTTCAGAAGGACACCGATAAAAATCCCAACACAAGTCCTCAGCGAAAGCAACACCCACCACAATTTGAGTTTCTATTTCAGTTAGATATCAGTTTATTCTCACTTCTTAGAATTGAAGACCATACTTTTTCAAGGGGAAAATACCACTTTTCCATGGATTTGACCATTTCTTACCTAATAACATTGTTCAAAAAGATGAACATAAAACAGTAGGCATTTCATAATGCCATAGGATGTCTAGTGCATTGCGGCCTTCGGTGTATATATACTACTCAACAAATTGTGGGGTTTCATGGTAGCATCTAAAGGGTTGTATAGACTTTGATGGAGACAGCCTTGGTTCAGTCTGAACTCTGAAGTCCAGCTGCTCTGTGGCCTGTGGTTTAATTTTTGTGAATCAAAAATCTCTTTTGGTGTGAGTTAGAGCTGAGATCATTACATGTAGTCAAAGTCACCTGCCCACTTGTAATGAATGTCTGCAAGGGTTTTGTGTGTTTTTTGTTTTTTGTCTTCTTCTTTTTTTTTTCAGTGATAATACTTCGAATTTCAGTGTGGGAATTGTCCCTCTTCATTCTCAGTCTTTGCATAGAACACAGAGCTTCAGAAGCTCACACTGCCTAAACCAGTTCAATGCCACTCTTTTCAGCTCTGGGAAGCCAATGCACTCTGAGATTTTTGCTTTTCCATATGAAGTTGAGTATTGTTCTTTCAAGGTCTGTGAAGAATTTTGCTGGGATTTTGATAGGCTTTGCATTGAATCTGCAGATTGCTTTTGGTAAGATTACCATTTTTACTATGTTAATTCCACCTGCCCAAGAGCATGGCAGATCTTTCCATTTTCTGGTGTCTTCTTCAATTTCTTTCTTTAAAGACTTAAAGTTATTGTCATACAGGTCTTGTTTGGTTAGAATTACTCCAAGATAGCTTATGCCATTTGTGGCTATTGTGAAGGGGGCTATTTCTCTGATTTTTTTTTCTCAGCCTATTTATCGTCTGAATAAGACAACAAAGGGAGATCAAGGGGACACAAATTGGAAAAGAAAAAGTTAGACTCTCACTATTTACTGATGATACGATAATTTACATAAGTTATCCCAAAAAGTCTACCAAGGACCTTTTACAATTCATATACACCTTCAGTAATGTAACAGAATACAAGATTAACTAAAAAAAAAAATCAGTAGCTCTTCATTTCTTCCAGGACCAGTTTCCACAAAGAAGTTTTCAGTTTGAGGAAGCCATGCAAAGGACAAGTAGTTCCTGCCCCTTACCTGTCATGTACCCTTTCCTAGTTGACACACGTACCTTGTGTGTGTCGATGACCCTCCTGAAAAGCAAGCTAGCTCATACTCTGTTATTGATTTTTGTGTGCAACCTTTTTGGACCCAAACCAACAAAGATATCACAGCATTTCAATGTGTATTCATTTCATAATTTTGTTCAGTTTTACAAAAAAGTAGTTGAGGTAATTCTAGCCTAAAATTAATTACTTTAAAGGCCTGAAATATAACACTGTCTTCATAGGTGAGATATTGGAACCAAAAACTTAATTTTAAAATACTGGAAAAATAGTCCAATAATAAATAAAAATTCTTTGCAGAAAAAACAAAATAAAACTCCCTAGTCAATTCTTTTCTCAATGCTTTCTTTTTTCAATTTTCTGTTTGTTTTGGATCCTGAACCTTTCAAGTTTCTTAGGAGTTAAAATAGAAAAGTTGTCCTGGTGTCTTGATAAAGGGAGTGAGAAAGAATAGGGAGACATGGGAGGAAATTATTAAAGAGAAAAATTCTTGAGCCAATCATCACCCTAAGGTGCCCACAGAAATGACATTTTGTCTTGTAGATTTTTATCCAAAGATTTGTAGGAGACAAAAACCTACAGTTATCCTGAAAGAACTAACACTTTAAAAACAGTGAGTTTTCTGGGGAAGGTACCTTTCTATTTAGGAGGAAAGGCTTCCTGGAACTATAGGATTCCTTGTCTACAATCACCTGTTCCAACCAGGCAAGGTGTGAATTATTTTATAGGGATTTAAGACTTTACTCGTTTTAATGAGTAAAAAGTAATAAATGTGCCGAGTTAAATCAATACTTCAAGCCAAACAAACACCTTTGCGCCAACAAAGGTGATATATTCGTATTCACTGTCAGCATCTTGTCATAGACATCTGTTTTTATTTATAGATTATAAATTTTATGTCTATAGAAGTGCATGATAGCTGTGGTTTTTACAAACCAGGCATTCAAATGAATGCAAAGACAGTGACATCCATTTCCTACGTCCACAAAAGGCAGGGTTAAACCAGTATCTAGACCATATCTCTTTTTATGCTTTTAATTTTTGGACAGGGCATAAAAGTGAATGAAAATCATGTGTTATTAGATCAAAATGTTAACTTTGGGCTTTGGGGACACTAGGATCCCAATTGTAGTAATATCTGCCTATAAATAAATATAGGTATTCTCATGAGGTCATCACAGACTTTAAGAGAGTCATTGGAAAGTATTTAGGAGTAGTAGAGTATTCCCCGAGTTATTCAAATGGGGTTAACTTTACTATAGCACAAGGAACAGAATGATTACACTGTATAGACAACAAAGGCAGGGAGAAAAGGCATGCTTCTTACATGGGAACCTGTAGAATAGGGTCTCATGGGGCAAGGAATCCTGTGCCTGAAGCTAACAGAGTGTAACAGAGTGCTTCCTACAGGCAGATGCTAGCTCTGCTTTTGATCCAGGGTTAAAAACTCAAGAAAAAATCCACAAAAATGCTTTCTGGAAGAATTAAGGTTGAAGAATGTGGTCATAGGCATATTCACGACAACAGTTTTCTGCCTGAAGGTGAACAGGAATCTGACTGGGGCTGTGGAATCAAGGTATGGACTCAAACAAAAAAGATGAGCTTATTAGCCAGTTTTATGAATCTTGTCTGTGCCATGATAAGATTGTATGGTCAATCACTAATCTAGATGTCTCTGTGAACACATATTTAAAGAGGAGATTGTTATGGAATAATATTTTTGGACACTGTGTGTCTTTGCCAAGGTGCCTTCTGATTGGTTTCATAAAAGAGATGACTAGCCAATAGCTAGGCAGGAAGAGGTTAGGTGGGAGAGCCAAACTCAGAGGATGCTGGAAAGAAGAAGGGCAGAGTCATGG
The DNA here is from genome assembly GCF_018167655.1 of Microtus oregoni. Taxonomy (NCBI): domain Eukaryota; kingdom Metazoa; phylum Chordata; class Mammalia; order Rodentia; family Cricetidae; genus Microtus; species Microtus oregoni. Next base: position 1,454,134 of record NW_024543085.1, read on the forward strand.
AGAGTTACCAGGAGACATGGAGAGAAGCCAGATGAATATGTCATGGTGAGAAAAGGTACTGTCATGTGGCAGAACATAGATAATAAGTATGGGTCAATTTAAGATGTAAGAACTACTTATTTATTAGCCTAAACTATTGACTGAGCATTTCTTATTGTTATTAGTCTCTGTATGGTTATTTAGGAGCTTGTTGGTGGCCCTGACAAAAAACTTTGCCTACACATGGCATGCAAAGTTTGGGCATGAAGTTTCACATAAACTTAAGAAAGCTTAAGAAAAGGTTCCAAACACACCAAACCAGAGCCAACCACAATTTCCTCATCTTGCAGTCTTGTGTACACACACAGTCTATACTTGTGTTAATATAGATATGTATGTTACCTTTAAAAGTTTATGTATTTTTACAAGGAGACCAGACACCAATGAAAACAAATGGCACAGATGATCCTGCATCTCAGAGTGCTTCTTGTTGCAGTTTCCTCAAGTTCTGCATCCAGAACAGCTCAAGACTGATAGCTGAGGTGGGTCAGCCTTACAAACCACTTCAGCCAAGACTTAACCATTATCCTAAATTTTCTCAGGATTCCCCAAATACTTTAAGCACCTAATGCGTGAAACAATCCCACACCAGTTTGGATTCAAAGGGCTATTTATTTTGGGGGAAAAACTTATAGAATATGTCCTACATGACAGCCAGGAAAGGAGTCTAGTTGCTAGAGCAAGAGCCAGAAGCAATAGAGTGAGCAGAGGGCTGCCCCTCTTTTTTAAAGAGAAATAGACCACACTCAGTGGGCTGATATTTCAGCGGCTATTGGCTGAAGGAGTATAAGGCGCTCCTGCAGCACCTACCCCTTTTGTTTAAGTAAGAGAGTTCTAAACCTACTTCAAAATTATATACAATAAGAACAAATATCCTATCCTAACTAGCTTAAGTCTTGCATAATAAATAACTTGGCCAAGTTATGAGAGGAAAGTAGCTACAATTATCTAGTCTTCAACTCCATTGAAGATCTGAGCAGGGAAATAATGTTACCTGAATAATTAGGAAGTGCAATCAAACAACTTCCAAAATATGCAACAAATCAGAGACAACTGGCTACCTGAACAATCACCCAGAGTCACATTTGCAGCGTTGAAGCAACCAACTTTGGCTGAAGCCTAGAGAAACTGACAGATTATTTTTAACAGGCAAGAAAAATTTCAAAACCGTCTTACCCTGTCTTGGCAAGATTTGACAGTTCTGCTTATCCATTTCCGAATACTATGTATTTTGTCAGTAGTTGAGGTAGTTCCGTGCCCAGAGGCCAGTTTTGCCAAGAAGAAGACAAGCTCCAAGTGGAGTGTCTTTGGTGCTCGACAATCTCTCAGGAATAGATCGGTGTTGCCAGGAGTGATTGTGTCTCACTACCACAGAACTCTAAGATTAAATTAAATGCCATTTTTTACAACTCTTTGAAGAGGTTGAAGATTATTTATACAGAATATAATTTCTATGTATCTAAAGAACCTTATTAGTCTAACTATAAATATGACAGACATAGATGACTATTGATCTACAATTCTTTTTTTATTTTTTATTTATTTATTTATTAAAGATTTCTGTCTCTTCCCCGCCACCGCCTCCCATTTCCCTCCCCCTCCCCCAATCAAGTCCCCCTCCCTCATCAGCCCGAAGAGCAATCAGGGTTCCCTGCCCTGTGGGAAGTCCAAGGACCACCCACCTTCATCCAGGTCTAGTAAGGTGAGCATCCAAACTGCCTAGGCTCCCACAAAGCCAGTACGTGCAGTAGGATCAAAAACCCATTGCCATTATTCTTGAGTTCTCAGTAGTCCTCATTGGCCGCTATGTTCAGCGAGTCTGGTTTTATCCCATGCTTTTTCAGACCCAGGCCAGCTGACCTTGGTGAGTTCCCGATAGAAAATCCCCATTGTCTCAGTGTGTGGGTGCACCCTTCGCGATCCTAAGTTCCTTGCTCATGCTCTCTCTCCTTCTGCTCCTGATTTGGACCTTGAGATTTCTGTCCAGTGGTCCAATTTGGGTCTCTGTCTCTTTTTTGTCTACAATTTTTAATACCTATTTAACTTAAAGACTAAGAGAATAAACAACTGTGCAATAAATAAGGACAATGGCCTCCAAATGTAAACAATGTATATCAATACATAAACAATATATAAGTATCTTAATCAGAGGTAGAAATATACACTACAATATGGTATATATATATTCATATATATATCAATACATAAAAATGCTTTAAACAGAGGTAGAAGCATGCATGCATACAATATTCAATATAATTTTACTTTGTATCCATATACAAAAATCTATGCCAATGTAATTATCTCTAAACAATAACTCACAAATACAAATCTATTATCCCATAATCCAAATTTCCCTTTTTTTTCAAAAAGATCCCTGAGCTTATAAAATTCCTCCCCCAACCCTCAACCGTATGCTAATTATAATCAACCTCTAAATAATTCTAAACCCAAGGACAAACTTTGCTGGGAGAGGGGACATCGTCCTCTAGAATTACTTCCAGGTGTCATGGGTTAATGTTCTTTCTGGGGGATCCTGTGAAAGTGAAATGATGGTTAAATTTGAAGATCAGTGTCTTTTAAAATTGCAAATAGCCTCTGATTATTTTGTGGAGGTCTGGCCAGAATGTTGAACAAGATGTGCACCATTTCAGCTAACCAAGTTGGAACCGTCTGTGCAGCTGATACCCGAAACAAGACTTGTAGTAGCACTATCAGTATCATGACGTCATATCAACCAAGTGGATTTGTTGTTATGGGGCCCTATCTTCTACCTCGAAACTTCAAATGTCACTGCAGGAAAAACTCATTGTTCATTGTGGAAAACTTAAACATTAATTATATAGACATATATAGACATACATATATTCACTGAAAGGTATGATAGATATATTCAATGAAAAGTATGATAGATATGAAGAAAAGCAAAGATGTTTTCTAAACTCATATTTCTTTCTGTCCCATATAATGGCTCTTGACATGAGACAGAAACTCCAGAAACTCTGGGGTTTTCTCTTAACAACAGGTTGAGGATTAGAAAGGGACTGAGCCAGAGTCCAACTCCAAAACCAGCTCTATAAATTTAGAAATATAATATAGTATATCTTAGATTTTTATACTTACAGAACCTATTCAATCTTCTTGATAGTCCCTATTGGGCAGTTATTTTTCCATCTGTCAGTATTCAAACATCTAGGCTCCCTTGAATTTTTTCAAAGATGAGTGTTTTCCTGCAGAGATAAGAAAAGAACCCTGCCCCTATTCTATATGTTTTTCTGCCACCAACATAGCTCATCTCCTGGCTTCCATTGAGAGGTCAGCACATCATTGAAATAAACCAGTTGATTTAGTTCAGCAGACTTTTCCATTATCCAATGTCTTTCTGCCACTGTTGTTTCTTTCTCATTAGTGTTAAGAAAATTCAAGGTTAATAAGGCATTATGTAATCTATTTCTGGAGGTATTTTCCACCCCTTTCTGTTTATTTAACATAATCTTTATAGTTCAATTTGATCTTTCTATGACTGCTTGACCTGTAGGATTGTATGGTATACCTGTAACATGCTTAAAATTATAATAAGCAAAAAAACATTTAATTTTCCTAGAGACATAAGCTGGACCATTATCTGTTTTTATTTGTGTAGGTATACCCATGATGGCCATAACTTCTAATAAATGTGTGATTACTGAGTCAGCTTTTTTTGAACTTAAAGCAGTTGCCCACTGAAAGCTTGAATAAATATGAATGGTGTGATGTACATATTTTAATTTTCTAAATTCTGCAAAGTGGAACACATCCATCTGCCAGATTTCATTCGTTTGAGTACCCTTCAGGTTAGTCCCTGAAGGTAGTAGTGGTGTTTGGTTATAGAAAGAGCAAGTAGGGCATCTTTTTATAATCTCCTTAGCTTGTTGCCATGTAATGGAAAACTCTTTCTTTAAATCTTTGCTATTGACATGATGTTTTTAAAGAAATTCTGAGGCCTGTAACATGCTTCCAATCAATAATAGATCAATTTCTGCATTACTTTTTGCTAGAGGACCTGGCAGACTCATATGGGACTGGATGTGTGTTATGTACATTGGACAAAGCCTATTCCTGACTATGTCTTGTACCTGGATAAACAATGAAGTCAACTCTGTATCATCTGGTATAAATTTAGTTGTTTCAATATGCAAGATAACTCTTTCTGCATATTGTGAATCTGTAACTATATTAAGAGGCTCTTTAAAATCCCTTTGCACAATAAGAATGGCATATAATTCTGCCTTCTGTACAGAAGGATGAGGGCTTTGTTCTACCTTACTCAATTCATCTGATTTGTAACCTGCCTTCCCTGATTTATTAGCACCAGTATAAGATGTATGGGCTCCAGTTATTGGAGCATCATGTACAATTTGGGGGAGAATCCAAGTAGTTCTCTATATAAGGTTAATTCCACCACTTTGGGGATAGTTGCTATTAATTTCTCCCAAAAAATTACTGCAAGCCCTTTGCCATGGTTCATTGTCTTCCCATAACTTTTTTATTTCATCAGTAGTGAAAGGCACTATAATTTCTGTTGGGTCTGTACCTGCTAGTTGACAAAGTCTCAGTTTCCCTTTTATAATTAATTCAGAGACCCTTTCTACATAAGTTTTCAATTTTTTACTTGGTTTGTGTGGTAAAAAGATCTATTCTAAAATAGTATCTTCCCTCTGCATTAAAATTCTCGTAGGAGAAATTCTGGAAGGCAATATGACTAGAATACAACTAAGATTTGGATCCACCCTATCCACATGTGCTTCCTATAATTTTTCCTCAACCATCATCAGTTCTTGTCTGCTTCAGCTGTTCATTCTCTGGGACTATTCAAATCTTTGTCACCATCTAAGGTTTTATTTAAATAAATTATTAGATCAGGTGTTATTCCAACAGTCAGTCGTAGACTGGAAAGTCTCCTGACAATCTTTGAAAGTTATTAAGAGTCCATAACCAGTCTCTCCTAATTTGTGCCTTTTCTGTCCTAATTTTCTGTAAATCTATTCTGTAACCTAGGTAATTAACAGAATCTCCCCTTTGAATCTTTTCAGGAGCAATTTGTAATCCCCATTTAGGCAAAATTATCTTTACTTCATCAAACATTCTTTCTAAAGTATCTATGTTTGAATTGGATAGCAAAATGTCATCCATGTAATGGTAAATTATAGAGTTAGGGAATTGCTTACATATTATTTCCAATGGAGGACTTACAAAGTATTGCACAGGCTGGGGCTATTGAGCATTCCCTATGGAAGGATAGTCCACTGGTATCTCCTAGTGAACTGAGAGTTATTATAAGTAGGCACTGTGAAGGCAAATTTTTCTCTATCCTTTTCTTGTAAAGGTATAGTGAAGAAGCAATCCTTCAAGTCAATAACTATAAGAGGCCATCTTTTGGGTAACAGAGAAGGCAGAGGAATTCCAGACTGTAGAGTGCCAATAGGTTGAATTACTTTGTTGACAGCCCTTAGATCTGTCACCATTCTCCATTTGCCAGATTTCTTTTTTACAATAAACACAGGAGAATTTCAAGGGCTAGTTGACTCCTCAATATGTCAAGCATCTAATTGCTCCTGTACCAATTGTTCTAAAGCCTGCAATTTATCTTCAGCTAACGGCCATTTTTTAACCCATATTGGTTTCTCAGTTAGCCATTTTAAAGGTAGGGCTGTTGGTACCTCTAAAGGTTTGTTAGTTGCTTTATGTTATTGTACAGCCTGAATGGCTGGTGACCTTTGTGCATAGTACCTTATTACATCCTTTCCAGAATTATGAGTTCCTGGGACTGCAGGATTGTTATTCTGGGTATTCCATTGCTGTAGCAGGTCACAGACCCATACATTTATTGCAATATCAGCTACAGGCGGCCTTAGCTTTCTTCTTTGACCTTCTGGCCCAATACAGTCAACCCATCTCATGCTTTGTTTAACTCAAGATATGGTTCCAATTTCTAGTAATAGAACAAGTGCCTCTTGAAGAGGCCAATTTGGATGCCAAGATTCTGGAGTGATGACACTCACATATGCTCCTGTGTCTCTCAAGCCAACAATTACAATTCCATTTATACATACTCTCAGCTTTGGTCCCCATGTTGAGTGCCAGATAATGCGCAAAACAATCCCACACCAGTTTGGATTCAAAGGGCTATTTATTTTAGGGGAAAAACTTACATAATACATTCTACACAACAGCCAGGAAAGGAGTCTAGTTGCTGGAGCAATAGCCGGAAGCAAGAGAGTGAGCAGAGGGCTGCCGTTCTTTTTTAAAGAGAAATAGACCACACTCAGTTGGCTGGTATTTCAGTGGCTATTGGCTGAAGGAGCAGAAGGTGCTCCCACAGCAAGCACCCCCAGACAAAAAGAAGCAGTCTAGCGAAAACAATGTCCACCTCCTGAAACAATGGGTTATGGATGTTTCTTATCATTTAAGTGGGGTTGGTTACAAATTATTTTTGGTCATAGATAGGAAAAAAAGCTAAACAAAGAAATTAGATTAAAAGATCTCTTTCTGAAGAAGAAAAGGGGGTATAATGTAGGAATGATGAGATAAAAGGGTAGATTGTTGAATCTACTTTAATCCAAAAGCAACTATTAATCTTAAATATTTTACAATGGTACGGATTTATGCTTATTGATATAAATTTAAAGTTATTTTTTATACTGTATGTATATTTCTACTCTTGTTTTGGCCATTCTGTTTGTGCAATTCATTTACAAATGTAATATATAATTAAGAAATACAAGTTAATAGGTATCTATTATAATCAAACTTATAGTCATGTTAGGTATGATTTCATGGTTGTAAACTGACATATATTTTAGATATACAGGTGGTTTTAAAAGACTTCAGAGGTCTACAGAATATGACATTTAAGATGTTTTAGTATCATAAGGCTTTCCATGATATGAAGTCATAAGGGCGGCGGCGGGGCTGCGTCCCCAACACCCCGGCCGCCTGCCCGGCTAGCTTATGCCCCGAAATAATTACACAGACACTGTATTCTTTTAAACACTGCTTGGGCCATTCTCTTCTAGGCTAATTCTCACATATTAATTTAGCCCATTTCTAATCATTTGTGTATGGCACCCCAAGGTGCACTTACCAGGAAGATTCTAGCCTATGTCCATCCTGGGTCGGAGCTTCATCCCGGGAGCGGGGCATGGCGTCTCTCTCAGGCGTCTGCTCCCAAGAGGAGAGCTTTTGAGTCTCTGACCTCACTTCCTCTTCCTCCCAGCGTCCTGTTCTGCCTACTCCTCCCACCTATCTTCCAACCAATAAAATGGGCCAAAGCAGTTCCTTTATTAGCCAATGACCTTCCTCCATCAATGACAATGAGACACATTTGTTCCTGGCAGCACCAATGTCTTTCAGATGAGATGATGGGCATTGGAGTTTTTTATGGCAAAGACTAGCCATTTGGGCAAAGAAACTGCCCTTGCCTCAATTGCTGACTATATACTGTCCAAACTTGCCTCATTACTGACTATATACTGTTCAAACATCAAAACAGGATGCAAAAGAAAGTGACAATCAAACTTTGCTAAGACAAGGTAGGACAGTCCTTCAAAATTCCCCGCTTCAAAAAATATCCAGAAGATATATGAGGCCTATAGGCCAAAGTTGAATGACCCAACATTACAGAAGAACTTTGGGTGACTGTCCAGGCGGTCAGATGTTTCTGTCATTAGGGAACATTAAACCTTTCTGAAATCTTTGATGGAGTCAAAGACTAAATAATTAGACTTAACATTTTCCTTAGTTATGATAAAAGTAAATTAAGTATAAAACTTTAGACTAAAAAAATAAGATAGATAATATAATGTATTCTCTAATTTTATCAAATACAAATGGACTAGATAACTGTAATTTTAAGTTGGTAACTTTTTGCTATATATAATTTTACTAATTTAAAGTTCAAACCTTTCTTTTTAGTTAGAGAAAGGGGAAATTTTTATGGAATAATTTTTTGTATACTATGAAAATGTGTCTTAACCAAGACACCTTCTGCTTGGTTTAATAAAAGAGCTACTATTCTATAGCTAGGAAGAAAGAGGTTACATGGGAGAGCCAAACTGAGAAAATGCTGGGAAGAAGAAGGTAAGAGAGTCACAGCGAGCTATCAGGAGATGTGGAGAGAGGCAAGACGAACATGCCTTGCTGAAGAAAGATACCACCACATGGAAGAGTGTAGATAAGAAATACGGGTTAATTTAAGATGTAAGAGCTAGTTAGTAATAAGCCTAAGCAATTGGCTGAGCATTTATAATTAATAATAAGTCTTAGTATGGTTATATGGGAGCTTATTAGTGGTCCTGATGAAAAAAAAAAACCTGTCTACAGAAGATTAGTATTTAAGTCACTAAAAGTGAATGAAGGATTGTCATTTTCCACAATGTGCAGGACCTTGTCTAATCAATGGAAAGCTGTAAGAGAAAGACATGAAATTCCATTAAGGAAAATAGGACTGGCCTCTGATCTGCCTTGGACTTGAGGTATAACATGATCACTAGATTTCTAGCCTTTCACATGGGAGTCAACTACAGAGCCAAATCATAGAAAGATAGTTTTCCTATCTTGCTTCCTATTTTTTTTCTGTTTTATGGCTTTTTGTTGTTTGTTTTATTTTGCTTTGCTTTGATTCTTGTTTGTCCCTAAGTTTTTCATCAACATTGAGGGGGTCTCTTGCCTTTTTATTCTTTTCCATTTCCATTTTACAGCATGTTTCTGTGTGTAATATCCCTGTTTGTCCTGGAACTCATTCTGGAGATGAGGCTGGCCTCAAACTCACAGAGATCTGCCTTCTTCTGCCTCCAAAGTACTGGGATTAAAGCATGCACCACCACTTCCCATATCTATTTTTCTTTTGTTGAAAATAGTTTTTTTTTCTAATTATGGTTTCCTTTCCACTAACTTGTACACTTCTATCTAAATCAACACTTTTTCTGACTTTCTTTAGGAAACAAGCAGGCATCTAAAGAATAATAGTAAAATAAGATAAGATAAAACAAATAAACTTGAATAGGATAAATCAATCAAACAAACAGAAGAAAATAGGCCAAAGAAAAAAACATGAGAAAAACATATAGGCACAGAGATACATATATATAAACACACAGGGATCCTCTAAAAAGACAAAATCTTGTAAGTTTGAGGCCATCTTGGTCTACAGAGTGAGTTTGAAGACAGGCTGCAAAGCTAAACAGAGAAACCCTGTCTTGAAGGACAAAAAAAAAAACCGCAAAACCAATAGCCTTAATATATATGCAAAGGACTGTAAGTTAAAAGCTTTAATTAAAGGAAAAGAAAATACATAGCACAATTAATAAAATTCCAGAGACAGATATTGGAGTTCAACCTGAAGGTCAGAAAAGCAAAGCAGCCCCTGGAGGCCCTATACACACTGCCAGAGTATCTAGGAGTTCATATGTGCAATGCTCCTGCTGTGTTTAGAAGGCCCTGTTTCCTTGGTGTCACTCTTAGGCATTGTCCAGCTGTGGGTTTCTTGTATTTGTTCCCATTTACTGAAGGAGAAGGCTTTTCTGATGATGGATCTGTGGGTATTCCAGAATGTCATTAGGAGTCATTTTATCAATATGTTCTTTTAGTAGAACACTTGTATTTAGTTTTCCTCTAGGACACTGGCCTATATGGGTTCAGGTTCTTGGTCATTTGAGCAGTGTCAGGGATGGAGTCCCTCTCGTGGAGTGGGCTTAAATCCTACCAGATACTGCTTTGTGCCACTATTGCCCTAGCTTATCCAACAGGCACTAATCATTGTAGACTGAAGAGTTGTAGCTGGATTGGTGTTTTTTGGTAATGTGCAGAGTGCCTTCCATGAATAGTAGTTCACAAGAAGAAAGGGTCTAGGTAGGCACCATCTCAACTTCTCTGTTTGATGAGTTGTATGGGTTTTGTCTTCTGCAATAGGGCTTTATCATCAGCTTCTGGAGAGCAACCAATTAGCCTTGACAATAGCCTGGGCTCTTGACTCCTTATTTTCTAGAGTCTCATATAATCTATAGTTGGCAACTTTGTGCAGTGGTGTGGTACATTAAAAAATTTTAAACCTTTTAAAGATGTATTCATTTATTAGTTGAAAATAGATTTTTATACAATGTATTCGGATTACATTTTCTCTCCCCACTTCCCAACCAACCCAAATCCACACCCTTTCTTTCTCTTCTCATCAAAAGACAAACAGGCATCTAATAATAATATTAATAAAAATAAAACCAAATCAAAAAAGGGCAAAACAAAAATAAGACCCAAAGAAAAAGCATAAGAAACACACACACAGACGCTGAGAAACACATTTACATACACAGAAAATCCCTAAAAGAAAATCTGAAACTTAATTGTAGAGGGCCACCGTGGGAGTATACAGAAGGTGACAATTAATGTTCAGCAGGGTGGCCCATCAGACACATGATTCCCTGGTGGGGAGCCCTACCTGGCAAAGCCGTGGGGCCGCTGAGCATGGAAACCAGTTGCTCCTGTCTGTAACTTCTCTCATGAGTCACTTCATTTCTCCCCTAAGAATTTAATTTCTTCCCTAAGAAAAGTTTTGGGTGTATTCCCACTGCTTGCGGGATTATCTCATGCATATTCCATCTGTTGAGCACAAATACATCTGTGCATGATCTAGATGGTGATTCTACTTGTTATATAATATTGATGAACAGAAATAAAGCTAGGATATTTTCCATAACTCTTCCTGACAGGAGAATTCTGAGCTACAAGGACAGTCTTTTACACATTTAGCCAAGACCTCATCAGATTCAAAGCAGATTGGTTGCCCCTAGAGACACATGCACAAGGACATTTCCCCAGGTATTGTTTCCTGATTCAAAGCCAGTGTTTGAAGCAACTTTAGTCTGCATATATTCCTTACCACTCAAGATCCTTCTAACAAATTGTTATTGTTAAGTCTTGATTTTCAATGCCATTTTCTGTCTAAATACCCTCACCAAGTTAGAGCTATGTGCATGGGTCATTGCGACATTTCTAGCCTGAGAGAAACTGCGTGACTCAAGTTTTGAGTATGATTGTCCAAGGTTTGGCTGTTAGAGGAGAGACAGGACAGGAGAAGGCAATGAGGCACAGAGCAAGAAGGCAGAGGCAGCAGAGGGCAGAGATGGAAGCGGGCAGAGAGCAAAGGGCAAGAGGCAAGAGAGCAGAGAGGCAGAGCAGAGAAGGAAGAGTCAGAGGGGACACTGGCAGTGGCTGCTGTGGGAGAGTGGAGGAGTGAGTAAAGGCTGAGTGACTGACATAGAAGTGCCGGAGAAGGCAAAGCATAGTCCCCTCCACCTGTGGCTCCCGAGATGCCAGAAGCAATTCCCCCCAGGCATCCCACTGGAAGCTAAATGAGTGTGTTACTTGAGGATCAAGGAGAAATAACCCACATGTCCCGGGTGCCGCTTCTATGGTGTCTGCATACTGCATACGCATTTGGCAATGTCACAGATGATCCTGGTTATAGCAGTTCTACCAGTGCACTTGTTGTTCATGCTCTTTTTCTCCGTCCACACCAGTGGCTTCTGAAAATATGGATGCTGTATGATAATATGAGTCTTTTTGATCTGACAGAGCAGGCAGGCATTAAAGCTATAAAACATGTTTTTTTTTTTTTATGGAAAAAACCTGACTGATGAAAGAATTGGAGCAATTTGGGAAAATGCAGAAATTGTTCTTTGCCTGATTATAAAACTTGGCAAAAGAATTATACTGAAACAGAAAGGAACTTGCCTATGATGAATAAAGTTTCTGAAGAACCCAGGTCTCTGGGGCAGACTGCCTATGACCTTATAAATCAAAATTGGAATAGTGGGGAACAACAATGGGAAAGGTACGATAGTGAAGTAAAACCCACTGAACTATGCTTCTGTAAACTACAAGTAGTCTGACTCTGAGGTGGAAGCCTCGGAAATTTTTTTATGATTAACTTAGCTAAGAGTTAAGAATATAGTGGCTGGCATGGGTCTTGGGAACTAGGGAAATGTGATGATAAATGATGATGTTTTGATTTAAAAAATCTTTATACTTTTTGTGAACTGTTTTGCCCATGTAATGATTAGCCTGTGACAAGAAAAAAGTATCACTTTCTTTGTGTAAAATTTACAATAAAGACTGAGGTTTAAAGCTTATGTCAGAAAGAGAGAGACAGAGGAAGAAAGAGAGAAAAAGAAGAGGAAGAAGAAGAAGAAGAAGAAGAAGAAGAAGAAGAAGAAGAGCTTGCTCCACAGCTGATAGCCTGCCTCAGAATCCTGTGTTTGTGTACTCCCTCCCTCCGCCTTCCAGACATCCCAGATTTGAGACCCACTTCTCTGCTGAGGCTGGCCCCCGGCAAAGAAGTATGTGTGTGGAAGTGAGTGAGTGAGTGTGAGAGAGAGAGCTGTGTGTAAGAGCGGCTGCTACATAGAGGAGCTGTGCCTAGGAACTGTGTACAGTGCTGTACGGCGAGAGGATATGTAAATGAGATGTGTAACTGTGGCTGTGCAGAGGTTTGGGAATGTGTGGAGACAAGGAGAATGAGGCTGTATAGAAAAGAGATGTAGCCGGGCGATGGTGGCGCGCGCCTTTAATCCCAGCACTCGGGAGGCAGAGTCAGGCGGATCTCTGTGAGTTCGAGACCAGCCTGGTCTACAGAGCTAGTTCCAGGACAGGCTTCAAAGCCACAGAGAAACCCTGTCTCGGAAAACAAACAAACAAACAAACAAACAAAAAAAACCCCAAAACAGAAAAGAGATGTAGAGGAAAACTTGTGTAAAAGAAAGACGCATAGACATGTAAAATGAGATGTTCTAACTGAATATTGAAATATGTAACTGTGCAGGAGAGAAATGTTTGCATGTTAAGAGAGATTGTCAAGAAAGAGAGACTATGTAAGTTAAAGTGTCGGAGAAGGTTACCACCAGGAAAGTGTGCGCTTCCTTATTTACCCCAGAGGTAGAAAGGAAGTCTAGTCTCTACCACATTCACGAATTTTCTTTACATACCCTGGTGCTTACTTCTGGAAACTGACCCCCCCCCAAATAGGCAATTTATAGATTCAATGCAATCCCCATCAAGGTCCCATCAAAATTCTTCACAGATCTTGAGAGGACAATAATCAACTTTATATGGAAAAACAAAAAACCCAGGATAGCCAAAACAATCCTATACAATAAAGGAACTTCTGGAGGCATTACCATCCCTGACTTCAAACTCTATTACAGAGCTACAGTGATGAAAACAGTGTGGTACTGGCATAAAAACAGAGAAGTCGACCAATGGAATCGTATAGAAGACCCGAATTTTAACCCACATTTCATTTTATTTATGACAATCATAAGCATTACACACAACTCGGAATCTTCACATGGCAGAGCAAAGAACTCAAGGCTGTGTTTAGCTGCTCTCCTCTCTTCCTTACAACTAGGAAGCCTTAAGTCTGACAGAGATGGGAGCCTGGATAGTTGCAATTCCCAGTTTTGCTTTTGATGAGAATCTCAGTTCCTCAGATTGGTACCAGGGTCAAATCCAGGGTCCAGTGTGTGGTACACAAGGCTGTACAACTGAGGCACACACTCCCTCTGCTCTATGGCTTTATTAACAAGTAGAAAGAGCCAAGGCATTCTGTTTTAAAAATAGAATGAGTGACAGTTGGCAATTACATGGAATGATCTGAACAAGATCCTATAAGCTAAGGCATGTTTTTACCTTGATAAAAGTGATCCATAACCAAATCGACAGGATTGTTTGGTTTCCAGACAGTGAAGGCAGAGGTGGCCTCTCCAGCCTCCTTCCCTGTGGACTGTATCTCTCTCACACTCGGCTAAGCTTCCGCCGTGGCTTGCTGCCACGACCGAACTGCTTCTGCCCAGAAAGAACGCGGGCTGTCTCTCTTAGAACTACAGGACCTTGGCATGAAAAACCCACGTCAAGAACCCCACGGGCAGGTCTCTTAAAAAGCAGAGTTGTACAGGACAATAGGTGAAAACCACTTTAGTTATGAACTTACAAGTGAGAATGTATTTTCAGAGCTATAGCACACAGAGAAGAGATACTCCACAAATTATGCCCGAAAGTTATGGTAGAAAGAGAGCTTTCGACTGGAGTAGAGGAGGTGATGAACATTTACAAAAGAGAAACAAGTTGGGAGTCAAGGGATCGGCGGATCACTGGGCTTTAGTCATAACCGGGTTTCTGGGAGCGCTTAGGACCTTTGCTTTCCTCTCCTTCCGTTCTTGCTCGTGTTTCTTCCGTTGTTCTTCCCTGGTGTGGAGGTGAGGCTGCTTGTAAGTTCTCCGGTGGAAGCTAACTCTGCTCACACTCTCCTTCAGAGAACTGTTTTCTTTAGATTGCCCCCAAGATTTCAGCTTTCCTTCGTGTGGCTTGTAGTTGCGGGGCCGAGACAAGCTTGCCTGGAGATCAAAGACCGGTTTTTTACTAGAGCCTGGAGTCTGTGCTGCTTCAGCTGCCAACTCGGATGGGGTAACAACTGCAGTAGTAGAATTCTCTGTGGTCTTTAACTTAGGTGTCCTGAACTCAGACTGGCCTTTTGAAGCTCTCCCGGGTAGGGTCACACATGGAGACTTTCTGGCCGGAGTCTGTTCATTGTCCTTGGTAGCAGCTGAAAACCTGACATTCATCTTAGTTGCTGAAAGCACAGAGTGTTTGCCTGACCCCATCAGACACATAGTATCCTGACTTTCAGGGCCGCGGAACTGGTCTCGTGAGAACTGCTGCCTGGCAGGAGTACAGGGAACAGAGAGTCTTCCTCTTGCTGGAATGGGGGGGTCCCTCTCCCTTTTTTCTCAAGCTGCTTTAGTCCATTAAGTGAATTGTGTCCTTTAAAGTGTTTCATTTTTCTCCCAATATATTCATCAATGGATTCCATTTTCTTAAAACGTAGCTGAAACTTTTCATGCCTTGAGCTAATAACTTCACAACCCCTCTTTACTGCTCCCAAGTATTTCTTTGAGTTCTACTGATCCATATTTGACATTCAGATTTGTGAAAGTTGCATTTCTGTAACTGGCATTTAGTCTTATGTCCTCAAGATTCATCCATCTTGTTCCAAGTGACAGAACTACATTCTTTTCAAAGTCTGGTAATTTGCCATAGTGTGTTTGTATCACACTTTCTTTACCTGCTCAACTGCTGAGGGACACTGCATTCCATATTTTGATTTTTGTGGACAATAATAAAATGAGTGGGAGAATCCTATTGACCACAACTGATTTCAATTCCTCTGTATTCTCAGATGTAGGACTGCTGGATCATATAATATTCTTATTTTTTTGAGGAAAGTCCATGTGGTTTTTTACAATGCTTTCCAACATTCCAACAAAAAACACCGAGATCTTTTCTCCATACCCTTTCTAAGCTTTGTTGTCTATCATCTTTATTTTAAAGAAGAGATATTCTGTGGAGTGATTTTTCCATTTGATTTAATTTGCATCTCCCTAATAACCAATGATGCTGGGCACAAAATGAACTTGTTGGACATTAATATTTTTTGTAAATTATCATGTATACAGTGTTCTGCCTGCATGTATACCTGCAGACAGAAAAGGGTGCCAGATCTCATTATAGATGGTTGTGAGCCACCATGTGGTTGCTGGAGACTGAACTCAGGACGTCTGGGAGAGCAGCCACTGCTCTTAACCACTGAGCCATCTCTCCAGCCCTAATGTGTGTTGTTTTTTAGAGCTGTCAGCTCAAATGCTTTGTCCACTTTAATTGTATTGCTTTCTTGCTTTTGGTTGTTTATGTTCCTTATATATTTCAAATATTAACCTCCTCTCAGATATATACTTTGCAAACGTGTAGTTTGTGTCTTTACTCAGTTGAATGCTTATTTTGCTATGAAAAGGAAACCAATTCTTATGTTTTTATTTTTATTACTTGAATTTTGAGAGTTATTTGCCAAGCACAAAAATCTCAGACCAATATTGTAAAGTTATCTCCCTATGTTTTGGTCTATTAGTTTACCATTACAGGTCTTAAATATAAGTTATTATTTATTTTGAGTTTTTGTGCCTGCTCTAAAATAGTGTTCTAATTCCATTATCCTGAAAATAAATA
This sequence comes from Microtus oregoni, assembly GCF_018167655.1. Lineage (NCBI taxonomy): Eukaryota > Metazoa > Chordata > Mammalia > Rodentia > Cricetidae > Microtus > Microtus oregoni. The sequence continues at coordinate 1,470,262 of NW_024543085.1, forward strand.
GCCTATTTCCTCAGCATCACTCACTGATTGAATGCCATTTCTGTATTGTATATCTTGGTGCCTTTGTCAAAAATCGGTTGGCTATAAATTTGTAAGTTTCTATCATTCCATCTCCATCCCTTGATGAGTTTTTAAAAAATACCAGTGGCATGCTGTTTTGCTTATAATTACTTTGTGTTTTGAGTCAGGTATTGTGATACTTTCAACTTTGCTTTGGTTTTTGATTTTGCTACTTGTGGCATTTTGTAAATGTCTTACAAATTTAAATATTGTTTTACTATTTCTATGAAAAATTACTTTGGAATTGTAATTGAGATTGGACTAAATTGGTATCTAACTCTGAGTAGTATGAATGAACATTTAAATACTTTAATTCTTTCAATCTATGAATATGAGATGTCTTATCATTTATTTGTATTCTTAAAGTTTTAAACAAATATTAATACTTCTCACTATAAAGGCATTTCACTGTTTGTTAAATTTAAACCTAATTATTTTATTTGTAGTTTCTAAGGTAAGTGGTATTGGGTTTTGAGAATCTCACTCATCCTTTTTGGATAGTTTGTTATACATATATAGAAGAGTTTTGCGTTGATTTTATACTCAACAACTTTACTGAATTTGTTAACTAGTTCTCTGTCTCTGTCTCTCTCTCTCTTTGTAGGATAGTGTGTTCAGGACTTTTTCTTTGCATTCTCTGAATAATTTTATCCACAGTTAATATTTAATTTATAAGATCTTGTCACAGAGATAAATTCACTTCCTTGTTTTTTCTTAGAATGTATTTTATTAATTACAGAGGGAATAAGTTACTCAAAATATCTCTCTAAAGATAAACTGGAAATCTTGAAATCACCACACATTCAATTTGGATATTCAAAAGATGATACCAGAGAAGTGGCCAAAGGGACAGACATGAATTTCAGCCTTGGTAGTACTTGATTGATGCTTAGGTGTTAAGAACCACAATCCAGACTGGGCATGCTAGTACACGCCTTTAATCCTAGCAGAGCCATAGGGGTATCTTTGTGAATTCTAGGCCAGCATGGTGCACACAGTGAGGTGCAGGACAGCCAAGATTACACAGAGAGACACCATCTCAAACACACACACACACATCAATCAAATGGTAGGTTTAGATTTTGGGAAGAATGGAATGGAACTGGGGCTATGAACTATAACAATTTGTCTTGATTTGATTAACATTAATACAAGCACTATTAAATCTGAAGTGCATTCATCTCCTAAGGTTGAACATTTTTTTTGAAAGATAATACAGTGTGCCTAAGTGTCTCCTTCACTTATGGTAAATAATAAATAGCTCTATTTAACTTTAATTTCTTTATTTTGACAGTGCTTTTTTTGGCAGATAAAAATAAAATAAAAAACAACAACAACTCCGTTTAGACCTAACAGAATTGACTTAAACTTTGGTGAGTTATTTGAAAATTACTGTGGGTTATTGCATCTGAGTAGAATGTTGAAAAAGACAACCCTGAGATGTCACCCTTGTCATGGCACCAATGAAGAAGAAGTCAGCACTATGTTATGCATTGGGTTCTTTTCCTCCTTGGTTAGTTTACGTGACAGACCATAAGGACTCCAGGGCGCGCACACACATGAGAGAGAGAGAGAGAGAGAGAGAGAGAGAGAGAGAGGCAGTAAAATGCAGTAAAATTCTATAATCAAGAGAAAATGGATGCAACATGCATTACTCCTTTTGTAACACACTGGATCTGGGCAGTTCAGGAGGTATTTGGTTTCTTAAGTATTATTTTATTTATATGTTTGAGTGATTTGCCAATATGTATGTCTGTGCTCTGTGTGCATGTATGGAGCCCATGGAGGTCAGAAGAAGTTTTGGATTCTGTGGAACTAGATTTACAGGAGGTTGTAAAACACTATGTGGTTGCTGGGAACTGAATGAGTGCCCTCTGCAAGACCAGCTAGTGCTTTTAACATCTCTCCCACCCCAGGAGGGATTTTTAAATGTCTGAAATGAGACTCTATTTTCTTAGGATGAACACTTTGTTAGCACTGTTAGCAAATTTACAGATGAAGACAGAACAACCAGTTTGTAATTCCCATGACTAATCCTCTGTTGTGCAGGTAGAATATGGCAACTTTTATTGTAAATTTACTGAGTGTTGGAAAAAATTAAAATATTTCTTAAAAATAATATCAGATCATCACTCTAAAGTGAGTACTATCAACAGAAGCTACTAATCTAACCGGCAACTGGTAATTGAGGGAGACTCTTAGAGTTGAAGCAATATTTGAAAGTAAACAGAAAAGCAAAGTTATAGATGGTCTCAGCCATTTCACAAAGCATTTTATTTTATAATTTTGGGGAGAATATAACTATTTCCATCCCAAAAAGAATAAAGCAATTGATTCAAGCTTGGAAAGTGGTTCCTGCTGATGCTTGAGCAGTACCTGTCTGCTTTCCCTTAGCACAGAATGGTAGAAACTGAGATTCCCACCTGTTCATCTGGGTTTAAAAATATTAACAGTTGCATACTGAGAAGATGTGATGAGCTTGAGAATGAGATGCACCACCCAGTGGCGTTGTGAGAGCTGACCGGGTGGTGTGCTCACTGGTAAAGGCATGCAGGTCTTGTGCATGGATTGGGCTTCTCTTCTCTCTTCAGCTCACAATGGGAGATTTGACTGAGGTGTCCATCATCTTCGGGACAGAATATGCATGTAGTCCTCTTGTCCCTAAGGTTTAACAAAAGGTTTTGCCGATGATAAGGTCAGGTTTTGTCACTTGGGTTAAGTTGTGGACAGACCTACATGGCAGTGATCTGTCTGGAATCTTGACTTTATGACTTTACTGCTCCTCTGCCGTTTCTCAGAGCCAGTTTCCCACTCTGCTTAATACTGAGAAACATTCTGTATACACAGCAGAGGGATGGGGACTGTGGAATATTCACATTGAACCCTTCAAGAAAATGAGAGAGAAGACCCACACAACTTGAAAACTATAATTAACACAATTTTCTTGTATTTGAGGGTTAAAAAAAATAAGATTTCAGTTGCCTTGGTCACAAAAAATGACTATATATAATGGTGTATATATTAATTTGTTCCATTTTTATAACCACTTTACTATCTGTATGCATCACATTAGATCATGTTAAAAGCCTCCAAAACATACAATGAAAATTATATTTAAAAAGACAAATAAGATGCTTCTATATCCTCTATAAATTGAAAAAGTTAAACCTGGGATGCAGAAGGCAGCTGAGTTCCAGGTGAGTTCCTTTTACATTCTTAAGAATTTCAGAGGTTTCAGACTTTATCAGAAGGTTATAGAAACTAATATCAGATTTATGGACTTGATAACATTCTTCTATTTATTTACTATTGAATCTGTCAGGAAATGTTGGAAATATATTGAATTTTTTTTCTTTACCTGGACAGAGAGATTGTATCTGTCTTTTATATTTCACTTGAGTGACAATCCACGTCACAACTGAAAATTGAATGTATGGTCAAAAATTTTGTATTCTGACTGCTATTGAAAAAGAGGTCATACTAATTGAAACATCTTTTTGGAACTCCCTGAGGAGTTAACTTAGAGATTCTTTAAAAGTAATATTGTTTGTCTTACTTTATTTTCTTCATCTTTCCACCCAGGAAAAGTGGGTGAAAGCATAGGAAGTCAAAAGTCAGTCATTTGAAGATAATGTATTAATTTGAAGAGAACATTTCATTTTATTGATTGACCTAGAAAGATATAACTAAATGCTAATGGAATGGGAGCAGAAATTGTGTATTCTAGAATATTCTTGCAGATGTGTAGCTGTGGTCATGTTTATCAATAAATCTCTTATTAATGGAATGGCAATAGACCTTGATGTGATAGACTTCATGTGAAATATTTTGATCATTCTTAAGTCACTCAAAGGACATACAACGTGTGATTTGCTCAGGCATTGCAAAGGTGGATGATGAAGAGGCTTTCTCAGCTGTCTTGTAGAAACATGATGGGGAAAGGTGGGTAGAGTTAATTCCTGGAATCTAGGCGTCACAGGAGAGATAGCCTCCCCCACATTCAGAGCTGATGCTTACCTTTAGAGGTGAGGGCCTCAGAGGTCTTGGATCTGGGAGCAGAAGCACACAGTGAGATATTGTTAGTGGGTATGACTGGAGCCCAAGCTGCCGTGTGCTTAGATCTTTGCTGTAGATCTCGTCTGACAGTTCTGAAGGGGCTCAGTGGAAATGGTTCTGAGGGTGCTGAGAGAATTTACAAATAAGTAGGATAAGCATTGATGTTGTCATCCACAGCCCACCAGAGGATGCTGAAAGTATTCATTAAACCTTCAGCCAGTACTCCCGTTGATAAAGCTTAATGGGAATTCGGCAATGAAGGGAATCTGGAATATGTGTAGTAATTTCCAGAGTTTCTGATTATTACCTTAGAGCAGAATAGAGGGCTGGAACCAAGAGACAGCTATTCATGGACCTTCAACTTAGTCCTACCTGCCTTCAAAAATGTGGGCTTGACCAAGTTTTTCTGTTCATAGCTGGGAGTAGAAGGATTGGAAGTCTTTGCTGGGCCATGATGTGGAAACCTCACTTACCTTCCATTATTTAAATCTGTTTCCAAACAAAATGAACATTCTGGTTTTCATGTGCTCTAATTAAAATAAACATTAAAGATGCAACACACTATCCCAAATGATCAATATTATTTTACTGAATGGATCAATCAGGAAAGAAAGTGTTCATAGAAACCATATAGCGTGCACTAATGCAAGAACTATGGCTCGATTTCTTTTTCAAATTTGAAACATTTTAAGGATGGAGGTTCTGCTTTACTTCTTGTTTTTTTGAATGTTTAGTTGAAAGAAAACAAAAGGAAAGTTTTATAATGTACAATAAAAAATAAGAGAAACTAAATTTTGATTTTCTTATTTTTCCAGTGCTATTCAGTTTTCTTAAAGAAAAGGCAAGTGATTCAACTGACAAGCAGACTCTACAGGCAGCCTGTAAAACCCTAGATTTTGCAAACTGAAAAATAGATGAGAGTTCATTGTGCAGTACCATTTTAGGGCAATAGCAGATACTCATTAATTTGCCAGTTTCAGTAAGAGTTGTCATAAATACAGAAATTACAATGTTCAAGATGTTTTTCTGTGAGAGTGTATTAAAAATTTTAATGCATTCCTTATCTGTTTGTCAACTTGTAATTAATGTAACTGAAGTAGGTTTTTTTTTTGTTAAACTAAAAATTGCTTTTAGTACTTTTTTATTTAAAAAAAAGCAATTTGAAAACATCTGGATTCTGTTTTCTTGGCTCACGGTCCTAGTTTGCTACATTGCTCTTTCCTCTTGTAGATGCAAGGATGGTAATTTAAATGAGATGAAGTCAAATGTCACTCGCCATTTTCCATCCTTACTAAAAGAAAAGAGACTCTATAGGAGTTCTTTTTGTAAAGGCTGACTTACTCAGCAACTATGTAAATGCTTAGGATTCATCCCAATAACACCCTTGATGTTGTATCTTGTGGTTAATATAACATGTATATGTTGCTCATGAACATTCAAAACTCATAAACATTATGAATTAACATGACAGGATCTCACACATGAAAAATATTTCTATTAAGAAGGATAATAATATGTTGTAATAAGATTGGCGGGCTGGGCTGCGTTCCTCCATCCAGCTAGCTTTACCCGAAATAATTACATGGAAACTGTATTCTTTTAAACACTGCCTGGCCCATTAATTCCAGCCTCTTATTGGCTAGCTCTTACATATTGACCTAACCCATTTCTAATAATCTGTGTAGCCCACAGGGTGGCTTACCAGGGAAGATCTTAACCTGCGTCTGTGTCGGGAGTGAGAATCATGGCGACTGCCTGACTCAGCTTCTTTTTCCCAGCATTCTGTTCTGTTTACTCCACCCACCTAAAGGTTGGCCTATCAAATGGGCCTAGGCAGTTTCTTTATTAATTAACCAATGAAAGCAACAGATTAGAAAGAAATCACTCCCACATCAATAATATGCCTTTAGTAACTAAAGTTTGGCACAGGCTTATTTCACCTCGAATATATTGAGGAGACTAAGAATTTAAAACTTTGCTCATTCTGTTGTTTTCATTCCTTTTAAGGGAAGCATCCCTGAGTTGCATAGTCCTGGTGATATTTCATTCTGTTTAGTTTATTCTCAAAATCTTAATTAGGAGCAAACAATAATTGCTTCTCCTCTAGTCACAGCACTTCGTGTCACAGAGGGGTTGTTAGCTTAATTTTCTGACATACAAAAAAGGAACACTACTTCTTTGATGTGGTTTTCCAGGGGATTAAATGAAATGATAGCTGTAGAGTGCTTAGCATAGCCTCTGACCATCATCATTGGCTTGTCTCTAAAGCCATGTTCCTCTTTCTCTCTGTAAAGTACTTTCAATACTCATGGCATGCTAAAAGATAGATAAGAAGATTTGATCAAGGAACAGAATTAGCATTAGCTTAACCCAGATGATCCCCTGGTGGTAGAATGCCTGCTCTAGACTCATTGACGAAGATCCTGCATCTTCACAGCATCTAGTTGGCTCATCAACATGCTCATGCTTAAGAAGCACTTGGACGAGTGTATAAGAAGGATTTACTTCTGAGTCATTTGATGCATTTGCTATTGTAATTACAGAACTCAATAACTGCCAAGTGAAGGTAAATGAAATAGGCAAAGATATTGTTTCATTTATGAGATTAGACAATGTTTGGATAGTAATGATGGAGCTTCAAAAATTCTGCTGTATTAAATGTGAGATGACTGTGAAGACTGGAATAATGCTAAAATATACAAGGATTTCTATGCTCTTTTGAGGTTTTATCTATGAGTTATCCATTAAAATCTTCTTTAAGGTACTTTAATGACATTTTTGTATTGGCCAGTGATATCATTGAAAAGTGTTCTCAGCTACAATGATGAAGGAACATGAAGGAGTTTACAGTAGTTGGTTGTCCACTAATCACATACCTGGACAGCCAGTTCTTTCTTAAAGGAGAGACAAAGCAATGTTCTCATTTCTGCTACAATCTCAATTGCTTCTTTTTCTTCTTTTTAATGTGTAAGATTGTGAGTATGAATATGACAAAACTAATCTGAAAAGCTATAGACACACAAGCACAGCATAATAAATAAACTTTTTAAATCATTGTTTCTTTTATTTTATTGACTAAAAATGCCTGCAAATGTGAAAATTTTGAACATCTTGGGGACAAAGATAATTTATACATTTTAGTGGTGGTCTTTGGAACTTAACAATCACCATGTTTCCAGCACACAAATCTCTGTGAATTTAGTTATTAATATCTGTACTTAAAACTTTGGATTGAATCTTACATGATTTTCAAATTATTATAATTTTGCTAGTCAAAATTCTAACCACAGATTATTTTATTCAGGTTGTACGGTACATATCTCAGCACCAAGAAAGTACCTGAGTGCTGTATGAGGCATTTTCTACCATCTCTACTAGGTTTTAAAAGCTAGAAATAGTCAATAGGAAGAATGTCCACCTGAATTATCTATTTATGTCTCAAGCTTTGTCACATTAAAGCAAGCTGGTGTGGTAAGAAGATTTGAGGTAGAAAGTCTGCTTAAATCTGACCACTGTCAATGAATTCCTATTTAATGTTGGAAAATTGACAATGAGAGTATCTATCTGACAAGTAAAAAAAATGAAGTTAATTTGTTGACTTCCCTCAATGAGTCAATGAAGTTTATTATGTAAACATAATATGTAGACATGTTATGTAAACATTTTACCTAATTTAAATTTCAAATTGTTATGGCATTATATATTGTCTACATTAGGCAAATGAACAGTGTGATGCAAGTCAATTGGTATAGTACATGTGAATTAAGTTATATTCAAATTTGGATGCTGTATTGTTTTATATACCAATTTCAATCTCAATAATAAGTCTGTAATTCAAATACATATATGTCTAGAATAACTCTTAAAATAACTCTTAACCAGACACCACAACAATGTTAGGTGTCTGATACCCCTACATAATGAGTGAACACATGAACCATGATTTATGCTAGAGGTTACCAAATTTTATAAACCAAGTTTTCCAGTACTGTTCTATTTGAGGGGATAAAAATGGAGGTATAGAGGATCAGGGAGTTTTTTTGTTTTGTTTTGTTTTTGTTTTTTGATCAGTGCTAAGGATTCCACAGCTTTCCTGTGACCTTATCAATAGCAGGAGGAAGATGATTGTTTTTTTCCTCAAAGTGGAAATCCTTTGGATTATAGAAGTGGAAAGGAAGAGCACCCATAGAAGAGAACTTGAAATGCCTAATGAGGCTTAAGCAAAGGCTGATTTTGCCCTTCACCAAGAAGTCAGCGACTTTGAGACTAAGTTGAGTTACTCTTACCCAACACGGGTGGGAAGAGTTTCCATCAAGTGTGGCAGAATGAATGCTTCTTGGGATGCTAAGGTGGACCCAATGAAGGGGACAACACTGGAGTGAGGAGGCAAACAAGAATTACAGTTACAATATTTATACCTACTTTATCATTTATCATACCTAAGGAAAACTATAACTATAAATTCTTTTTTTTCTGAAAACAAGTTTTATTTAAATAAGGGTTTAAATACATTACATAACATTAAAACTGTAAGGGAAAAGAAAACCAAAAAACCAGTTTGTTCTTTCACATGGCACTGGGTAGCTGCTACCACTGAGTTGAAACATACAGCTAGCCACATGACCGATGGCATCAGTTTGGTATCTATTCCCTTGTCATAAGTTTAATTGATACGAGGCTGGCCCCACCCTTCAGTTCTTCCAACATCCCTTGCGATATGCCTGGCTAAAAATATTACCCTTGTGGCAAGCCACATGTCCATGACCCCTGGGGAAAGATGGCCATTTCTGAATTCTGCCTACCTGGTCGGACACCAGGGGCTCTTACTAGAGATTCCCTCTAGTGGCATAGCTACTGTGGTGTTACCCATTCTCTTGTTCACCTGGGCTGTTCAAGTGGTGACATTCTCCTAGGGCAGGGGATTCTGTAGGGGGAGAGCCAAGGAGCTTCTGGGCAGACACAGCCTATGAACTTGGGGCTCTGGGCTTGGCTGAAACATAGTTACTGCTTTGTTTCAGGCTGGACACTGCCGGGGCTACTGCTTGACCTGTTTAAATGAGGGACTTCCAGACTAGACAGCATGGCTCTTTTCAGTTTATTGCATGAAGGAGTTACACTAGTCCAAGTTAAAAGCGGACCCCAAATGGTTACATTATACAAGCTGTGAGGTTTTTAAACTTGTGACAAGGGACAGGAGGGAAATTCTACTCATTGCAAGGAAATCCTCACTTAAGCTTCAGAGTCACAAGCACTTAAAACCCATGAACCTTCAGCTGATCGTCCTTAGCCAGTCCAATCTCTATTAGGAACTGGCATATGTTCTTGCGCTGGTCACCCTGTAGCTGAACTACTTCTCCATATTCTGGATGCTCAATTACAGTACCATTGCAGGCAAATTTCTTCTTAAACACCTTCACTAGTTTCTTTTTATCGTAATCATCAGCGATCCCTTGGACAATGGTAAGGGTCTTCCTGCCGTTTCTCTGTTGAATTCTTATGTGGATATAATCCTCAGTGCCAGCAGGAAGCAGGCCATTTCCACCGAGGAAAAGGAATCGTATGGGGGGACTGAGCGTTGGGAAGAGAGGGGGCTCGAGGGGGAGGCAGCTGAGTCCTCGGCGGTGGCTCAGTGACTGGGGCCCTATAAATTCTTCAATTCCATCAAAGATGGAATATAATATTATAGGATAATAATATATCCAGATGGATATAATATTATAGGAAGTGCATTGTAAGAAACTTCCAAAACTCTAGAATTGAAAGAGACATCTTGCTACCTGGACAGTCACCCAAAGTTCTTCTGTACTATTGGAACAGCCATCTTCAACATACTGGCCCATAATATCCAGCAGACTTTCCCATAAAGCAGGAAATTTCAAAGACCGTTCTGCCTATATTGGCAGTTTGTCAGTCATTTTCTTCTGTGTCCTGCAGAATGTCTGGCAGACTCATTCATGAACATGAACCCTGAAGGACTGTCTCACCTTTAGGCAAGTTCAACAGTCATTTCTCTGTGGGTCCTGCATGTCCAGTTCAACAGTCCAGGCAGAAGCAGTTTCTTGTCCAAACCATAAAAAGCTTCTTCAATGCCCATCTTCATCTTGAAGTAGCTTGTGCTGCCAGGAGCAAATGTGTTTCATTTTCATGAAAAGTCCAAAGTTATTAAATTAAAACATTTTAAATACCATATTCTGAAGGCCTCTGAAAGATTTGAAGAATACCTTTCTAACTGAAATATATCTCTATACATCTGGAAAATCTAACAAACATGACTATAAGATTGACTGTTATAAATGAGTATCTATTAACTGATATTTCTTAATTATACTTTACATTTTTAAATGAGCTACACAAACACAATACCTTAATCAAGATCAGAAATACATATATATTAATTAAAATTGACCTTAAATTTGATTCAGTACACCAAGATCCAGAATAATGCAAATTATTCATATCTATACCATATCCCCCTTTAAATGTAAACAAACATTTATAAACACTATTTGGGAATATGGGCATAGTTTTCTCCATCAATTCCTGCTGATTGTTGGACATAGTAATTTTGGGGGTTGTTCATGGCGACCTTTGGAGGGTTTTGTTCCATCACACCACACCAGTCTGGAAGCAATCCACAGGTTCGCATCCTCTGAGAAAACAAGAGCAGATCCTTTGTCCCAAAGCATCATATCCTTAGACCTAAATTTGGAAGTCATGATACCTTTAAAATATACATGCTGGTTTAGCTTAGCAGCCCATACAATGAAATGTCTCTCTGTACTTAGCTCCTTCACAGTCAAAAATTCAAAAATAACACAAAAATATACATAATCCAAACTCTGTGAATTTTTCATTTTTCATGGCTTATTTTTCTTTTTTACTCCTTTTAATCTATGACTATCTGTATTATGTCTCTTTAAAGACTTAACCTTTTTTTAAGCATTAACTTTTTATTTTATAACTCTTTATACTTTTTTTCTTCTTTCTTCCAAGTCTACGTATATTTATCCAAAACTATGACTCATCTGGATTTGTCTTTATTGCATATCTGTAATTCTTTGCTGTCAGAGCACTTTTTAAAATGCTAAGTCCTTCTTAAAATTAAACTGCGCCATTACTATGATATATATGGTACTTTCTGTTTGCTCTGCACAGTCCAGCATGTCAGAGTTGTTGGCTGCTGCTGAGAGCCATGCCCACAGTGCCATTCTCAGGCACACAACTAGTCCCTGTTGCCACCAAGCAAGCCACAGTATGCGGCTCACCAACCCCATGCAAATATTCGGTCTCCTAGAAGAGCCAGAGGTCGTGCTCGCAGCATGGCCCATAAAGCCAACATTTCAAAATGGAGTGGCTTTTTTCCCACTACAGCTGAATCAGGAAATCCTCTTTTAAAGGAGTTAGCACACCACCAGCAAAATGCTGGCTACTATAAAGCCGTACTTAACTTTATTCTTTTGTGTTTAAAATTACTTTTTAAGTTTTCTCAGGTTTTAAGTGGATTTTAGTTAGCCACATTGGGCACCAATTTGTGGAAGGAAGCTACTTGTTGGTTCCCAGCTGTCCATCTATCTTAGACCCAAATAATCACCCAGGAACTGTATTAACTAAATCACTGCTTGTCTCATTAGCTCTATCTTCTTATTGACTAACTCTTACATGTTAATTTAACTAATTTCTATTAATCTGTGTATCACCATATGGCTGTGGCTTGCTGTGTAAATTTCCGGGGTCTGTCTCTCACAGGGTTACATAGCATCTCCCTGTCTCCACCCCCTTCCTTCTTTCAGCATTAAGTTTAGTTTTTCCTGCCTACCTTTGTTCTTTTGCCCGATCACAGGACAAGACAGTTTCTTTATTAATCAGTGGTATTCACAGCATACAAAGGAGAGTCCCATATCAAATGGTTACTTCTTAAGAATTCCTGTAGTTTGATTTCTGTAATCTCTGCCTGACTGCAGGTGAATTTCTTTCATCTATATTCCTGGTTTTCTTTTGTTTTGTTCTTTCCTTTTTAAGACGAAAAATCGTTTAGTTTGTGTTACAGTTCTTCAGGGATCCAGTCTGTTATGGCAAGGAAGACATGGCAGCATACAGAGACAACACAGTGTAGAGAGCAGGAGGCTGCCTGGTTATATCACATCCATACCTAGAAAGCACAGGGTCAACAAAGAACAGGTCTGGGCTAGAAAGCTTCAAGGCCTGTCTTTAGCAATCTGCATAGCCCCATACCCTAAAGTTCCACAACTTTCATGAACATTGCCATTGGCTGGGGACCAAATGCTAGCCTATGCAAGTGCTTCGCATTCAAATCTCAACATTATTCACAAACTTGCTTTTCACTTAATACTATTTGTTGAAGAAAATCATATAGAAGTACACATTCCTTTGTTTAAGAAATGCATGGCATTCTACTGCATGGATACTCCATTATTTTTTGATATAAATACCTTGAGAATTATATATATGAGTGGTATATTTACATTTTCCCTTCCTTTCTCCCCTATAACTCTTTCCTTGTCCTACCTACTACCTCTCAAATTCATCACTTTTTCTTTAGTTATTATTGTTACCCCCCCCCCACAAAATTCACACTCACACACAGCCTGCTGTGTCCGCTATGTATTACTCATATGCATATATGTTTAGGGTTGACTGCTTGGGATTGGATAACCTACCAGAGGGTTACACCCTGGAGAAGACCGATTTCCCCTTTCTCTGCAACCATCAATTATTAGTACCTCTTCATCTAGAGCTTAGGGTCTTGTGAAATTTTCCCCATCCTCATTGGCACATCAATTGGTATTGCCATTTTGCTTCTTTGACTCGTGGTGAATTTTGTAATGGTTTCCATCTGCTGCAAAATAAGATTATCTGATGAGTCGCAAGGCCTGCACTTATGAGGGGCTATAAGAATAAATATTTAGAACACAATTAGGAGTTGTGCCAGTTTAGGGAAGTGGCATAAATTCTTTTTTAGACTCTATGAGCTCACCAGCCAATGGTTGTTGACTGAGTTTACAGTACCGGGCATGGAATCTCTACTATGTAGGCCTTAGTTCCAATTAGATGGCTGTTGGTTAGACGTCATTCTTGTACACTTGGGGATATCTTGCCATTGTGGGTTGTAGCAGCACATTTTTGCAGGACTATTGTTTTTCTCCCTTAGCAGTGTATCATCTTCTGATACCCTAAAAACTAGTTCCTAGGTTTCTAGGTCAGTTTGCTTCCTTCAAGCCCTGAGTCTGAAGTATGTGTTTTTTTTTTTCAGCAACAGGGTTTTACATGCAAGCTCTTGGAGGCAACCAATGATGAGGGTAGCAACCTGGGAGTCTCTTCCACATACAAAGAAAGTAATAAATCAAGACTTTTTTTTTAAAAAAATATGGTGGAAACACCAGAGAAGTGGATTACAGGCAGGTGGAATACCCTCAACTATAGGCTTCAGATGATATCTGATAGCATTCTTTAGCCTTTGAATACTGGAGAATAGGAGATGTTAAATTGATATATTCCAAGTCTGAGCTTGGTGGTGCACACTTTTAATCATGACAGCTAAAAGGCAGAAGCAGACAGACCTCTCTGAATTGAATTTGAGGCCAGCCTGATTTACATAGTGAGCTTCAAGTCAGTCAATGCAGTCTCAGAAAACAAATAAGCAAACAAACAAAACAAGTTAATATATTTCAACGATATTAGGTTTGACAGTAGTTGGCAAGGGATGGCTATTAGGCCAGAGACAGCCCAAAAGAAATTGTAGTTAGACCTTGCAGCATTTAAAATTCTCTACAATCACTGAAATTTCAGTCCGTGCAGACAATCTTTGTAGACAGTTTTTTTTTCCCAGGAATTCTTGTTCACAGTCTCCCTGTTGACTAAGTATCACATTTTGTGCATGTGGACAGGGAAGGAAGAATTTAATTAACTATCAAATATTACAATGCCCTACGTAACTAGCAAGAATCATTCCTAGTTCCTGATGTAGATGAGTCTGTGTAGTAGGCAAGATGGCAGCCTTCAGAAGAGAAGAGAGGATAACTGGTAAAAGCAACATGGTAACATGGTACAACAGAAAGAATTGATCATCCTAACCCAGAAGAAGCAGCAGAAAGTGATTTTAAATGTAACTTTATGAGGATGATGGAGTCATTTAAAGAGGAAATGAAAATTCCCCTTGAAGAAATGGAGGAAAAGATAAACGAAAATGGAAGAAATCAATAAATCAATTAAATAAACCCAAGAAAACCAAGAAAAAAACAATCAGACAGGTGAAGTAAACAGCTCAAACAGTTCAAGACGTGAAGACTGAAATAGAGTCAATAAAGAAAACACAAACTGAGAGAATTCTGAAAATGGAAAATCTGGGTAAATGAACAAAAACTATTAATTCAAGCATAACCAATATTATACAAGAGATAGAAGAGAAAATCTCAGATGTTGAAGATACTATATAGGAAATAGATTCATTGGTCAAAGAAAACATTAAATGTAACACATTCTTAAAACAAAACATCCAGGAAATCTGGGACACCAGGAAAAGACCAAACATAAGAATAATATGGATAGAAGAAGAAGAACTCCAGCTCAAAGACACAGAAAATATATTCAACAAAATCATAGAATAAAACTTTTACAACCTAAAAAAGGATATTGCAATGAAGGTAGAAGAAGCTTATAGAACATCAACTAGACTGTACCAGAAAAAAAAAAACAACAAAAGAAAAGAAAACATAACCTCACCATATAATAATCAAAATGCCAAACCTACAGAGTAAAGAAAGAATATTAAGAGCTACAAAGGAAAAAGACCAACTAATATATAAAGGCAGACCTATCAAAATTATAGTCAACTACTCATTGGAAACATGAAAGCCAGAAGGTCCTGGACAGATGTGCTGCAGACACTAAAAGACCATGGACGCAAGCCCAGACCACTATACCCAGCAAAGATTTCAATTGCCATCAATGGAGAAAACAAGATATTTTATGACAAAACCAAATTTAAGCAATATTTATTCATAAATCCAGCTCCACAGAAAGTACTAGAAGGAAAACTGCACCCACAAAAATACAGGCAACACAAAAACAGTACCACCAAAAAATAGCAGGAACTAATAATCATTAGTTATTATTATTATCTCTTTATATCAACGAACTCAATTAACCTATAAAAAGACACAAACAAACAGATTGGATATGAAAACAGAATCCATCCATCTACTGCATACAAGAAACACACCTCAACCTCAAAGACAGACATCACCTCAGAGCAAAGGTATGGGAAAAGATTTTCCAATCAAGTGGACCTAAGAAAAAAGTTGGTGTAGTTATCCTAATAACTATCAAAATAGACTTCAAACTAAAATTAATCAAAAGAGACAAAGGAGGACATTTCATATTTGTCATAGAAAAAAATCTACTAAGAGGAAATCTCAATACTGAACATCAATGTCTCAAATACAAGGGCACCCTCCTATGTAAAACAAATACTATTAAAGCTTAAATCACACATTAAACTCCACACAGTAATAGTGGAAGATTTCAACAGCCTACTCTCATCAATGGATAGATCTGTCAGTCAAAAAAATTAACAGAGAAATAAGAGAACTAACAGATGTTATGACTCAAATGGACTTAACAGACATCTATAAAACATTGCATCCAAACATAAAAGAACATACCTTCTTCTCAGCACCGCATGGAACATTCTCAAAAATTGGACACATACTAGGGAACAAAGAAAACTTCAACAGATACAAAAAAATTGGAATAATCCCATGGCTATTGGATCACCATGGCTTAAAATTAGAATACAACAGCAACATTAATTTCAGAAAACCCATAAACACATGGAAATTAAATAATGCCCACCTGTATCACCAACAGGTCAAGGAAGAAATAAAGGAGGAAATTAAATACTTCCTAAAATTCAACAAAAATGACCATCAAACATACCCAAATTTATGAGACACAATAAAGGCAGTGTTAAGAGGAAAGTTCATAGCACTAAATGTCTACATATAAAAGCTGGAAAAATCCCACATTAGTGAGTTAACAGCACACCTAAAAACTCTAGAACAAAAAGAAGCAAACTCACCAAGGAGGACTAGATGGCAGGAAATAATCACATAGAGCTGAAATCAACAAAATAGAGACAAAGGAAACAATACAAAGAATCAATGACACAGAGTTGGTTCTTTGAGAAAATCAATAAAAGAGACATTTTTTTTATTTTGTGCAATCAATATTTATTAATAAAATATTAGTTTAAAAATTATCTACAAAAGAGATACCTACTTGACCTATAGCAGAAAGCATATTTCATTCATTCATTTATTTATTTATTAAAGATTTCTGCCTCTTCCCCGCCACCGCCTCCCATTTCCCTCCCCCTCCCCCGATCAAGTCCTCCTCCCTCATCAGCTCGAAGAGCAATCAGGGTTCCTTGACCTGTGGGAAGTCCAAGGACCACCCACCAAATTTTTATCCAAACTAACCAAAACGCAGAGAGAGAATATCCAAATTAACAAAATTAGAAATAAAAAGAGGGACATAATAACAGACATTGAGGAAATCCAGAGAATCATCAGGTCATACTTTGAAAAACTGTATTCCACAAAATTGGAAAACTTAAAGGAATTGGACAATTTTCTGAATAAATATTAGTTACCAAAATTAAATCGAGACTAGATAAGCAAATTAAATAGACATATAATTGCTAAAGAAATAGAAACAGTCATCAAAAGTCTCCCAACCTAAAGAAGCCCAGAAACAGATGTTTTCAGCGCAGAATTTTTACAAGATTTTCCAAGAAGAACTAATACCAATACTCCTTAAATTGTTCCATACAATAGAAATGAAGGAACATTGCCAAACTCTTTTAATGAGGCTACAATTATCCTGATACCCAAATCACACAAAGACATTTCTAAGAAAGAGAATACAGACCAATCTCACTCATAAACATTGATGCAAAAATACTAAATAAAATACTGGCAAATTGAATCTTAGAACACATCAGAAAATTCATCCACCATGACCAAGTAGGCTTCACCTCAGATATACAACATTGTCAACATATGAAAATCTGTCAGTGTAATTCACATATAAAACAAGTTGAAAAAAAACATGATAATCTCATTAGATGCTGAAAAAGCATTGGAGAAAATACAACATCACCTCATGATAAAGTTATTGAAAAGAGCAGGGATACAAGGAACATACCTAAACATAATAAATTCATCAAGCCAACAGTCAACATCAAACTAAATGAAAAAAACCTCAAAGTGATCCATCCCACTAAAGTAAGGAACAAGACAAGGTTGTCCACTCCCTCCATTGTAGTATTAGGGGCGGCGGGGCCTCTTCCCCAGCACCCCAGCACCCCAGCCGCCCGCTCGGCTAGCTTATGCCCGAAATAACAACACACAAACTGTATTCATTTAAACACTGCTTGGCCCATTCTCTTCTAGGCTAATTCTCACATATTAATTTAGCCAATCTCTACTCATCTGTGTATGGCACCCCAAGGTGCGCTTACCAGGAAGATTCTAGCCTATGTCCATCCTGGGTCGGAGCTTCATCCCGGGAGCAGGGCATGGCGTCTCTCTCAGGCGTCTGTTCCCGAGAGGAGAGCTGTGAGTCTCTGACCTCACTTCCTCTTCCTCCCAGCATTTTGTTCTGTTTACTCCTCCCACCTATCCTCTAACCAATAAAATGGGCCAGGGCAGTGCCTTTATTAGCCAATGACCTTCCTCCATCACTCCATATCTATTCAGTTACATACTTGAGGTTCTAGCTAGAGGAATAAGACAACAGAAGGAGATCAAGGGGATACAAATCGGAAAGGAAGTCAAACTCTCACTGTTTGCTGATGATATTATAGTTTACATAAGTGACCCCAAAATTTCTACCAAGGAACTTCTACAACTCATAAACACCTTTGGTAATGTAGCAGGATACAAGATTAACTAAAAAAAAATCATCATTTATTCAGATGTTAAATGAACTGAGTAAAAAAAATCAGAGAAATATCACTCTTAAAAATATCCACAAATAACATAAAATATCTTGGAGTAATTCTGACCAAACAAGCAGGAGGACTGTATGTCAAGAACTTTCAGTCTTTGAAGAAAGAAATTGAAGAAAACACAAGAAAATGGAAAGATCTCTCATGCTCTCGGGTCGGTAGAATTAACAGTAAAAATGTTAATCTTACCAAAAGCAATCTAGAAATTCAATGTAATGTCCATCAAAATCCCATCAAAATTCTTTACAAGCTTTGACAGAACAATACTCAACTTCATATAGAAAAAAACAAAAAACCCAGGATACCAAAACCAATTCTGTATAATAAAGGAACTTCTGGAGGAATCACAATCCTTGACTTCAAACTACTATAGAGCTATAGTACTGAAAACAGCTTGGTATTGACATAAAAACAGAAAAGAAGACCAATGGAACCGAATCGAAAATGCAGATATTAATCCACACACTTACAAACATCTGATTTTTGACAAAGAAGAATAAAATGTAAAATGGATAAACGAAAACATATTCAACAATTGGTGCTGGTCTAACTGGATAACAACATGTAGAGGAATGAAAATAGACGCACATCTGTCACCATGCACAAAACTCAAGTCCAAATGGATCAGAGACCTCAAGATAAAACCAACCACACTGAACCACCTAGAAGAGAACGTTGGAAGTCACTTGAACACACTGGCACAGGAGACCACTTCCTAAATATAAACCCAGCAGCACAAACACCTTATTTCCAAAATGTACAAAGAACTCAAGAAAGTGATTGTCAAAATTTTTAATAATCCAATAAAAAATGGGGTACAGACATAAACAGGGAACTCTCAACAGATGAATCTAAAATGGCTGAAAGACACTTAAGGAAATGTTCAACATTCTTAGCCGTCAGAGAAATGTAAATCAAAACAAGAAATTTCATTTTACACCTGTCAGAATGGCCAAGATCAAAAACACTGATGACACTTTATGCTGGAGATGATGTATGGTAAAGGGAACACTCCTCCGTTTCTGGTGGGAGTGCAAACTTGTATAGCTGCTTTGGAAATCAGTATGGCGATTTCTCAGAAAATTAAGAAATAACCCACCTTAAGACTAAGCAATCCCACATTTGGGTATATACCCAAAGGATGCTCAATTATACCACAGGGACATGGGCTCGACTACATTCATAACAACTTTATTTGTCATAGCCAGAACCTGGAAGCAACCTAAATGGCCCGCAATTGAAGAATGGATAAAGAAGATGTGATACATGTATTACACAGCAGAAAAAAAATGATGACATTTTGAAATTTGCGGGCAAATGGATGAATCTAGAAAACATATTGAGTCCCAGTCCCAGAAAGACAAATATATGTACTCACTCATAATTGACTTTTAGATATAAAGCAAAGAAAAACCAGCCCACAATTCACAATCTCAGAGAACCTAGACAACAAAGAGGATCCTAAGAAGACATACATGCATCTAATCTGTATGGGAAATAGAAATGAACAAGATCTGAGCAAATTGGGAGCATGGGGATCATGGGAGAGGAGGGAAGAAAAATATATAGCTTAATAAAGAAGAGAAGAAATAAAGAAAAACTGGATCTAAAATATCCAAATTTTATGGAATAATTGGAAATGTACTTTAAAAATCAACGTAGTGAAAATAGTTGACTCTTTTCAGTATGAAAACTAGTTTTGAATAACGTAAGTGTTTGGGGTAAACAATCATAATAGCAATTATGGCTAATAAAACACGGTTAATATCTTACTTTATTGTAACTTTATTGAAACCCAAGTTAACATTATTTTATCACTTTGAACCAAATGAAATAGCAAATATTATAAAATGATTTTTAAAAATCTAATTATAAAGCCTTTGGGAAACATGAAAAATGAGAGAAATGTTCAGTTACTTTGGGTACTCAATTGTCAATGGTGTTGAAGGCCCAGCATTTCTGAAGACTACATGAATGCATTCTCAGACACAGTTGGCATGTGTTATATGTGGGGTAGTTTATCAACTTGAGTTTGTAGTCCATGACTGGTAGAAGAATGGAGTCTTTGATATGATGTCTTTTTTTGCTTTTAACTAATGAAATTATATGATTTTCTCTATCCTCAAAGGGGATAAGGGACAGGTTTTGAAGTTGAACATGATGCAGGAATACAGATTTAGATTATCCTAAATTCTGAAATATGGAAGCAGTTGGTTTTTATTTTGTCTCTGATATTTTTTTATCTTTATGTTTTTAAAATGTAGGTATTAATGGCTAATTTCCCTCATGGGACTGGTTTTAATGTGTCCCAGAAATTTTGTTCTGTTGTGTTTTAATTTTTGTTTAATTCTGGGATTATCTTTTTATTTGTTTCTTGATTTCTTTCTTGAGCATCCATCATTTTGTACTGAGTTGTTTAATCTCCATGAGTTTGTACAATTACTGTTGATTTTTGTTTTATTGCGAAAAGAAGAAAAAAAAACATAAACAAAAAACAAGTTTCCACCTCCTCCCAGCCTCCCATTTCCCTTCCCCTCCTCCCACCCTTCTCCCCCTCCTCCCACCCTTCTCCCCCTCCTCCCACCCTTCTCCCCCTCCTCCCACCCTTCTCCCCCTCCCCCCACTCCTCTCCCCCTCCCTCTCCAGTCCACAGAGCAGTCAGGGTTCCCTGCCCTGTGTTAGGTCCTAGGTCCTCCCCCCTCCGTCCATATCTAGGAAGGTGAACATCCAAACTGGCTAGGCTCCCACAAAGCCAGCACATTAAGTAGGATCAAAACCCCCTGCCATTGTCCTTGGTGTCTCATCAGCCCTCATTGTTCGCCATGTTCAGAGAGTCCGGTTTTATCCCATGCTTTTTCGGTCACAGTCCAGCTGGCATTGGTGAGCTCCCCGCAGATCAGCTCCACTGTCTCAGTGGGTGGATGCACGCCTCGTGGTCCCGACTTCTTTGCTCATGTTCTCCCTCCTTCTGCTCCTCCTTGGGACCTTGGGAGCTCAGTCCAGTGCTCCTGTGTGGGTCTCTGTCTCTATCTCTATCCATCACCAGATGAAGATTCTATGATGATATGCAAGATATTCGTCAGTATTGCTCTAGGATAGGGTCATTTCAGGTTCCCAATCCTCAGCTGCCCAAGGAACTAACTGGGAACCTCATCTTGGGCACTTGGGAGCCCCTCTAGGGTCAAGTCTCTTGCCCACCCTAAAGTGGCTCCCTTAACTAAGAATTGTGGTTCCGTGCTCCCCTATCCACCTTTCCTTTATCCCAATTCTCGTGTTTCCCCAGGTCCCCCCTCCTTCCCTCCTACCTTTTCTCTCCCCATCTCCCCTTACCCCCATCCCACCCCACCCCCAAGATCCCATTTTCTCCCCGGCAATTTTGTCTACTTCCCATAGGCAAGAGGATAACTATATGTTTTTCCTTGGGTTCACCTTCTTACTTAGCTTCTTTAGGTTCACCTATTGTAGACTCCGTGGTCCTTATTTATGGCTAGAAACCAATTATGAGTGAGTACATCCCATATTCATCTTTTTGGGTCTGGGATACCTCACTCAGGATAGTGTTTTCTATTTCCATCCATTTGCATGCAAAATTCGAGAAGTCATTGTTTTTTACCGTAGCGTAGTACTCTAGCGTGTATATTTTCCATACTTTCTTCATCCATTCTTCCATTGAAGGGCATCTAGGTTGTTTCCAGGTTCTGGCTATTACAAATAATACTGCTATGAACATAGTTGAACAAATGCTTTTGTCATTTGATAGAGCATCTCTTGGGTATATTCCCAAGAGTGGTATTGCTGGGTCCAGGGGTAAGTTGATCCCGAATTTCCTGAGAAACCGAAACACTGACTTCCACAGTGGTTGCACAAGATTGCATTCCCACCAGCAATGGATGAGGGTACCCGTTCCTCCACAGCCTCTCCAGCAAAGGTTATCCTTGGTGTTTTTGACTTTAGCCATTCTGACAGGTGTAAGATGATATCTCAAAGTTGTTTTGATTTGCATTTCCCTGATTGCTAAGGAAGTTGAGCATGACCTTAAGTGTCTTTTGGCCATTTGAACTTCTTCTGTTGAGAATTCTCTGTTCAGTTCAGTGCCCCATTTTTTAATTGGGTTAATTAGCATTTTAAAGTCTAGTTTCTTGAGTTCTCTATATATTTTGGAGATCAGACTTTTGTCTGTTGCGGGGTTGGTGAAGATCTTCTCCCAGTAAGTAGGTTGCCTTTGTATCTTAGTGACCATGTCCTTTGCTTTACAGAAGCTTCTCAGTTTAAGTAGGTCCCATTTATTCAATGTTGCCCTTAATGTCTGTGCTTCTGGGGTTATACATAGGAAGCGATCTCCTGTGCCCATCTGTTGAAGGGTATTTCCCACTTTCTCTTCTATCAGGTTCAGTGTGTTCGGGCTGATATTGAGGTCTTTAATCCATTTGGACTTGAGTTTTGTGCACGGTGAGAGATATGGGTCTATTTTCATTCTTCTACAGGTTGACATCCAGTTGTGCCAGCACCATTTGTTGAAGATGCTTTCTTTCTTCCATTGTATACTTTTAGCTCCTTTATCGAAAATGAGGTGTTCATAGGTTTGTGGGATAAAATCCGGGTCTTCTATACGATTCCATTGGTCGACTTCTCTGTTTTTATGCCAGTACCACACTGTTTTCATTACTGTAGCTCTGTAATAGAGTTTGAAGTCAGGGATGGTAATGCCTCCAGAAGATCCTTTATTGTATAGGATTGTTTTGACTATCCTGGGTTTTTTGTTTTTCCATATAAAGTTGATTATTGTCTTCTCCAGATCTGTGAAGAATTTTGATGGGACCTTGATGGGGATTGCATTGAATCTATAAATTGCCTTTGGTAGAATTGCCATTTTTACTATGTTGATCCTCCCAATCCAAGAGCAAGGGAGGTCCATCCATTTTTTGGTATCCTCTTCAATTTCTTTCTTCAATGCCTTAAAGTTCTTGTCAAATAGATCTTTCACTTCTTTGATTAGATTTACCCCAAGATATTTTATGCTGTTTGTGGCTATCGTGAATGGTGAAGCTTCTCTGATTTCCCTCTCTGCTTCCATATCCTTTGTGTATAAGAGGGTGACTGATTTTTTGGAGTTGATCTTGTATCCTGCCACATTACTAAAGCTGTTTATCAGCTGTATATGTTCTTTGGTGGAGTTTTGGAAGTCGCTTATGTACACTATCATATCATCTGCAAATAACGAAAGTTTAACTTCTTCCTTTCCAATTCGAATACCCTTGATCTCCTTATGTTGTCTTATTGCTATTGCTAGAACTTCAAGCACTATATTGAAGAGGTATGGCGAGAGTGGACAGCCTTGCCGTGTTCCTGAGTTAAGTGGGATGGCTTTGAGTTTCTCTCCGTTTAATTTGATGTTAGCTGTCGGCTTGCTGTATATAGCTTTTATTATATTTAGGTATGACCCTTGTATCCCTCATCTCTCCAAGACTTTTAACATAAATGGATGTTGAATTTTGTCAAATGCTTTTTCAGCATCTAATGAAATGATCATATGGTTTTTTTCTTTCAGTTTATTTATATGCTGGATTACATTGATAGATTTTCATATGTTGAACCAGCCCTGCTTCTCAGGAATGAAGCCTACTTGATCATAATGGATAATTTTTCGGATGTGTTCTTGGATTCGATTTGCCAGTATTTTGTTGATGATTTTTGCGTCGATATTCATGAGTGATATTGGCCTGTAGTTCTCTTTCCTGGTTGAGTCTTTGAGTGGTTTTGGTATCAGAGTAATTGTGGCTTCATAAAAGGAATTTGGTAATGACCCTTCTGTTTCTATATTGTGGAATACATTAAGGAGTATAGGTATTAGGTCTTCTTGGAAGTTCTGGTAGAATTCTGCATTGAAACCATCTGGTCCTGGGCTTTTTTTGGTAGGGAGGTTTTTGATAACAGCTTCTAAATCTTCGCGACTGACAGGTCTGTTTAGATTGTTCACCTGGTCCTGGTTTAGTTTTGGTAAATGGTATTTATCTAAAAAAGCGTCCATTTCTTTTACATTTTCCAGTTTTGTGGCATACAGGCTTTTGTAGTAAGATCTAATGACTTTCTGAGTTTCCTCTGTGTCTGTGGTTATGTCCCCCTTTTCATTTCTGATCTTATTAATTTGCGTGTTATCTCTCTGTCGTTTGATTAGTTTGGATAGGGGTTTATCAATCTTGTTGATTTTCTCCAGGAACCAGCTTTTTGTTTCATTGATTCTTTGGATTGTTTTCTGTGTTTCTATTTTGTTGATTTCAGCCCTCAGTTTGATTATTTCCAGTCTTCTACTCCTCCTAGGTGAGTCTGCTTCTTTTTTTTCTAGAGCTTTCAAGTGGGCTGTTAAGTCTCCAATATGTGCTTTCTCTGTTTTCTTTAGGTGGGCACTTAGTGCTATGAACTTTCCTCTCAGGACTGCTTTCATAGTGTCCCATAAGTTCGAGTATGTTGTTTCTTTATTTTCATTGAATTCAAGGAAGACCTTAATTTCTTTCTTTATTTCTTCCTTAATCCAGGTATGGTTCAGTAGTTGACTGTTCAGTTTCCATGAGTTTGTCGGCTTTCTGGGGGTAGCATTGTTGTTGAATTCTAACTTTAATCCATGGTGATCTGATAAGACACAGGTGGTTACTAATATTTTTTTGTAACTGTGTAAGTTCGCTTTGTTACCAAGTATGTGGTCAATTTTCAAGAAGGTTCCATGAGCTGCAGAGAAGAAGGTATATTCTTTCCTCTTTGGGTGGAATAATCTATAGATGTCTGTTAAGTCCATTTGCTTCATTACCTCCATTAATTCTCTAATTTCTCTGTTAGGTTTCTGTCTAATTGACCTGTCCATTGGTGAGAGAGGAGTGTTGAAGTCTCCTACTATTAGTGTGTGCGGTTTGATGGCTGCCTTGAGTTTTAGTAATGTTTCTTTTACGTACGTGGGTGCTTTTATATTAGGGGCATAGATATTCAGGATTGAGACTTCTTCCTGATGAATTGTTCCTGTTATGAGTATAAAATGTCCCTCTCCATCTCTTCTGATTGATTTAAGTTTGAAGTCAACTTTGTTAGAAATTAGTATGGCCACACCTGCTTGTTTCTTAGGTCCATTTGCTTGATAAGCCTTTTCCCATCCCTTTACTCTGAGTAGGTGCCTGTCTTTGTGGTTGAGGTGTGTTTCTTGTAGACAGCAGAATGTTGGATCCTGTTTTCTTATCCAATCTCTTAGCCTGTGCCTTTTTTAGGTGAGTTGAGCCCATTGATATTAAGTGATATTAATGACCAGTGGTTGTTAACTCCGGTCACTTTTTTAGTAGTAGGGTTTGTGTGTTTTCCTTCTTTGATTTGCGCTGGTGAAGAGTCTCTAGATGTCTGAGTTATTGTGGTCATTGTTGGACTCCTTGGATTGTGATTTTCCTTCTATTATTTTCTGTAAGGCTGGATTTGTGGCTACGTATTGTTTAAATTTGTTTTTATCCTGGAAAATTTTGTTTTCTCCATTTATAGTGAATGAAAGTGTGGCTGGATATAGTAGTCTGGGCTTGCATCCGTGGTCTCTTAGTTTTTGGAGAACATCTATCCAGGACCTTCTGGCTTTCATGGTTTCCATAGAGAAGTCAGGTATAAGTCTGATAGGTTTACCTTTATAAGTAACTTGGCCTTTTTCCTTTGCGGCTCTTAATATTTTTTCTTTATTCTGTATATTTTGTGTTTTGATTATTATATGGAGAGGGGATGTTTTCTTTTGATCCAGCCTATTTGGTGTTCTGTATGCTTCTTGAACCTTCATAGGTACATCTGTCTTCAGGTTTGGAAAGTTTTCTTCTATAATTTTATTAAGTATATTTTCTGTACCGTTGAGCTGCACTTCTTCTCCTTCTTCTACTCCAATTATTCTTAGGTTTGGTCTTTTTATTGTGTCCCATATTTCCTGAATGTTTTGTGATGAGAGTTTGTTGGACTTGCTGTTTTCTTTGATCAGAGAGTTTATTTTCTCTATGTTATCCTCAGAATCTGAGATTCTTTCTTCTATCTCTTGTATTCTGCTGATTATACTTGATTCTGTAGTCTCTATTCGTTTACCTAGATTTTCCATGTCCAGCCGGCCCTCTGTTTGTGTTTTCTTCTTTGCCTCCATTTCAGTTTTCAAGTCATGAACTGTTTCCTTTATCTGCTTGATTGTTTTTCCTTGGTTTCCTAGGGTATCATTCACTGATTTACTCAATTCCTCGAACTTTCTGTTATACTTCTCATCCATTTCTATAAGGGCGTTTTTTATATGCTGTTTAAGGGTGTCAATCACTTTCATGAAGTCAGTTTTTTCTACTTCTTCTTGATTAAGGTGTTCATGTCCTCCTGTTGTGGGGTCACTGGCTTCTGGTGGTTTTGTGTTGTTTTTCAGATTGTTGGGAGAATTCCTGCATTGGTGTCTGCCCATCTCTTCCTCCCAATACTCCCCTTTGGATCTTCTTTTACAGGATCAGGTCTTCTTGCCCACTGATGTACCTTCCCAGTGATGTCACTCCCCAGAGATGTTTCTCCACAATGATGTTTCACTAGGTGCCCAGATCGAAACTCCGTGCTGCTTGGTTAGCTCGCGAACAAAGGGCCCACCCTGCTCGCTGCGGGCAGGCTATGGGAACAAAGGAGCTACCGGCCACCCCTTTGTCCTCCCCGTTTGGGTTCGGTCCCAGCACCCTAGCAGGCTGAGCAGGGAGGTGCTATGCCCCAAAGGAGGGAGGGAGGGAGGGAGACAGGGGGTGTGGGGATCTGGATGTAAGCTGAATGGGACAGGAAGAGAGAGGCGGTTTGGGCAGTATAGCCCCTGTAGGATGGCCAGGAAGTGTGGGCGGGCTGAGGTATGTTCCCAGCTGCCGCAGCACTCACTCACCACAATGACGTTTCACTCGGTGCCCAGATCAAAACTCCCTACTGTTGATTTTTAAACGTTGCTATATTGTCAGAATATATAAAGTTATTTCAGTTTTTCTGAATTAATTAAGTTAGTTATGTTACCAAGTGTGTGGTCTTTTTTAGAGAAACTTCCATTGGCTACCGAATACAAGTGTTCTTTGAGGTTCAGTTGGAATATTCTGCAGGCATATGTAAATTTGCTGTAATTTATCATTTAATTTTGAAGTTTATGTTTATTGTTTATTCAGATAACTTGTCTATTGGAGAAAGTGGGTTATTGAAATCACCTATGTAGCTGAAATTAATCTACATATTTAAGTTCAGCAGTGCATTTTTTTTGTCAAACTGTCTATAAACAAATTGGTAGATGTGTGTGTGTGTGTGTGTGTGTGTGTGTGTGATTATAGTGTCTATTTGATTAATAGTTCCCTTAATTAAAATGAAGTATGTCTTTTTTTTCTTATGGTTAATCTTAGTTCGAAGTCTATTTTGCCAGATATTAGATCAGTGACACCTGCTTGCTTAGAACACCCTTTCACTCTAAGGTGGCTCTAGCTTTGAAGGTTAGGTAGTTTTATTGTAGACAGTAGAGAGATGGATTTAGCTTATAATGTGTACACGACATACTTCTTTGTCCAACGCATTTCTTTATGCATTCTAAATGTACAGATTCACTTTTATAGACAGATATTCTTATTCCTGAAATCTTCTATCTGTATGGGATCACATGCCCCATTATGTTGGTGTATTTTTCTAAAACTACTGATAAGCATTGCCTTACTGACTTATGCTGCCCCCTTAATTAAACAAGTGGAATATTTGGAATACAATATAAATATAAAAAATTTAAGAATGATTTGAACTATTCCTCAGTATATTTGATAGGATGTATCTGTAAAGTCACATCATATAAGAACATAGTTATTATTTCACTCAAGATTTTTAATTTCTGTTTATTTTTCCATATAAATTTAGAAAATTAGTTCTTAATCTAAATTTTGTTTTAATCTAATTTTTAATTTTTAAAATATGGTTATTAATGAGCATACAAATGTCACAGTGATAATACTATTTTGTACTCTGTGGCCTATTGTTTATCTTCTTATTAAATATTCTTAAAGTAGCAATTTTTATTCTTTGATCAATCTCATTAGAGATCTTTTCATAAAAAATATTTTTATAGGTCAAATTGACATTACTTCTGAACAGTCTGATATTAAAAATAAATACTCATGAACATCCCCTACTTTAAAATGAGATTTAGGATTGTAGGAAGGTACTTATCCTATGAGTTTAAATTTTTTTACTTCATTTATATGTACATAAGTATTTTTCCTGAAAGCGCATATGTGTACCCCATTCCCATCTAATGTTGTGGAAGTCCCCTAACCCTCCTGCCCTTCTCACCTCTCTACAACTAGACTTTTGCTTTTATAAATTTAAATCTAAATTCTGCATATGAGAGAAAACATAGACATGTTCTCCATTTTCTACTAGCCTCCTTTATTCTACCTATTCTTTAAATCAAGTCGTGGGGATTTTTTTAATCTCATTTTAATAAATGTGTTCAACTCTCTATTTTCACTTCTGTGTTATTTTGGAAACAGCTTTTGCCCTGATGCCGAGTCCCAGACGCTGAGATTTCCATCACTGCCTCTCAGTTTTTATATTCTGCTTTCTTTTTAAAGATTTATTTATTTATTTATCATGTATACAACATTTCTTCCATGTATGCTTGCATGCCAGAAGAGGGAACCAGATCTCATTATAGATGGCTGTGAGCCACCATGTGATTGCTGGGAATTGAACTCAGGACCTCTGGAAGAGCAGTCAGTGCTCTTAACCTCTGAGCCATCTCTCCAGCCCTTATATTCTGCTTTTTAAATAAAATTTCTTCCTAGAAAGGTTAAAACTCTAATTTTGCATTTCATTAATTTATTTAAAAGTTGTGTTATTGTTATTAATTAAATAGTATTTATTTCAACTCTTATGCCTAGTGTTATTCCAGCTATTGCTTTTACATAGCCTGTAGTCCCACTGGGTTCTTTAATATGATCCCTGGCTTTCCTTTTGTGTTGGAAGCGGTACAACATCTCCAACATACATTTTGCAGCTTTCTGGATTTATCAGTGTTTCCTGGCCACTGACAGCTGGTATACTTTGTGCCTTCTAGTTCTCTTTTGAAGCTTCTAGTGGACTTGTCCTGAAAGATTCTTCGTGGGAATTGCTAACGTCTATGGGGGAATGACTAAAGGCCAGAGTTTAACTTTAAGACAAATGAAGGAGGTGACTCAAAGGGTGAAGATGCAGTCACCACGAACTATACTGGGTCTTTCCTTCTGCTGCTATTCCAAAAAGAAAACTTCAACCTGAACACTCATGGAACCTGGTGGATAAAGACATTAGGATGAGGAAAACTATCACAGGTTAAAACGGTAGAGGAAAAAGAGAGGCATGAAGTCCTGGGTAGCTGTTCTATGTATATCTGTTTGTGTGAACTCCTTGGTCTTTGAGGCTTTTGAACTTCTCTGAGAGCTTTCTACGAACCCTGGGAGAAACAATTAGACTTAAAGGCTCATGTGTTTGAATATTTGGTCCCCAATTGGTAGACTGTTTAGGAAGGATTAGGAGGGGTGGCCTTGTTGGAGAAGTGTCACTGGGTGTAGGATTTGAGGTTTAAAAGTCCATGCTAGTCCCAGGTAACTTTCTCTGCCACTCACTTGTGAATCAAGATGTGAGCTCTTGTGAATCAAGATGTGACTAAACCAGAAGTTGGTATGAGGGAGTGGGCTATAACTGTGACAGGCCTGACCATGCTTCTTGGGGGAGGACCATGGAAGACTTGGGAACTTTGGATTAAGGAAGATGTTGAACACTCTAAGCATGGCTTAGTGAGTCATCCTAGTTGGAACTTGCATCACAAAAGTTCTGAGAGCAATGTGGTCTACAAAGACCCATCTCAAGGGGTTTCAGAAGGGAACAGTATTAGTAATGTTAGAAAATGGGTCCATTTCCCCCCTATTTTCACAAGGAAAGTAGCTGCCTTTTCCCATGTCCTAAGAATCTGCCTGAAGCTAATTTTAAAACTATTGGATTACTTTTCTCAGTAAAAGAGTTTTCAAGCCAGTCTAATGTTGATCTGTTGAGTTGTCATTAGCAATCTCTCTTATGCAGGTCTACAGTGAAAAGGATGAACAGAGTCAAAATAAATTCAAATTGTGTAGTTTGAGGTGAAAAAGAGCACCAGGAAATTTAATGCTGGAGCCAAGGCTTTTGCTGAGAGAGATAGAGAGAGGTCTGATATAATACGGATAAGAGGACAGCTGCCCTCAGGGGAAGATCTCACCCACCTAAGTTTGTTAAAAAGAAAGGCCTGGGATGTTTTTCATAAAAAGCAGCAAAGGACAATTTCTGGAAATGTAATTCAGGGAAGAGTCAGGCTCCATCCCAAGTAAGCAACCAAATTTGGTGGTGCTGTTCACATGAGCTTGGCTTTAGAATAGTCAAAGATTCAAGAGTAAAGGGGTTGTGAAGTCTTTTTCCATGAGTAAGGAAAGCCACTGAGGCCACACATGGTGTGGCAGGTGTGGCAGTGGAGTCCCTGCATGAGAGGTCATTGCATGAGGCTGTGAATGTGAAGCCTGGGTCATCTTGGGGACCCCAAGATGTTGGACATGCCAGAACCGTAAGATCCCTGCCAAGGAGAGCTGCACACAGGGAGTGGAACCAACCAGCTCAAGGGAGAGAAGCATATTGCAGTCAGCAAAGCTGGAAAGGCAGAGTCATCTAAACATTTGACATCAGAAATGGAGTTGTAGGTTTTGGAATTTGCCCTGCTGGGTTTTGGTCTCGCTTTGGTCCAGTATTTCTTCACTATCCCCCCATTCCTGTATTTTGGGATGGTAATATATATTCTGTGCCTATATATATTATATGCTTTGCCTTTTTATTTTACAATCATTACAATTAACAAATTGCCTTAAGTCTCAGGAGAGACGTTGGGCTTTTAAAATGTATTCAGATTGTAAATTAAGGGAACACTTGAAATTGCACTAAATGTATTTTACATTTTGATATGGCCGTAAGCCTATGTGGGTCAGAGAGAAGAATGTTGTGGTTTAAATGATAACAGCCTCCACAGGCTTATATATTTGAAATTCCAGTCTTCAGTTGATGGGAACATTTAGGAGGGATTAGCAGGTATTGGCTTCCTGGAGGAGTTGTGTCACTGGAGATGTGCTTTGAGGTTTCAAAAGCCATTATCACTCCCAGTTAGCTCTCTTTGACTCTTATTTGTGTTTCAAGATGTAAGCTCCTGGCTACTGCTCCAGTGCCATGCCTGTGTGCCTGCTGCCATGCTTTCTGCTGTGATAGGTCGTGGGCTCCAGCTCTGTGAAACTGCAAGATCCAAATCAATTTTTTTCTATAAGTTACCTTGGTCATTGTATATTTACAGCAATAGAAAATTAATTAATTAATATAATAAGACCATTTACAGTATTAATTGCGTGAGTGATATTCACTATTTTTCACCACCCCATATATTTCGGTTGCAACAATGCCTCAAACAGCACAAAATATAGCCCTGCCTACTTAGGCCCAAGCTTCCAGCAAGTGCCTTGTGTTTATTGATTATGGAAAGTTTCCCAAAATGTTTTGTTTCCCAAATGTAGTACTTTGAATAGGTATGACCTCCATAGACTTATGTGTTCGAATAGGAAATTGCACTATTAGGAGGTGGGGCCTCGTTGGAGGAATTTTGTCAGTGTGGAGGCAGGTCTTGAGGTCTTATATATGCTCAAGCCAAGCCAGTGGCACTGCTGCTCCTGTTGCCTGTGGATTAAGAAGGATAACTTTCTTTTCCTTCTCCAGCACAATGTCTGCCTGCATACCACTATGAAAATAATGAACTAAAACTTTGAAGCTGTAAGTAAGCTCCAATGAAATATTTTCCTTTAGAAGAGTTACCATGGTCATTGCGTCTCTTCAAAGCAATAGAAATCCTAACAAGACACCAAATGTGTTCATAAAAGTCACATTCAAATAGAAAGGCTGTAACCAAATACTGTGAGAATAGAAGAAAACTTAAAATGTATGTGCATGCACTCATGTGTGTTTGTGTGTGCTTGGATTTCACACACATTTGGATATTAGAGGAGGATACTCTGCTCTATTACTCTCCACCATATTCCCTTGAGGTAGGGTCTCTCACTGTACTTGGGACTCACTATTTTCCAGCTAGATTGATGGGTCAATGATCTCCATCAATCTTGTCCCCAACGCTTGCCAGCCAGTGTTGAGATGATAGGCATCTGTGGCCATGAATGACTTTTGACATTGGTGCTAGGGATTGTAACTCAGTTCCTCATATTTGCGTAGAATACATGTTTGCCCATTGCAGTGTTGTTCTAGTCTTAGAAGCAAACTTTTAAACTGCATATGCATTTCATCCAGAGCCTTTATATTTGAATTAAATCTACAAATCAAAAATTGAGATAATTTTGGACTCAAACCATATGCAGTACAAACAATCCCTTCTGTTATTTTAACCATTTGGAATTTTTTTGTGTCCTTTAAAGGTAAAAAAAATGAAGAAATAGAACAATTATATTTGAGAAGCAAAAATGCCAAGTTTAAAATCTTGGGTTAAGGAGTTTTGCCAAATCTTGGCTCAGACACTACTGTGGACTGAGGACGAATGTTTTATGAGCTTATGTTTTAATTCTCAACTTTCAGGAATTGTTGTGGAAGCTGCAGAACCTTTAGGAGGAGAGCGTTGCTGGAAGAAATGGGGCAATGGGGGTATGCCTTGAAGTTTTGAAATCTGCCCTACATCTTGTGTATTTTCTGTTCTGTGTACTTTCTGCAGTGGTTTCTTCCCTGTCAAGATGTCAAGATTATAGAAATTATAATATTTTAAATTTATTCTTTGAGATTTTCTTATTTAGATCATATTCACACCTTCCCCATCCAACTCTTCCCTAGCCCCCAAATACGTGACAATCCCAACTTTGTGTCTTTTTCTTAAACCAGTGAGTTCAACGATTTTATTCATTATTAAGCCATTAACCAAATTGATCCTTTCTCCCTGAGGTTACTCTTATCAGGCATTTGATTACAGTAGTAAAGGAAGTAACTAGTATAACGACTAACCGTGATGTGTGGACAAGTTCTTCAAGTTCTCTTTATGCAGTGTTCTCATCATTAAAATGGAAAAAAGGAGGGGACCAGGTGTTATGAAAAGTAGAAGAGTTCGTGGTTATTGATTTGTTTTATAGAGTTCAGTGTTTCCTTGAATGATGTTTATCTTCTTGGCATCTTATTAGCTATGTAAGACCCACAGTGCCCATCTGCCCACAATAGTACGCAAAGGTCACAGTGTATTGGCACAGGAGATAGATAAGTCACGTCCAGCAAAATTCTCTCTGCACATTGACTAGCTACCCACTTGTCTGCGTAGATATTTTTGGAGTTTATAGCTGAGTCCGTACCTCAGAGCATGGTACATGTATGAGAGATCTATGTATTAGCTTTGGTTAGCCTGACTGGCAGGGTTGAACTGAGACATAGTTCTTTGTCTATTTGTGATTTTTTTTTTAAATGAAAGGCATTTCAACTGGCTTTATTGAATTTCTATGGAACTAACATAGTCTGAGCTTTGGAGGCAAATTTTCCTAATTAAAAGATAATAGATCACTTTAGCATTGGAGGTGGCAGTGACATTAGGTGGAATTGCGGGTCAATAGGGAAAGAGGGATCGCCCAGTTTGAGTTTCAGTGGAAGGGCTTCTGGGAAAGTTAAGATAGAATGTATTGAATTTCTTTAAGTAGAAAACAGGCATTGATCAGGACCATAAGGGACTGGTTGGCCAACACTTAAAACAAAATCTGAAATCCTCAAATACATTGTTAATCTAAGTGAGGGATGATATAGCATTAAAAACAATTTCAGATAAAATATTGTTATATTTTCAGGGTACTTTTCTTCAGCACTTCATGTGATTATTTGGAGATGTTGAAAGAAAATTAATTCCTTGTTGTAAACAAACAAGGAACGTTTTTATAGTTCTTAGTTTGGTAATATGGGGCTGGAGAGATTAGTGGTTAAAATCACTGGCTGCTCTTCCAGAAGTCCTGAGTTCAGTTCCCAGAACCCAAATGGCAGCTCACAATTTGATTCCCCCTTCTGGTCTGCAGGCATACATGCAGATAAAGCACCTCTATACATTAAATAAATATGTAAATAAATTAAAAAAAATCTTCAGAATTGTGTAGCCCAGTTGGCCTCAAACTTGGGATCCTTCTGTCTCTACCTCCTTCAGCAAATCCAACTGCAGTGCACCACACAACTGGCAGCAGGTCAAACCATCGTGAGGACACCTACTGAAGCAGTCTACCTGAGCTGGTGGGAGCTCACCAACTCCAGCTGGACAGGGAAGCGACCAACATAGGTCCAAACCAGTCCTTCTGAATGTGGGTAACGGCTGTATGGTTGGGGCAGACTGTAGGGACACTGACAATGGCACCAGGATTTATCCCTACTGTTTGTACTGACTTTTTTGGAACCTATTCTCTTTGGATGGATACCTTGCTCAGCCTATATATAGTAGGGAGGGCCTTGGACCTTCCCCAAAGCAATGTGCCTTACCATCTCTGAGGAGTGGATGGGGGATGGGATGGGGGGAAGAAGTGGAGGGAATGGGAGGAGGTGAGGAAGTGGGAACTGGGATTGGTACGTAAAATGAAAAAATGACAGTTTTTCTTTCTAAAAAATAAAATAAATTATTAATTTTTTTAAAAAAGGAAATGCTTCCTAACTTCCTTTGCCAATGTTATAACAGTGTTATTTTTCTTTATGTTTCCATGTCATTTTCCCATGCTTCACGCCTGTTATCAAACTATGACATCCATTTTACCTAAATCTGAGGTAGGAGTAAGACTCCTGATTTTTTTCTTTCTAAAGAATAAATCTAGTTTTTCTGCATGTATGTGATTACTTTTCAAATGTGGTATTTGATCTCTACTTTTTATG
The DNA here is from genome assembly GCF_018167655.1 of Microtus oregoni. Lineage (NCBI taxonomy): Eukaryota > Metazoa > Chordata > Mammalia > Rodentia > Cricetidae > Microtus > Microtus oregoni. The sequence continues at coordinate 1,505,357 of NW_024543085.1, forward strand.
AACCACCTCATTTTAAACCCTAAAGTGTTAAGTCACATGATACATCATGAGCCATAATGTTACCTTGGAAGGACTGTGTTTTCCGCGTTGTTGTTTAGGAAATGAGTCCTAGATAAAACCTTATGCAGATGTTGTTCGGAGAACATTTCTGATGTCTGGAACTCTGATGCTACTTGGAAGGAGACCTCACATTAAGCTACCATCTCCAACAACACAGGCCATTTTGTTTTCCCACCCTCAGACTATCAATGATTGAGTTGTTACTTAGAAGGTTTTGATTTATATCCCGACACAGAAAGTAAACAGCCATCACAAACAATAAATGTTAGAATTATGGTAGGATGGGACATATATGAAACATTTGTACCAATGAGTAATGAATGATTCATGGTGATAACCATTTTCTAATGTCTTTTCCAATGTCTTCCACTCCCTCAGAATTATAATAGTCTCTTGTACACTAAGATAATTTTGAGCCATTTTATATTAGACAATCTAAGGAGATGATTTTATATTACAAAATCTAAGCTACCTCTTGCACAAGAAGGATTACATTTATGGTGTGGGAAATTAGTTTGGTTCTTCAAGATCTCAAGGTTATTGAAGTTTGTTATTTCTGCTCTCTGAACCATACAGGGAAATGCATCTTTGTGTTTCTCTCCTCAAAAAATTCCCAGATCTCAAGAGGCAGCAGTTTAGGGTGCTATGTCTACATATCACCCTTGTTTCTTTTATTAGTTCAGAGTGCTCACGTAATCCTCAGCTTTCCCATATCTTACGGGATCTGAAAAATCTTTCTAACAGTGGCCTTAATTCATTCTAATGGTATTTAATTAGTTACCTTTTATTAAGTCTGTGTCTTTTTCCTAAATCATTTTAGAAATTTGTAATCGTAACAATTCTAATGACCTGAGGTGATGCTGGACAGAACAAGTCTGGCTCCAGAATAATAATAACAAAAGGGTTTTATACTTTCCTGTCCTGGATTTCTTTGCTATAATTCCCAAATGTGTCTAATAAAAGACTAACAGTTATGGATGGTTTCATACTATCAAGAATATGAGCACTGTATCACTAGGATAGACTGAAAGTGGCTACACTAATAAAGATAAAGACCTTTTGATACATCTAAATCATTTAACCTATGCTTTTCGATCCTTCTCCGTTCCAGAAGAGCAACAAGGTGGGATGTTGGTAGTTTATGGCTGAAATGAAGGAAGCATGGAATGAGCAGAGACAAGATGAATGAATGAAAGATGAAAATATATTTTTCTAGAAAAATATGCAAATATACATTTTTGTCTTTTCAATATGCTCTGTATTAATTTATACATGTACACAGAAGAAGCATTTCACACAATTTAGGTATTACATGCAATACTGTGATAAGTGAGTTTGATTTCATCAGCTCCTACTACATCAGCACAATAACATCTCAAATATTCCAGCAATATATTATCACATTTGTAGCAGAGCTGCCTGAAATACAACGTGTTTGATGTTTGTAAACAAAAAATATGAACATCACCATGTAACACTGTAATTGGAAAAAAAAAAACACCTTCGTTTCAGTTCTCCCTTACATTTAGAAAAGGAGTCACGCTCTCAGTATCCAAAGTCCACGGTCACTAGGGAAACACAGTCTCCTCTGGGTGCACTAAATATGTAACCAGAACCAGTCATTTTTGTCTTTACACAGCTAAATCACTTCTGAAAGGCAATAATATAAAGATGTCATAGATGGACCAAGCTTCAGAGGGTTTTACTTAAACTCCTCATTTAGCATATAAGTTAAATAATGATAACCCTGCTGTTGCAGATCAAAAAATCAATAATGATATTGGTTCATTTGTGGATCTTTAAAAATATTATACTGGGGAGTAAAGAGAAATGCAGAAATATAATACTGGGTTTTGGTGAGAAGCTCTGTGTTCTAAGATGAATAGAGATGTGGCTAATGAAGTCTTATGTTGTGTTTCCCTCTCTTTTGCTGATAGCAGCAAAGAGGAGGTCAACTAGAAACTAATTTGTAATTAGCCACTCTGAGTTTTCCCAGAAAATACAGAGATCTTGTTAAGCTTTGAAGCTGGGTGTAAGAAAGCTAATGGACTTGTATGGAGTCTTTTAATTACCAGCCGTAAACAAATCTATCTCTTACTGCTAGATAGCACCCGAGGGCAAGAGGTAATCTGCTTTATAAACGTTGGAGTGATTTGCTTTATAAATCCTCTAGTTTAGGAAAGTGGAAAACTCTCTCTAAAGAGTGTTCTCTTTCATTGAGAATTATGTTTCTGGCAGTTTTGTGAGAAATTTGGTGATAGATTCTTGGTGACCTCCCAATTTATACATGTCAGTGAGCAAAGCCCATCCAACATTGAGATCCATTTCTTACAGTATTTGGGTCTTCCTGGTGGACAGGATTATCCAAAAGCAATCCGAGTATGGGACAGTTCCAGCAAATTCACTCTAAATGCCTTTTTATTCAAAGTCTATCTTCTTGCCCAGTGCACAGGTCATCTCTTTCTGTGTGTTTAAAAGTCACATCATCTTTCAGAGGTCATGTTATTTGTGCAGTTACATTGTATGGATGGTAAAAATGTAATATAGGAATTGATTGAAATAAAAAAATTAAAAATTAGATCCATAGCCAAATTAGAAAGAGTCTAATTCAAAGTCTAGTGTTAAAATTAAAAATATATAGAGTGTATTTTTTTTTAATTTCTCAAAGGTATAAATGGCTCAAGATTAACAAGGAGCACCCTGTATCTGAACTAGGTCAATTTAGTGGCATTTTTTTTTTTTGGATACCTTGCCTTCATTCTTAGACACTGGCATCTCAGTCCTAGATGAATGATAGAGTTCCCAAGTTGCAATGGGAGACTCTATTCCTAGACAGTCTTCCAAAGCAATAGTACCAAGAATAATTTTCTTCAAACATCACTATGGACAAATTCACTTAATAATTCTTCACGAATGATATGCTCAGCTCCTGGGAGGATGGGGAATCACTTGAAATGCATGGTCTATCTTCACCCAGGAAATGAAGGCTCAGAGGATCACAATGGCATAGCTTCACATTCAAGCAGAGTGTTCGGGGACGGCAGAAGGGTCTTCCTGGATGACGTTCAAGGGAATCACTTCAGTACGCTCTTGGACTGGGTTGTTGTTGACTGGAGGATTTCTCGGTTCCTGATGGCAGATGTAAATGGGGAGGCCACCAGGCTCAGCGAAGGCTGTAACGCGAGGAGCAGCGACCACGCGGTTGTTGGCGCGGCGGCGGCGCCTTCCCCAGCGCTGCCTCCACCGGATCTTGAGCTTTGCCCAATGGCGTTTCACAGCGACTTGCACCTGGAAGAACAAAGGGATGCTTGCTTTTAATGACTGTCAGCTTAAATGCTTGACTCTTGGGGCGAATGGAGGTTAAATTGTAGATCTGCTTTAAGGACAGAGTTTATAGCGTAGTTATAAAATTTTCCACCCTGGAATAACAATATGCCAGTCAAAGAAGCAAGTTACTAGTCTGAGCAACAAGAGGCAAGCTAGTCGCCATTTTTTGTTTGTTTGTTTTTGTTTTGGTTTGGGGGTAAAGTTTTCCGTCTTTGCTCCCAGCACCTGCGAAGGAAGGTTGACTAGTCTCATAATGTAGTAGGTAGGTCTTATTAGAGGAGAAGACTTAGGAAAATTTCTACTTGCTGCCATTTATGCTAAGACATGATTTCATCCAAATCTTAACTTGTGGATCATGAAAATGTATCCATAAACGACAACACAGTCCTAAAATTTTATGATAATAAACGCATGTTGTGGATTTACTCTTACCAAACAAGCCTCCAAATGAGGTGTTCCAGATAAAACTCTAAGGCAGCGAAAACCTTTTAAAAACGAGACTTTAGTCTCTTTTAGAAAAAACAAAAACAACAAAACAAAACAAAAGCCAATCAGAATAATGTAGAAGTCAGATCATTTGAAATCCAGGACTTCTCAGACAAACTGTGGTTATCCGTGTTTGGGTGTAGCATTTTAGATTCATTTATATCTTAAACAGACAGAGAGACAAATCTTGAAATGCTAACGGCGAGGGCATGCCATGCAGCTGGAGTTTGCCTTGATAACAGTCATACAGGCACGAGGGATGGCGTAAAGCATTTAGTTACCGCTTACTCACTGATTGCCATGGGCCGTATTGTAATCACTTGATTTGCATTAATTTATTAATTCTCGCAATAGCCTCCTTCCAAGGGCACTACTGTTCATGTTCACTCACAGAACAGAGGGCTTAGACTATGCCATGTATGCACAGTCAGGGAGCTGCAATGTGGCAGAACCCGAGTTCCAAGGGAAACCTGGCTTTATGTGTAGTGTAGAGAAACCCTTCGATGTTAGGCTTGTAATCTAGAAAGCATCAATGTACTCTTGAGAAACGAGGAGAGATGCCAGTTCAGTATCTTTGGAGAAAGGAAACCAATAGTTTCCACGGATTCAGTTTCTCTTAAATACCAAGGTTTGTCGTACAGCCAGACCTTACTTGAAGTTTTAGAGGCACTATTGCAGATGGCTACAAATGTAGTGATAGTTGGCATAAGTGCCCCAAGAGGGGGAAAAACCCTCTTGCTTTCGTCTTACCTGCCATTTCACAATCCCCACTAGAACATCCACATAGACTGAATTACCCAGTTCAACATTAGGCTGAAAGACTTGACGCCAATTTTAATTTTAAAAATTGTTATTACAGGAAGTCAGCCACCTTCTCTAGCTGCATTCCAAGTTTATTGGCTATCCTTTTGTGTAGTGATGACAATCTGCCTCCATTTATAAAGTATCCATAAGAAATAGGCCCTGAGTAGCATGCAACAGACACTGCAATGGCTATCGTCTAATAAGAGTAATTATCTCTTATAGGAGCAGATGGATCTGGTACACGGACTGAATGTACTTTGATGGTAAGAATAAGGGCACTAAACCTGTGATCTTGAACAAAAAGCAAAACCAACCCAATCCAGAAACTTTTATCACTTCCGGAAAACAGGAGAAACGTGTAAAGAGTAATAACACATCACATTCTGGATTATATATGTTTATTGCTCATTGTGAAAAAGCAACAAGCACAAATAACTTTAATTTTTCTCATTGATTTGTATCACTTTATTTATTGTTGAATTTGAAGAACGAGAGTTTGGTCTGTTGGTCTAAAGACATAGTTGTCCTCGCTTGGCTCCCGTACTTGGGGAGACACACGTTATACTGAAATATTCTTGGTTAGGTGTGAATGCTTGGGGTGCCTCTCTTTTTCCTTGTTAAGCTTATTATAAGCACCTGTACTTATGTGCTGAAGCATGAAAGGTGGGATTTCCCTCCAACAATGGAAAGAAAGTGTTCAGTCTCCCCCTTTGTTGTCACTCTGTCACAGTCTTACCTACCTGCCGCTCTTAGTCTGTCCATGCATCCTCTATATAAGGCTTTGTTTCCATGATGGTAATCACTGAAGCAACATGTTCATATTAAGTCAGAATTAAAATTTCAGTTTGTACCATTGCACTGTTGACCTATTATTCCCTTGGATCTTTGCCAAAACTCAATACTCAGCCAGGCAAAAATCTCATGACATACCTGTCCCAGATGTGGGTAGAAATAACTTCCTATGAGTGTGTGTGAATGCCTTGCTTGAGGTCAATGACAGAAGGGGAAAATGTATGCAGAAATGTCCAGCTGAGACCCAATGCCTGATATACTATATTTGGGGACTGTGATACTATATTTGGCCTAGCATACCATCTTTGTATTATTAGAAATGTCACTCTTATACCTTCCTCTAGCTACATGATCTTAATGAAAATAGAAATGTTTCAAAAACAGAGAAAACATACGCAATAAATTCCAGCTATTTCAACCATCAAGAATACCCCTTGGGTTTACTTTCTATGTCTGAGACTCCCAGTGACATTGTAGTTAAGACGCGATAAATATTATAGCATTTTTACAGATGAGTGCAATCCTCTTGTGCTTTATAAGGCCTGGCCCTTCTGACTGACTTTTCTATTAGCCCTGTTTTTTTTTTTTTATAATGTTTTAGATGAAAAAGTTTATTTTGTGCACTAAAAAACAACTCAAAATGCAGGAGTCTCCTTTCACAGAGTATTCTCATGGTGCAGTATTCTCCATGGGATGATAGAAGCCATGTTCATGTTTCAGTATTTACTATCAAAGGATGAAAAGAGGGCTAGAGGTTCCTCTATCAGCAAAAAACAGAAGGCCATCTCATTTTTATTCTAGACTCCGAGTGCATCCCTTAGCAATCATGAGTACACAACTACATTTTGCCAAATAGGGGAATAAACTTTTGGGTAAAAGAGGAAGATGTACCAGTGAAAAATGAAAAATAAATTTCTTTCTAAGTTGGACTTGGAAATGGGCATCAGGTAACAAAGAAGGCAAGTATTTTGATACTCACTATATATTATCTAAATAAATAATACAGCACGTATTAGCTATCAATTGTTAATGATTAGAAAATGTTTCTAAATATTAACAGGATAGTATTTGGTCATATCTTACCAAACTATGATTTGTCATAGTTACTTTTAGTAGAATTACTTTTAGCAGGAATTAATTTACAATGACAGAATACGTGTGCATTAGAACTATGTGGTGTTGGGAAAGTAGAGTACATTTTCTAGGGAAGGATCACATATATAGAGATAATTTATTTAAATTTAATTAATTTAACTGGGAGTCAGAAAGTCTGGACTCTGGTTATGGCTGTCACAATTGTATTTGTGATATTGGCTCAGTAACACCATTTTTTTTTTTCTGGAGCTTAGACTGATCACGTGTAATTTGAGTGGAACTTTCGAATTGCACTCCTTGCGATCACAGAGGCTCACTGAAGAACCTCTGGGGCTCCAGCAGCTCTCCTTTCATATTTTATAATTGACCTGTCAGTCAATATTCTGTTGGAGGACAGTGGACTCTGGCTGAAACTACTTGGGTAACCCGGTTGTGCAGTTTCTGCAGGACACTGAACCAGATATTCATATAAGGCTTTACTCCACGACAGCAATCAGTGCGCGTGTTTTGAGAATCCCTTTTCAGCCTCAACTTCAGGGTCATTTTGCAAAACATTTGAATACATGGTCTAAAATGGCATAAAGCAACTGGAAAATAGGAAAACACACTGACTGTTGCAGCCCGGGCGTGAGTTTCCAGAAAGAATAGGTATATGGCTTCTCATTCTGTGGGAAGTCAGAATGGCTTTTGCCATTGCTGTGGGGCATGATGACCCACTCAGCACGCAACTAAAGAAAGTGCGAACAGAGCATGCTCCTTGTGTCCTCTGTGTACCTGCACCTGTAGCCGAGACTCAGCTTGACGTCGTAGAAAAAACCCACTATCCCGTTCCTCACAAACCCTTAGGAGATTATGCAGAAAGGAGGTCTGGAGAAATTGCACTGGGGTCCTTAGGAAACTGTAAAACGCTGACTTTACATAAATGAGTGGTAGCATTTCAGGAAATGCATGCTTACCTCATGGTTGAAGAAACAGTAGATAGTTGCAACAAAGAATCCCTAAAAGGAAAAGAAACAAATGCATTTGAAGTTCTCTATATTTGCCTGATGCCATTTCCTGAAATCAACACACATAGACTGTCTAGAGAGGAATATCCCACCATTGCAACAGCATGTCATGGTTTGATGAAAACAGAAAGGCAGGGAAAATAATGATCTACCTCTTTCACTCAGTGATAAGTCACAAAAGTATTTCCATGAGAAGACTATTTTCTGCCCAGTGGTAGATCATTTACCTACCACGTATGACACCAGGGGCGAATCTTCAGCACAAGAAATTTAAAAATCCTTCTCTCGGTAGAGAAAGGTGTTTCTTGTAAAGATTCACAACTAGAAGGGCTCTAGTGGATTTGCTTAATCTATTGCTCTGTTTAATATGGAGAGTTTTGGTGAGTGTGCTGGCTTTGGTGGATTTGGAAAGTTTTGTACCTTAAGAATTAAAAGCTGTGGCCATCAGAGAAACCTTTTGCATGTCTGAGTAGGAAGCTGTGAATTAGTCCTGAATATGTCTTTAAGAAACCCAAACTCATTTGGGGCCTTGCTTAATCCTCGTAAGATGCCTTATGCTGAGGTTTAAATATGATCTCAATAGCTTAGGTTATTAAAGAAACACCCAGGATTTATTTTTAACCTAATTAACTTTGGCCTTCTCCTCACATTAGGCCTTGGCAGTTGGAAAAAAGGTAGTGGATTTGAAATTTACAACTGAGCGAGAAAAACTCTTGCTTCAGATCCTGGTTTAGAACCTCTCCCTGAGAACCTCTTCATGCCAGAATGACTTGACTCTCAAAGTGCCGAGCGGTTGCCTTTAGTAGAGTCTGTGAGGTGGCCCAAAGCTCCGGAGTGAGTGGAGATGAAATTCACTTGTCTAGGTTGGCTAACTGTGCAGCCCAGGACTGCTCTGGTGGCTCACTCAGTGCTCTCCTCTATGAGAAACCCAGGTCCACTGTTCCTGTCCAGTCCCAGAACTCTCCTGGATAGATTCTGACAAGGAGAGCTAAAGGAGCAGGAGGCATGGGCAGCTCTGTGTAAATGTGTTCCTCTCATCACTCCAGAACCACATTGGTTTAGGAAAGACATGCTTAGTACCTTCTAGATATACAATTAGTTGCCTGGGTGGGACCAGTAGAGGGTTATGATATCAATAAAGGGGAAACAAATGTCATATACAATCTCTTTTCCTTCAAAAGTTTTGTTTGCGTCTGCTGAGTTGAATATAATCTTACAAAGGCAATCATGGGTTTTCATCAGATGAACCTAGTAGGAAAATAAAGAACAGAGTAAACATGCGTGTTGGTTTCTTTACCTGGAAATGAATCAGAAAGTGCATGAAATAATCGTAGATCTTCCCAAGAATCTTGTTGGAGGGCCTCCAGGGAAACACAACAAACTGGATCCCCAGCAGGGGCACAAGGACCATGGTAGCCTTCACAGCTTTCAGGTACATGTAGGTTTCTGCCTGATGAGTTTGCCTCAGCTTGGTCACAAGAACACGGACGATGTTGAGCAGAAAGAAGAAATTGACCTGCAAAGATTCGTATGGCCAGATAATCCATTATTGTCATTGGAGATAGGCTGCCAGATCAGAGACTAGAGAACTTTTAAAATAAAACAAGTCGACATCTTCCGAACCTCAGATTTTCTGGCTCTGAAGATTAGTTTTGAAAATAAAGTTTTAAAATAATTTAATTGTAAGTGCTCAGAGTGAATTTTTAAATCCTAGCATAGAAATTGCCATTGTGCAAAACATGTAGACAAGAATGAGAGCTTTGATAGTAATTGAATTATCCTGACCTGAGTCCTCAACTGAATAAAGGAATAAAAGGAGATGAGAATAAGCATTCAGCCCCCGTCTCCTGCTGTGGGCACGATGATGTGACAGCGCCTAATCTGTCCCGTACGTGCTGTCACGAAGGCCCTTGTCAGCTCAAACCCAGAGCCGATCAAATTTTTCTTAAGTGAGAGACCAAGACGCAGCCTGGATGGCAATCCAAGCAGCACAGTTACTTAACTGACGACTCCTTAGTGCAGGTGAGTGTGGTTTAGAAACTGGAGAGTGTTTTTTTTTTTTTTTTAATTTTTCTTACTATGAGAAAAGAAAACTATCTTAGGGATTAAAATTAACACTGTTTTGAGTAATATAATTTGTTCCTACGTGATAGAATGGCATTCAATTAACTTTGTTTTGTAGCTATGGTACACGTGCTACATAGAAATATGTTCACAAAGCTGAGTGACGGCACTGATAACAATATCTCGAGAAACCGGTCCTTACCACCAGAGCCACCATGATGGGTCCGTGGACGATGTAGAGCAGGTGTGTCTCGACGCTCAGCCAGCAACTGCAGGAAGCGAGGGCGCACATCAGTACAAACATGCTTTCACTGTGGGATACATTAACGTCAAAGCTGGTGTGCACTTACTTGTCGTTGTAGTAGAGAGCACGGGTCACGGCATGGATGGTGGTGGGTATCACTGGGAACCCTAAAATTGGGAAAAGCACAGATCAAACTTGGATCCTATGCCAAGAGCTTACCTACAATTGTATGGATAATGGTAGCATTGTCACAAAGAGGGTGGCAAATTGAGCTGCCTATCAAGATATTCCCCTGATGTATTTGTATTCAGATCATTTGGTCAAGTCAGACTTGTGGAGTTTGGCTAAGAACATCCAGACAATTAAAAGCCTTTTTGCCAATTCCTAGGCACAGCAGGTACCTTGTAACTTGTATTATGATCCTTCCTAACACTGTTAAGTTTTTGAAGATGTTTTTGCTGTGAACTGGAACAAGCAAGTCTTTCACTGTGTGAATTATGTTCTCATATAGTGAGATTTTGGGTCATTCTTAAGGGATGTATCGTGGGATGCTAATTGCTATGAAATCTTTAATATTCATATGATTTCTTTTGGGTATTTTATTTTTTATTTACTTTGTGCACATTGATCCTGTTTCCTTTTAAGCAAGTGTTTCAGAGAAGCCAGTGTATTTCTATCTCTCTAAGTTCTGGTTGTGTCTTATAGAGGAAGTGTGGTATCCTCTTCCTTGACTAAATCAAAGTACTAGTAAAGATAAACAAAACTCCCTTTAGCTTTATTTTCAGAAAAATTTAGATACTATCTATTCAACCAGCGAAATTACATATTGTTAAAGTATGTTTTTTTTCCAAGAATGTATTTCAATGCAATAATTTTCCTTTGGAAAAGATTGTTTTTATACTCAGATGTACCTAGTACATGATAATACTATTTGATTTGATTGAAGCATCTGTAAAAAGAGGTTTGTTGTTATAGTCAGGTTATGAAATATGTCTCAGAAAAGAATTAAGCTGGTACCCTTCAAATTTTAGTAAATGAGATACAAAAAGAAAAGGTCTCAAACCTTATGTGAAAAGGTTTTCAAATAAAATAATATTGGTTTCTAAATGCTTAAATGAAATAATTCATACCACTGATTACATGTTGGGCTTAAAAATAATTTTAAGCTGGACTATTAGTACAACATATGATTGTGCTGCTCACAGCGCTTCTAACAGACCATTTCCTCATTTGAATTCAAAGACTCAAAATTATTCTCTGGATTTATTTTGAAGTACATATCTTAGGTTAAGACAGCAAAAAAAATAGGTATTTGGGAATTAGAGACTACGCGCCCACTCCACTTAAAGAAAAGCATGTTTCCTAGTGACTGGGGGAGACACTACATCTAACTTTTGTGGCCTGACACCATCCTATGGCTAGTGTGGCTTTTTCAATACAAAATTTTGGTTTTTTTTTTCTCTGTTCCTGCTTCTCTAGTCCCCAAGACTTACAGCAACCTTTCCTTTTTTACCAATGACAGTGAAAATAAGAGCAATACTTATTCTAATGGATTCCTTTCCTAAAACAAGGAAATCAAAGAAATTCTATTTGTTCGGTATGGAAATCCACTAGAAAGATTTTCTTCATTTTATAGAAAGGGGAATCAGTCAGAGCAGGAAACGACCTGAAGGTATGGCGCTGATTAGGTATCTAAGATGCCGAATATCTCGTGATGCCACACGGATGAGGAAAAAAGCATCTGGGAAGAATCCTGCTTTGATTTTGTGGTTGTTCAGCCACAGGATAGGTTTGTTATGTCTCTCACAAATCTTGGAGTTCTATTCCGTTTTAGATTCTGGATTTGGAAACATTTTACACACAGATGGCTTTGATGTCCTCTAAGGACAATTTAGTTCCCAGAAAATAGCTTTGGAGGGGTGCACAGTTTCTGTATCCCAACTTTGAATGAAGAGTGTTTTCAGATATGAATTGTGCGTTATTTTATTGAAATTGTAAATCCTAGAACCTATGCTACCGTTTTAGTATTTTCCAAAGGAAGTCGTATATTGCCCAACACAGTTTTCTCTGTTCCATTACATCTTCTAACATTCCCGTGAAATGTTTTTCTTGAGAAGTTGTTTGGGCTTCCCTTCACTTGTCTTCCTCTCACGCAGAGACAAAACTGTGTCAGGATATAAATGAAGGCTACTGCTTTAAAAATGTACTACTCTGTGGCCTCATATTTGTTTTGGGGAGTTGTATTTGGCTTTCTGAGTTTCTTAATGGTAAGGAATGTGGTAGATTTTAGTTTAGTTTTTTTTCTTTCTTTCTTTTTGGTGTGTGTGTTGGGTAGAATTTGAGAACAGACTTTGGCAGGCCCCAATAGTTGACTTTCTGTCTTTCCAAATACCTATATATAAGAAGAAAATCCTTCCTTTTGAAACTTTTTATTTTCTGTTGTGAGAATACTGAACAAGAGATCTACTGCCTTAGCCAGCACTGATTAGCAGTGCTCTTCTCTGTGGCTACTGTGAGTGTAATATTCTTTGATTCTACTTGGCTCATGCTAAAGAAGTTTTAAATATTGACTTATCAAGGAAGGTTAAGGTATTGTATAAATACTTACTTATTATTCCTTCCTTATTGATACAGGTAAACAACTCATTTCTTTTTTCTTTGTGTTGGTAATGTGCTAAGTAGAGATCTCTATTGAGCCAAAGATGCCAACAAGCTTTAAAATTAATTTACAGAGCACCAGTATGGAAAGAAAAATGTAAATGTTCCTTCTGTGTCTCTGTTTGACCGTCATAGGTGAGAATAAATTTATAGCTAGTGATTGTTTTCATGGGATATTTTCTGAGTTTGACAGAGAGATACTTCTGAAACACACTTATGGAGAAAATTCCATCAATTTTATTTCAAATAAATAAGTAAACTAGACCTGACAGAAATATATGAGAGAGGCCATGTTAAAGACGAGAATGCTGACTGTGTCTTCTGAAATCAAGACCAGAAGAAGGCTATAAACATGCGAATCCAGTTGGATCTAGCTCAAAAGTCAATTGTATGAAATACATACCCCAGCCAAGAAGGTAATACCAGCACAGGCGTTGCTCCTCTGCAAACATAGCCACGACAATGAGAGTGTGAAGATAGATCCCCTCACAGAGCATCCAGAAATAGTTGCAAGCCATCATGTATTGGTGAAAGAAGTGCAGAACCTTGCAACTTATCTGTTAGAAAGAAATGAAGAAACTTAGAGGAAGGCATGGTTATAGATCTGGTGATAAAGGGAGGAGTGCAATTATGAGCCAACATATCTGCATTGAACTCTCAAGAATTACCCTGAGTATTTGTTAACATATGCCTTCTATATTTAGAAATCAAAGGGACAGAATGTTAGTCACAAGTACTGTACGAAAATAGCCACATTGGCCAATGAAGCTGAGGCCACAGAATATTCTTTTCTCCATTAAATTCTGGAGACTTACCTAGACTAGAGCAGTTCATTTTCCTACAAGGTGTCTGAAACTAATAAGTTTCATCCAAATGTTTGACATTAAACTTCTGTACTAGTTTCTCATCCTGTGATCCATGAGGTAAATAACCCGAGACATTTTAAGTGCTGCTTCTGAAGCTGATGGGTCTGTCAGCCATGCCTTCTTAACCATAAAGAGGAGATGGCCAGGGAGAAAGTTATCTTGTATGGACCTGGAGCCCATTCTGACCTCAGCTTCTGTTTCAGAGGTAACCCTGTGTTTTATATTAGGAACCAAGTGTTTGTCAAATCCTCTCTGTACATTAGGATCAATGACTATTCAGAGAAGACTTAGGAAGCATACCAGTATAGACTTAAATCTTTTAACCATCTGTATAAGAAAACCACAAACCACATAACAGAATATCCTGTTATTTCCTAGTCATTTCTAGAGTGGGGTTCCTTTTCTTGGCAACATTGACATTTTGAGCTAGATAACTGGTTACTGTTGTGAAGGGTTGTCCTAGGTTTGTTGGCAGTTAACAGTATTTCTGCCCTTTAACTAACTGATGTCTATCGCATCATGGCTCCAGATGCTTCAACATGTTCTTTGTGGAGCAAAATGTGTCTAGGTAAGAACCCCTACCTGAGGGCACCTAGCATTGATTACCTTCTAATAACCACAAGACAATGACAACTAGACTCAGCATTCTGATTTTAGATAAAAGGATGTGGCTGTTTGCCCAGCGATTATTTTTTCGAATGATATGTATTCTATTACATTGCTCCTCCTGGGGGTACCTTTGAGTCTAGTTGGATTTCAATCTTTTTTTCATAAAACAATGAAATGAAGTGACTTTCATCCAAAGCACCTTTCTGGGCTTGTAAATTTCTATTGAATGCATAAGAGTTATAATTCATTTGGTTGGTGAGAAGCGATATGTTGAGCCAATATGTATTCTACTATGTTTCATTTCCCTTCAGGATTCATAGGAGAAGACCGGGTTGGTTCACAATAAAGTAGCTACTAAGCTTTCAAAGGTAGAATCAACCTCTGGTTCAGACCAAGAGGAATAAAAATGTTGAAAATAGACTCTGTCAGGAAATCTAAAGCAATACCTATATATGGTTTGGGAAAGAACACTTCTGACCTTGCAGTGCTTGCCATCAGATTCTCTTCCTTACCAAGATTAGTTGATTGACTCGTACATCAGTTTTGTATTTACTAAGTAAGTACTTGCTACGATGGCACTGACATTCATATCAGTAAAATGAGAAATTCAGTTTAGATTCTAGATTGCTTTTGAAGATTACTCTTTGAAATCCCAGCTTCTCCTGGATTCCTAGAGGCTGTGGTGACTTTTCTCTTGTAGGGGAAGAGATAAGAAGGTGGAGATGGCCTTTTGCCTACATGATTCAGAGTAGCTGAGGTTTCATGTTTAACCAACCTCATTTTCATTATTTTTAGTATTTACCTTCTGAAAGTCATTATAAATACTGAATTAGCAAGCATTGAGTTGTTCACCTAGTCATAATACAAGGTGAGGGCTCTTTGAGACCCTGGTCACAACTTTTTCATCAAGTAACCACTACATTGCTTTTGTTTTATATGTTTTATGTACAGACATCTTATTTGATACATATGTTATTGATTTATTAATACTGAATGCTTGGCCCACAGCACAAAAGCCACTACTTCAGAGAAATGTATTTAATACTTACTTTCTTTGTAAGTATATCAAGACTTTTTTTTGTTTTGTCTTATAACAAATGTATCAAAAGAAAATTAAAAATAATAGTCATATATTCCTTAAAGGTTCTATTCTTGCAGAGTTCAATGCTTATGGTCAGGGGAGTGACCTTCTGGTGGCAAGACAGACAAGTAAACAAAGAAATGTAATCATGCACAATGACTTCTAGAAATATATATTTTCTAGTTAATCTGACTATTAAATTATTTTAACAGTTGTTTTCTCAGGTACATAACAAAGTCTGGCATTTAGAAGAATCAATAGAGCCAACTAGAGGGGCTTGTTTTTAAGAACATTAAATTCTCTACTCAATTTGTGGACAACCAGCAAGGAGTGGAGTATTAGATTGTGTCAAAGCTGAACACATTGGTTGGTACTGTAAAGGCAAGGAGTGGAGTATTAGATTGTGTCAAAGCTGAACACATTGGTTGGTACTGTAAAGGCAAGGAGTGGAGTATTAGATTGTGTCAAGGCTGAAGACATTGGTTGGTACTGTAAAGGCAAGGAGTGGAGTATTAGATTGTGTCAAAGCTGAACACATTGGTTGGTACTGTAAAGCACTCTGTTCACGCTCTAGCCTTTGAACTTTTGAGGGTATGGTGGGGGGGGGATGCAATACGGACTATTTTATACTAAAAAAGGTGGCTGTCTATAAATTTACTTTTCAATTCCTTATGAAAATATTAAAACAAAATGGAGTGATACAAAGAATCTCTTTCCTCTTTCTTTAGTTATTGAGGGACAAACAAGTTCCTAGGGAAATATGGCAAACATTTAAGACTAAATGGCTTATTACATAAAATTCAAAGAGTTTCAAAATAAATTTGAAATGGGCTAGTGTGCTAACTCCAAAATGCCTTTTCCTGATCTAAAAATTCAAATTTTACTTCTTCCAAGCCTTGTATTTAAAACAGAAACAGACTTCGTTGCTCATTTAAGCAATCTCCAGTCATTCAGGATGTTTATTTGCATCTCCTTGGAGTTTCTGAAGATGTCATTTCATTAGTTCACTTTAATACCAAAACAGGAGGGTGAAGCTATGTTTACTTGATCAACAAAGATGAATAAATAATTCAATTTCTAAACATTTAACTTGATGTGTGAAAATATCAAAGATCTGCGATCTATGTTGATTCAATTTTTAGGTTAATTTTAAAATTTAATTTAACATATTGAGTGAGCCTGCAGTCGTTGTTACATATGCAACTGAGTCATCTTTATATGTCTGACTCCTCCACTACTTACATCCAATAATATTCAAATATAGGTGAGCAACAGATGCTGATTCAATTTCAATGAATATGACTTTGTATATGGCTCATCGAGTAGCTCAGCTGACTGTTCAACCCTTAATTAATATAATTATTTAATACATAAACCAGAATTGTCTATCAAGAGTGGACACAATTTTCAGGGCCTTTAATTTTAATAAAATACTACTGAAAATCTTGGCAATCTTTGTAAAGATCAGGACGTATCTGAAGGGAACAGGCTGCTGACATCCATAGAAAATGTACAAAACTGGGGTAAACTCTCCAGACCTGAACTTTTATGTTGGTTGCATTTGGATGTTTGTCATGCCCTCTGATGATGGCACTCCCTAAATAAAACACCCAAATAAATCCTGTTATCTTTTCCTGTGTCCATGCTAGAAGAGCTGCTTGACTGGAAAGCAATTTGCAAAAAAAAAAAAAAAAAAAAAAGTCTGCATATGTTCCATTGACTGTACACACTGTACACAGACACTCTCTAGTGGTCCACACTTAACTTCCATTAGCCCAATTTTCTAGTTTCCTTTACTAAGTAAACATATACTATGGTTCCACTATGGCTTGTTTTTCCACAAACTTACAAAACAACTTTCAGGTGTCAAATTGACAATTTAAAATATTTATGACTAAATTAATAAAGGTGTCTTGAACTTGATTTAGAATGTTCTGGTTTTTCCTGTTACATGCATTGACTTTCTAAAGTAAAGAAATTGGATGTGGTGTATTTTCAGTATTTGGTATCTTCTAAAATCAGGGTATGTGCAGCAAGAATTATGGCTTTTTTATCTAATAATCTGAATTCCTTGTTCAAGAAGTGAATTGTGTTTAAGAGAATTTATCTTTCATAAAGTTTAGGATTTTTTTTTTTGGCATTTTTAGCTTCATTTCGTTTCCAGCCAGTTCTTTGTTGTCTCTTCATCGTATGCATGATATCTGCATTTTGAATTTTTATGTATGTGCCTTACATGCTCTTGAAACTCCTCATTCCCCTGGTATTTTATGTATATTCTTCAGATTGGATAGTTACTCTTGATTAAGCATTGATTTCGCTGAGTCTTTCCTCTGTGGTTTCTGTCCTGCACATAAGCTAATCTAATGTCATATATTTAAAGTTCAGTTCCTCTTCTTTTTGGTTCTAGGATTTCCATTTTTAGTAATTTCAACTTTTCTGGTTAACATTTCTTGTCTTTTCATTATTCACTCACAATTTTAGCATAGTCATGTGACCAGCACATAGTCTGATAATTTAACATCTGGGTTAAATAACAGTTGACCTTAATTCTACTTCTTTCTTGTTGTAGGCCAGCCAGGCCTGACACACATGGGAACTTTTCTGTTGCAGCCTCCCGAGTGTTGGGATCTCAGGTGTGAATACTCAAACCCAGCTGTCCTTTCTCTTGACAGTACACCACATTTTCTAAAATTGTCTTTTTATCTGGTACCTCTGAACTATTTCTAGATATCATAATTATTGGGATGTTGTAGATTCTGGTTTAGAGTCAAGATTCTCTTATATTCCTTTGAAGTTTTCTCATTTTTTTTTGTTTGAATAGGTACTTTACATAGTTAAATCCAAAGCATAAATTCCCAGTTGGACTGTTGGTAACTTAAATATCAGTTGAGTTATTTTAGATCTACTAATACTCTTGGATTCCTTTGAACATATATGGTCAGATGGAATCTATCTATCTATCTATCTATCTATCTTGAAAGAGAGAGAGAGAGAGAGAGAGAGAGAGAGAGCACCTGAGTTCCTCACCTTTCTGAGAAGAATATCCTTTACTTTTAGGGTCCTGTAATTGCTCTGTTCAAATATTATGCAATATAGGAACTACTCAGCCATAACCATTTTCTCTTAAATTAGACATATAATCTATAACACTTTATGATGATTATAATGGCTGGATAAGAATAAACCAAATTTTAACAACGTATTTTTCACCACAGAACCGGTTTTGCTGTTTAAGTAAAATGAAGAATAGTAGGCCAGAGTAGACTGCCCATAATAGCATCCAAGCAAATGTATCACATCTGTTTGTTTCCAGTCTACATTCCCAGAGGATATTGAAATAGGTAACCCCATTTAGTTTAATCTATGTGGGCTTGCCATTCCTGTCTCTTTTCTCAGTCACCTCTCCATCGTTTATATGTTCTGCCTTGTACCCGCAGCTTTTGGCTGGGAAGGAGCAGTCTTTCTCACCATGGACTTTCCAATACCCCATGTCTAGATGCAGAGAATTCTTTCAGTTTGACCTTTCTGTAACCTCTTAGGATGATGCTTTGGTATGGTCTGATGGTTCAACTGTTGTGGACAAGTGAACGTCAGAAGAAAATCATGCCATTTTTGAGCTTGGGACTCTTTTGCCTTTACTTAGATAAGATGCTAAAAAAAATATAATCTGATTGTCTCAGCTTTTGAGATGCAAAGGGTTTCCAGTAAGAACCAATCTCCCCGTATTGTCCGCTTTAGAATAAGACAGAAAGTTCAGACAGATATTTCTTTCTAGAAAATGACAAGTATCCCGGCAGCTTTGTTCAGATGCAAAAAGAACAATGCTTTAAAAGCTGCCTCTTGACTCTACATAGAGATCATTGAATGAACAGATAGAACAAGAAAAGAGAAAATTTAGATATTATGGGAATGAAATGCTTAATGACAATGGGCAATTTTCACATCACTCAGTAAACTGAGGATCTATTCAGCCCTTATTTATGGCATGAGTTATTTTGAATTTAACTTGAAAAAAAAAACCAAAATAGAAGACGTGAAGGAATAAGAATCTTATCTTTAGTGATACAGGAAATAATAAACCTATCAAAAACTTTGGCGGGAGAAAGTGACTACCTTGATGGAAAAGGTGGTACAGAGCCACAGAGATTCACCACTGTTGAGTGGGATGTTCTATGTTCTTTCCTTCACAACTACATCAAAGATCTTATTGAAGGGGTACCACCACATTTGGGACATACGAGATGAGCTGACCTCTCTCATCAAGAATGAAATTCTTCTTTTTAATATATTACTTTAGTTATTGGATAGAAAAACTTTTGGGTACTGAGTCATTGGCTTGAGAACAGGGACAAAGATGGAAAATATGTCCCTTCACTGGTTTAGTTTGCTTAGGAGAGAAAAATGTCTTTGAAAATTAAGTACTGTGTTCTTCTTAAAAGGAGACAGATATCCCTTTTATTTGAAATGGAAAGTGTACTGGTGAATTAGCTTTTCTTCAGTTTATGACTATTTATATAATGTTCACCTGATATTTCGATAAATATTTGTAGATTGACAATGTCAATAACAACATTCCCTTTCCAAAAAGATTTTTCAGTTGCATATTCTTTCCTATTTATTTATTTGCACCCTTTTCCCCTCCTTCTCTCTATTTTTTATGGTGAGGGAAAACCTTCATTTTCTACTATTTGGATTGTTGCTGTTGTTTTTTTTTTTTAAGAGAGATAGTTCAAATCAGTACCTTAAAGTAACTTTAAATACATGATTCTGCATATGGCTTAGTGTGGCAGACGCCATGATTCTCCTGCCCGAGATGGACTTAGGTTAGAATCTTTCCCCGTAAGCCACGACCTTATGGTGCTACACAGATTTAACAGAAATGGGTTAATCAAGATGTGGAAGTTAGCCAATAAGAGGCTAGAACTAATGGGTAAGGCAGTAATATAATTAATACAATTTCTGTGTTGTTATTTCGGGGTTTAAGCTGGCTGGGCAGACGGAATCTGGATGGCGGGCTATGCTGGGCAGCTGGGAGCCAGGCGGGACACAGCCGGCTCCATTTTACTACAGGTTAGTACGATTGAGAACATAGTCCCTAGGCTTTATATGGTGGCATGGCTGTCTCATTAGACAGGGCAAATTTACTGCCAAGAAAAATGGAGTTTGGCAAAAACAGATGAACCTTCCATGTTACCATCTATTTTATTATCCTCAATTCTCTGGCAATAGGGACATGTCTTCTTTACTCATACTTCAATGGGGTCTACTAGAACCACAGAAACAATTTTCTGGATGAAAAATGATTTCCAAGAAATTGGGCTTTGATAAACACACTTGTAATAAACTACATTTGCAAGGTGAGATGATAGGATTTCACCTTGTGTCTTCCAGAGATAGCTTCAAGGACCAGAAACATTTCAAATATGCCTGTTTAAGAAAATTCCTGAAGCAATTTTTGCTTCCTTCTCCGAGTGGTGCTGTGCTACTTGTTTATGGAGGGTTTGATTTAGCCAGTTCTCACTGAAAAGCAGCAACGATTCAAATAGGGAAAGTACTGAAGCCAATCCCCTCATTTATTCCTTCTAGGAGAGGGGTAGGCTGTGCACTTTATGGATGTGAGTTCACCTTCAGATTATAATCATTGACTTTTGGCCTATACTATTTAAATGATTTGGTGAGAGGTTTGGGTTTCCATGCTTTCTCTCAGGGATAAAAATAGACATTTGGGAATTGTGAAAGAAAACACACTACGGCATCATTATTCACCATGTAACTGAGCTGATACCGGCAGCCCATTCTCATTTTGTCTAGACTTAGACAAAAGGAGGTTTCACTTTTAGATCCATGGAGAAATATATTCAGATTTGTGTTCTTTTCTTTTTTCATGATCAAAACAGTCACATTTCAAAACAGACGAAAGTATTACAGACTCTTACAAAGTGTGGCTGCAAAACACATTATGCTGTGTGAGCCCAGTTTCATTCCTAGAGACAAAGGAGTAGACAGAAGAAGGACATATTTTCACCTAATAGTATCATTTCTGTCCAGGCTGAAGACTAGCGTTAGAATCTTGAGTGTTCAGTAAACACTTAATTCTTTGTTATAGTGTACCATGTGTTTTCTTTATTTATTCCTATATATCTAAACTAATGAGTTTGTTAGATTAAAAAGGTACTGATGTGAGAACCAGCTTTTTGTTTTTCATGCCTCCAGGATAAACTTCTTTTCCTTTGCTCTAAGGCATGTGAGAGAATCAACCTCTTATCTACATGCTACTGGAAAGTGTCCTGTTTATTTCTCTGGCTGTCCTAAGATCTCGTTGACATTTTCCCAGGAAGTCAGCAGCGCAGTGGCCAGGCCAGCCCTCCAGACATCTGCTCACCAGCTTCACTAAAGGTTCTAGGCAATGGAGGAGCCACAGGATAGACACAGATGATTTTGTGATGGCTAAGAACAGCTTGACTGGAAGAATGCCTTGGCATGTCTTCCACTAAGACAGCTTATGAAAGGGAAATCATTTAGCAAAGACAGTTAATGAGACTATTATGAACAAGAAGTTGTGTAATAAAGTCATTGGAAATGACAAGCATGGAGATGCAAGGAATTAGCCACTTGGTAAGAGTTAGCAGAAACCTTGTGAGCTTACAACAATATTATGCTCTTGGGGAATCCTAAAAGTATTATCTTCTTTTGGTCTAGGACAACTTCTTAAGAACAAGCAAGGCTTTTTGTTGGTTTATTGTTTTTTTTTTTTTATTCTCATTTGATGGCTAAGTTTGCACTAGCTTCTACAGTTTCATAGTAAACTTGGTAATGGGGTAGAGACTAGCTTTTTTGGACTATTTCAAGATGATAATAAGGTCAGCAAGATCCTACAAACTGTGAGGGTCCTCTTTGCTAAGAACAGCAGGGGAGAAAGCTAAGCAGATGGGAGAAAATCCCTTTGTGAGCTTAAGTACTTCACAGTGTGACAGAGCACCAGTCTCAGGGCAGTGTGGTCGGTTATTCAATAACTGAAGTGCCACCCTTTAATGAGAAATGAAAAAGCCAAAACTCAGACAGTCCTGAGAGATGCTTAGTGCATTGCTTCTACTTTGATGGAGTTGGCTCATTAATTAACCATACTATGCATGGCTAATGACGAGAATCATTGCAATGGATGAGACTGCTTTTTCTTTTCTTTTTTTAAGAACATAAGAAAATAACAGACCGTCAAGAGTATAGAAAAGAGAGATAGGATTGAATGAGATTGGGCTAGTTTTGAATCCTATCTCCAAGTAGTCATAACAGGAAAGAAATTTTCCTTCACAGAACTTTAGTTTTCTAACTTTAAATATAGAGTAATATCCACTTCTCACTGGAAATGTTAGCATTAAAATAAATGAGATTAATTTTATTTCAATCCGTTGGAATTTAAAAAGAAAAGTCATCAAGGAAAATCCATTTGATTACACAATCAGGTAAGATAAGACTTTGTGTCCATTAGCAGATGGCAGGGGTTTTAAAGAAGAATCACAATGCATTTCTGAATATATCCAAATGGCAAGTGATTAGCACTGTAGGTTTCGTTAGAAGCCAAATTAAGCTTCTTTCCCATGCTATGCACTGTTATGCAGGATGCATGCTCTGGGCAGATTTCACGCATTTTTGTCATTGGGTTGGCATAACTGTCAAATGCCAGATTTGAAAAATGAGGCTATCTACAGATGCTCGCATAATACAGTTAAGCAGAGAAACAAAAGTTAAAATATGCCCTGGCCAGTTCTGTATGCTAGATAGTTCCAGTTTCTGCTTTTTGGTTCCCTCTCCTCCCCATTCCCACTGTTCTGGAAACATATAGACACCTATCTACACCTACTAAAGTTTCCTTGATCGCCAGTTTCTGGATTCAGCTCAGTGAATGAGACCCTCTACACAAACTAGTAGATGAGAATGAAATAGGAGAAAGCAAACCCCCACCCCCTCCCCCCTTGTGGTTTTGTCCCAGGTTGGTTGTGTCTGGAGACAGAGTCCCGAGTTTTTGAAGGCCAGTCCTCATCATACCACTTCACTGTTATTAGAGTCCATCTTTCCCTCTGCACTCTGGGGCAAGAGTGGTGACAGTTCCCACTGCATTGTCCACATATGTGTGTTATGATGAAATATTTGCATCTGTCAATGTTTCAGAACAGAAAGGATCAAATATTGGCAATTTCATATGCAATGTAATCATTATATCATTAAACTGTTTTGTAATTGACTTTATAGCAACTGAATTTCAGCATCATGCGAATAGTAACTAGCTAATATTTCTATTTCCCCAGTTGACTAAAGTGTAGACACATTTAGAAAGTATTATGAGGAGCACAATCTAAGAGAAAAAGAAAGAATGTTAAAGACAGGTGTGAATTTCATAAGCAACCCTCAGGAAAATTTTGGCAAAAGGAATCCATGGCAGTTCTAGGCGATAGAGCCAAATGACAAGTTCTCAATAATACATAGAATAATGGTGCACATGACATGAGTTTCATGAATGTCTGTCTGGTAGACCTTAAGTTATTATTTTTATTTCTTTATGTCAATATGGATCTTTTCCAAGTATGTAGACATAGAACTTGACCATGTTTGTGTGATTTATTTGAGTCCATGCACAAGGGCTTACAGCTGAGGTGACTGCAAAAGCACACCCTAAGAGAATAACAATCGCTTTTTTTTTTGTCCATATATAATAATCAGTGGCAAACTGGGATTTACGGAAAACCACTGATGTGGCACGTCTAGGATTATTTGTATTCCCAAGAAGTGCTCAGCATTATTTCCACAGATATTAGTAGATCATTGTCACTGATAAATCATTGGGTTGTCATAAAACATATGATTCATTGCATAATTCTTACTTACCTATGTTTCAAAGATCCCCCCACCCATTTAACGTGTAACAATTACGTTCATGAATCACTGATAGGCTTTCTTAATGTAAAACTCAACATCAGAATTAATTATGATTATACTTTAACTAACTAAGTCACACTTTGGCATTGTGCTTAATATTCATAGGTACTTAATATTTATAAAATTAAAATCAAAACCCAATAGTGCTTACTGGATCCCGTCGCACCAGATCACCGTTGGGCACTACCTCAACCAGGTGGATGATGATGATGATAGAGTTTAGAATGTAAGTGAGAAACATGTTCTTGTGCACCGTCACCCTTTGGCATCTCAGGCTCCTGGGAGAAAAACAATAAGAGATTAAACAGAAAGGACTGATAAAGCAACAAGACACAGAGAATCAATTGCTAGCATTAAAAGTGTATTTTCAATTATAATGATCAGAACACAGCAGAGCAATCACAACATGAGATTAATTTGGGGATGTCTCTTTATTTCTCAGTTGCCCTTCACCATGGCAAATAAATCATCATGACTCACAATAGTTTTCATTAAAAGGCATGATGCTAAAACCCCACCTTTGAATTCTTTTTTAAAATAAAACCACAACAAAAGTGAAAGAATAAAAAATATTCAAAATTATAATCACACAAAATAAATGTAGCCATGGCTCAAAGTGCTAGGGGCCATTTTTTTGAGTCCTTGTTTTGGTAGAGGATTAGTATCTTGCTAAGGATGTGCTCTCCCCTTGGGCTAATTATCTCTAGTATTATCAGGGTAATATTTTAATGAAAATTATATTAGCATTCTATTATTCAATCTATAAGTCACTATATATTCAAATGCATGTAACATACCTTAAACATAGAGAATTATTTGGATTTGGAACTCAAGGAAAGCTCTCCAGAATTTGTGTTATTCTCCAGTCATTATTAGTACCAAACACAATAATGATGATAGCAATGATAATTATACCAAACACTTATATTGCATTTATTTTGTGTCAGTCAATAATTTAGGTACCAGATTATCCATACTGATACTTTTTAGGTTTCTGTGTTACTGTGGTGTTACAATAAAGAACGCACATGTGGCTTACTTTAAATTTACACTTGTAACACAGGAGATGAGGCATAAATTATGGATGTTTTATTTTAATAAAGGTTCATTGTGTATATAAGCTTTTACTGTGGGATAACCCTTCTCTACTCTGTGAGTATATGTTGTTCTTATTGGTTAACAAAGAGGCTACTTTGGCCTATAGCAAAGCAGAATATAGCTAGGCGGGAAAGCCAAACTGAATATAGGTAGAGAGAAGGGCGGAGCTTGAATAGAAATGAACCAGCAGCCTAAGAAGCATGATGCCAGAAGACTGATTAAAGCCAGGGAAACATAGCCATAGATTAATAGAAATTTGTTAATTTAAATGTAAAGGCTAGTTAGTAATTAGCCTGAACTTTAGGACAAACAGTTTGTAATTAATACAAAGCCTCTGAGTGATTAGTTAGAAGCGACTGTGGAATGGGGAGGGACAGAGAAACCTCAATTTACAGCATTTCGAACTTATTTTGATTTGAAACATATGTAGGTGTTTTCCTGAGTCTGGAGGGGTTGGGGATGCAATTGTGTGTATATGAGTGTGGAGATCAGAGGTTAATATTTGAGTCTTCTCTGATTGCTCTTTACTTTTTGGGACATAGTCTCCCATTGAGTCTGGAGCTTGCCATTTCAGCTAGATTGAGTGGACACTGAGGACACTGAGCCTCTAGCAACCATATGTCTCTCCTGATGCCTTAGTGCTGGGGCTACAGACGAGCTGTACCTGGATTTTTACATGGGCGCTGGGAACCTCTGCTCAGGTCCTCTTGCTTTCACACTAAGCTCTTTACTCACGAGCCATGTTTCCAGTTCCAAGAGTTCGTAATACAAAATATAGTTATTTAAAAGATTTTTATATACATTCATTTAAAGAGGATATGATGCCTTAAATAGTAAGATTATTTTTGCAGTGTTTTTCTCATATTTGTTTCTGCTTTAATTGTTCATGTATTAAAGGAACAAGTACACCATTTGAATTAGGTTAGGCAGAGACATCATGCTGTGATGGCTTATTTTTTTTTATAATAATACCATTGTGTCTTCAAATCTCATCTTTCTGGACTCCTATCTGTGAAGTCATAGCAGATGTATATTGCCAGACAATATCCTTAGGCTATTTCACCTATTTTGACTTTTGTATTTGTCAACTATTGGTGATTGGCATATCTAAGGAGGAAATATTTACATGAACAAAATAAATAATACCTCTCCACAAGCTGGGAATTCTACAGAATTTCCACAGCACCTATTTATGTCCATGTCAGAATTTTGGCTGCTGTTCAGGTATTTAGCTCTAATTTTCTCACAGAGAACAAACAGACTTCTCATTTTTCCTCAGCAGTCTTATTTTATACAACAAAATATAGAAGAACTTAAATTTTATACTGAAGCTAGTGTAAACATTTAGGTGAAAGATACTATCCCAGAATATAGGACTTTTATAAAAGGGTAATGCAGTACCTCCTGCCTTTATTCTAGAGAATTATTTTCTAATATTTATCATGTCACAATCTTACCACATGTTAATGTCTCACATATCCTATGGATTCATGCTATAAAATACAAAATTATCATACTAAATTTCCCCACTATGGTGAAACTTTCTCTCTTCCAAGTTAATAACTTCATCATAAGTAATACAACCAAGTATATAGATACAACTTTAGGTTAAATCCTTCACTGGAATTTTGTTCCCAATTATCTTAGAAAGTTATTGTTTGAACAACAACTAAGAAGGTCAATAAATTGGCACTGGGCAATGAACTAAGTTCTTTCAGAAGCTTTATTTGACCTTACTTGATTGAATCAAAGTCACAGAGAAAGTCAGAATGCACTCTTCCTTCTCAGTGGGATGCTCTCATATATTGCCGGTCCTACTTATGTTCTGGTTAAATTCACTTATCATACAACTCATAATTAGGTTAGCTGCATTTGAACTTGAGGATGTGTGAGTAAAGAAAAGAGAGGATCTTTTCTCATCTGTCCACAGTGGAACCTTAGCTGTGTCAAGGGAATTTTTATTGTATGATCACAGGGCCCTTATGGGTTTGCAAAATTAATATGGGAAGGAGACACATTGCCTTTGAGGATGATAAGGAATAGATCTTTCTCTCTTTAGAGTAGAGATCAAAGTATGTTTAGCTCATTTCAGTTTTCTTGCTAATTTATCATGCTCCCACAATCCCCATAACTTTACTCTTTCAAGAGTTACTGTTATTTATGTAAGTGAAAAATGACGATGATAATAGTAATAAGTAATGAAGGGTGGCACTTCAAGAACTTTTGTATGATATTGTCTTGCTGAGAATAAAGATGCAAAATAAAGTTGACCCTAAAACAAAAACAAAGCGGTATTTTAAATGTGCTTACTTGAAAAACAGGTAGATCCCCAGGGAAGTAATCAAAGCAGCAATCGACAAAGAATGACCCACAAGAGCCAGGTAGTACAGGGCATATGCATTCTAGAGCAGAAAGAGTTGGAAAATCATTTAACAAGATAAACTGTGAATTGGAGAGAAACAGCAGTTTCTATTTCTAAATGTAGGCATAAATCAATAAAGGTTTACACCTTAAAATGCATCTTAAAATTATAACAAATATTTCAGAGGATGAAATTATTTATTCTATATTAATGGTGTACATAGAAACAAACTTTCAAAGGACCACTTTCACTTTCGAAGAACAAAATTTCTTGACACAAAATCATTTAAAATATTGCAGAAGTGATTTTTGAATAAATTAAAAGTTATTATCCCTAATCTTTGTAAACAATCTAGGTGGATTTTAAGTCCTGAGGTCTTGTATTCAGCAACAGGTATGTCAAATTCACTTAAGTGTAGATGAATAATCTTTCCAGATTCCTCTGAACCCTGAAACTTAGAACAACTCAGAGAGATTAGGGAGGTTGGTGGCAGAGCTTTTCACTTTTATTTAACTCTAAATTCAAGGAGATAATACCTTTCTATATCAATTTAAGTAAAATGAAAAATTTCCATTAGTGTTTTCTTGGCTGAAGAAGCCAACGTTCTCCTTGTAAGCAATTTGCTAATTCTATCCTTTTGATGGCCACAATTAATTGATTTCTGTTCTCTTGTTGTTATGTCAGCGTACTCAAAAGAATATTTTCCTTAGTAAATTCAGAACATTACAGTTTCTTTTTTCACATCTGGTACCTGAGAGTATTTCTTCTCACAGCCATATCTTTCTTACATGTGGTCAAGTATTTGAGGAGGTCAAACAGCAGTAGCGAGAGTCATTTATTGGTTTGTATTGCTCCTAACACCCTAACTAACATAGTCATATGAACCTAATTAACATGCACTCATGAAATTCCCTACATGGTTATATCACTTCCATCAAACTTCATTAGCTGACTAGTTCTCCATTAGAGAATAAACATATATCTATGATGTGGAATAATTCAATGTTTTGTAAAGGGGCCAAAAAACTTTGGTGACCTCATCTGATCTTCAAGGTGTCCCACTAGTCAACTGGTCTTTATTTACTTTGGTTTTGTTGTTGTTATTTTTTTTTCAGTTTTAATAAATGAAAACATTTATATGCTTCTGAACTTTTCAAAAGCTAAACAAAGCATGAAGTGCTTTTAGTTTCTGACTTAATGCACAGGTCTCTCTTTGAAGGAAATGATTGGTCCATGTGGTAGCTAGCAGGATCCTTCAGAAATTTTCTTTACAGCTGAATATCAATGTCATTTCTCCCAGCCCTCACAGTAAAGGAGCTAGTGGTAGATTTAGTAATATCTTCAGATTTTTAATGTAGCTAAAGACAAAATAGCATATGTTTCCCTCCTCAAGGGACTTAAATAAGAGTTTTAAAGCCAAGATATTATTAAAAGTATTTCACAGCCTGTAAGGCACAAGTATTATCAAATTGGAGTAAACACCTCTGGAAATTATCTGTACTGCCGTCAATATATAAGTGGATCAATGGGAAGCTTCACCATATGCAATAGTAAAATTGAGATCATATCCAACATGTGTGTTAAGAGGATGTAACTTTAACTTGTTGATTTCTGAAAACTGGAGGTTATGGAACTCTCTCAGGAGGAGCAAGATATTAGTGGGTCCCTTAAAAATGCTGCCTAATTTTTGGCACCAAAGGAAATCCCATTATGAGCTGTGTATAAAGAATTATCTTTATCATCACTGGCCTAATTTTACATTCAAACAGAAGTATTGCTACTGAGTACCAACAAGAAGGGAAATGCTATTTTCTCTAATGTCTTTAAGAAACCCTATTTCCTTACATAGCAATCTGTTGGTCTTTTGCTTGTTGGTTTTTGGTAACAGATATTTCATAGTTTTGCGTGCATTTCTATGTACAAAAAATGGCACTCTCATCCAATACTAAAATTTTAAGTAGAGCTTACATGCAGTTTCTCAGAAGTGAAAGCATTACACAGAGTATAGTTGGACCAGGTTCGATTGCTGTCGGGGTGTCTGAACCATTCTCCATTTTCATCACAGTATTTTGAAGCCTTTTCTGTTAATGGAACAGAATGGTAGTGCATTAATATCTCAAATCTAAAGAAGAAAAGTAATAGTCTAAAGCTCACAAGCCATTCCTAAGAGTGAATCAAATTGTAGAACACAAACATAGAGATAACATGGGACATCTTGCCACTTTGGCATTTACTGTGATAGAGTGAGTCTAGGTACAGGGTCTCAGAAGCCTCCTTGGTAAATGCTCCTGTTTACTCTCTACCACATTACTGTAAACTATGTCCTCTTCAGAATCCAATACTGAACTCACTTGTTCACTATTTGCTTTTGTGCTGTATATGTGTGTGTGTGTGTGTGTGTGTGTGTGTGTGTGTGTGTGTATGTTCCTGTGTGTGTGCGGTGTGTGCAGAGCACAGAGGTAGGTGTGTTGTAAATTTTCTCACTTGTTTTCCCTCTTATGCTTTGGGATATGATCTCCTAATGAACCTGGAGCTTGCCAATTTGGATAACGTGGACGTATCTTTCTGCCTCTGCTTTCCCAGCACTGGGATATGAGGGTGTGCCTCCGGGATGAGATTTTAATGTGGGTGTTGGGGAACAAACTTACATCTTCCTGCCTTTACAAACTTGCTGATTGAGACTCCTCAGTCCACCCCCATCTGTCTTATACCAAGCACTTCTTCAAACACGAAACCTCTTGACATTTCCCTGGAGTGTTTTTGTGATACTAAGATGGAGCTCTATGTCAACAAAAAATCCTAAGGAGTTGAAATGCGTTGAAGACAAATGTCTTTTTCTTTAGACGTGATTTTGACTCTTAAGCTAATATGGATCCATCTAAAAACTAGACTGAAAAAACAGACCTATGACTGGAAATCTCCACTTTGCTTATCAAAACCTTGCCTTTAAGTTAATATTTATAGCTACTTTGGCAAGAGCTCATGGCTAGTTTTGAACCGGCTTACTACTCTCAACTGCAGAACAGCTTTTTTCTTCCAGTCAAGTCACCTTAAATGAAGTTGCCGATCAAGATAAATGAATCGCCATGTGTTGGACAGAGATAATAAGGGCTTGAAGGATTCTCATCCTGCAGCAGTGTAGTTTCAGTTACAGGCACGCAGCTCAGAATCCTCCGTCATACAGCACCTTCCAGAACGAGATTCCTGGAAGTGTCTGGCCTACACTGTTTTTTTTTTTTTCCACATTATTTTTAAAAGAAGCCCTTGTAATTATACTTTGATTATATCTATTGTTCTGGGATGGGATTTTGGCTTTAATAAGTGAGATCTTTCCTTGAAGAAAGCCCCTAACGTATTTTCCAAATATTGCCTCAGGGAAAAGTTCATATCTGCTTTTATGGAGATCTAGAGAAACTTAAACACCTTTGGCTGGATCAGAATGCTTTGACTTTTGCAAAAATACCTCATCTTTTTCTAGAAACTGATATATTGTGTCTCTAGCTGATCCCATCTAGATTCGTTTTCTCATCTGGACCTCTTTTATAACTGAAGTTTATGTATCCTTCTCAGCGTCTTCTGGATTTAATTCAGTGGGACAGATCTTTCTTTTTCTTTGGTGGCTGAGTATGATTTTTCTGGCTCTCACCAGGCAGTTTCCGTAGTAAGTAACTACCCCCACTAACCCTTTGGTGTCTGCCTTCTCAAACTCATCTGTTGTACGCTGCTTCCTAAAGCAAGCTGTTCAGTATAGTTAATTGGCCTGCCAAGCCCCTAATCACTTCTAGGCCTGGATTTTCTTCATCTTTTATTAGATTCAATTTGCCCAATGCCATTTTCTACTCACATTTTTTTTCTGTATAGTTCTGGACTGAGGCTGTGAGAATCTACCCATATGCCACTGTACTATTTCTAAGAATTGATTATGGAACTACCTAAATTTCAGATCTCTATGCATGACAGTATTAAAATAAGTGACATTAACCCTTTAACCTCCCATGTCATTTAGAACCTGATCCTCCTAGACTGTCATTCTACTTAAGCATTCTGTGTTGGCATCTACAATATGTATGTGACAGGATCAAGACCTGAAAAAATCAACATGTCTTCTCTTAAAAGTTATGAATATACAATCTGTACAAGTTTGCACAAAGATTAAGAAATGTTTAATTCTTAATTGAGGGATGTCAAGATTATATGCTGAGCCAGAGTCGGCGCCGTTTTGTGTTAGAAACTGTAAGTATAAAAGGATAATCATAGTAAGAAAACACGTTACAACGTGAAAGGTGATGTCAACGTGAAATATTGTGTGTAACTTTCATAGTTCAGGGGTGCATTTGGTTCTACATGTCCACTTAACACATTTTTAGTCATAACAAAAATCATAAATGAAACTAAGACCTTACCAGTCACGTCAAAGTCCGGAAAGTAGTCTGGGCAGTTCTGAAAGGCCGTCACTCCGGCTGGTGTGTCGTCCCAGCAAAGCCACCCGTCCCAGGTACGGTTGCAATATAGGCCTGGGAGTGTAGAGAGAAGTTGACATTGGAAGATGCGACCTAACGACAGGACTGTGTAGAGGGAGCTGTCTTCATAAGGAGGGCTGACCCTACCACTGCAATCAAGACTAACCAGACTTCAAATGGGCCGTTTTTACTTTGGAAATAAACTTTCAGATGATTTTAATATATGTGGAGAAATATCTCACTGGATGACAGGCAGGTTCTTGTTTTGCTTTGTAAGAAGTTCTGAGGTTGGTTTCTTATAAAAGAAGGAACCCCAAATATTGCGTTTCTGTCCATTTTATTTAATTGATGAGGAAATAGAACGTGTTGCTCAGAAATCGTCAAATGGGATCTGAGGTATGTTTATAAGTTTTTACTTATAGAAAATTAACCTTTTAAAAAGTGTTTACCCAAGAAGCTGGATTTAAATTGTAACATGCAAGTCAAGGAACGTTCAGCATTGCAGTTTGAAGAAAAACTCGGTGAGGGCATTATTTATCAAAATTCATGACACAAATTAATTCCTCAAAAATCTGAAATAAATTTACATAGAGATGAGGATATTTTCTAATTTAGTAAAATACATCAGTATGACGCATCTAATAAACTTTTTGTTTAGTTATTACTTAAAAAACTGTACATTAGTAGAGTATACTTAATCATTTCTCCCTTGCTAAGTAGCTTTGTTTTAGAGTGTTTAAAGTTATGCAAAAGTCTTAATTGAATTTTTTAAGTGTTTCAGAGACAAGGAAGAGAATTAAAAGGCCATTTTAAGTTTGGCTAACAAACATTCTTCATTTTTATTTTTCTCTGGGGTTTCCACAGCAGTAGACTACCCTTAGCCCTGAAAATATTTAGGCTGTTTCAAAGAAGAAGGACATAGATTAACAATTCTCCCGGAGGCAAACTCTTTCCTCTTCTTATTCCCCATGGGACTGGGGGTGGGGTAGCAAGAGAGAAAAGATAGCAGAGGTTGTCAATGAATTGACATAGAAGGAAAGATGTGCCTAATTAATCCAAACAAGACAGGGGTTGACCAGGTTCTGCCTCAGGCAGTCTCTGCTCATCTCTTCCCATTTCCCCGCCATCATTCAGTCCTGTATTGTTCCTGCTTATTAGGTGTGAGTGCTATGTTATTGTTGTAATTCTGTCGGAAGGGCAAATGACAGCCAAAATGATGTTAGACGAGGTCGGGGGAAATCATTTCTGCTGCACAAAAGAGACAAGCACGTCATAATGCGGGGACTGCGAATCTGTTCTGTTCCAGCTCTCCATCACTGTAGACCGTAGGAAGAAACGCTCTTAAATGTTTCACACATAGGTTCACATGGCTTCTCTTACCTTCTCCTTCATAAGGGGGCAGCTCCTGTAATCTGTCATAGCAGCCGTACTGGGCTTCCAGCAGCTTCTTGCGCCCAAGGGTGCGCAGAAATGCCTCATTGGTAGGGCTGGGTTCACTGAGATTGGTAGGGGCCTGAACAGCTGGAGTTGGGCTCTGTGTAAAAGGTAAAATCATTACTTAAAAAGCAGGTTATAAAGTAACACGTAAATAAAAGTGATGATTTTAAAAGTATAAAAACTTTTTTATTTTATAAGCAACATTTATGCATAATTCCACAGAAATATTCTATACTAAATGTGTTACATTTCACATTCATATTTTATCCATTTATATTCGTACCAATATCTATTTGCTATTAAGAATATAAGGCAACCACACACACTCACACACACCTTGATCATCTCCTATTTTAATTTCATTGTCTTTGGAAAGTTTACACATAAACAAAGCAAATAATTTTATTTCTGAAACATCTCCATTATTAAGCCAACTTTTCCATCTTTTGGAATCTTAAGAATCATAGCTCACATATTTAAAAACGTAGAAATGGTGGAATAAATATGCTTCCCTTTTGTAAATATTTTGCTCAGGTTTAGATTGTATGCTCTGCCAAAATTTGCCTCATTTATCCTTCAGAACAATCCAAATAATAGTCTTTAAGCTCTTCATATTGGCTCCACGAGCACTTGACCTGCACCCGGTCATTCATGTTCAGTGAGGAAAGCAAAGGTAATACTTAAATGTTTATATTGGTACATCAGGGTTCAGAACAAGTTGACTTTGTTTTCCATTTCATCACTGCCTCAGGTCTTAGCTTCTTATAAGTTGTGTTTTTGAACATGTGTGTATGTGTGACTATTTACTGAAAATGACAAGCCAAGCATTACTGAGGATGCAGTGTTGAAGCACACAGGTGTGGATCCTGCTCCCGTGGAGCGTACAGTCTAAAACACCAGTGCTGCGCATGCTCCTGACACGGGTCAGGAGGAGCGGGGATGGCATGGAAGCAGGAGCCGGGACGGGTTGTGCTGATTGGCGTCGACTCACACTCACCATTCTTCCAATACTGAAACAAACTCCAGTGAACTTGGTTTGGAGCTTGGTTCAGTAGAGGTTGTTTCAACACTGAAAGAATAAAATCAGAACCTCTGTTGTCAGATGAACCACGGCATTCTGGACCTGCTCCTGGTCTGGTCCTTGCTTGAACACTGAAGGTGGGATGTTCCCAGTGGTTCCTGAATCTGTCAATGGCTTTCTTCCTAAAATTACACGCACCTTGGGTACTCCATTGACAGATGGATGAATGGATAGATAGGCAGATAGAAATGTGTAAATGCAGATAGACATATATGACATATTTCTAATCATGAAATTAGTACTGCTTAAAACAATATATTTACAACTTTCGTATTGTTAATTAAACTTTTCTAATAATTGCATGCAAATAAATTACTAATGAGATAGCATTATTTTCAACAGTAAGAAGGAAAAATAAAGCCAGCAGTGATACCATGAAACAATCAGACAATATGGAAGATGTGAAGAGATTCTACTAATTTTAAATATTGTGCTTATGCTATCACGATGCCATGCTTACAAAGGTGACAAGGAGACATGAGCATGTTACATAACCCGCCTACCGATCTGCCTACCAACACCTTGATTGTTGTTCTAGGTAGCAGTTCAGCTGTCATATATGTGGTGTCATTCCAGAGGATTGCAGAAGGTATCATCACACATATCACAACCAAGCTGCCACAGAGCAGTCAGCAGGTGAGGCATTACACTTTTGTATTTTTGCAGTAAATACTCTAAATGTCTCCCTTACGCCAGGTCCTGTAGTATGTTCTCAAAACTCAGCAGCAAGTTTCTGCCCCCATGGAGCGTACATTCTAGAAGATTTAATTCATACTGAACATGAAGGACGAAAGAAAATATCTCAAATAAAACGACTACATGTTAAGGTAACTCCTAATTTGATGTGGGACAATCAGTTTTTTTTTTTTTTTTGAGGGGTTACCAGTGGTTTCTAGAACGATTGTAACAGAGTCTGTTCAGCCTAGAATGTTCAAAACAGTTCACTTCTGCTTAGTTTTTGCTCTGGATCCGTGCTACTGTGCTGAAGACAGCACTGCATGTAATTGTATCAGGCACAATTGCTCACAAAAGACTAGGCATTCATTGACTTTCTAAACATTTAATTGAGAGGAAAGTGTTAAACAGCCTATTTGAGTCATTACTAACTTTAACATATGAAATGATCCCATTATAACCCATAAATTAGAACAATTAAAGTAGTAATTGTAAGAAAGAATATTAGCAAGGTTTAGAAATTGGCATAATTAATAAGATTTCCATGCCAATATCCTTATCACTGAATGTATATGCTACAATTACTTATGGTTTTGAGTTATGTTTTTTTCTGTATAACTAAGGATGAGGCACAGTGCTCTAGTGTGTTAACCCTGTTTTTCTACTGTGATCAGATGCCTGTTTGGTGTTCTATTTTCTGGGGGAACACAACTACGTAGACAAAGAATAACAAAAATTAAAATACTTCTGCAAGAATCTTGTTTCTGCTGTGTTTTCCTCGGTATTGCCACCGTTGCCGGTGTCATCCTCCCAGCATTGCTAAAGAAATTTTCACTAGTTTTAAATAATGTGCTACTTTGGCAGATTATTAAACTAAGAGGTACAAAATGATTGCTAGACATCCCATAAACATTTATTTGATCTACAAACATTCCCTTTTAATTAGATTCATCTTTACCGAAAGGCAGTATTTTTTTCTTTACTTATACAGGTGAAGGAGTCTAGGTGGACTTGCAAACCAGTCACTATATGGTAAAGAATAGATAAATGATGTTCTGGAACCCATTTCAATCCTTGCTTGGGTACAGAGTATGAGATTTTAAATGATATTTATTGGCAACTGTGATTCAGCCTTCAATGTTGTTCTAATATGGCCTTCATTGCTCATCTCCCTTTTAGATAATACTGAAGGTCATGTGATGGCATGTTGATACAAACAGACATTGATAGTGTCTTCTAAAGTAATTAAACTTCTAACTAGCTAAATCTTTATGAATAAAGCAATATGAAGTTATATAATATGCCAGTGCTTCCTCAGATACTGAAGAGTCGTAGTTTTGATCAGAAATATATCGGAAATCAGTCACTAGACTGATGGAATTTAGATTTTTTTCTTTTTTTTTCCTTTCTTTTTTCTTTCTTTTTTTGTGGCATGCACCACAACTACTCAGCGGAATTTGGATGTTTTAAAAGTATAGAAGAGTTCAGAAACCACAATTCAAACTCATATTTGAAAACCACGCAAAGATTCAGGAAAATTCTCAACTTTCTGTACTATGGAGGTGACTCAGTTTCTTATTGACTTTTCCAAACAAGTGGAACTCAATTGTCTAGATAAACTATGATGATATTTAAAATGATCAAAAGTTCAAAGGAAAGACTTGTTAACAAATGTGAGGAAAAATGACAGTTTGAAGAAACCAAGTTTTGGATTCCTTGCAATTGTCAGTTCATCAACACTCAGACACTCTTCTCTACTCTGCACACTTATTAACACAAGTGGAATACTTTTCTCCACTTACGAGAAGAAGCAGGAGCAGCAGAGTGAACCGGTTCACCAAATGGAACCTCAACCTCGGTTTGCGAAGGTTCCCCCTTCTCCTAGAAATATATAAAAGTAACAAAGATTTAAAAATATATATAGATTAGATATCTTTACATCATTCCCTCTTTAGACACACTAAATATAACATATGGAAACAAGAATATTATGCCCACGACATACTTGCAGGTACATGTTACATTTGTCCCTTCTGTTAACCAGACTGGTGTCCTTAAGACACTATTAAAAATTTCTGATCATATCTATTAACGTTTTTCAGCTCAAATGAGATTTCCTGGATTTAAAATGTTTTAAGTTGAATGAACAGTTTAATACAGGTTATAAGAAAGAAGGAAAGATATATAACTGACCATATGGGGGCAGGGAGTCAGGGGAAATGTGTATGAATAAGATAACCAGGTCATGAAATACATTTTAGAATATCAAGAAGTATATAGGTACAATTTTAGCACTAACTTTATAATAGCACTAACTAGTATAATTTATTATTATTTCTCAAGTTTAGCAAACCATGTGTATTATGCTATAAAACAAGCAATAGGAAACAAAATACAATACTTACTAGAATGTTCACCAGATATTTAAATCAGGCCATTAAAACTTTTTTCACTGAGATAATTTCAGTATTTTTTATTACTAATCTAAAAGGCTAATTATTACAGTTGGTATATGAATAAAACAAATAATACATATACAATGTATTTTTTGAAGCTTAAATATAACAATAAATATGAAGATTAAACTTATATAACAACTTTGCATTTCATAACTGAAATACAGGAATTCTAAGAAATCGAGAACCATCAGCTGACTTGAATAGTATGTGTCAACAGTGGGAACTGGTGAATATTGAAATGGGGCCATCAGGAAGAACTCATTTCTCTGGCCATCAGTAAACAAAATCTGCGGTTTGTGAAAGTTAAATAACATTAGGTTAACTCCTAAAGTAATTTGAGAATGACAAGTATTTTTTTTATAAATATGTTTCTTTAAACTTCAAGTTTCTATTGAGAGTAAAGTTCTTCCACAGCAAAGAATGAGTACATCATTCAAGAGCTCACTGCCCCTGCTCAAGAGCCCAAGAGTTAGAACTGATTGCTCTGTTACAAATATCCAACAGATTCTCATGAACTTGCAGATACCTACAAAGATGATAAAGAGGTGAAAATTTTAATATATGCTACATTTTTATTATTAGTATTTGAGTGGAAACTGTATTTTTATTAGGGGTGAGAGATTATGATTGCGTCTAAAATGGTATAATTACCTCTAACACTCCACCCATTGTTTTGCTTACATATTTAAATTGGAGTCTAAAAAGTGAGTGTCATGTACTTGCTTCTCTAAAAAAGTTAAGTTTTACTCAATTTACATAATAGTGCAACAATAAAGGGAACCTACAAAGTATCATTTTGAAATGCCACCTTATATTCTGACTACTGTTCATTAGTATTGCTTGGTCCACTTAGTAAAGTAGACACATACATGCTTATATTCTAAGGCATTATGATGAACGTGGGTGAGCTGGGTGAGACACTTTGGAGAATTAGGGAGGTGGTATGCATTTTAAATTATGATGTGAACAATAACTAAAATATAGACTGAACTGAACATTCATCAGCACTGAAAATACAGATCCAGGTAATTTCTGATTAAGAGGACCAGAGTAGGGTTTATGTTTTGACATATAATAGGAAAACGAAGCAGGGTTGTAAAAAGCAAAGACCTACAAGGAAGGGAAACTAAAAACAGGATGTGGAGATAAGAGAGAGGCTAAATGAAGAATACTAAGTTGAAGAGACTAACTTTGCCTGAGCAGAAAGCCTCTCATATGATGCAAACAAGTCTAGAGAAGCAGACTTTTGAGTATGTAGGAAACTTATTTAACTAAACAATCTTTGCCATTTTGCATATTGCCATATACCCGGACAGTTTTACTTGAGTCGAGCTCCGCTCAGATAATTGCTTTTTAATATATGTCCGGCACCCCTCCTAATCATTTAAGTGTGATTATTCCCATTATTCATTATGGTGTTTTTTGTGGGCTAACAAAATAAGAGAGACATATGATTGTGAGTTTTTAAACTGTCTTCGCGATACCACAATGGTGGTAAGTCAGAATTGCTATTTCCCTCCACACTTTTGTATTTTCCATACCAGAGGCTTGTTCAATTATCCATAAATTCTCTGAATGAAAAACTTGGGACCAACCTAAACTTTCTTTTTATTTAATGACTCATTTTCTAGAAATTTAAACCACTTGAATTTTTTTTTTTTTTTGCCTGATTGGTCACTCACTTCTAAAGATTTTGTAAAGTTAACTGGGTTGCTTTAACAAACTAAGAGATTAAGTGAGAATAATGGCAAAGGGATGGCTGATCAAGTTGGACTTCTAAATATTAAACATGGTGATGTGAACAATTTTCACCAAATCATTTGTTTCCTCCCATTATCTGAACAGCTAATATCTGAAATTCTGATCTGAGGGGCTTCGATCTAAAGCAATGGTTTTAGTCAATTTCCATATTGCGATTGAACTTTTTAGCTGAAGTGACCAAGCTGTTTTATTAAAGAATGAGTAGTAAGATTCATGCCTACACCCTGATTTCTCATGTGGGAAATAGAGCCAGCCAAATACTTCCACATAGACTACGTGAATTATAAATTTAGATTCAATTTAAATAAACGCTGGCAAAATGAATATTGAAATAATTTAGAAAGGCATAAGGGCAGAATCCCTTTCCAGCGAATTCATAACTTAGAGGAATTTTCAAATATAAAAAAAAAATTTGAGTAATTTCCTTATCTTGCTATTAATTAATGCGTTGTTAAATGCTGTGGAGGTTCTCCGTCATGTCAGCAGGTTAATTGCAGTTCAGTTACAGTGTGTCTTTTAACAATAGAAGAATGGTTTTCAAGGAGCTCTGTATTACATAGCAAATTTGGTATTCATAAGGAACAGAAAATCTGACTGTAAAGTATCCTGTGCTATTTACCCACCCACCAATGCACAGATAATCACCAATTACAGAAAGATAAACCACTTAGTCTCATGCTTTATTTCAAAAACGGGAAACAAAACCAATGACATGTTTTTGGAGGCCAGAGGTCACACAAGGTCTATTACTGTTTCTGGCCTGGAACTTGCCAGATAGGCTCAGTTAGCTGGGTTGTGAACCAAGGGAGTTACCTCTGTCCACCTCCCTGTCAGTGGGGTTTCCAGTGCACTCTGCCCTACCTGCACTTCTAAGATCTTAAAGTGGATTCTAGACATGTTAATTAAAGCCCCTTTGCTTGTACTTCATTACTTGAGTCACTTCCTCTGCCCCCAACTGGTATGGGATGTCCTTCTGTCTATGTGTTGCTTTTATTGACTGATGAATAAAGTAGCTGCCTTGGCCTGTAATAGGACAGGGTGGAGTTAGGCAGAAAAACTAAACTGAATGCTGGGAGAAAGAAGGCAGAGTCGCCAGAAGCCATGAATCCACTAGAGGAGGAAGACTCAAGCTGCCAGCCAGAACTTTGTTGGTAGGTAGGCCACAAGTCTCATGGTAAAATATAAAATAATGGAAATGGGTTAACCAAAGATATAAGCGCTAGCTAGCAATGTACTTAGGCTGTTGATCAAGCAGCAATTTAAATAATACAGTTTCCATGTGGTTATTTTGAGTCTGGGCAGCTGGGAACAAAAATGTAATCTCTTACAACACCTGAAGGCACATTTTGAAGTTCTACTTAGAAATTAGTTCCCTCATAAAATTATAGAAGAGAATATTTAAATCAGTTCTAAAGAGATGTCTTTACATTTAAAATGAGACTCAATATTTATTTAAAAAGAGATTAATAGAAGGGTGATTGTCCTAAATGAGTCTATTGTAAGGTGTGGTCTACTTTTCTTATGTAATAGTACCAAAAATACAAAATGCTACTGCACATGTTTAGGAAGAAAGATGGTAATAACTTGCTCATGTAATATATTTTCCTTATATCCACATATCTATTGGTACTTTGATCAGAGGAAGAAAGAGAACTGGGAAGAGAGGGAGGACGAGCAGGAGGGAGAAGGTGGGGAAAAGCAAAGAAGTAATGAATAACAATCAAGGGAGCTAGAAAGGCAGAACCACACACACACAGAGAGGGAAGACAGAGAGAATATATCACATAGGATTTCACAGTAGGACTGTGAAAACAATATTGTAACTTCTGCAGGTGGTAAGATTGTAACCAGTTTTATTTTCAAATTTTCATAAAGCTAGAAATTTTTTATTATTTATTATTTAACAAAAAACAATTTAAGTTCCCACTTCCTCCCCTCCTCCCATTCCCTCCATGCACCCTCCCATCCCACCCACCTCTAATCCTAAGAAAGGGTAAGGCACTTTTACTTGTGGAAAGTCCAATGCCCTCCCCACTACATCTAGGCTGAGTAAGGTTTACATCCAAGAGAATAGCATCCCAAAAAGCTAGTACATGTAGCAGAGACAAATGTCCGTGCCACTGTTAGTGATCATCAGTCTGCCCCACCTGTCAACCATATTCAGAGGGACTAGTTTGGTCCTATGCTTGTTCATTCTCAGTCCAGTTGGAGCTGGTGAGCTCCCATTAGCTTTGACAAACTGTCTCAGTGGATGAACCCCTCATGGTCTTGACCTCTTTGCTCATATTCTCATTCCTTCCACTCTTCAACTGGACATTGGGAGCTCAGTCCAGTGCTCCTATGTGGGTCTCTGCCTCTGTTTTCACTTGTTGTTGGATGAAGGTTCTATGGTGATATTTAAGATAATCATCTGTCTGACCACAGGACAAGGCAAGTTCAGGCCCCCTCTCCTCTATTGTTTAAGGTCTTAGCTGGGGTCATCCTTGTGGATTACTTGGAATTTTTCTAGAGCCAGGTTTCTTGCTAACCCCATAATGGCTCCCTTAATCAAGGTATCTCTTTCCTTGCTCTTATATCTGTCCTTGCTCCATCTCGACAATCCTATTCCCTTAAGTTATCCTCAGCCCTCCCCTTGTCCCCTCTTCTTCCCCTTCTCCCCTTCCTTCTACCCCTGCCCCCATTCTTCCAATTTTGTCAGGTGATATTGCCTGCTTCCAGTTTCTAGGTGGGTCTATATATGCTTTTCTTTGGGTTCACTTTTATTACTTAGCTTCTCTAGGATCATGAACAATAGGCTCAATGTCCTTTTTTTTGACTAGTATCCACTTATGAGTGATGGGGTACTGAACTAAACAGAGAATTCTCAATAGAAATTGCTTTCTAAAACAGAAGAGATGAGATTATGAACTATATTGCCTTGCACTATTTTCTTTAGTGTTCCTTGAAGGAAGGTTCCCTGTGTTAGATCTATAGAGCTCAGAATAAGAAAGGATATCATGTGTGTATAAAAATAGTAAGTAAAGAAGTTAATAATTTGAGAGTGAGTAGGGGAGGGGACACACTAGAAACTGGAAGGGGAATAGGAGAGTGGAAATGATGTAAATACATATAGTATCTTATATGAAATTATTATTCATAAATAAGAAAGTATTTAAGAAATTAAACTAAGAAAAAGGAAACTGAAGATAAGAACAGAGAAAGTTTAACTTATTTGATTTTAAGTGGGATTATTGGAATTATTTTTATAACCTAACTGAGAGCAGTCCTTTGTAAAGATAACTCATACATTAAAAGAAAACACCTTAGCCAATGGGAATCCATTTTAGTGTGAACCATACTCTACAGCAAAAGGTTTATTGCTGCTATCATGAGCATGCTGCTCTAAAAGATGAATTAGGATTAATTATCAATATTTAAGAAGGAATGTTGAATTGGCTTTTTAATTGCATTCCTAAAAAGAGCCCTGATGGTGATTAGGTGTTAAAATGTAGTTCAGAATTGTCATTACAAAAGCATAAAGGAGAATGAATCTCAGTGGCCAATGAAAGATAATCTTGATACCTAAAAATATCTCTCAACAAAGCATGAATGAAGTCGATCACAATCAGTAATATTACAGAAAGTGGTCCAACGTTCCCATTTTAATTCTTACCACTAGTTGAATCCATTAGAAATTTTCTATAATGGGGAAAAATAAAAACAAACAAACACAACAAAACAAAAATCTCCTCCCACCTCATATTTGCCTCACTTAATATATATGTCACTATTACAAGATTTATTTATAGTTCAAAATAATAACATTTTGTAATATGCATACTGGAAATAAAGAAACCCATGACTATGAAATAAAGAACCTCTAACAGACTGCAAGATAGTTGTACTATCAAATGTCAGCAATATTTGATACTCAGTTGATAATAGAATTTTTTAATCAAATACTTCCTTTATTAAACATTGTCTTTTCTCTCCACTCTGCCATATTGGGCAGACACTCATGGTGTCTATGGTAACTTATGTCTATCTTCATGATTTTCTAATGCCCTATTCTCTGTCCTACTTTTATATCACACCTCCACGTTTTAAAACCCAAGAGTTACATGTTCTAAGGGTCCAGTGTCCTCAACTGTCATTCCCTTTTTTTCATCATTAGGGAAAACTTTATTGTTTCCCCATTTAGCACAACAAACTAATTTAAATTTCCAAAAACAAAATAACTTCACACTGTTAGGAAAGAACAGAACATGTCTGTTGTTTCTCCTGAGATCTCCTAAGGGAACTCATTCAGTTCATCTACCCGATGAAGTCTAATAACTACAGAAATAGAGAAGACCACATTGTTTATATTTGTTACTTAAAAATATAAACAATGATCATAGGCAAACAGAAAATGCATTTTGGCACCAACAGATAAAGGTCATACATCATGTAAAAAGGTTTGATCTTCATTTATAGATTAAACCATTGCAATAGGTAAGCAGTAAGAAATACATACAAAAATTTTACAATTGAGTAATTTATGACATATGAATCACTTATCATTGTGTTTAGTGTTATTTTAATACAAGATTAAAGTTTTTAATGACAAATATCTTTAAGAAATATATTTTAGAATTCATGTTCACTTTTAAGAAATCAGTTTGGGGTTGACTTGGGTGTTACTTAACTTATAATATTTAAGATATAATATAATATCAAGGATCCTGCACTTAATTATAAAAGTATCCCCTACCCCCAGATAAACTACTGGAACTTTGAGATTTGACAAGCAATTAGGCCATGTTAAGAGTTCCATGATTCTCCAACGGGGTGCTCTAAACGAGGCACTGTAACTAAATAACCATCTCTATTTCACTGGAAGCTTTAATTACAAGATGGTGAGTGGGATATAAATGATAATTTGATAATCATTGTTACATTTGCATAGTAACAGCATTCTGACATGGAAGGCAAACAGTTTAGTTTGTAATTGTCATGGGGAAGTAAAAAAGAATAAGGAAATTGTACCAACATATCTTCTCTACTTTATAGACACAAAAACATTATAGAAACTCTTAAAAGTTGCCCAGGAAACAAGAAGATCTGAATGCAAGTCAGGAACAGAGGATTTAAATTCCGCTTCATCAAGGAACTCAGGACCGCGAGGGGTGCA
The DNA here is from genome assembly GCF_018167655.1 of Microtus oregoni. NCBI lineage: Eukaryota > Metazoa > Chordata > Mammalia > Rodentia > Cricetidae > Microtus > Microtus oregoni. Next base: position 1,549,866 of record NW_024543085.1, read on the forward strand.
CCCACACACTGAGACAATGGGGATGTTCTACTGGGAACTCACCAAGACCAGCTGGCCTGGGTCTGGAAAAGCCTGGGATAAAACCGGACTCTCTGAACATAGCGGACAATGAGGACTACTGAGAACTCAAGAACAATGGCAATGGGTTTCTGATCCTACTGCACGCACTGGCTTTGTGGGAGCCTAGGCAGTTTGGATGCTCAACTTACTAGACCTGGATGGAGGTGGGGGTTCCTTGGACTTTCCACAGGACAGGGAACCCTGATTGCTTTTCGGGCTGGGGGGGGGACTTAATTGGGGGAGGGGGAGGGAATTGGGAGGCGGTGGCGGGGAAGAGACAGAAATCTTTAATAAATAAATAAATTAAAAAAAAGGGAAAAAAATAAATTCCGCTTCATGAGTGGAAACAAGGGATTCTCAAGTGTGGGTGAAAACTTTATGGGTACATTGGTTTCTAGGCCCAAACTCAAGGTATTGGCTCAGTGGGTATTGCACACGTTCCTAGGGAACATGACATAGCATGTTTCTGCTTCATATTGTCCTGGTTTGAAGTAGCTTTATCTATCCCAAATTCCTGGGGTAAAGGTTCCCGGGGAATACTAAGTGTCTGTCTTTTCCTTAATGGAGCTCATCCCCCAGTACCACCTAAGGATCTCTGCCGCAGTTCTGTGAAGACTCAACCTTGGTCTGCTTGGGCAAAGGGACATCTTCTAGTGAGACAGAGGCTTTCCTAACGGCATTTTGTTTAATCGTTTAAGACATATTAGTAAAAACATGTCTGAATATTGTGTGGCTTATAAATCAAATTCTTCATCTCTAAGTCTGGGTCAGAAAATCTGGGGAGCCTCTGAAGAAATGGAATGGCATGACAATCTTGGAGGATGAGTTTGGGAAGAGGAAGCTTGGAGGAGGGAGAGGCTACTTAGGAGGTGGAAGCTGAAGTCTGAGAGACACCAAAGGTTAAGTATGAAACACTGCAGATGGAGCAAAAGCTCTCTGTGTGGCAAATGAGTTAGAAAATCACAATGATATCATCTTACACCTGTCAGAATGGCTAAAATCAAAAACTCCAATGATAGCCTTTGCTGGAGAGGCTGTGGAGGAAGGGGAACCCTCATCCATTGCTGGTGGGAATGCAATCTTGTGCAACCACTTTGGAAATCGGTGTTTCGGTTTCTCAGGAAATTCGGGATCAACTTACCCCCGGACCCAGCAATATCACTCTTGGGAATATACCCAAGAGATGCCCTATCACATGACAAGAGCATTTGTTCAACTATGTTCATAGCAGTATTATTTGTAATAGCCAGAACCTGGAAACAACCTAGATGCCCTTCAATGGAAGAATGGATGAAGAAAGTGTGGAATATCTACACATTAGAGTACTATGCTGCGGTAAAAAACAATGACTTCTCGAATTTTGCATGCAAATGGATGGAAATAGAAAACACTATCCTGAGTGAGGTATCCCAGAGCCAAAAAGATGAACATGGGATGTACTCACTCATAATTGGTTTCTAGCCATAAACAAGGGTCACGGAGTCTACACTTGGTGATCCCAAAGAAGCTAAGTAAGAAGGTGAACCAAAGGAAAAGCATATAGTTGTCCTCTTGGCTATGGGAAGTAGACAAAATTGCCGGGGAGAAAACTGAGATCTTGGGGGTGGGGTGGGATGGGGGTAAGGGGAGATGGAGAGAGAGGGGGGAGAGGGGGAGAATGGGGGGGGAGCTTGGGAAAGGGGGAGGATTGGGATGAAGGAAGGTTGGATGGGGGAGCACGGAAGCACGGTTCTTAGTTAAGGGAGCCACCTTAGGATTGGCAAGAGACCTGAACCTAGAGTGGCTCCCAGATACCCAAGCCGAGGTCCCCAGTTAGTTCCTTGGGCAGCTGAGGATGGGGAACCTGAAATGACCCTATCCTAGAGCAATACTGACGAATATCTTGCATATCATCATAGAACCTTCATCTGGTGATGGATGGAGACAGAGACAGAGACCCACACTGGAGCACTGGACTGAGCTCCCAAGGTCCCGATGAGGAGCAGAAGGAGGGAGAACATGAGCAAAGAAGTCGGGACCACGAGGGGAGCACCCACCCACTGAGACAGTGGAGCTGATCTATTGGGAGCTCACCAAGGCCAACTGGACTGTGACTGAAAAAGCATGGGATAAAACTGGACTCTCTGAGCATGGCCAACAATGAGGGCTGATGAGAACCCAAGGACAATGGCACGGGGTTTTGAACCTACGTAATGTGCTGGCTTTGTGGGAGCCTAGCCAGTTTGGATGTTCACCTTCCTAGAAATGCACGGAGGGGGGAGGACCTAGGACTTACCACAGGGCAGGGAAATCTGACTGTTCTTTGGGCTGGAGAGGGAGGGGGAGAGGAGTGGGGGGAGGGGGAGAAGGGTGGGAGGAGGAAGAGGGAAGTGGGAGGCTGGGAGGAGGAGGAAATTTGTTTTTTTTTCTCTTTTCTCAATAAAAAAAAGTTAATAAAAAAAAAAGAAAATCACAATGGTAACTAGAGAGTTTAGAATAACAAACAGTAGCTGCTTCTGAGACTGGGGAGGGATTTGCCTGCATGGTTGAGGGTCTTACTGCAGGGCTGGGCTTCTTTCACAACCATTTCTATGTCTTATATATACTTGACAAATGTTCAGTACACTCAAGGTGTAATATCAATTCCTTAAGATATTCCATAAGAGAGTAGGATAAATTACTATTTAGAAGATTTTTAATTAAATTTCCAATCCTTGGAAATGGATAGCTTCTGTTTTTGGTTTGCAAGTATTTTGATAACGAGTAATTCACCAAGAATTTACTGATCATACTGATATAGACTTTTTTGGTAAGAATCAATCACAATAAATAATTACTAAATGTTAAGAGGTGGGAAACTATAACTCATACTTTACAGTTGCAAAGAACAATTGGAAGCAGACCCAATGGCAGAGCAATTGTTGGACTTCACCGGTCAATACTGTAAAGTCATTATTAAACACAAATGAGCTAGTAGCATTGTGATGAATGGTAGCTATTGCAAATAAAATGATAGGGAATTTCAGGATACATGGAAAAAATTAATGAAGTACTAAAGGAAAGTTCTAGGGATGAATATCAAATATCTGGAATGAAATGAAATAGGATAAACAACAGATTGAACTCAGCAAAGAAAAAGATCTGTCTGGGGGACAGTCATGCACTGCTTATATAAAAGCATGTAGGAAGGGGCACAAACAGATCTCCCTAATTGAGAATAGTTGTATATGTCCCTATTTTAAATGTCTTCTGGTTGAAATAGTCCTTTATCTTAAAACCAGTCATGTTCAATAATCGGTAGACCCATGAATTGCAACCTTTTTGGGGATGGGTAGGATACAGGCTGAGTATTGATCACTCTTCTTTCTACAGGCACAGCTGAGTATGCCTCGTAGGGATTATGGAAAGGAAGTAAAGCTTGCTTGGAGAGTTAGTGCAACCAGGTCTCATGCTAGTTGCCACATGATGTCTGGTACACAGTTTTAGAGGAAGTCACTTGCATTCCAGAGAGATGAAGGTGCTCATCTGAGAACGTTCTAGCCCATGGTTTTATTTTTCCCAGTGCCTCACATTAGTTTATTGTTAGGAAAGTCTTCCATTTGATTGTTACTATATGAAATACAAGTGATTCAGAACCTTAGAAACTTTCATGAGACCTTCGTAGAATTACATGGGATCAGCAACCCTGTGGTGGGTACACACATGGGGGATACAATCTTGCTGAATTAAATTTAGTAGGAGATCTTACAATACTTAAGATAATTATAGTTTTTTTTGATGGCATGAATTATTATGACTTGTGTTGACAACCTAAAATGTCTAATTGAAAGGTAATTGTGTCTGCAAAGCAAATACTCTTGGGCTGTTATTGAAGGGCCTCACGCAGTTTTCCCACACCTGCCCCTTGCACCCTCAAGAATATCATAGGATTCTGAAGAGGATTCCATGGTCCTAAATCATTCTCATGAAATCTTTTTCCTCATGAACAGCAACACAAATGGTTTACAAGCTCCTTCCCCACCCCAGCAATGGTTGCTGTCCCTAGGAGTTGCTATCTCTGCTCTCTCACTGACAAAGCAGAGCCGGTTATATAGCATAACAAAATATCACACACAAACTGGAGACTGTGGGAACACCAGAATTGACTGTTAATGCTCTCCTGATACATTGCCTGTCACGTGTAGATGAACCCAACTTCTCTCAAGACACTTTAAAGAAAATTGGTATGTAAGAAATACCAAACGGCACTTAATATAGTCAAATGTTCTGGCGATGTGAAAACAATTTCTATTTTCAAGAAAGGGCAATGTGATGATTTATGTTAATAAGTGTTTAAAGTAATTAAGTTTTTGGCATAGCATCCACTCCTAAAAGTAACAATACAGAACAACTGGTTATTTCTTCTGTTTTTATATTTACATGTATCAGAAATATGGAGTTTTATTCTTAACAATTCTACAATTATTATAAAATACTGTATTGAATAATGTTGGTTTTCCAAAAAAAAAAAACAGTAACACTTGTCAGATGTCAGCCTAGAATGAACAATTCTGAATCCCTGCTACAGTGCCACAGGGCTAACCATCTGTGTAGCTGAGGTAGCATCAGTTAGATGGAGCTTTATTTTCTCATCTGAAAAATGGGCATCATAATGACAATCTTGTCCTGTAAATGTAAACTTCAAGAAGATAGCTCCATGAAACACTTGGCATGCCAATACATACTTAGTATCAGACACTGGCATCTGCTATGACTGGGGCCTACTCCGTTTCTCTTTTGAAGTAAGAATGTAATGATTCAGAGAGAGGTCCCGTAATAGCCAGAGATATGGAAAGCTTTTAAAATCTTATAGAAGAAGAACAAACAAATAATAAATAAGATCTTATAGAACTAAGACAATAACTGACACTGAGGATATGGTTTAGAATAAAACAACAATGATAACCATGGAATAATAGTAACTTACATTATGGGTACTTAATGTTTGAGCACTTTAGATTTGCAATCCTATTTAACCTTCACAGCAAAGATGCAGTAGGTCCTGTTAGCATCCATTTTACAGACAAAGAAAATGAAGCGCAGAGGGGTTTAAAAGAGATGAATGAGAACTACATGACCTGTCCTGGGAGCATTATCCATTCTGGATGCAACTGAACAAAGAATTTCCCATTGACAGATTAACAGGGAAATAAATAACCTCGCAGTTTTCCCACTCTTCTCTTTCAGATCTGTGGAAATCATTCATGGAGTCTTATCACCAATTCTGTGTCTGAGGACGTGGGTAAAGCAGTTTAGTGTTCTGAAAACCCATTCAGCAGAATTTGTAAGTGAAATTAGATGAAGATTTAAAGATTGTATATGATTTGAGAATCACATATAATGATATTCATAATGATATTGACTCATAGTCTTGTTGAGGCTTTCCTGTCCCCTGTGATCGGTCATCTTAGGCTAGCTAATACAACCCTCCACTTCTCATCTATGAAAGGGTTTTATTAGCTGATATCTAAGACCCTTGAAACTTGCCATTCCCCAGTTCTTGTAACTGCTCAAGTAACCACTTCCAAATCTTTTATGTGGTGTTATGATCTTTAATAGACTCAGAGATCAAGGTTTTTTATGAAGTTGCACTTGACCTCTACCCATAAGCCAGTTTCTTGTTTAGTCATTAAAAATAAAGCATGAGATACTTTATTTTGCCTCAAAAACAGGGTAAATGAGACTGACAATGTGGGGATCTAATCTCCATTCATTTTGATAATTGAATTTTTTATTTAAGATGAAATTTTGTTCTAATAAAAGAATTTGCTATTCTAGTTGTGGCCAAGACAAAGAAGATCCACTTTTTAGTAGTAACATATCCAATTTCCACACAATGAGAAAAAGCCGTTAACTCTCTGTGTGAGTGGATGACTTTCTTGTTATTACAACATATATTGAAATTTCAAGTGTAGAGTCCCAGTACTTTTCCAGAGCAGACACCATGCTCATTCCCACTTGTCTGAGTCCCTTACATGACAAGGGCAGATCTGACTTATATAGGTAGAGACTCAAAAGGGCAAAGTAGGGTTTACATGAAGACTAGCATTCTCACTAATAAACTATTTTAAATTTTACAATTTTATTATGTTTTGTAATGGACTTCACATGTGTGATCTCAGATGTACATCATGAGAACCATTAATGGGAGGCAGCAGATATGGACCTGTTTATAGGAAAAGAAAATTACATCAGAAAAAAAGCTTTCTCATGGCTTACCATATGTTTAAGGCTAGATAGAAATCTAAGAGCCAAGTTGCAAAATGTCACTTGATTAGTAATGATGGATGAAACCTATACAATACACTACAGGGGCAATTATGTATAGCTGTCATTACATTGGTACATGTCCAGCATCTGCTTAGGTGTGCATGCTTTATTTGCAAATATTCTTTTCATATATTGATTAAAGTGTTTGATTCTGATGAAATAATATATATACTATTGACATGGTTATAGAATATTAATTTAAGTTGTGTTACATTTGTTTATGCTGGGGAATATTTGTTTTAATGATGCAAAGATGTGTTACATTCTTTTATGCTATAGAGATTTGCATTGGCATGGATCTTGCTTTATTGATACAAATTTAAGGTCAATTTTGTTACATGTATATATTTCTGCTCTTGATTAAGGTATTGTGTTTGTACAGCTCATTTAAAAATGTATAATTAAGAAATATAGATTAATAGAATCATCTATAATAGTCAAGCTTGTAGTCAGGTTAGTTAGGTTTTCTAGATGTACAGAGTTATATTTCAGATGGATAGATATTCTTTAGATCTTTCAAAGACTAACAGAATATGGCATTTAAAATGTTTTAATAATTTAGGACTTTTTATGACATGAGACACATCTGCTCCTGGCAGTACCAATCTACTTCAAGAGGATGACGTGCATTGAAGAGGTTCCTCAGGAAGTTTGTTAGCCATTTAGGCAAGAAACTGCTCTTGCCTGAACTACATGATGTTACGTTGTATGAACTGGACATGCAGGACCCACAGAGAAATGACTGCTGAACTTGCCTAAAGGTGAGACTGTCCTTCAGGGTTCCTGCTTCACGAAAGAGTGTGCAGGACATTCTGCAGGACACAGAACAAAGTAACTGAAAAACTGCCAATATAGGTGGAACTGTGTTTGAAATTTCCTACTTCATAGAAAGATCAGCCAGTAGGCTGAAGATGGATGCCCGCAAAGTTACAGAAGACCTTTGGGTGACTGTCCAAGCAGTGAGCTCTCTCTGTCAATTCTAGAATTTTAGAGTTGCTTACAGTGCACTTCCTGTTTACTTAGGTAATATTATATCCTTTTGGAGTCTTTGATGGAGTTGAAGAATAGATAGTAATAGTTTTTCTTAGTTATGATAAAAGATAAGGAGATATAAATATTGTCATTGTAATTCTTGCTTGATACCTGTTTTGTTATATGTAATTTTACTATGTTAAATTTAAAACACTCCTTTTTTATTTAAAGAGAAAAGGCAAAATGGTGTGGGAAGTCCTGTATATGTGTTGCTTTTACTGGTTAATGAATAAAGAAACTGCTATGACTTATGATAGGGCAGAATAGAGCTAGGTGGGGGAAGCTAAATTGAATGCTGGGAGAACGAAGGCGGAGTCAGTGAGAAGCCCTGTAGTCCCACTGGAGACAGAAACTGGATGGAGCTTTAATGGGTAAACCACAGCCACGGGCAATACACAGATTAATAGATAGGTTAATTTAAGATATAAGAGTTAGCCAGAATAGTGTTTTCTATTTCCATCCATTTGCATGCAAAATTTGAGAAGCCATTGTTTTTTACCGCAGCATAGTACTCTAATGTGTAGATATTCCACACTTTCTTCATCCATTCTTCCATTGAAGGGCATCTAGGTTGTTTCCAGGTTCTGGCTATTACAAATAATACTGCTATGAACATAGTTGAACAAATGCTCTTGTCATATGATAGGGCATCTCTTGGGTATATTCCCAGGAGTGGTATTGCTGGGTCCAGGGGTAAGTTGATCCCGAATTTCCTGAGAAACCGAAACACCGATTTCCAAAGTGGTTGCACAAGATTGCATTCCCACCTGCAATGGATGAGGGTTCCCCTTCCTCCACAGCCTCTCCAGCAAAGGCTATCATTGGAGTTTTTTATTTTAGCCATTCTGACAGGTGTAAGATGATATCTCAAAGTTGTTTTGATTTGCATTTCCCTGATTGCTAAGGAGGTTGAGCATGACCTTAAGTGTCTTTTGGCCATTTGAACTTCCTCTGCTGAGAATTCTCTGTTCAGTTCAGTGCCCCACTTTTTAATTGGGTTAATTAGCATTTTAAAGTCTAGTTTCCTGAGTTCTCTATATATTTTGGAGATCAGACCTTTGTCTGTTGCGGGGTTGGTGAAGATCTTCTCCCAGTCAGTAGGTTGCCTTTTTGTCTTGGTAACAGTGTCCTTTGCTTTACAGAAGCCTCTCAGTTTTCGTAGGTCCCATTTATTCAATGTTGCCCTTAAAGTCTGTGCATGCAAATGGATGGAAATAGAAAACACTATCCTGAGTGAGGTAACCCAGACCCAAAAAGATGAACATGGGATGTACTCACTCATAATTGGTTTCTAGCCATAAACAAGGGTCACGGAGTCTACACTTGGTGATCCCAAAGAAGCTAAGTAAGAAGGTGAACCAAAGGAAAAGCATATAGTTGTCCTCTTGGCTATGGGAAGTAGACAAAATTGCCGGGGAGAAAATTGAGATCTTGGGGGTGGGGTGGGATGGGGTAAGGGGAGATGGGGAGAGAGGGGGGATAGGGGGAGAATGGGGGCAGCTTGGGGAAGGGGGAGGATTGGGATGAAGGAAGGTTGGATGGGGGAGCACGGAAGCACGGTTCTTAGCTAAGGGAGCCACCTTAGGGTTGGCAAGAGACTTGAACCTAGAGTGGCTCCCAGATGCCCAAGCCGAGGTCCCCAGTTAGTTCCTTGGGCAGCTGAGGTTGGGGAACCTGAAATGACCCTATCCTATAGAAATACTGACGAATATCTTGCATATCATCATAGAACCTTCATCTGGTGATGGATGGAGACAGAGACAGAGACCCACACTGGAGCACTGGACTGAGCTCCCAAGGTCCCAATGAGGAGCAGAAGGAGGGAGAACATGAGCAAGGAAGTCAGGACCACGAGGGGTGCACCCACCCACTGAGACAGTGGAGCTGATCTATTGGGAGCTCACCAAGGCCAGCTGAACTGTGACTTAAAAAGCATGGGATAAAACTGGAGTCTCTGAGCATGGCGAACAATGAGGGCTGATTAGAACCCAAGGACAATGGCAGGGGGTTTTGAACCTACGTAATGTGCTGGCTTTGTGGGAGCCTAACCAGTTTGGATGTTCACCTTCCTAGAAATGGACGGAGGGGGGAGGACCTAGGACTTACCACAGGGCAGGGAAATCTGACTGCTCTTTGGGCTGGAGAGGGAGGGGGAGAGGAGTGGGGGGAGGGGGAGAAGGGTGGGAGGAGGGGGAGAAAGGTGGGAGGAGGGGGAGGGAAATGGGAGGCTGGGAGGAGGAGGAAATTTGTTTTTTTTTTCTTTTCTCAATAAAAAAAAGAGTTAGTCAGAAATACATGTGAGTTACTGGCTAAACAATATTTCAATTAATACAGATTTCTATGTAATTATTTTGAGTCTGAGTTCCCAGAAAGGAATGAGCAGCCTCCGCCTACACTTTTATGCTGCATTTGTTTAACTCTGTGAAACTGTGTTACTTTGTCTGTTTAAGACACTTGATGGTTTAATAATGAGCAGAACAGTCAATAACAAGGCAGGTAGAAAGATGGGCAGGGCTGGCAGGAAGTGAGAATAAACAGAAGGAGAAATTTGGGAGAAGGAGCAAAATAGAACAAGGAGATGTGGACATCAGGGGCCAGCCACCCTGCTACACAGCAAGTCATAGAGAAATAAGTAAAGAAAAATATACAGAAATAGAAAAGACAAAAGCCCAGAAGCAAAAGATAGGATAATTTAAGATAAGAAAAGTTGGCTAGAAACAAGCCAAGCTAAGGTCATTCATAAGTAAGAATAAGCCTCTGTGTATTTATTTGGGAAATGAGTATCTGGCCCCCAAAAGAGCCAAAGGAGTAAAAAATTAACAACTACAGACATTTTTCATAGAATGAACAGAGAGGGAGAGCAAGCAAAGAGATATCTTGATTGAGGGAGACATTATGGGGTTAGCAAGAAACCTGGCTCTAGAGAAATTTCCAGGAATCCACAAAGAAGACCCCAGCTAACACTTTAAGCAATAGAGGAGAGGGGGCTGCACTGGCCTTGTCCTGTAGTGAGACTGATGAATATCTTTAATATCACCATAGAATCTTCATTTAGCTACTGATACAAATAGAGGCAGAGACCCTCATCGGAGTACTGGACTGAGCTCCCAAAGTCCAGCTGATGAGTAGAAGAAATGAGAATATGAAAAGAGGTCAAGACCATGATGGGTTCATCCACTGAAACAATCTACCTGAGCTAATGGGAGCTCACCAACTCCAGCTGGACTGGGAAGGAACAAGCCTAGGACCAAACTAGTCCCTCTGAATGTGGTTGACAGTTGCATGGTTGGGACAGACTGAGGGGCTGTTGTCGGTGGGATCAGGATTTATCCATAGTGTTTGTACTGTTTTTTGGGAACCTTTTCTCTTTAGATGGATACTTTGCTCAGGTATAGGAGGGAGGGCCTTAGACCTTCCCCAGAGCAATGTGCCTTACCCTCTCTGAGTAGTAGATGAGGGTTGGGGTGTTGGTGGAGAGAATGGGAGCGGGAGGGTGTGGGAACTGGGATTGGTATGTAAAATGAAAAAAAAACAGTTTTCTTTTAAAACATAAAAATTAGAATTAAAGAAAGAAATCTCTAAAGTATAGATATATTTTGCAATCTGAGTTCAACGTTAAGTGGAAAAAAATGACCATGGACAGCTTTGAGTTTAAAAGCAACTCAGAAAATGTCGGTCTGAATATGATGTTTTAGGGTGCATTAAAACATTTTATTTTGTTTATTTTTTTATTTCAATTTAACCACAGATTAGCATGTCATAAAATTCTATCTAAATGAGTCTGAAAGAATTATTTCAGTATTCATAAAACCTCTAAAATAAGACTGTGGGGTTGTAGTATAATTGAAAGTTCTTATCTCCGCAAAGTAATGGCACGCGAATGTGGGGGTGCTTATAATTTCCATCATTAGTGAGAGTTAGAGTAGCTGTCTGCCTAACATTTTTACTTATTAGTCTTAAAATTTTTGCTGAAATCAATTTGATGTATGGAACATTGCCCCTTGCTACAACGTAAAATGGCTTTAATTTAATCCTTTAAAATGTGAATTCCGAGTGTGTAATAAAAATAAGTAGGTAGCACATTTGCGTGGTTTTTATGTGACCCACAACTCCACTGTGAACTCATTAGAATCTTCCACTAAAGAGCTCTGTGTTTTGTGGTTGGCATCCATTTACAGAGTTTAAAGTTTTGTATATGTAATAATTCAAGAATTAACTGCTCAAACATACCGCAAGGTTATCATATGTAGGCATAGATTTGGACCTTAGGTTGTTCACTGTAGTGAAATCTACTATGTGGCCCTGGACACAGATCTCACGTCTCAGGCTTAGCTGCAGGGGCATTCACCTGCTGACTGGCCCATTTGCAGAAACTTTAAAGTGTAAAGAAATTCTCTTAAAATGGTGAACATTTTATATTTTTATAGCTAAAGGTAATTACTTGTACAATTCCTTCCAAATTTTCCCTTTGAGCAAATAAAGCAGATCACAAAGGACTTGAGAAGTTTATACAGAGAACTAAGTTCATTTAAAGCATAGCCAAGAACAATTTGGGATGTCTTCAACTCATTCACCTTGTCTTGTTTTCTATAAATCTCCCCATGTTGCTACGGAAAATGTATGCAATTAAGTAAAGAGCCAAGTATTTAAATAATTGACTTTTTTAAAAAAAGTTTTATTATCTATGCCGATGGCAACACTTTCAGAAGAAAAAATTAGATTTCTTTTTTCATTTCTTTCTAACAGTGTCTATCTATCTATCTATCTATCTATCTATCTATCTATCTATCTATCATCTATCTATCTATCAATCATCTATCTATCAATCATCTATCTATCTATCTATCTATCTATCTATCTATCATCTATCTATCTATCTATCATCTATCTATCTATCTATCTATCTATCATCTATCTACTATCTATCAATCATCTACTGTCATCTATCTGTCATCTATCTATCTATCTATCTATCTATCTATCTATCATCAATCTATCTATTTGTCAAGGCTGAAAACTGAACACAGTGCAGGAAAAGCGCTCCATCACGGAGCATAACCCCTACAGATTACTTTTTAAAACCTAAAAATTGATTTTATTTTTGTAAATCTGAGCCACAATATCAAAGTAGAATTTAGGAAAAATTCCCAATTAATAGCTGGTAGAAAGCCAGTTTCTAATCTAATTTGATAGTTTGATAATGTGATTAGTGCCTTTTGAAGCAGCAATATTCTGATACTAAAAATCTAACAAGTAAAAATTTTCATAATGGGTTCTCATATTTTAAAAATATTTATTATGCGGTATATTTATGACTCTAGGGATCTAACACATTATATTTCTAGTTAACATAGTCAATTTTTTATTGTAGAGTTAATAATCCCTTTTTAAATAAAATAGAAAAATTTTTGCCTCATTCAATTTTAAAACACTTATCTGATGTGTATCAGGGATGTTTTAATTTGTTTTCTAATCTCATGCTTTAATGTCCTATATCTGGGAGTCATATGATGCTTATTAAAATATAGATCCAAGGCACAGTTTTAAGAAAATAAAACGTTAGGTGTTAGTTTTTGCACAATGAATAAATGGGGTAATAGAAAGTAGACATAGGTCTGAGCACATCAGTGATTGCCATTGAATTTTGAATAGACCCTGGGAAGCTGGCACAATAAAGTGCAAATTTCCCCTTCGTATTTCAAATAACAGTTCAATTTGTACTACCCTTTGACTCATAAATAAGCATTTCTGTATCTTTACAGGGTAAACACAGGCCTTGTTTCCAAGGCTCTTTATCAGTGTTCCCCTTTACAGCAGGTTCTCTCAGCAAGTTGGGTAGCCAAATTGAACATGTGTATACTAAAAGGCCTTTTGACTATTATTTTTATTTTAAAAGTTAAGTTCGGACAACAACTCTTTTATATTATTCTCAATTAGGAGGTAGGGTAACACAATCATCCTGCATTATGGAAGCAAGGAAGCACACAGAGAGGTGAAGGGATTCCCAATAGGAAGCCTGAGCAGACAGACATTTTGAATTTATAAAATCAAAACACCCCACTTTATTGTTTTTACAAATAAAAATAATCAAGACTACATCTTCTTTCCTGACTGCCAGGTTATCTGAACACTCAGCAGGCTGACCAGCATTTTGTCTTCGTTGTTGGAAACTACATTCATTACATGATTATTTCCACCTTTTAATTTAACTTTAATGCCCCAGCATACAAAAGTGCTGGGTCAAATTTATTTTGGTGGATTAATGTAACATGTTGGACAGGAGGTCTATAATTTCCTTAAAATACAGAATGTTGAAGATCATCCACAAGTGCCGCATTTTAAAATTCACTAGAGATGTGTGACATGCTCTGCTCTTAGCAAGGCTCCAGAGAGCCCAGATGGCGATTAGTCACACAGGTGCTGCAGGGCAAAGTTTCTGATTGAGAAAATTAGGACTGTCCATGGGCATCGGGGACACAGCCTCTCAATCTACAGAGACAAATGGGATTACTGATGCTACTAAAAGCATCTTATACAACCTCCTATACTTTGCATACATCCCTTGGATGATTTTAAACTTCCAAAATGTCTGATTGCTGGAAAATCCAATTCTAGAAGAATAATCGATTCTTTAGCTAGGCTAGTGATTCTTCGGTGGTCCCTAGCATAGACAGCCACTGGACAACACTCACGAACCTCTTAGAAGTAAGCATTCTTGGCTTAAGATCTGCTGACCTTGAAATTGTGAAGTAAGGCCATAGGTCCCCATATGAGTCTCATCAAAGAAAACTCATGAATTTCCTGAAAGTGATTTGGATGTCATTGGAGAAAAGTTTCTCCTGAAAATAAAGTGGAAATGTACAAATTGATTTATTTTTTTTTTACATTTATATTTAAGTTAGCATTGTGTGGTTACAGGTGGGATGCTTAACTCTTACCTTTAATGTACTTATTTTTGAATTAATTAGAACTGACATAGGTGTAATGAAGAACTCATTAACATAGCATTATCAGGATGTTAAGTGAAACTTTATTCTGTAAAGAAGAATTTCTTAAAAGGTTGGGGTAATTAAGATTTGGAGGTGTTGAACATTTCCTTAAGTGTCTTTCCACTTTAGAGTCCTCTGTTAAGAGTTCTCTGTTTAGGTCTGTACTCCATTTTTTATTAGATTATTTGTTCTTTTGCTGACCAATTTCTTGAGTTCCTTGTATATTTTCGAGATCAGACCTCTGTCTGATGTGATTAGTGAAGATCTTTTCCTATTCAACATCCTTAGTTATAAGAGAAATGCAAATCAAAACAACTCTGAGATTCTATCTTACATCTGTAAGAATAGCCAAGATCAAAAACATTGATGACAACTTATACTGCAGAAGTTGTGGGGTAAAGGGAACACTCCTGCATTGCTGGTGGGAATGCAAGCTGGTACAGCTCCTTTGGATGTCAGTGTGGTGATTTCTCAGAAAATTAGGAAACAACCTTCCTCGAGACCCAGTAATACTGCTTATGAGTATATATCTAAAGGATGGTCAATTGTGCCATGAAGACATGTGCTCAACTATGTTCATAGCAGCATTGTTTGTCATAGCCAGAACCTGGAAGCAACCTAAATGCCTTTCGACCAAAGACTGGATAAGGAAAATGTGGTACATTTAAACAATGGAGTACTACACAGCAGAAAAAAATGACATCTTGAATTTTGCAGAAAAATGGATGGAGCTAGAAAATACCATTTTGAGTGAAGTAACCCAGACCCAGAAAAACAATTATCACATGTACTCACTCATAAGTGGTTTTAAAACATAAAGCAAAGAAAACCAGCCTACAAACCACAACCCCAGAGAACTTAGACAACAATGAGGACCCTAAGAGAGACTTAAATAGATCTAATCTACATGGGAAGTAGATAAAGACAAGATCTCCTGAGTAAATTGGGAGCATGGGGACCTTGGGAGAGGGCTGAAGGGGAAGCGAGAGGCAAGGAGAGGAGCAGAGAAAAATGTAGAACTCAATAAAAATAAAAAAAAGAGTGGGGGGTGGGCTGAGTGTGGTTTAAAGTTTTTATCTATGCATAAATTACTATTTTGATTTTCCACCTCCATCTTTTATGCCTTTTATGCCTTAAGATTTCAGGAATGTTTCATTCAATTGCATATTACCTTAACTATCACACCAAATAGTACAGAAAGTCATAAACCACCTTAAGACAAGGTGAAATGAGCAAACATTCAATTTAGACAGACAATATACAATTTTTAAAATATCCTTTGAATTTATCTTTTCATACTCATCAGACCAACTCCAGAACTCCACAGGAGTACAAATATACATGGTCTTTATTTATATTTAGCCTCCTATTCCTTTAATTTTATTCAATTCTCATGTCAGTTTCCAGTTCAACAATGTCAAAGGTGAATACTACTCATATGGCAACTTAGAAACAAAAAAAGGAGAAATTCTCTATCCTAGAACAGCTGAGATTCCTCAAAGATGTACTTAACAAGCTCCCAACCAAAACTCATTGTGAAGCTAGGTTTAACAATGTGCTAATCATCACAAAGGAATTAGCGTGAAACTGTTTCCTCCCAAGGCCAAATCAAAGGCCACGCCCACAGGTCTCTAAGAGCTCCTAAGCCTGATAGGGTCCAGGGGCAGGAATGTAGTAATGCTGAGGACAGGATGAGAGCTCTGCCCAGCTTGTTTGGTCTTGTTCACTCTCCATTAATCCCTAATTCAACACGAGAAGTCCTGTTGTTTGGCCTGATGCTTGCTGAACCTCTGTTACTGCCTTATAACAGTAAGGTAACTTCCAGGAGGAGGGAATGAAAGAAACTGCCACTGCCAGGGAGTGTCGGTTACTTGAAAGAGTCATTGCAGATGGGTGGGGGTACTAAAGTGAGCGAGTTGTATCATTGCTCTGTCTGCTGAGCCAAAATCTCAGTCAGTGGCTGATAAACATGGAAGAGGATTATTAAAGCATTTGATTTCCGACACTGGAATGTTACTGCAATGGGCTGAACAATAGATACAGATTGGATTATAAGCTCCAGAGGGACAAAACCAAATTCTAGCTTTGTGAATGAAACATCAAAATGAGTACTGAATATATATATATATATATATATATATATATATATATATATATATATTTAAGGATCAAAGAGCATGAGAATTGAAACTGAGGGTCTGAAGGTGGAGGGGGATGGCTTGTTCCCACATTTGTTGTTATTATTTGTGGTTTTCCCTGTTAAAGATCTATTTACACGTATAGTACTAAATAATTGCTGGAAGGTTTTCTGCCTTTAATATTTTGGGAAAATTAAAAATAAACAATTGAATATGTGGAATAACAAATAAAACAAATGGAAATCAGAAAATCTACAAGAAAATTTAAAAAGAAAATGTCACTTAGAACAATATACATTCTTGGGATCTATTCTCCTTTCAATACACAGTAATTTTAATTTTATTGAAACTACTATAGAAGCCAGGAGGTGGTGGCGCACACCTTTAATCCCAGCACTCAGGAGGCAGAGGCAGGCGGATCTCTGTGAGTTCGAGGCCAGCCTGGTCTACAAGAGCTAGTTCCAGGACAGGCTCCAAAGCCACAGAGAAACCCTGTCTCGAAAAAATCAAAAAAAAAAAAAACAAACCTAATATAGAATCCTGCTTACACTCATAATAAAGTAAACATAAAATGATCCAGAAATGAGTAAAGTAAGAAAAATTACCCAATACCAACCAAAATGAAGAAAATGTTAAAAAATTGAAATGGTGTGGCATAACCTGAGGTAAGGTTGGCTGTTACAACTAAAAAAAATTAATAGGATGAAATAAAGTAAGTTTTCTGGATCAATAAGCAATTATACTATATTTACTACATTAATTTATGTGTCCCATTCATTGGGAGGGGAGTGGGAAATTTTTTATTCAGACTTCTTTTTACATTCTCAATTGCTTTATAGTGTGTATTTGTATTTTCTTATTAATTTTGTCCTATACATATAATTTAGCCTTTGCCTATGCATTTGTTGATGGAAGTGTTTTTATTTTATCCCACAAAAGAGTTTAAATGCTTACTTTCAACCACGCCAGTTTGCTGTCTGCCCTTCCCCTTCCTTTTCTTCTCTGGATAAGAAGGCCTGAGCCCTCCTTACCTGCACCTTGCTCTATCTCTGCTTTATGAGTCCTTTATTTGGGAGTTGGAGTGGGATTCAACCCTTGG
This sequence comes from Microtus oregoni, assembly GCF_018167655.1. Taxonomy (NCBI): domain Eukaryota; kingdom Metazoa; phylum Chordata; class Mammalia; order Rodentia; family Cricetidae; genus Microtus; species Microtus oregoni. Next base: position 1,567,472 of record NW_024543085.1, read on the forward strand.
CAGCCATGGACCCAAACTGACCATTTCTTTAGAAAGCCACACTTGGCTAGGGAAGCTCGTGACAAATCTTCCCACAGCCGTCCTCCAACTGCTAAGCAGCAAAGATATTTATGTCACAGCGCGTCTCCACACCTGCGGTCAGGGATTTCACGCTGCTTGGGGCTCATTTCATGCAGAGCAAGAGGAAGGGCTCTGTTGCAGCTTTCCCAGGCTGAATATGAGCTCATTTTTCCTGCTAGCTGTCCTACACTCCCCTCAGACTTCAAGGAGGGCAGAGAACACGCGGCAGAGCCCTGCTGCCTGACTTTCCCCCTTATGATGCTGTACTGGACACAGTTGGATCTGCTATGTGTTAAATTGGTAAAATGGAAAAAAAATAAAATAAATCACTCAGGAAAATCATAGTGTCTCTGTAACTCGGAGATCCAGTGTGTATAGAGGCCGTTCCTGTTGATACTTTTACCAGGACTAAAGAAACCTCATCGGTTCTTTAATAAAATACGACCCTTATGTGGCTATCTTTGGGGAGCGTTTTCAGCCGCCTGCTCACTGGAGAGGGCTGGTTTTGTTAAATTAAGATTTAGGAAGGAAAAATGACTTAAAATAGTGCGTATTGAAAGAATTTAAACTAACCTATGCAAATTCTGCCTCCAGATTCAGAAGATCCAACAAAGTAAATTTGTTAAGCGACTGAATTTAACAGAAATCAAATGTGGTGTATTCCTACTGCTGGGATTATATTTCCTGAGAAATTCAAGTCAAAGGCCATTGGCTTGCTGGACTTGGATGGGGTTTTGCCAGGGAAATGACGGATGCCCCATTGTTGGGGCAGCTGATGCTGAGACTGGCAAGGATCCTGAGAACATGTTTCAAAAAAGACCTTTTGCTGGCAAAAGGGATAGAGATGACTTCATGGGACTTCTGAGTCTAGAATTGCTTTGCTTTTATTTCCAATTATTTTTGCTGGATTTTTTTGACACAGTGTTTTTAATTTTTAAAAAGTCTAAACAGTAATAACCGTCCACTCCCTAAAGTTACACTGGAGTTTTGCTGCTGTTCTGAGACTGACCTCACATGACCGCGCACTCAGTGCTTACAAAGTTGAGGACTGGAGTGCAAACAAGAATCCTCCTCAGTACACTCTTGTGAGTTTTTCCTCATCAGCTAAAGCATGTAAAATGGCAGCACACATCACTAAACATGCAAGTTTGATTTCACTTCCAGTTATATCGAATGAGATGCTGTAAGTGCACAGACACAGACAGTAAACCCTGAAGAAAACACTATGTTCCCGAAACGTTTGCCCACAATACCTTTGGAGCTATTAAGATTACATCTCAGGACATCATTAGTTTACTAACGCTCACAAGGGCTCCTCCTCAAGGGAGAGGTTTGTTTGTTGTTGTTGTTTTTATGTTAGATAATGCCCCTGAGTCTTACCTCATGGGCTGAACTGTTCAGGAATAGTGTTAGGGCATCTGGAAATTTCTAGAAATGTTATTCAGGTTATTCACAGCCTGTTTGATCCTGCACATTCTAGCTGGTAGCCAGAACATCCAGCCTGAAGATCAAGTACTCAGTTAATAGAACCCACTTGTCTTTGAAGTTCTTGGTGCTCACGATGCTCTATACAGTACTTCAATTCACTGTGTTCTAACTGTGGGACGAAGACAGTGCTTTTGGTTGTTTGAATAAATGGATATGGCCAATAAAGTCTTTGTTCAAATAGAAGCTTAGAGACTAGACCATTCTTAGAGACTAGACCATTCTTAGAGAGAGACTAGACCATTCTTAGAGAGAGACTAGACCATTCTTAGAGACTAGATCATCCTTAGAGACTAGACTATTCTTATAGACAGACTAGACCATCCTTAGAGACTAGACCATTCTTAGAGACTAGACCATTCTTAGAGACTAGACCATTTTTAGAGACTAGACCATTCTTAGAGACTAGACCATTCTGGTAAGGCTGAATAGCCAGAGAGCCCCAGGAACCCTTCAATTTCTTCTCCCTAACATACAGGGATTATAGATGTATCTTACTAAGACAGGCTTCTACGTGTTGGCTGGGGGTCTGAACTCAGGTCCCCAATCTTGTGCTGCTTTTTATCCACTGAATCACTTTTTCCAGACCCCCCTTTTTGATACTTATGAGCAGTATATCACATTTCAAGTGATTCTCATGGTTATCAATTCTGTACCACTTTTCCACTAGGAAAATAGAGTGTGTGTATTGGATAGAAAAGAGAGGAAAAGATCTGCTCTCCAGAATTTTCTAACTGTTTTTTTTTTTAGCATTATTAATTTGTTAGCTGCTTAGTTTGTAACTATCCAGTTTTAGAAGATGATCCCAGATCCTAAGGCTTCTCTTGAGGCTAAGAATGGGGGTATCATTTTTCATAGAAAGTTCCCTGAGAAAAAAATATTAGGATAAGAATTATAATCAAGGTTAAAAACTAAAATGAGAACTAAAGGCCTGATCTGAGAACCAGCCCAGTCCAGCGGGCGATAGAAACCAAGTGTAGCTCAAAGACATGATGAAGTCCTTACAATGTAGAGCTTATAAAAACCAAAGACACTGCAGCCAGTGTTGTCACTGACTCTGATTTATAGGCAGTAATCAGTACTTGAACACAAATTTCAAAGGCAGTTACATTCTCTACCATGGTCATATGTTGCCACAGCAAAGGTCTTTAAACTGAGTGATATATCGTCAGTCACTCAATGTCTTATCTTTTGAAGAGGTCACGTTAGCAACATAGCTGACTGTAGTGGTTTGCTCCACAGCAGTGGCAGTCACCCTTTGCCCCCTTCTCGGTAAATACCACAAATGTCAAAATGTGAGCTGAGATCCTTTCTGTTTTTCTCAATATAGGACATATAGTCCTTTGCAGTTCACTACCATATGATGCTATTTTTCTTTTACACGTAAATCTGGAGACAAAAAGATTTGTAAAGTTGCCAATGTAATCAAAGCTGAGGGACCACCTTTAGAATTAAACAGGGTTTCTATTTAGATTAACCACACACACACACACACACACACACACACACTGGTGTGGGGAGGGTAACAAAGTACCTACATAACACATTCAAATAGTTACATTGCGCTGTGGCTTTCATCTGAATTGTCTGGATGACTGGCGGATCTGAGCTTCTGTTGTCTGCCTAGCTGTGAGTACAATTCAGATGCAGAGGAGATACCAGTGGTACTAGTTACCCCCAGTTCTATGGCAGTCATCTCGGTTCTGCAAATTTACAAGATGTTTACTAAAAATTCTGTAGTATTTAAGTCATATTTTCAAGTTTTTTTTCCATTTTTTTACTGAGAAAAGGAGAGAAAAAAAAAACAAGTTTCCACCTCCTCCCAGCCTCCCATTTCCCTCCCCCTCCTCCCACCCTTCACCCCCTCCCCCAATCTCACTCATGAACATCGACGCAAAAATCCTCAACAAAATACTGGCAAACCGTATCCAAGAACACATTAGAAAAATTATCCATTATGATCAAGTAGGCTTCATCCCAGGGATATTTTCAAGTTTTATATGCTATTTTTTTATTTAAAAAAAGAGGGAAAAAGCTATATATATATATATATATATATATATATATATACACATACATACATAGTATAAATCTATAGCAGGCAGACATAAGTGGATCACAAATTAACATTTAAGCCCCAAAGAAGATACTTGAATTCAAAATTATTGGATCATAAAATAAAATATAAAAATAAACTAAATACCTTGGGTAAATATTTAAATACTCTATTAAAAAGCAAATCTGTCTCTGAGACTTTCAGCCAAGTTTAAGGATCTGTCTCTGAACACAACGGACACTGAGTGTTAACGCTGTGCCACCTGCTGGACATCTTGTCTGCTTCTCCCTGGCAATCAACTACAGAGTCAAAACCCTCTGGACTCTTTGATAACAAATTGTGCTCCTTTTACTATTAAAGGTTTCTTATGTTGTGGCAATGAAAGTTACATATTCAGAACACTATTAAAATGGTCAAACAAGAATATTAACAGCACAACCTTCTTTCATGGGGCTTTTGAGAGCCAGTTGTTTAGATCTATTCCATGGCCACAATAACAAGTTCATTTATAGGTATTGGGGTAAACATGAAGAGCATTTTGTCAAAGGTTGTAGGGATGTCTTAGATACTATCACCTGTCGTTTTGGGAAAACACATCTTAGAAAATTTTATTTTATTTATTTTTGGGGGTGGTCTGGGGGTGGTATATTTCCTGGACAGATGGAATAGAAAGTTACAAACAGTCTGTGCATACAAACAACACAAGTGAGGAAAAATTCAACTAGCAGTTAGTAAAATAGTCATTAGTGCCAATAAAAAAGGCCACTAAATTTAAGTATTTATACCCAAAACAAAGAAAGTCAGAGAGAATACAAAGACTTGACTTCTGTGAAGACATAAGCTAAGGCTAAGTGATCTTGGCCATTGTTAGTTTGCCTCACAAACTTTTAATTTCCTCTACAAGGTGAGTTATCTAACTTACAGAGCGGCCGTGGAATTAAAATAGATAACACACCCTCTCAAGACCTCAGATCTAGCAGGTACTCAGTAGAGATTATGAGTGGCACAGATTAAACTCTACTGGTATGCACATATACAATTAAACTCCACTAGTATGCACCTATACAATTAAACTTCTCTGGTATGCACATACGCATGCCTTAAAACAAACCAAGGTTAAAAGGCAATCTTTGTGAACTGATCTGGTATATTTCTTTCTAACTCCCTGGCTTGAAACATAGTTTAATTATGTTTGTTTTACAGTTTTTGTACTAATGATAATTGCATTTATTTATCTTTTGTCATTATCTCGGTACACGAAGTATTGCTGTATTATATTACTAGTGTGCTTTATTGAATACAAATGTAAATTTCATTAAACAGGTGATTAGAAAATATGATGAGGAAGGAGCTTGAATAGAAGTCTCCTATCATTTTCTATGCAATCCACCTCTGATACATTAGACACGGAAGCTGCACAGGATAGACCATGTTCAGTTTGGATGTCTGACAACCCCTGAAGTTCATTCTCACTAGAGAAGATGCACACACATTTGTTCTATGGAACAGAGACGACAGAGGAATATGCTTTTCTGTTTGCCTGATAGAACCCAGAACCTTGGTTTGCTTTTGCTTTTGACAAGTATGGTATTATTTCAGAAGGAGAAAGTTTTAAAGCAAAATGTACTTTCTACAAAACTAAGGTTTATTTTCCCTCTTAAATCTGGTATCTCCTTTCTTATCAAATTTCATTCCTGGTGGAGGTACAACATTGGCAAGATGTTCACTGGTACCCTGGGAGGAGAGTGAAGGTCGGTCTCTGAAGGGCCGCAGTGTGAGTTTGTTAGAGAGTTGTTTGGTAAGGGAATGACCTGGAAGCTCTGAGGAGGATCCCTGGGCAGGTGGAGGTTTGAGTAAGATTGTCAGCAGGGTTCCTTAGCATTTTATGGTGCTAAGTTTATAAATTCATGTTGCAGAAAGGAAAAAAGCTACTCTTGTGGGTTCTTATTTTCCCTAGAAGCTTAGAAGAAGATTAATGTAATGGTAATGAAGAATAAAGTGGGACCTCCAACAGGGTTGGCAGAGCCCTTTAACAACATCTACATTATGTATGATGGCTCAAGGAGACATTTTTGTGATCCAGGGTCAACTCGGGAGATGCAGGGCTGAGTGTGGCCACAACCAAGCTTTTAGTGTAGCACTTATTCTTACTGTACCTAGATGAGGCATCGGTGTTTTTCTCGAAACAGAGCTGTAACATCAAAATCCTAAGAAAATGAGCCAACCATTTTTTTGTTTTTGTTATGTTAGCTTGTTCAAAAAATTTGGACCTTAATATCAACTTTGAAACTTGCCAGGGTCAAACGATAAACCTTGATATGGTAATTTACATTTTACGTAGTGTGTGTTTTCATGGGGTTTGATGAATTCCCATGAGAGACTTTGCTTCGATGCTTCATGTAGGTTTCCATTTATAAGACGGTGTGTATTTTAATAAATAACTATGAAAGTTGGTGCACACATTATGTTTTATTGTAAAATAACCTTTATTCGAAGCTTTGTTTACTCAACAGTCTATTTATCATGAACTCCCACTCCTTAGAAACTGACTGAAATGTTCAACACTTTAAGGCAATCTGTGCTTTATTTTGAAGGTTTAGAGGCATGCTGGGTATACATGCCTTTCTAAGAGAAGGGGGGTCTAGGCTGGAGGAAGGTAAATGAGACAGAAGTTAGAGAGTACAAGTGGCTCATGATGAACGGTGACCCTGCTAATGTCACTTTTAGCTGACAAAGCAGAATCTCAGACCTAAGGAAGTGTGTGTGGGGCGGTACTGCAGGATAACAGGGCACAGAATGCATCAATTGCCGGTTGGCAAGAAACTTTGAGACCAGTCGGCCATATTATTCCTAGTTTAAGCCAAGTATATATATATATATATATATATATATATATATATATATATATATATATGCCTGTGTTATACAAATGGAGGTCTCCTCTTCAGGAATAGGACACATCAAAATTATAAAAGCAGAGTCCGTGGATATCCCATTTGTCAAGTCATACGTGTAACATATGGACGTGTGGGACACTGGTATGTATTACTCACTTCTCCGGAATGTTTGGTCATTTACTCTGCACTGTCAACGCACCCAGAGCCTGCTGCGGTGGCACAGTGATCCAGAGAGGCAGGAACTAATAGCCCTACTCAATGAGGAAACTACTGCTTCCTGCAGGCCACTTTGTCCGTAAGTAGGGCGGAATGTTTGACCTGAGAATCTCTGCCATCACAGTCCCTGCTGTTAACTACTGTACCAAGCAGTCTGGAGGTGCTGGCTATGGGAAATGTCAAGGCTCCCCCTCCCTAGGATGGGTGATAGGATTTTCTGTATAAACAGTACAGACTGCTCCTTTGTCAGAATGCTACATCGAGCTGGGGAATCCCTTAGGGAAATCGTAAGTGGTCTGGAGTCCAAGCTGTCAGAAGAGGATTTTGATGTGACCAGGTTTCAGCTATGACCCACCATGTTCGTGCTGCAAAACAGAGCAAGCCCAGTTAACTCAGGCCTCTGAGGAGCTGTGGGGAAGCAAGCGGAAGGTGAACTCATTATCCTTAAAGTGACTGAGGGAATGGTAGGCCGCACACTCCTGGGGTCATTTGGAGTAGTGGAATAGAACAGGGTTGGTACCTCAGAATAAATGAGTTTTACATGTGAGAAAAGCCATTTATGGAATAGCATTCAAGGCAATAGTTTGGGTGGTGCCTGTCTTCCGGTTCTTTGCAAAACTTTCAGGCAGTTGTCCAAGGAAAGATACTGAATCCAAGACTTTGTAAAAATGTGTATTGATGTAGGCAAGTAATAATGTCAGAGAATCACCTATCAAGAACAGCATAGTGCTTATCAAGTCTATTCAAACAAACAGAAATGACAAACTAATATATATTCCATAGTCATATCTTTAAAAAAGAGCTTTGGTAAACAAGAATTTAATGACTAGCAAACTCGACTTGGGCTGGCTGGTAGACATAGGTTTTTTTTTTTTTTTTGGTTTTTGCTTTCTGTTTTTATTTTTAAATCTTATTTGTGCTCTATTTTAGTTAAAACATGACGTATTCACTGGGGTCTTTTTCAACTGTGTGAAAAGGATAAAATTTACCTTTAACAGAGAGGAAACATACAGAGAAAAGGGCTTGGGCATGACACGGATGACTTCCTAAATCCACTAGTTAGCTGGAAGTTAGCTATGTACTTAGCAGATACTTGATTTTGTCAAGAATAGGGCAAGGCCGCTTTAATATAGCAAAGCAGGCATGGATGGTGAACATAGAAATGGGATTTTAAGCTCGGCGCTTGCTGTCAGTGCAAGAGCAGAGTCTAGATCTGCAGAGCATGATCTCATTGCACCCCAAGACCTGGCTATGTGCTCATCATTTTAAAAATGGGTTTTAGTTTAAAATATCTTGTTTATAATTCTACTAACAAAATTTTAAAAATTTATATTTCCAATGTAAGTTAAGGGGAACTTTACCTTGTACTTGAACACATTAAGTAGGCTGACACAAGTTCATAAATATAACTTCTTAGCAGTACAGCTAATTAGCAACTCCAACATTCCGTGTACTTTTGCACATATAATGTATAACACTGTAAGCAGAATAATTTCTCCATTTAGATATATAATTCTTGGAATTTCTTTTCTTAATATGCAAGGGACATCTTTCTAATGCTGTTCAGTATCTTCATAATACATTTCAGGGTCCTCTCTTTGTGTGTAGGCAACATTCACTTTTGAAGAATTACAGAAATAATAGAAATAACATTCTAGAGACACTAAAAGACAGGGACAAAAGATTCACAATTTTCTTAAGGAGACAATAAGTAGAAATATTGGGTCAGTAACAATATTTTCTGTTTCTCCCTAATAACTAAAGAGGTCAGGTCCTTTACTCTTAATAACTTTGACTATTTCTCTCATCTTTTGCAATTCCCTGCTTACAACTTTTCCATTTAAAATATTTTTCCTTTTTTTTAAGTTTATAGGAACTCTTCTTACCCCCCCCCCCATGTTTGATAATTTATCTCATTCAAGCAGATCTGAGTTCAAATTTCTGTTTTGCTTCATTCCTGAGAATGATTTTGGGAGTTCCCTAATGTTGCTAGTTCTCAGATTGTGTATATACAAGTGAAGATAAAAGCAATACTTGCTAGTATACTTTTTACAGTTGGCAAGTAAGACTTGCATATGCCTGTGTTTTACAGAGAAGTGTTCGGATGTGTGCATGTGTTACAGAATGGTTAAGTGGAGCTAATGAAAACACAAGAAGAAAGGAACAGTTTTTTGTTTCTTGGGTGCTAAAATTAAGGCAAAGATTGTAAGGTCTTAGAATGGTGAGTGTGTGTGTGTGTGTGTGTGTGTGTGTGTGTGTGTGTTTGTATGTGATTTAAAATGAAATCTGTCTGCTTGATGCATAGGAAATACTCTTTAAGCCATAATCATCATTAGAATACCATCATCATTTTTGTGTTTTGCTTAGAATGCTATGATCTTCGCTTATAAAAATATTCTCTTATATTTGCCCTACAAAAAGCATTCATTTGTAATATTGTAGAAGGTATTTTTTTGATAATTGTTATTTTCCTAATGGTTTTATTTGATAATATGCTAAACTCCAATATGTATCTAGACACTTATTCTGTCTTATTAACTTCCCCCTTTCTGCACAAATCCCATTGGTATTCTATCCTCAGCTTCATGGCATGTTGACCCTTCATAAAACAAATCCCTCACTTTTCAACATTTGATTTCAATGATTATTTACTTATGTATGTGTTTATGTGTGTACATTCTGCCTGCCTTCAGTTTCATGCAGTTGCAGGGATATGTGGTCTGTCTTTCTTCTGTCACTGTACCACACTGCCTAAGACAGTGGATAACCTGAATAAGCCAACGGAAACCTTAGATTATTTAAAACTAGACTTTTCTGCCATCACTTCAGCTATTTCAATTATTAAACCATTACAAAGAGAAGAAACAGAGCAAAAGGCACAGGAACTCCTGTAACAACTGCCCTACATCTAATTTTAGTAAAAAAATAAAGTAATTCTTGCTTTTCACATAAGGATTCCGTCAGCAGCAGCAGTTTCAAAGGAAGTCATGTTGTTATTTTGTGCTCCCCTTTCTCACGCCATGGCTCGGTACTGCCTATTTGTCTTTGCCACTTAAAAGAAAATCATTTACACTCCTATTTGTTTTAGAGAGAGAATATGACTATTCCTTGAAAATTTCATCTTTCAAGATCTAGATGAATGCTCATTTGAAGTAAATAGAACTGTTTTTCTTCCTTCTGTACCTCCCTGAAGCTCAGGAAAGACATAGACCGTGAGCAGTTCAGTTTTCTGTATCTGGTTGTACTTTGCAGTCTTTTAAATATAGCTTCTAAATTATATTAATCAATATTTAAGGAGAACAAGTGGCAATTTCTTCTTAAGTTAACTTATTTGTTCCTGATATGAATTTAGACACATGGAAAAGAAGTAATGGAAATTCTGGAAGAAAAGGAAATGCTAGAAGCTTGAGTAATGACAAAGCAACCTACCCCAGGCAGGCTTCCCTCAGAGGCAACTACATTGTATGAGTATTTTTCTGACCTTCTCACTGTCAAGGGAAAAACTGGGCCTGGAGAAGTGGGTCTAGCAGTCAACCTAAAATCTCTAGAGCTATTGGAAGGCAGGGAGAAATTCAGGTTGTGCTGATGAGACAATCTCTTCTGTTCCCACCCTGTCTGCTAAAGACTAAGTCATCTTGCTCACCAGTCCCTTCCAGCAACTGGCTGCTTCCATTTTTTTAGATGTCTATCAGGAAGTGTCTTCCACAGTCTTTTGGTAGACAGGCTAAGGCCTTTGCCCTTTTGTGGTTTAGCAAAAGGATTTATATTAAAAATATAAACTATTATCTGATCCACATTATTTCCACTCTCTGCAATGGACCTGTAGTCACAAAGACAGAGGCCATAATGTCTCTTCTATTTCATATTTTAGTGCTGGGAGGAGGGATTGGCAAAGTACCCAGGCACTTGAAAAAGCATTTTGAAAATGGCTACTCACTACTTTAAATGGAACAAAGTTAATCTTTGAAGAAATATTTTTGTCTTTTAGCATAAATATTTCAAAGCCATTTTCATAAATTAGTATAATGGCTGAAAATTTCCAAGTTCTCTCCCCTTGCCTGGTTCACACTTTACACTGGTCTCTTTCTCTAGTATAATGCTGACTGTCCCTGGGGACCCAGTCTTGCTATTATCCCTATCTTGTGGTTGACACACCATGTGACAATTTCTTTGCTGCATTTTACATTCAAATCACAAGAAGGTATGAAACATAATTCATATGCTGAAAAATTAAAGCTTAAGATACTCATTCTCACAACACAGTGTATACTCTATATGAATCTGTATTTGAATATATTAGAAGTCACTATTTAAGTTCCAGATGTCCAAAGAACTTGAACAAGAACTAGATTGCCTACATTAAGAGAAAAACAAGCCCCATGGAAGAAAGGAAAAGGAATTGGTTTCCTTCCTCATTTGTTTCTTCTGAGGACTGAGCTACAGCACACTTCTGCTTTCTTTTTAAAAAGACAGAAGCCTTGTATTCTTTAGTACTAGGGTGGAAAAAAGTGTGTTTGACTTAAGGAATCAGTGTATGCAACTTTTTAAACCTCCTATCAACAATTAAAATGGTGCTGTACTCCTGATATATCAGGTCACGGTATAGGTAACTTAACCACAAACCAAAGATTCATGAGAAAACTTAGGATCTGCACTTTAGGCAAACGTATCTGGTTTGCCCTGGTCATCCACTGAACCTTCTTTTACAGATATCAAGCCATTGTTCACGTTTGAGTTCTATTTTCTCACTAAAGCTATGCCCTCCAGCTACAACGTTCTTTATGCACTGAAGAGTCTTCCTTATGTCATCTGATGAGCTCGTATAATTTCTGTGAGTCTGCTTTAAAGCTCCCCTGACTATCCTGATATGTATAATTAGTCATTTTAGATTTCTTCTGTTTTTCTACTGAGAAGCTCTCATGGTGGGCCCATATGTACAAGGACATATAAGGTGTACATTTTCAGAATGCTGGAGGCAAACTCAAACCATGTGAATCCGAGATCACCATCAGCAGGACTGTGACAGGGCTACCGTGGAAACCAAGGATGTGTTGCCTGCAGAACTGTGAGAAGATGATTACGAAAAAAGAGTAAAGCCTTTACTCCCTCCACTAACTAGATGAGGTGTTTCAGCTCACCTTTTAATCTGAACTATACATTTCTTAATTGTAAGATGAGGATCAAAATAATAACAAGAATATATAAGGGGTGCTATTCTGATATGTATTTATCTCTAGGTTTGATATCTACCACAATAGAAAAGAAAAACACACACACACACACATACATGCACGCATTCATACACACACACACACACACACACAGAGAGAGAGAGAGAGATATCAAATATTCAGAAATCTGTGCATAAGAAAGGCCAAACACTGCTGACAAGCAGTGTGTGTGTGTGTGTGTATATATATATATATATATATATATATATATATATTTATCATTATGTATTCTCAAGATGACACCACCATGGCTACTGAAGTAGCATTTCTTTCCACAGTGGTAAGCGCCTATCAAAGGAGAGTGTGAGACAGTGCACGGCCGTATGTATAGTACTCAGCTGGAGTTCAGGTGTTTTGTATATGTATATTCGATGACAGTCTATTGGACATGGATAGTGTCACTCTTTTCCAGCTATATACTGGTTCCCTTAACTGCCTTTCAAAACCAGAAAGCATATGAACTTTAAGCATAAAGCTTAAGTCTTAGAGAAACCTGTGAAATATATTTTGATAACTCTCTTCATTCTTACATGTTTTCTACTTTTTTTTTTAGAGGTAAGAATCTTATAGTATATGAGTGACGCCGTTCTCTCCAATTGTCCCAAGTATGAGGCAGAGGGACTGACAAATTTTTAATTAGTATGTTTAAAAATAATTATCAGCCATTCCGAAACTCATTAGATTAAAAAGGAACATTATTGCTCTGCAAAAGAAAGCTTATGTTCGCAGAACAAAGGGCAGTCCTTTGTAGGGAAAGACTTTAGTAGTTAGGGAAGTTCTTGACGTTGTCTTTGAACTTCTTCTCATTTTCTACCAGACAGTGAAATTCTGCCAGGGGTTAAAGATCACATTTGAGAACAACTATTTTCAATTAAAACCCACATGGGACCCTGAATAGCCACAAACTCAGCACCAAGTAGATACGATCAAGCATATAAGCTCTGATTTTTACTAGGAGTGCAGGGTAGGGATTCAGACTATAGTATGATGTGCTGAGTCTGGGTTCAAATCCTGCCTCTGCTTTTAGTTATATGACCTTCTCATCTGAAATCTTTATAACCCTCTGACCTTAATTGGGAAAAGTGAGACCACTTGTGTCTACTGCATGAATTAAACGGTATAATTCTTCCAAGAACTGTTGTAGTAATCACTTATATCAGTCAAAAATGACTGCATTGGCACATTACTAATGATGAGAATTAATCTCTTAATTTTAACTTATTCTTTTTTAAAAAAATTTTATGATTTATTTATCTTTATTTTATGTGCATTGGTGTGAAGGTGTCAGATCCCCTGGAACTGGATTTTCAGACAGTTGTGAGCTGCCATGTGGGTGCTGGGAATTGAACACGGGTCCTCTAGAAGAGCAGTCAGTGCTCTTAACCGCTGAACCATCTCTCTATTGGTTTCTTTAAATTTCAGTCCTAGTATCTGTGAACTGGAGATAAAAAATATATCCATTTCCAGGCTATTGTACAATCAAAATGAGACAATGTGTGCCCATATATTGTTGGCAAAAATATATCTGAAATTGAATTGTAACACACAGTATCTGTTCTGGATCTCTGCTTAGAAACCCCGTGACAGGAAGGAGAAATCACACTAATGAACGACTAAATATGAAATGCAAGCCTCCAACTTCTCTCCCACCATGTTTGCATTGCCAGCTGCCCGGTCAGCCTCCTCAAGGTGCTTTGTCTCCCAAACCCCCTTCCTACCCACCAGCACTTGTGGCTAAGTCTGAAACCACATCCTTTTCATTTTAAGAATATCTCTTGCAAGTTAGTAGTTTCTGATGATGGAGAAAGACTGAGAGGTGAACCCTCCTGCACTATTGGAATCTTAATAATTTCTTAACAATCACCCAATAATTTCCTAATTCTTGAGGAAATTGAATAATTTGTTGTAAAATAGGTATGTTCTACTTCAATAGTTTTTATTTTACTATTCTATAATTGAGCTGTCACACTAGGGGAAAATCTCAAATTAAGCCCATTTTACAAGAGAGAATACAAGAAATGTGTAAGAGAGCTAAATGTCCAAGAGTTGAAATGAGTATAAATGCAAGTATGGTAAGGAAACAAAAAATAGCATAGTAAACAAAATCACTTGCATGAGACAGTAGTCTGAGCATGGGTGAAGGACATACAGTTTTCTTTGAGTTTCAGAATGGACCGTCCCCATTCTATTGCTACCCCAACCCCTGTTTTGCCCAAGTACACAAAGTGCCTAGGCAGTCATCAGATAGGGAAATGAGACTGTTCAGGGAACATGGAAAAGAGTTGTCACTCTCCAAAATAGAACTTGGAAAGTTTATCATCTCTGAGTGAATAGGAAAATTGACCATTTTTAGACTAATTAAAATTCAATGTATTTTCATTTGCTATTTTGTGCCCACACATTTATTTCCCCCTCCACATCATTAAAACCACAGATACCATGGGTTTCTGACTAGTTTTCATGGAAATAAGTAAAATGTAGTTTTAAGGTTCTTTTAAAAAATCGTGTTATATCGAGTTGGGCTTTATATTTTTGATAGAGGTTGCATCTTTGAAAAAATTAAATCAACTTGTTTTCATTTGATTTTGCTTTTTATGAATGAAATTGCCAAGCTGGAAAAGGACAGTTTCCACTTTGGGTAAAGCACAGTGCACAGTGGGATGCTACAGGCCTGGGTCTAAGCATGAGAGCTGGAGAGGAAAACAAGGAAAAATTTTATTATTTCTATATATTTTCCAAGACAGAAATTCATGGATCTGTTGTTTAAAGACAAACAAAATACAAAAGTAAAAGACATTTTGCATTAAAATAATAAACTTTGGCTGTTATAAACTTAATAGTAAGTACATTTTTATTTTATGATTTACTTACGCTTTGAATTTCCTTGGAACCATTTTCAAATTCTATGTGTGGCCGTCCTGCTCCCTCGGTTTCTTCTTGTGGGGAATGTGCGCTAATGGCACTTACCTTAGGTGGATACTGTAAATATCAAATGCATTGAAATCAATAAAAAGCACAGAATGTTAGCGGCTCATAGAGAGCTCTGCATAAGTGGTAGATATAGTTATCATTATGGTATTATTGAGATACTTTAATTAATATCTCCATTCTGTGTATGTCGTGTCTTACAAGTTCTTAACTGCTCTAAATCCATCCTTAAGTTCAAAAACCTATGATTTAAAAGTTGGTTATATTGATAGAATACTTTTGCCTTTTAGTTAGTTTTACATTGGCTATTAAGTCTTTAATATCTTTAGCTGTAGTATAAAGATTAACATTTGAAATTAACACTCAGACTTACAACACAAAGAAAACATCATTATTGATGACTATATTTTTTTTTCCTGAAGAGAGTTAAGTACAGGTTTCCCTATATGAAGAAAGCAAGATTTGTGGGAACAAGGTAAAAAAAAAAATAGTAGTTGGTAGGTTTATAGTGATAGGGGAGAGCGGGAGCAGGGAAGGGAGGGGGAACTGTTGTTGACATGTAAAATGAATTTTAAAAAGTAGCTGATTTGAGCACGGAAAAGTATAAAAAGAGACTAAAAGAGAGACAGGGGAAGGCTTTTCTTTGGGAAGTTTTACATCTGGGCCACACAGGCTTACTGTGTGGGTTGAAAGTCCTGGACCTACCAGGAGACTAGATGAAACAACTGAGATAGGTCACTCCTGCTCACGTGTTTCATTCTCTGCTCATCTGGGAGTGTAGTGGAGCAGGAGGATTCCCGCAAATGCTTATGCCTTCCAGTTACTCTATCAGTCCCTCAGAGAGTACTAGACATGGATTCAAAGGATGGGATTCTCCCGACAAAAATACCATCTTCTGCTGGGGGGGGGGGGGGGGATGATGACACTTCTGCTGTCGTTTTCCCCAATGAAAGCATTGGATTCCTAATTTAATAAAGGTCAAATATTAATTACCAAGAAAACATATTGGCTCCACCTTAAAGGCAGAAGTGTCGTTTTAACATATTAAAATGCAGCTCAATGTGATCATAACATTAAAATTGGACATCAAGCTGCTACTCCTCAAATGTGCCTAGATATTAATATTTTAGTAGCAAAAAAGAAAAGCCAAGTTTCTCATTGACCTTATATTCACTAAAGATAACATATCTAATTTGTAAGAATATATATTTTCCTCATGGGATGCAATAAAATTATTTTTATTTTCAATGGGAAAAAAAGCAACCTAGTAAATTCTTATTTTTCCTGAATTGGCCCCCGAGCTATGATCATTTGCTTCATTGGGGTTTTGCCTTAATGCCATTTTTGCAGTCTATGTGATGTTAGGGATGAAAAAGTGTTCTAATATTGTCCTGACCTTTTAGCCTTGTAGGAGGCCCAGGCAAGGTGCTGAAGCCATCTGCATGACTGCGTGCTCTGTGCTATGAACGTCTTTGAATCTTAGACTAAAGAGATTCCATCCAAATGCTCATAAACATCAATATTTTCTTCAGGACACCCTTACACTTGCCAGACTTCCACCTGTCCCACATAAGAATAGAAAAATTATTACCATTGGGCTAAAAAGTTGGGTTAATTAGTATATGAATTGAGTCAATTTACAATTAAATTTGGCAGCCATACAATTTGTCTTTTCTTTTGCCCTTGTTGACTGCGATGATTTCACGAGGAGCACTCTAGAGAGAAAAGCTCCTCAAATAGCCAAGCTTTTCTTTAGGAATCACTACTAATTGTTATAAAGTGGCCATTTCCCCCATTGTATAAACAGGATGAGCACTTGTTATTTTGAGCTCCAGGGAAGTATAAAGAGTTTTCATCTTTTGTGGTCATCAAATTGCTGTTAATAATTAGTAAATTCATTTGATGACTACTTAAAAAGGGACTTGGTTAAATAATAAAAGCCTGAAATTTAAAATCAATATTACATTTCATATTTTCGTTGCTGTGAAGGAATGCCCTGCTAATATATTTAGGCATCTAGAACATTCCATAAATATAGGCAGAACTTGAACTATTCCAAGCTGGGATTTGGGGTAAATACAGTCATAGTATGCCTGTAATCCCATTGGGTGGAGCTCTTGCAAAAGCTTGACCATTGCAATGATTAATATTCTAATTATAGTTTTTTTAAGGTCTCAAAGTCACCATCAATTGCCATTAGTTGGAGTTGGTTAGTCAGCATTAGTTTTGAGTTGTAGCTCTGCCATATTCAGGGATCCATGAATTTTGGCAAGTTTCTAATCCTGCTTCCTCATCAATGGACTGGACTTTATTATATTCTTTAAGGACACAGGATATATAAGGGTGTCCTGAGAAGTGACTGAATAGTGTTGCATCCAGTGCTCAGTGGGCCACCATGAACTGTAGTTACTATTTTGTTGTATCTCCCAAACTTGGAGGACTTAGATTAAAGAAGATAAATCTTCTGTTTAGTGGGAGTTGTTTCTGGTTCTGGTTTGTACTAGGGAAATAAGAACACCCTTGCCCACAAAGGTATAAATAGCACCCAATTAGCTTCATCCTACGACAAGAAGCAGAGCTATAATTGTCCTTCAGAATTCATGATAGATTGGTTTCAGGACCAAAAATTGTGGACAATTAGTTTCCATATATAAAATAGCATAGTATTTAATTGTAATCCAAACACCCTCCTGTCATTCTGGACTACATGTAATAACAACTATAATATAAATTCTATTTTAAGAATTCTTTTTATTTTTAATTATGTGTACGTGTATATGTCAGTAGTATGCACATGTGAGACCAGGTTCCTGTAGAGGTCAGTCGCATTAGATCCCCCTAGAGCTGGAGTTATAGGCAGCTGTGAGTCATCTGACATGTGTGCTCAGAATTGAACTCAGTTCTCTGAAGGAGCAGTATGTGCTCTTAACTGTTGAGCCATCACTCCAGCTACTATAGATGCTATTTAAATATGTGCTTGGCTGGATTGTTTACAGAATAGTGACAGGAAAAAGCAGCTTGCCCATATTTGGTACAGATTTAATTTTCAAAAGCTATCTTCAGTGTAGGCGCAGTAATCGAAGTCTGCAGACCCCATATGCAATAGCTGTCCTCTTCTCTTTGTGATTTAGAGGGGTAAGGGGCACTGGATATGGTTCTGCATGTTTGACTGTCTGTCGTGATGCTCGACCTATTCCCTGAAGAACAGGGAAAATGTGTGTAATAAGCCCCAAAACGAAAACAGATTATTGATTTGGAGGAAGTATCTGGAAGTTCCGGGACAATCACAAATTAATTCTTTAAAATAAAACTTCAAACTTCACTGTGACAAAAATCACTTCAGGAAAAAAAATCCCAGCATCATGATAGCTAAGTTTAAATAAATTTTAACGTATCCCAGAACGAACATAGATAGCTCTCTGGATTTGCTGGGGAGATGAAACAAATGGAGGACTGTCCTGCATAATCTGAATGGAAGGAAGGAAAGTTAACATGCATTCATAACAAAAAAAGAAACAAGTCACAAAGCAGCTAGAATAGATTCATCTTATCATCCGAAAATTGACACATTTATCCTAAAAACTTAGTTATACAACTTCTAAATATATAACCAGTCCGAGAAGAGTTTGTGCACGCTGAAATGCTAGAGTTCCTAGAGGACTAGAATTTATAAAGCCCTTATTGGTCTTTCCCCCAGTGTCCTACTGGAATAAAGAGATTTAGAAAGTTTGTTTCAGAGAATTAATGTCAAAAGAGAATATATTGAATAAAAGGAAACATGCTATACACATATTGTATGTGTGGACACACACACACACACACACACACACACACACGTCGTCCCCAACACGCAGAGTCTGTGGAGTCTCTGAAAGACTGACAGATGGCCGTAATACTACATTTTGTTTGAGGGGTCAGTGGCTGTCAGAGAAGACTCGAGGAACGAAGCAGCACTTAAGCGAAACTTGAGGTTGTACAGTTTTTAAAAATGAGAGATAAGTGCTTTTCAAACTAACTGAAATGACTGTACAGCTCAGGCCTCCTTTCCCACCCCTTGAAGCAGGCACCCCAGGCTGCAGCCCGTGATGGCGTTCTTCCTCCTCTGTCTCCTGGTGACTGCAGACCTGGTGGTTTTCTTTCTGTCTGCCATGGAGCCACTGGCTCTGTGTTTTCCTGCGCATCTAGCCTCCCATGTCTTTGGAAGGTTTGATTTCCATTTGTCCCTGAAAATTTGGTGTCCCCAAAGGCTATGCCTTAAATGTTTAGCTTTTCATTTTAATTTCCTATGTTTGATGTTTTTCTTTCCTCTTTCTTTTAACTCCTTTCTACTGTTAGCTGCTAAAACTGCACTGAAGTTATTCTATTTTTTAAATTTAGTATCATAGTCTTTTGAGGCATGAATATCCATATTTACTTCTATGGAACACCACCATGTACATAAAACAAAATATATCATGTTTCTTCCTCCCCCCTGCAAATTCAACTCTGTATCCTTTTGTTTCCAAATAGTTCTCATCTATGCTAGGTGGTTGACACCGTAGGTCTGTTGTTATCTGTGAAGGAAAGCTAGAATTCCTCATACAACTAGGCAGTGCTTTCATTCATCTCACCTCCAAATTTATCATTGACTAAATACTTAAAATACTACCTTTAAATAATTTCCATACTGTTTCGTACTATTGTATCTCCAAGTGGCCCTAATTATTTCTCTTTCTGTTACGGCAATAAGGCTCCAGACTTTCCATTAATTTGTATCCATCCCACTTTCAATCTAATTTTTCTCCTATTTTTTTTCAACAGAGTGATTCATTCAAATGGGAAGTTTGACCATTGTTGTCCCTTACATTATTTTTTTTAACCCCTTGTCTTTAGGATACAATGCAATCCCTTTAGTCCAGCAGGCACATTAGCTGCTTGGTATGTTATCGGTGGCCTGCAAACCACATATCTGCAGTTTCCCAAATAACACGCTGTTTCAAGCTTTTTGTTTTTAATATATATATACATTATATATACATATATATGTGTATATACATGTGTATTATATATGTGTGTATATATAATCTCTTTTGTGCAACACAACTAATGTTGTCCCTTCCTTTTTTGGCTTTTTATGTGTGATCACGTCAGTACCAACTCGTGTCCTCTTGAAGAGGATCACTACCCTAAGAAGCATCCCTGCTTCCCATTGCAGAGCACCCCGATCACCTATGACAGTGCATTTGTTAGTTTGTCTGTCTAGTTCCCTCAAATCAGGGACTGTGATTTATCATAGGAGTCTCTGACTAAAACATAATAAGAATTTAGTAACTATTTAATGAGTGTTGAAATATGAGTGATCCTATCACGGCAAAAATTTGTTGTGTTATTGGGGTGGGGTGGAGAATTAACAGAAGGATGAACAGGTTAGATCTGAAATGCTGGATTTCGAAGCCCCAGACAAATCACGCATAGCTCTAAGACAAGAACTGTCAGGAGAAACAAACCAAGGCAAAAGAGTCTTCAACTGGACCAATATATAAATGGACACACACACACACACACACACACACACACACACACCCCACCACACCAGCTTTGAAGAAACAGTATATAAACCAAAGTTGACAGACAAGGGCAAAAGGTTGAAGGAGAAGCATAGTCTCTAAACCTGGAGTCAACTTTCCTAGTCAAACTGCAGCTCCAGAACTGGAATTAAGGAGCTGCTGAGATTTTCTCCCTCTCATTGACGGAAAAAAAAAAAAAAGTCAGATGGGGCAATGTCATGAAGTATCTTAAATAATATTCTGAAGAGGGGGCTACATCCTCGGCAATCACTGAATAATTATGAACAGAGGATGACAAGACGAAAGCTTACAATCTTTTGTTGTGAATTCAACACACGGGGACTGAAACGTGGCTGAATATTGGGAGAATATTTAGATATTTTGATAATGGCCATAAAAGGGGTGGCTGTGGAGCTGGGGAAAAAGCATAGCATCCGTCAGAAATTCAAAGTACCCTTGAGAATTGATAAGACGTGAAAGAGAGGCATGCACTGCCAAAAAGAAATTCTAGTGCTACAATAGAGTTAAATATTGATTACAGAAATATTGATTGCATTGCACTGAATCAGGTACTTTATTTTTTTTTTTTTGAGAATTAACTCGTGTTTACAGATGCTAAACTGTTCTCATACACAGGACACGAGTGTCCATTATTTCTTTAATTATGGCCACGTCTTATGCCGCAAGTGCCCTCGGGTGCCTACAGGTGTCAAGCAGTGGAGTGGAGCTGCAGGCACAGACGAGCAAGCAAACTCGGAGGAGAGGGGGCTTCCAAACCAGCTTGGTACCAGGGACATTCACTGTGCCCTTTGATGGATATTTCCTTTCCTAAAAAATATTTTTTTCCCTTCAGGAATAAAAACAGAACTATATTCTAAATCCACACATACACATTGCTTCGAGGAGACCGACTTAGGAAAATTGCACTTAAGGAATATGAAGCAATGGCATTTTCTACTGATTCTTCCTGAATGCTCCAACACCACGATATACTTGAAAAATGCAAAGTTTCAAGATCCATACACTCATCATAGATCAGTTTTCCAGCTTTTATACACGGAAGCCAGAAGTATGTGATTTTTGTGTATTGGTGAAATCTAAAACAACCCAGGATCATTTTTACCAACACAAAATATTACCATTTGGTTTTTCATCAGCTAAAGCACTGGAAGATCAAATCAACAATTGAAAATCACGTAATTGCCGTAGCAAACCATGCTTTTAATTATCCTTATTATAGAAGAAATGCCAATTTGTGAGTGGCATAATCATTCTATTTATGTACGCTTATTTTCTATAGATGAAAAAAAATCCTTTAGGACAAAGATATGATTTTTTTAAATGTACTGTCAGACTTGAATCAATACTTGGCATTTAGTAAATAATCAAAATGTTTATGAATAAATTACATTTAAAATATAACACTTACATAGAACCTACTATGCACAAAGCAACTACCTAAGTGCTTTACAACTATTAATTCATTTAATCCACATTAAAAAAATCTTTTAAATAGATTTAGCTTTTATAACTAAAAAGGTTGAATTACTTGCCCGATCCGTGCAGCCGAACACTGAGGAGCCAGGAGTCCTGCCCGAGCACAGCTGTGCTGGAATCTTTCTCTTACCTTTTGTCACTTGCAAATAGGTGCTGTCTTTAAATTTTTTAACAATATAAATATTTATTTAAGGTGTGCTTTAGTGATACAGTTGAACTCAGAATAAGAAGGTATGGATTTGAGCACATCTTTAGTTTACTTAACTTGTGGCATTAAGAAAGTTTATAGGCATAATAGAACTTCAATTTTCTCATATATAAAATCAGGGCAGAGGTTTTCTTTAACCTCAAAAGTTTATTATGAATTTTACAAAATTAATTTGTATGAAAATACTGGAACACAATTGGCACCAGAATGTTACCTGGTATGCCAGGGAGGATGGGTTTTAATTTTTTCCTTCTCACCTTTCAAAAGGTATATATTTGCACACCGTGCATCATATAAATCTTAGCAAAAGGAAATCAAACTGAAAAGCATTATTTTTTAATATTTACTGGAGATAGAGTTCACGTTACAGTTCACTAAAGCATTTTCTGGATGGGCAGATAGCTTGTTTTCTGGGAAAACATATTTTCCTGGGATCTGTTAGTATTTAAACATCTAACATCAAGGAATAAAATCTTTCTTCTGATTAGAAAACCAAGTTATATGTATCACATACGTGGAAAGAAAGAATAGACAGACACCATAACAAATGATTTTTATTTTCACCAAGATCTTTCAACATTCATTAATCTATAAAATCCAAGATCAGACCAGCAATTCAGTAAGTGGCATATATGGTCTCTAAGACCCTCCAACATTAATAGATTCTATCAAATCTTATGGAAAACTGTATTGGCTGATTCTTATCAGTCATGGTTACATGTTATAATCACCTAAAGATATATATCAATAGACAGACCTCTTCCCCAGATATTCTAGTTTAATTAGGTTGGGTAGGGTCGGGCATGCTTCCCCCACACCTTTATTTTATTAAACAAAAATTCTCTCAGGGATTCTAATTTGTGGCTCAAGTTGAGAACAGCAGTTCAAGTTGTCAGGGAGACATCACTGGCCCCTTATCATCTCTTTACCTTTACTGTAATAAACACCAACAAGAGACAGCATTTTTATTCAAGCCAACATTGAAAAAGTCTGTGAGGTGTTCATGAAGAACCGAGATGCCACATCATTTTTATACTAATAATTGCTTGACGTAAAGGCTATCTTTATTCATCTGCTGTCTTCTAAAACTACAAGATAATGGGAACTAGGAACCATACTTATATAAATTTAAATTTACATCTAAGCATCATGAAACAGTACAATTCCAAGGCTGTTATATGCTCTTGTGGGTCAGTTTACTGTTTTCAATGTGTTGGTGTGGTGAATAAGCAATAAACATTTTTACAACGTGGTAAATGTTATTCTCATAGTTTTAGTTCTAAAAATTAACTGTAGATTAGAGTCATTAATGAACCAAAACAAATCCCAGATGGGACTGTTAGAATAGAAATGAATGTGGTTACTGGCAAACTGGAAGGCTTTGTGAACCCGGGTATCCTAGTTCCTTTCATAACAAAAGTATATGAAACCAGCAATTCCAACTTGTTAAAGATGAATTCTTTAACTACTGAAATTATTAGGCCAGCAACAAGCTAGTACAAATTGTCTTTAAGAAATGTCAAAGCATAAAAAGCATCCCCACTTTGTCTTGAACAGCAAGTCAATCGGCTTGACTATGTAAAATACTTGTCTTCGGTAATCATTTCAAACACTGAAACTTGGACACTCGGACATTTAACATGAGCTTCAGGAAGGTGGTCAACCTTTAGCTTATTTTGAACATTTTAGTCTTAGTTGCCCAATAATTTCAACAAATATTCTTGATTAGATGGGTTTTCTCAGACCCACTTACACCACAAAGGTGGTCGTGGATTCCTGCAGACCCTGCCCCCCCCCCTTCTGTTTATGTATCCTATTGGATTAAAGCTATCTTACAGAACTTTTAGGTAGATTCCCAAAACAAAACCGGCACGATAAGTGACGAATCTAATTGCATTGTTGATTTCTGACTTCGCATGTCCTTGCACCTCAAGGAAAGCGACTGTTTTGAGAAGAGGAATTAATTTGTTGAAATGTTTCTTGATGTCTTTCACCCCGGCTTGGAAAGAGCGTCATGAAAAAGAGGGCTCTTCTGGAAACTATGTACACGGCAGATTTCCCTAATAGGTGTGAAGAATGGCTGCTATGCATAAATGATTGTTGGAAAGTAATTCTTTGTAAAAAAAAAGAAAAAAAAAACATGACCAAACAAGCAACCTCATTCACTCCTGTAGTCAATTTCAAGACTGTTCTAAGACTGAGAACAACGCAATACATTTTCTAAATGCCGATGTCCTCTACTAGTTACTAAACACCTCTTAGGGAAAAACCACGACTTTAAGTCTAGAAATTGTTAAACTCAATAAAATGAAGACTAAAACTTTTGAAAGAAAATTCATATGAGCAATATTATAAAACTCACTTGGAATCAGAGAGCTTCTCAACACAACATTGTGAACTATAACACCTTCCAAGACACCTGTTTTTTTCTTTAATCAAGGTATAGTGAAGCAGCCTAGCCCAAACAACAGAGACGCTACAAGAGACCTTAACATCACAATCAAATTACAATTTAGCAATTAAAAAAAAAACAAACAAAGTATCAATCTCACAACTCCTCTAGCTATTTCTGAGACCCCCAAATCTTTAAATCCCACTCACTCCCGCCCCAAACCCATCTTACCAGGAATTCTCTCACTCGGTGTCTGGGCAGCTCAGGCGTCTCAGGAATTCAGGCTTCACTGGGCATTCCCTGGCAGGGAATGCCAGTCTCAGGGTGAGGTGCGGAAGTGCGCACCTGTCCAACCAGGAGGGTCCGCAAGCTGCAAGGTGCAGCCCACCCAGGGTCCTGGGGGGCTGGCTTTCCTAGTTTAATGTGAGAGCAAATTGGGTTAGTCTTGGGCACTCTCCTGCTCCCCTCCCAATTTCCAGGCACTTTAAACCCTTGAAGGGATAGGTTCAAAGCCCAAGGTTGTAAGCTAGGCTCAAGGCAAGGGTTTTTTCCCCCATTGCTCTCTGCTCCCCAAAGCGCGGGAGGCTCACCTTAGCGGAGCCTGCCTCTGCTCGCCCGGAGATGAGGCTGTGCGCAAACTTCTCCGACTTAAGTCCTTTTCGGTGCGCGCCACCCCCGCCTTCCTCCCCACTCGCGGAGGAGGGGGACGGACGCTCGCAGAGCCGGCCCCGCCCGGACCCTCCCTACACGTCAGTCCCTCCAGCCCTCGGAGGGAGGGGCTAGCAGCAGCTCCTGCTCCTCCAGCCCCCCCGCGCCCCGGCGGGAGAGGGGCTTCACTCGCCGCTGTTGCTCCACCCCCCAAGAGTTCCCGATACCCCTGCGCTGGGAGCCCAGGAAAGCAGGGAAGGGACCCCAGCTAGACCTTGAATAGGGAATAACTAGGGGGTCGACAGATTGGGCAGAGAGTCGTAACCCGTCCCTGGAGGCAGCTTTCTGGGAGTCCAGCCCCTTCCCGGCGGATGCAAATTCCATAGGGAGGTGAGTTTCCCAAAGAACCCTATCCCAGAGAGAGTGGCACCGTAGTTCCGAGAGTGGTCACTCAGGGCACCACACCAGAGACCCAGAAGAGAGTGAGGTATGTAGTGGGGCGCGGTAGTAAAATTGGGGTGGGGGCGTGAGAAAACAGCTGACCAAGACCCGGAGTGCTGAGTAAGGATCCCGGAGGCAGAGGGTAAAAAAAGACCAGAGGTTCCTGCAAGCCCTGGACCCCTCTGGATTTGGGCAGGCGCAATCTAGGGTGCAGGTTGGATTTGGGGGACACATTCTCTTCACCGAAGAAGATGATGCTGGTGAAGTATCTTAGGATGGGTGACAGAGAAGAAAAGAGTCTGAAGTGCCTGACTTGGTGTGGAGGACAATTCCTCTAAAGCCAGCAGGAGCCCGGGACAACCCGATTCCAGATTCCAGGTGGGGCTCAGCGGGAACTGTCAGGCACACCTTGGGAGGCAGGCAAGTTGCTTCCAATGGGGGGTTGCCCTCCACCTCCTGATGTCCGGAGCTGAATGCAGTCAGGTAGAAGCAGACACTTTTTCCCAGACTGTTCAAGGAAAAGCAGCTACCTGTGTGTCCCAGGAATGTAAGGTGGCTGTAACCGTCGAGGTTACCAACACACCTGAGCAAAAGGGATAGTAATAATAGGATGGGGGTGAGGACGGGGAGGCAGAGAGCAGCACAAAACACTTTCCTAGGCACTCAGAGGTTAAGCTTGGTCAGTTCTGGGTAACAGAGATGCAGGTGTCTTTGCAAGGGGCTACAGCTCTTTCTGCTCCTCCATCCTGGGAGATCAGTGACTCTAGTCAAGAGTGTGTGTGCTTCTTTCCTAATTTGAACCCTGACTCTTTAACCTAGCGAGACTACAGGGGCCCTTAATTTGCATAGTTTGGGACTTTCATTGTCCCAGTGGAAGACAGGATCCAGGGGCAAACAGCTTTTCCTTGGGGGTCCTCTTTGCAGGCTCCCGCTTCTATATGCCCCCTCCCTTTCCCTGCCACATCAGTCTGGTGACCTAGAGGTCTGAGTGTGACTCATCACGCATTGCATTCAAACCTAAAGCACCATGCCACTGTAGGGGAAGAGTCTTCACCTTCATTTCCGGGCTCTAAGTGGTAATAATATTGTTAAGAGTATGAAATGTGACAAGGAAAGGGGCTGGATATTCGGTTGAGAAGGAGGTTTGCAAAGAAACATACGGAGTGACATAAACAAAATCTGTACGTGAAACGTTCTCTTTTTAATTAATTCGTGCTAATATAAAAATTAAAAGAGACCCTCTAAATTCATAATTTAGATGCAAATCTTGACTGCGTGTTTTAACATCCGTCCTCACTGGCTCTCTGATTTCCTAGCTGCTGCTAGCCAGCCGACATCTAATCAGACCTTCTTTTAAGAATTCTTTTTGATAGATAGCTTATTTGCCTTCTTTGGGTACAAACAGCACGGAATTATTAAAATTGTGTACGCATCTCCTATAACAACTGCTGGGGGTCAAATGTTGAGAATTCTCCTTTATAGCCCAAACCACTAAAATATCAACGAATTAGGGAAGCCGTTGGTGAGAGGAAGTGGTACTGCCTTGGCACCGAGTGATCCAACAACTACAGAGATTGCTAGTTGTTGCTAGTTGTTGTTGCTAGTTGTTGTTGTTGTGGTTGATTGATCCTCGGGCATGTTACCTTATTGGTAACAAACAGTAGCATTCTGAGAGCAGATTGAACTTGTTTCAGTAAAGCCACAGCATTAACATGACTCAGATAAAACAGTGTTTAAGAATTAGCAAGGAACATCGTACGTATGTCAGAAAGCCTCAGACCACATGTGATGTAAGCAAAGGTACCTCGACTAATTGGGGTGCTAATTGTGTCAGAAATAATGATGGAGAAGCAAGAAGTCATTATAGCCAGATTTCAGGGAAGGCAACATAGTTGGAGTGGGATCGGAGATGAGACTTTGGTCTCTCAAGGGGTTTAAACTGACTTTTCCTGCTATGTTATTACTACCAAAATTGCTACGCACCTGTTGGATGCACCTGAAATCACAGAAGTATAAGTCTGTTATTGTCTTAATGCTTCCAAATTATTTTCTATGTGGTCCCCAGAGGGCAGAGGTGGGGACAAACAGTTAAGAAGGCTTTGCATAGTGCTGCTGACCTTCTGAGAGCTATGGCTTTTTCCTACAGCCGATGCAGTGCAATAGAGTAGAACATAGCAGGATGGGGTGTTGTTTGGGGAAGCATGGGTATTGTTCCTTTAAAGTTCAGTCTCACTTCTATGTGTCTGAACTGGACTGCAGAGAAAAATAGATTTCTTCTTGACGGTCAGAATCTAAGGTGGCACAAGCTTAATTTGTGCCGAGCTGCTGCTTTTCAAACCGGATGGCTTATATTTATTTGTAAATACACCTTTGAATGAAAGAAGTTTATCAAAGGGCTGTTCTGGAATAGCACCTTACAACTGATAACCCTACATTTCTGGAATTATCACTGATTACTTTTGACTTCAAAATGTTGTAGCTTTATGGGAGGTTTCCGGTCTCCTCCTGTCCCTCTTTAAACATTTTGTCCTTTAGGCAGCTTTGACTTTAGGGAGAGTCAGCTATCTATCTTGTCTTACATGTTTGGAGACGGAAGAACTAACTGCTTTAGAGACAAACTCCACCTGCCTTTAAAATTCCCAATTTTCATTTCCCGGAGTGTGGAGTCTTGCCACGCATAAGAAAAAGAGCTTGCCGGTCAGTTAACGAGTGAACTCCTGGGATCTGCTCAAATCTGCTCTTCATCACGGGGGTATAGGCACGAGCTGCTGGGCAGGTGGGCACTGGGACTCTGGACTAAATCCTCCAACAGTGAGTATTGCACTCATTGAACCTTTTTTCTAGCTTGTTTTCTGTGAGTTTGTTCTCTTTTTACAAGGTATCTAGACAAAAAGTTCCTCTCAGAGACCTAGTCTGTAGTTTTAGTGATCCCTAATAGCAAAGCTTCCGTACATTAAAGGCATATTTATTATTTCTTGGGTCTGTCATATACTGGGCCAGCCACTCCTGTGGGATACAAATAGTATAATATGCTCTTCCCACCCTCGGGAAGCCCACAGCCTCGATAAGGACATGTAGCGTTTTCTTTCCAGCCTCCTTCCGCGCACAGCAGCTGGTGATTATCCTGTATGTAATTACCCTTCAGATTTACAGACTTCAGATGACAGCAAGAATAATAATTCACCTTGGTGAAAAATAATTTTTTTCCCTTGAAATAATGTGAACTTTGACCTGATAGATCATGCTTTTTCTGGAAGAAAGTCGGCTTTGATTTTCGGGCTTTTTTTTTTTTTTTTTTTTTGAATGAAGCTGGCGAATCTCACAGGGGGCTGCACAGTCATATTTCTCAGCAGAATGCATTCCCTGACATCAGAAAGCAAAACACCAAACTAAAGCAAAGCCCAACAACACATTCCACGTGAACCTGGAAATGTCTTTCTTAATTATACGTAATATAAACTTTCCTTGGGTTAACTGTTAACTCAGTGAATAGATAACGGTAGTAGGAGGCATAGGCAGACCATCCACTCTGAGCAGTAATGGAAACTAATTAGTCCATGTCTGATGAAGTTGGGAAATAGATGCTTCCTGTTTTATAAAGAGAATTCCAGAGAGAAACCCAGGATCCAGGGAAAAAAAAATCTGCGAAAACAAATGCATGCGTCCATTCATTTAAAACAAACATGAATAATTGAGCAGCTATGGCTTACATGCTAGTAGGGGGAATGAGCGGTGTTTAATTTCAGACACCGATGCGTTCACGGAGATTGCTGACAGACAGTTGAGAGGCCAGCGTGGCAATGTTGCTCTATCTGTCAGGGAAGCTTGTCCCTGAGCTGAGCCCCGCACACGCACCTAGGAAAGTCCTCATGATGTGCTTGTCACCCACCCCTGATTGAGAGATACCATTTGGCCAGGAATCTACTCATTTTGGGATTGTGCCTGTATGGGCATGTGTATCTCTGTAAAAGGTTTTCTGTAATTTAGCTGTATTTGGCCTGTTCTTGGGAATTTGGAAGATAGGAGGTGTGGGATGAGTAGCCACAATTTTCTGTACTTCCGGGGATATTTCATATTAAGTTATATTAGTAGTGAAAACTCTTGCATGATACTGACCTTTTAGCTTATATTGGCAGGGTATCTTGTCAGAGTGCTAAGAGGAATAAACAACTTCCCGAAGAGTTACAGTAAAACCTTAAATTGTCGTTACTAGCTCTTAACTTTCTGTATTATAGTGAAAAAACTCAGGGTTCAATCAGCTTTTCTTTATTGAAAACTTACCCGGCACTGTTTCATTTTACCAAGCCATCTATAGCCTTGCCTTATCTTAATTCTATGGTGCAGGCATATTTCATTACGGTTGTACAGGTGCACAGGCAGCTGCTGAATGTGTTAGATGTTTTGACAAAGTAACCAAGATGCGACTGCAGGCTGATTAATTCGTCCACATACTGGATCGCAGTGTTTCAATTAAGGCAAGAATAGGGATCACCTGTCCCCTCAATTCCAGTGCTGACTGGTAGGAGAGCACAGGGAGAAAGAAACACACCGAACTTAAGGGCAGATACAGGGTCAGACTGTCTGCTTCATTTCCCATAGGCCCGCTTTCTTAATTAAAAACAAATAACACAATTTTATGATTCTAAATAGCAGGAGGGGCCCATGATAGGCATCTATAAATATTTCAGGAATAGATTTTAATTATAGAGGTTTTCAGAGAAGGTGCCAAAGGTGTACAGATTTTTCAGAAGCAGAACTTGCAAAAAAAAGCAGAGAAACCTCCGGTGTTAAGGAGAGGGTTGTATGGTGGGATGGGACTAGGAAGGATCATGGATTTCATCCCTGGGGTGATGCTGGACTACTCGGGTCACCCAGGTTGCTATTCTTCAAAGCTGATTACAGGAAATAAGTTGATTACAGACGGCTGTTGCTATCGGGAGAGAGAGTGAAATCGTGCCTTCAGAGCCTCTACCTGCTGCTGACACTTCGGCCACAGCTTTCTCCCAGCTTTGCCTTCTCCACCTCCAAGGGGCAGTATTTTCCAGCATCCTCTTCAGTACTGCTCTGCTTAAAGAACACGTTCTATCTGGTGTCTTGTTGTCTTGTTTCACCTCGTTACCTAGACCTTTTTAAATGATTTTTTTTTTTTACCCCCGGGTTTCAAAATTTGTATTTGATGGATTCTGCCTTCCCCTTTCTTAAAGCAAGATTCCTTATAATTTTATCCCTCAGGGATGGACCAGCTAGATACCCACCTTCTTGAAACTGTCTCTATTCTAAAAGTATTATTCCAAAGGAACTGTTTATGTTTCTTATGAATCTGAATTGAGGTGTCACAGGAGGAGCTGTACAAAAACCTCCTGCTGCTGTGGACAGAAGGTTTGCTTTAGCAAAGGGAGGTAGAGTTGATCCTACGTTAGGTTTGAAGTGCTGTAAACTACTTGGACATGTTGATGCAATGCGGTCTCGCCCTGACACCTTAGGAGTGGACCCTGAGATGCTGTATTTCTTTCTTCATGTGTGTGTATGTCTGTGTTTTGTCTGTGTTTTTATGTAGTGTATGTGTGTGTCCCCACCCTGTGTGTGAGTGAGCATGTGTGTGTTTTGTCTGCGTTTTTTTCTTGTGTATGTGGGTGCCCCCCACCCTAAGAGTGTGTGTGTGTGTGTGTGTGTGTGTGTGTGTGTGTGTTTGCTCATGGAGGTCAATGTGTGACAATGAGTGCATTTTTAGTACTTCACCTTAATTATTTAAGATAGTCTGTCTCTCGATGAATCTGGAACACAGAATCTGCTAAACCGACTGCTTGGCAAGCCTTATGATTCTTCTGGTTTATCACTCCCATGCATGGGGATGGCCACTGTAAACAAAGAGGCCTAAGCTTTTACGTGGTTCAGGGGACGGAACCCGAACTCAGGTACTAATGCTGTGCAACAGACATGAGCTTCAGAATTTCTCTAGAGGTCGCATGTTTTACATGCTGGTTTGTAGTTATCTTTAAAGCAGCAGCACAGTCTGCCTATTTCCCTCAGATATATGCATTGCTTTATACACTGCATGAATTTGTAAATACGTTTTATTCTGTAAGATTTAATGATTTGTAAATATGTTTTATTCTATAAGATTTAATGATGTATGACTACATGAAATAAGATTGATTCTGTTTTTTTGTTTAATCTTAAAAATAATTTAGCAATGATCTATAGGTAGATATAGTGAGGACAATTGCAGGAAGCTGGGAAAGAAATTTATTCTTGGGGGTTTAATCAACAGAATTTAATTTTCATGAAAGAAGCCTTGGCTTTAAAGAAGCTAGTCTTTTTTTTTTTTAATTTTTTCCATTCAAAAAATTTACACTTCCTCCCCTCCTCCCATTTCTCCTCCTGCTCCCCCACTTACCCTTCTCTCTCCTCCTCCCTCCTTAAGAGAGGGCAGGGAACCCCGCTCTGTAAGAAGCCCAAGCCCCCTCCCATCCAGTCCTAGGAAGCTTTGCATCCAAATGGACAAATAGACAAATAGACTAGGGTTCTAAAAACCAGTACATGCAGTAGAAACAAGTCCCAGTGCCTTTATCAATGGCTTCTCAGTCAGCCCCCATTTTCAGCCACATTCAGAGAGTCTGGTTTGATTGTATGCTCATTCAGTCCCAGTCCAGCTGGATTTGGTGAGCTCCCATTAGATCAGGCACACTGTCTCAGTGAGTGGACTAACCCCTCGCAGTCCAGACTTCCTTGCTCATCTTTTCCCTCCTTCTGCTCTTCAACTGAATCTTGGGAGCTCAGTCCGTTGCTCTGATGAGGGACTTTGTCTTTATCTCCATCCTTCACCAGACAAAGATTCTGTGGTGATATTCGAGATAATCATCAGTGTGATAGTGGGGCAAGGCCAGTTCAGGCACCCTCTACTCTGCTGCCCAAGGACCTAGCTGGGAACATCCCCATGGACACCTGGGAGCCCCTCTAGAGCCAAGTCTCTTGCCAACCCTAAAATGGCTCCCTTAATGTAGGTATCTTCTTCCTGGCTCCTATATCTGTCCTTCCTCCATCTTTACCCTCTCACTCCCCCGAGCACTCTCCAGTCTTTCCCTTTTCCCCTCTCTCCCCCTCTCCCCTACCCCCAACTCCACCCCCACCCCATGCTCCCAACTTTTGTCCAGCAATCTTGTTTGCTTCCAATTTCCAGGAGGATCTACGTATGTTTTTCTTTGGGTTCACCTTGTTATTTGGCTTCTCTAGGCTTGAGAACTGTAGGCTTAATGTCCTTGGTTTATGGCTAGAGTCCACTAATAAGTGAGTACATACCATATTCATCTTTTTGGGTCTGGGTTATTTCACTCAGGATAGTGTTTTCTATTTCCATCTACTTGCATGCATAATTCAAAATGTCATTATTTTTACCACTGATTAGTACTCTAATGTGTATATGTTCCACACTTTCTTTATCCATTCTTCCATTGAGGGGCATCTAGGTTGTTTCCAGGATCGGGCAATTACAAATAATGTTGCTTTGAACATAGTTGAACAAATGCTTTTGTAGTATGATTGGGCATCTCTTTGGGCATATATTCCCAAGAGTGGTATTGCTGGATCCTGAGGTAGATTAATTCCTATTTTCCTGAGAAACCACCACACTGATTTCCAATGCACAAGATTGCATTCCCACAAGAAATGGATGAATGTTCTTGTTGCTCCACATCCTCTCCAGCAAAGGCTATCATTGGTGTTTTTGATTTTAGCTATTCTGACAGGTGTAAGATGGTATCTCAAAGTTGTTTTGATTTGTATTTCCCTGATTGCTAAAGAGGTTGAACATGACCTTAAGTGTCTTTTGGCGATTCGAACTTCGTCTGCTGAGAATTCTCTTTTCAGTTCAGTACCCATTTTTTAATTGGGTTAATTAGAATTTCATGTCCAGTTTCTTGAGTTCTTTATATATTACAGAGCTACAGTAATGAAAACGGCTTGGTATTGGCATAAAATCAGAGACGTTGACCAATGGAATCAAATCGAAGATCCGGCTATTAGCCCACAAACCTATGAACACCTGATGTTTGACAAGGTAGCTAAAAAGAAAGCATCTTCAAAAAATGGTGCTGGCATAACTGGTTGTCAACCTGTAGAAGGATGAAAACAGATCCATATCTATCACCATGCACAAAACTCAAGTCCAAATGGATTAAAGACCTCAATATAAATCTGACCACACTGAACCTGATAAAGAGAAAGTGGGAAGTAGTCTGCAACACATGGGCACAGGAGACCACCTCCTACGCATAACCCCAGAAGCTAGTCTTTCTAAGGGAAGAAACACCTGTTGGCAAGGAGATAGATGATGCTGACAAGGCGGTAATGGAGGTATTGGGTAGTTTTGGTACTTCTAGGGTTTGATGGTGGTGGGCATTCATGGTAATTGTCATTTGTGGTGATGGTAACAGAGTTTGTGACTCTGGTCGTGCTTACCATAGGAGATAGTGTCCGCTCAGTGGTGGCAATGGTGGCGACAGTTCCTGAGCTGTGCTGAGGGCTGCAGTGGTACTGGTGACAGTGTTGTCAGTTTTCAGTGAACAATACAGGGATAAATATCAATTTCCACTCTTGTCTTGAGCTGTTTACAATCTTTGTGTATGGTGACAAGTTGCTTAATTTCTTAGAGCCTCTGTTTATGCAACTAAAAATGCCACAAAATGATAATTATGTGATTGTACTATAGAGATAAAGCCCTTAAGAAAACAGAAAATTCACGTTCCATGTTCAACATATGTTTATTTGGCAAATGTGCTTGATTTGTATTATTAGCTTGTAAGTGTTCAATTGAGTTGATTTCAAACTTAAAAATTCAGTTCATATTTTTCTGTCTTTTTCTTTTCTGGTTGTATCTTTAATAACTAAGAACATTTAATAACTCAGAACATTCCTGCAGCCAATATGGGTAACTGATATGATTATTAACCTTTGAATGTTAAAGGAATAAAGGCAGTTCAGACATTTCATGCTTAAAATTTCTTTCATACATAATTTCAGTCCTATAGAGACTGACACTTCTAGAATTTAATAATGAATTTTTCCTTCTAGAATTTTCAGTAGTCTGATAACTGGGTAGTTAGTATCAGTGCTTGTGAATATGGACTTGTTTATATATGTTTTTATATCTTACCCCCTGGTCCCCATGCAGTACCATTTTCTACCCAGTTACCAAGTGAATGTTCCAGAAATAGCACCAATTGATAAAATATCGGTCTACCACCTGTCAGACACTGCTAAACAGGTCTCATGCATTATGCTATTTGGTCTCTGTATCAACCCTGAAAGGAACGTTTTATCGGTCTTATTTTGTAGGTAATTATAATAGTTAAGAATTTTGATCAATGTCGTGGAATGCATAGAAACTTCAAATCATGGATCTAGAGTTTACTATGTCTAGGGTCATGTGTGGCTTCTCTCATGCTTTCTTGCTTATCTACTTCTGTACCTTGCTCATGGTTGGCGCTCATTCTAAAACACACTTCATACGCCATTGTTTATGTAAAATATCCAAAGTCACTCAAATACATAGTCAAATGACTTTAGAAAACTTCCTTTTTCATTTTGTAACTCATTTCCTCAACAGAAAAAAAATGGGAAAGAAAATAACTGTTTTTGTATTCTGCAAATGAACTAAGATTAAATATGGTATTTTTATGTTTTATTCCATACTTGTGTAAGCACATAACTGTGCATGCATGCTTATAAACTTCAATCTATAGCTATTGAAGAAATTAGATCAGTTTATGCACAAAGTGTTGCATCGATTTATAGAAGCAGATTTCTTAGACAGGAATATCTAGTTGAAAAATATTGAACCTGTAATACAAAGAAAATTTGTATCTTAGGTCACATAGTTGGGATAAGGAGCTCCGGAATTTGACGTTTTATTAATTATTATTATTATTATTATTATTATTGGTTTTTTTGAGACAGAGTTTTCCTGTGTAGCTTTGAAGTCTATCCTGGAACTTTCCCTGTAGACCAGGCTGGCCTTGAACTTAGAGAGATCCTCCTGGTTCTGCCTCCTGAGTGCTGGGATTAAGGGCATGTGCCACCACCGCCCAGCCATTTTTATTTTCTTTATCAGAATATTTCTTTATTTCGTTACCTTGGAATATTCTGCCTTGCACACCTTATCAACACTTGCCACTGCGCTTCTTGCACCTCTTTAGTGGAGAACATCACACTGTCACTATTGTATATGATTCTTACCACTCGGTTGTCTTATTCATCTTTGCTCCCCACACCACACGCAGAGCGTTGAATATCTGCTATCACGATGATGTGCAGTGATCATTCATCAGGCAGAACCTGAAGTCACATGAGTCTGCCGTTTCTCCTCAGCTCCGAGGGCCAGGTACCACTGCTCAGAGGAAGATGAGAGGAGCCTCAGGTTACAACGAGTAGAATGCATTCACTTGACCTCGGAAGGCAACTGTAGCTCGGCTGTCTTCCTATAATAATACAGATAAGTGAGAATTGCTGGAGGATATTTTTTTGCCATAATAATTTTCTTTATATTTTTAATTCTCATATCTATTTTGTTTATTTAATAAAGTATTTCAGGAAATTGGGTGATACACATTGCAGGATATTTGGAAAATAAAAGGAAGAAATGAATTGCCTGTAACCTCAATAGTCAGTGATAAGCAATATTAACATTCCGTTTCATTTTACCCATTAGCTTTTTCTTGTAGAAATATTAATGGTATTTGCTTATCTTTCTCTTTTCTTAAATTACATTTAAATTGAGATTGCAATTCCCTTTAGAATGCAACTCTGGTCATAGTCCAGGATCTAGTAAATAAAAGCGCTTTATATAAAATGGTGTGAAATGACCTCCTCGGAACCCAGGAGCTCTGTCTAACCAGGTATTTGATAGGAAACTCAGAGAGGTCTGGGATACACGGTTTCCATGCCTTGGTAACTCTTCAGATTTTCTCAGGCTGCAGTCTCCTTTTCCAGCTGGAACCACAGCAGCATGAACAACAACCACAGGCACCTGTGTACAGAGAGCTTCTGCCAGTACAGCTAAACAGAAGCATACTCCAGAGTAGCAGACATGAACAGTTTGAGCAAAACAGAGTTTTGGTATTTGCATGAGTCTGCTTGTAAACATTAATTTTGACCGTGTTTAGGAAACTAGAAATGATTTCATTTCCGGAACTATTTCAAGGCTTTGCTGCGAGCAGTTGTAGATTTCCTTAAATTTTGTATACATTTCGTAACGTACATAAATAATGGTTGATTTTTCCAAAATGTTCTTTATAAAAAAAAAAAGTGAGAATGTAGACTCTAGTGAGAAGGTAGGGAACCGGTTAGGACCAGGATGCTGAAGCTGGCTGGTTGGAACTGTTTTGCCTTATTACCTACTCCGCGAGACCTGAAGGGCTAGCAAAGATCCAAGCGTGGCTAGTAATATCAGGGTTTAATTTGTCTTCAAGAATAATATGAAGATAGGTGCCCAAGAGAAAACATTGCTAGTAGGGTCCTCCTATACACAGTCCCCAAAGCTCTGGGCTGCTTTCAGCTTCCTTCTCCATTGTTAGGGTCACAGGTTCAGGTGGGTGAAAAGATACTTCTGGTACCAAAAGCTGAAGGCTATAGATCGTAGAAGAAAAAGCATTAACAGGTATATGTATATGGTAACTTTCTTTTAAAGAAGGTTCCAGAAGCTACCTAGCTTCTCTCTTACTAAAAACATGTTAGATGGAGCTGTATACATGGTTCAGAGGTTAAGAGTAATGGCCCCTCTTGCAGAGGACCCATATTTGATTCTTAGGATCCACGCAGTGGTTGACTTATGTCTGTAACTACAGTTTTAGGAGATATGAGACCTTTTCCTGGCCTTGTTTGTCAGTCGTTACACACACACACACACACACACACACACAGGCACATATATAACAAAATAATAAAAAATGCCTGGACTATAGTCAGATGGTTATGTTCACTTGCAAAAGAATAGGAAGAATCTTATCTTTATTTGTGTTATTATGCATATACATTATAACTTTGTAAAATAAAAATGCAATGGCTACTAAGGACAATTTTTTATCTTTTCCAGAGAGATTTTTAGAAGCCATTGCAAATAATATTTATATTTTTATCTGTATGTATCTGTGTTTTGAGTAGCTGTTTAGTGGAACTGAACTGCGCAGTATCAGATGCCTGCTGTAGACGTCGGCAGACTGCAACCTGTGGGCCAGATCCTGCTGCCCCCAGCTTAGTAAATAAGGTTATGTGGAAATGTGGTCACGCTCTCTCATTGATGTGTTGTTTGGGGCTGCTCCACTATCACAGAAGCAGAGTAAGGCAGCTGCGGCTGTGATTCAAACAGCTGGCTCGCTTTGCAGAGAGAATGTTCATGGAGTCCTGCTCTGGACACTGCAGTTTCGCAAACTTGAATTATTCACTTTTTCTTTAAAGCATGCCGAATCACTAGTAATAACACTGAGAGGCATCTATAATAAGACATTCTAGGATTTTGTATATTACTATTTAGGTGGAAGATGATAAAAAGCCAATACGTAAAACTAAAAATAGAAATGGAGTTTGAATTATTAAAATTGGAAGTGAGTTTTGAAAAAATATCAGGACCTTTCAAACTTAGGTCATGGGTTTATGGAAGCCTATTATTTTCTCTGTTTCTCTGGAAAGTTCAAACAAATATTCTGTAATTAAATAATTTTTAAGGATTTAAAACAAGAGTATATGGCTTCTCGGGAAAAATAATTGCAAAAAGCTGGAATCAAGAACCAAAAATGACACTGGGGAGACGAGCTGTCTCAGCTGGTACAGTACTCACCATGAGAGGATGAAGACAGGTTCGATCCCGAGAACTCATGTAAAAAACCTGGGGTGTTGCCCTTCACATATTATAATTCCAGTGCTCAGGAGGCTGAGATGGGCCAACTCCTGTGGCTTTCTGACCAGTCTAATCTAGTGAGTTCTGGTCTAATAAGTGACCCTGAGGAATGACACCCACAGTTGTCCTCTGGCCTCCACATACACACACATACATGACTGAAAGGCACACACATATGTACATATATGCACACACGTAGAAGAGAAGAAAGCAAGATTTCAGGGGCCGGAGCAAAGTGCAGCAGTGCCTTCTGGGCATTAAAGGATTGACGCACAAAGCTCTCATTGAAGTTGTGACTCCTACACAGAATACAGCTGTTCCATCTTCCGTCAGGGATGAATGAGAGGTTCTGGAGTCCCGATCCCTTGCTGTGGAGGGGAGGAAATGCAGGCTTTCCTTTCTTTAAGGGTGTGGCACCTGGTACGCTCCAGTTGATGGTCCTATATCTATGAATATGTAGGCAGCACAAATCAGACTCAGAGAGTCATTAAAAAAGAAGAAAAAAGGACCAGAAGTTAGGAGGGGTAAAAGGACATGGCTGGATCTGGGAGAAGTTAAAAGGAAGAATAGAGGTTGATGTGATCAAACTACACTGCATGCTTGCATGGAATTCTCAAAATAAAAACATTAAAATAAAATCAAAGGCAAAAGAGATCCAAGTCGATTCTAAATTGAATGCTGGAAGGAGGCTCCTTGTGGAGTTGCTGCTGAACAGGCTGCTCCTGTTGGAGTGTGAGGTCATTGGGGAAGACCCTTCAGGAGCACATCAGCAGTTCCAGAGACTGCACAACTGTACAACGTGACTGTCTCGATAATTCCGTGCATGCATGCAGTGTAATTTGATCACATTAACCCCTATTCTTCCTTTTAACTCCCCGGAGATCCAGCCATGTCCTCCCACCCCTCCTAACTCCAAAGACAGCTCCTGGATCCAGAAGCAGAGAGGGATCTGAACGCTCTGTAGTTTTTGCTGTTATTTTTGGCAACAATTTCAGATCATTTTCTCATACTGGAGTGAATTATTTAGGAAGACTAAAGTCGTGTGATAGACTTTTTTAATATTTAAACTTTTTCAAAAGGGTGCTTGTAATCTATAAACAACTTGATATATAAAGGGAAAATAACTCTCTAAATTATTTAAGATTTACCACTTTAATGACAGTAAGTAGAGTCTCATATTTCCTTAGAGCAGCTTTCCTATCTTAGAAAACTAAAGTGACTGTATATTTATGAGAGAAGGAATTTCAAAACCTCTATTGCTGTAAAATTATATCATTGTCTTTTAACATATAATATATATGCATGAAAGCTGTTTATCTGTCAAAATTTGATTATTTTGCCAATTACAAGTCTAATTAACTGGAAAAGGGTTACATTTTAATTAAAATTTATAGTGACTATTAAGGACTATAGTGTGCTTAATATGTGATATAAAAATCTCACAGTATTATCAATAGCTCCCAGGTTTGAGTACTTACACATTCCAAGTCATTATCTTGAGAATAAAACAAAAATAGTCTGTATTTTTCCAAACTTTGAAAATCAAGCACCTATTGTGTAAAACGAAGGTATTATGTACTAAAGATGGGAAAACATCCATAAAACAAACTCTTAAATAACACACATGACATGCTAGGGGTAGGAAGAAAAGTAAAGTTTATCAAAAGAGACAAGATCCCTAATAGATGCGCAAGACATGGGAGGTGTCAGACAGACAGTAAAGGGTGCACCCCCATACACAGTCTCTGAAAAGTCAGAAGCCCCATGTATATCATGTTTGAAAAAAATAAAAAAGAATTTCTTCATGTTGTTAGAGTATAAGAGCATTGAAATAAATGAGCAGAGGGGAAAGTCCAAAGGCGGTCTGTAGTGGATTATCATCGGGGACTTCTAAGGAGGGAAAGGATCATTCTGTCAGCTCTGGGTTTTAGTCATCTGCAGGTGAAAGGGAGTGAGGCTGGTACAATGAAATCCAGGTAAAGAACACCCGGTGGGTGGGGCACAAATCTTTGTGGTGGTGGTTAATCGTGGTTGTTGGCAAAGACCATGAAAAGGAAGAGGTGAATTTTTGTTTTCCTTACTTTGCAGAAATAAATCTATTTGGTAATGAGGGATGGCAAAGGGTGAGGAGCAGGAGAAGAGAAGAAAGAGAAAGGGGAGAGAGAGAGAGAGAGGGAGAGAGAGAGAGAGAGAGAGAGAGAGAGAGGGAGGGAGAGAGAGAGAGAGAACACAGAGGAAGAAAACAAACCGTTATCAGGGTGACATCTGACCATGGCACTTCCATGATGTCAGAGTACACACCAGTCTGTGAGGTGGGAACTGGGCAGGGAATAAAAGTTATGCTTCATATTTAATTGATATCTACTTGACACCCACGTGGAGATAATGGAATTTAGGCCAAACATGGGGCCTGAAGACAGACATTTGTGATTAACTCTTCAAAAATATTTGTCTGTGTAATTGTGTGGATCTTGTCTGGGTGTGTCTATGTCTGTATGTGTCCAAGGCTGCCAGAAGAGGGTGTCAGATGCCTTGAAACTGGAGTTTTAGGCAATTCTAAGTAGTTTCGTGTTGATGCTGAAAACAGAATGGAAGTTGTCTGGAAGGTTCTCTAAACTATTGAGGAATCTCTAGCCCTGAGAGACTCTTTCTTGACAGGTAATGATAGAGACTATAGGTTTAGGGAACTTGTGAACGCTTACGAATACAGACTAAAGTGAACATGAGTGGCAATCTGACAAGAAAGATGTTCCAGTATGAATTTTTTCCCTTTGGAGGCCAGGAGAGTTTCTGTGTGAGGCTCCTTTCTCCTCTCTCCACTCTCTGACAGTAATTGAACCTGCCTACATCAGTGCCTACATCAGTGCCTACATCAGTGCCTACATCACTGCCTACATCTTACCACTGATGCCATTTTCATTTTCTCATTAACAGGACTTTTTCTAAAAGATACATGGTATCCCACATGGAAAGTAGACCAGGGATGCTGAAACCAAATGTAGAATTATTTTAGAAAGTGTTTCTAACAAGCATATATGCTTTCCCACAATTTGCTCCCTAATATTAATATTACGTATATCATATTACCATTAGAGTTATTCTCAAGAATATTACTTTTGGAAGTAGCATATTTCCTTGGCAGTATGTTTTAAAGAAAATTATATACACTTTAGTGTAAACGGTAAATTAAAATGGCTTCCTATATTTCTGTTACATTTGAGCACTTACATTTTTATAGAACATCACTTGTCTTTTTTGACATGAAATATTGGAAACGTGGAGAAATTCATGATAATTTTTATCTGTTGTCACTTAATATTGGTCCATTCTTCCTAGTTCAGCTTTTAAATAAGTGTATTTGATATTCATAGACTAAATTTAATGATAAACTTCACTTATAACTTTAAAGTTATTTGAATTTTTTGCATCATTGTTCACTTCAACTCCAACTTAATATTGAATGTTAAGCAATATCTCCAGCTAATAATTATTCAATGAAACATCCCCACTTGGGGCATGTTAAGAGTTTGATACAGAAGCTGGGAAAACTCCAAAGTAAAGAATAGCGGGTGCCAGGCGGTGGTGGTGCACGCCTTTAATCCAAACACTAAAGAGACAGAGGCTGGTGGATCTCTGTGAGTCTAAGGCCAACCTGGTTTATAGAGCTAGTTCCAGGAGAGGCTCCAAAGCAACACAGAACCTTATCTCAAAACAAACAAAACAAAACAAAACAAAAAAGACGAATAATACACAAGGTAAGGCAAGTCTTAATGTAGTCATAGAGAAG
This sequence comes from Microtus oregoni, assembly GCF_018167655.1. Lineage (NCBI taxonomy): Eukaryota > Metazoa > Chordata > Mammalia > Rodentia > Cricetidae > Microtus > Microtus oregoni. Next base: position 1,609,753 of record NW_024543085.1, read on the forward strand.
TCAGAGGTAAGCAAGGTGACCTTGCTGTTGTGATGACCTACTGGGCTATTAGGAACACTGTCTCCCCTTTTGTTGCTACTCTGATGTCATTAGAGTTCATGGAGGTGATCTATACTTTCCCATTATCTCACACATACCTTCTGTTTATTTCATGTTACAGGAGTTCAATCATTTTGTAGGAAAATTGCAGAATATGGTCTTTTAGCTAGAACTGTTCACTTAAATACAACTGTGTCCTGTTATAGCAACTAGAGAGGGTGGATGGGGGTGGGGGGTGGGTCGGGGAGAAAAATCATTGGCCTTGCCAGTCACTACACCACTGCTGTTTTAATATCAAGTGCTTAAAAATATGTTAAGCCCTTTGCCAACCCATTGATGGGAATTTCTACAGCTTCTTACTTCTGGATTGAAATCTACCAACCAACTAGACCCCAGTTTACTAATGGTGGAAATACAGTGTAGCATAAGTTATAAGGCCATTTAATTTAAAATAAAAGCAGTGATGAACTTAATATGACAAAACTCCTCCCCTTGTTGGGAAGAAGAATGTCTCTGTCTGTGAGCCTTACTCACTAGGAAACCCTTTGAAGCTTGTTGCTCTCACTGACTCCCCTGAGCACGTACCTCGCCCCTTCCCACAGACATCTGTGTTTCTCACTAAGGAGAACTTGTCCCACTTCATCTGACTTCTGCCACAGCTTGTGCTGTTATCCCTTCAATTTTCACCACAATTTCTAATGTGCTTCTGGTCCCCTTAAACACGAAGTTTTCGATCTTTATTTCTTACATACATATCCATCTGAATGTAAGTTTAGAATTACTGACTCCTTAGAAATTCCATAATAGCTTGTGAGAGAAGACCTACCCCAAACTCTTTTCATCAAGAGCTGTAGCGTCTAGTGGGGGAGAGAACAGGGCTCCTCCTTCTGGGGCTGAGGAGCAGCCCTGCTCCCTGTACCTAATAATCATGACAACATGATAGGAGCTCTCTCAATGGCGTTTTGTTCATGGTCCCAGGAGAGCAGAGCACACTTTCATTTTGTCGAGGTGAAAGGATGCTCAGATTGCTAGTGGAACTCCCTCAGGCTACCGGTGAACGTTACATAAAGAGGATTGCATAGAGGCAAACAGCAGATGTCGCTGATATTCCTGTGCAGAACCAAGGACTCTGCGCATTGCTGTCTTTGTGTACGTGTAGCAGAGCAGTTGAAGTGGATGGGAAAGCCATCTGTTTAGGGAGGTAGGTAAAAGCGAGGACTGTACAATGACATCCCTTGCAATCATGATGGGGCACAGTTTATAGTCTCCAGGATGCTGAATACTATTGTTTAGACATGAGACCACTGGGGCCCAGTGCTTTGAATGGGAATAATAGTACTTCAGATGGAAATAATAGCACTTCAAGGTTACACAAAGAATGTCTTCCACACCCCTAGACTTGGGACAAAGAGAGTACTGGAAATTTTGTGTGGGGAGGAGAGGGGGGAAGGGAAACTTAAAAAATAAATGATGAGTACTGCTAATAACTCAGAAAATACAAATAAAATAGCAACATTCTCCGATTTTCTCATTTGAAATCATTGCAGCTTAAGTATTTCTATGGGTGAAATCTCTCAATCCTTCATAAGAATTTAGCAGTGGTTTTTAATAGTAATTCAGCATTTCCAGTGATTTGTCTTGTGAATAGTGAGGCAGTGAAAAGGGAACATTCCCATATAATCAGGACTGAACACTAAAGCTCTTTAAGCCTCAGTTACTTTATACATAAAATAGAGTTAGTGGTAATGATTTTAACTTTGCTAACAGCAATATTTTAAATATCTGCCTCCTCAGATATTCAAAGTGAAAATTAAATAATATCATATAATGAATTTGGCATAGACCAACAATCATTGCATGTTTTTGTTATGTAATACTCATTATATTAAAGTGGCTACAATTTTACCTTCTAAAGTAATTTTCACAAAACACACTAGACTTCCTTAAGCTGTCATGGGAATGATAACTATGTTTTTTTTATTTTTCATATTCCAAGTGGTTAAATTATTTCACAGTTTATCAGCTGTTATCCAATTCCACATTTCATACTCTGGCAAAACTTCCTTCTTCTATAAAGGAAGAAGGGTTCAGACCTACAAAACTGGAACAAGGGATGATAAGTGGCAGTTCCAATGTGCCTTACTTTGAACCCAAAGAATTTCTCCTGCTATTACAGCCCACCTTTTCTTGGAATAATGTTTCGTTGCTTCACATTTTACAGGGCCTTAGCTTGACTTGGCATTTTATCCAATCCTTTACTAGATCTGCCAATTAATTTAAAGAAACATTTCTAATATTTTATATAATATTTGCATATTACTTACAATAAAATGAGAATACACTTAGAACAAACTATCATCTCAATAATGTTTTAGCCTCTCTGGAAGCTATAAAGGTGTGTTGTTGTTGGTGGTGGTGCTGTGTGTCTGTATGTCTCTCTCTCTCTCTCTCTCTCTCTCTCTCTCTCTCTCTCTGTCTCTCTGCATGACACATGCATGTGATAATCCCTCCATACCTGTGGTTGCTTTATTAGGCACTCACTCAAAACTTGAATTAAAAGTATTGGAAAAGAATTGCATTATTATGAACATGTACAGACATTTTTATTGCTATTTTCCTAAGTAGTATAGTATAACAATGATTTATATATAATTTTTGTTGTGTTAAGTATTATAAGTAACAAAATAACTACAAGGGTACATGAGGATAATGTATATGTTGTATGAAAATTCTGTGCATCTTATACAAGGAACTTGAACATCCTCAAATTTTGATATTTGCAGGGAGTCCTGAAACTTGCACAAACCAAGAGATAAATGAAACACCTACTCCTACATGTTTGTGTACACCACACACACACACACACACACACACACACACACACACACACAGAGAGAGAGAGAGAGAGAGAGAGAGAGAGAGAGAGAGAGAGAAAATCAAAAACACATTTGTAGTAAAAGTGATGCCTTCTTCTTTTTCAGCTATTTAGATCTAGAACTCCATGCAAAGCTCTGGTACTTAGGATGAACTTCATGGAAAAGCTCCTTTTCTCTATTTGATATCCATGTGGATACCAAATTTAGGGTTTCCGACATGCCAGGTGCAAGTGCCCTACCACTGAGCTTCTGCCCCAGCCTATCTTTCTTCTCTTACATCTGTGGTGTGAAAACTTACCTTTGTGATCAGTGGACTTGCTCTTAGGGGAAGATGTTAGCAACATCTGCAGTTTGTACCTGAACCATTAAGGGAGCTTTATTTTCAGCACTTTTAGAAGGCCCACTCTACTTTGTGAATTTGTGATTAATGATACGAGCAGCTATCCTCTATATTCTTTGTCTGTTATTGGGTTACAAATGATCAGAGAGCATAGACACTTCAAACAGAAGTGTTTATATTCTCATACAGCTTTTTGCTGGAATGGCAAGACTGGATAGTTGTGGTTCTGAGCTTTTCATATGGCTATTCTGTTTTTGTTTGTTTGTTTGATTTGTTTTTTTTACAAAACCCAAAACCGGGTTTTTCTGTAGCTTTGGGGCCTGTCTGGGAACTAGCTCTTGTAGGCTGGTCTTGAACTCATGGAGCTCTGCCTGTCTCTGCCTCCCAAGTGCTGGGATTAAAGATGGGTGCCACCACCGCACAGTCCAGCTCATAAGGTTATTCTTTTTTTTTAAATATTTATTTATTTGTTTATTATGTATACAATATTCTGTCTGTGTGCATACCTGCAGGCCAGAAGAGGGCACCAGACCCTATTACAGATGGTTGTGAGCCACCATGTGGTTGCTGGGAATTGAACTCAGCATCTTTATTCTTTTTTTTTATATTTAAAATAAAGCAGCTTTAATAAGATTTATACATTTATTGACTCACTTTTTCTACACTCAAAAGTACTCATGGAAACTTGTTTTTTTTTTCTCCTTTTCTCAATAAAAAAAAGAAAAGAAAAGAAAAATGCTAGCATCTTTATTCTTAAATTAGTGCCACAGTCCCTGGGAACTTTGGCTGGATGGAGGGCTGAACTTCATGACAATCAGTTGTTGTTTGCTGGCTGGAGACTTTAGTCAAGCCAGTAGCTGCTCTGTAGAAGCCTGAGAGTCCCGATGATGTCAGCTGGAATGTGTAACCCAAGAGGAGATGCCAATGCTTAACACAAGATGCCTCCCATGGAGACAGTCCTTCACTCTTGCTGTGTAACACTGCTCAGAAGTGAGTGTGTATATCTAGCTCACTCTCAAGATAGGGAAGTAGAACTTTATCACGTAAAAGAAATGCCATCAAAAATTTTGTGGACATACTTTGATCATGATACTTTGGCATTATTTTAATAACCCCCCTAGAAACTTCAGCAAGTCAAGAATTTGCCATATTGTCTCTCTTCTACCTCACCAGTACTTCTCCCTGTCAAGTTATAAGCACCTGTGAGTGTCATACACTGAAATCGGTGGTACTACAGACCAATTAATGTACCCCTTTAATTATCAAGAAAGTTCATATTTCCACAGAACAGGGTAGATTAGTTTTCTTAGGAATAGGCTTTATAAATGCACCATTCTTTCCTTATGATAGAATTATAGTTCAAGTGTTCTTCCTTTAGAATTTTTTCTCCTCTACCCATAAGAACTTCACCAAAGTGACTGTGTTCTGTCTTATGTGTCTTTGGCTAAGAGTCACTGAATTGTTGTAGATTCTTCACTTTCACAAAAAGATTATTTTCATCACAATGGGGCACAATTTTACATTAATGGCACCAAAGAGCCACGGTCCTAACCATCTGTACCCTCTTTCTCTCTCTCTCTCTCTCTCTCACTCTCTCTCTTTCCATACTGACTCTGGGATTGTCTTCATTACTTCATCCCATTGAGCATCAGAATTTCTGTGAACACATCCATGAACACATGGATGGGGCTGAACTTAGTGCCTCTCCTAACTGCTCCAACCAGATACATCTATATAAGTGAAGTCATTTGGGACAGGACAGTCCCTGGTCAACCTGACAGTTGACCACACACTCATGGAGAGCCAAATGTGACTACATGTGACCACATGGAATAGAAATAAGCCATCCAGTTAGTTCTGACTCTTCAAAGATGCTTGGAGTTTTTGCAGTGAATTCTAATTTTTGTGGTTTCAGATGTTGGCATAAATATAAAAGAAGAGTATTTGAATATCCATGTAAGTGATGTAGCTTATCTCTAAATATCCCTAGAATCAATCAAGATCACCACATCAAAAAGCAGCAACTTGCTCTCTAATTAAATGTTGCTTGTCTTGTGCAAATAATTTACAAGTTAAGGAGGTTTTTTTGTCAGCAAAATGAGGTCCAGACTGAAAATAATAGCTAACAAGCAGTAATAATATTGGATAAATAATATAGAAAAGAATAACATAGAAAAAATTAAAGAAGGCAAGAAAGAGAGAGAGAGAGAGGAGGGGGAAGACAGAGACACAGTGATGGTTTTAGCTTTCTGGGGTTGTCACTCAATCACATGGATTTTAATAGGCAGTTGAGAAAAATTTCTAGTTGTGCTGTTATGATGGTTAATTTTAATTAGGCAAATAAATCTTGAATTTAGCTTTAGTAAGATACATATTTGGACATGCCTCTGAAGATGTTTCCAGGGAGGGTTAAATGAAGAAGGAAAACGCTTCCTGAAGTTGGTGGCATCATCTCAGGGGCTAGGGGCCCAGACTGAATACCCAGATGTACGAGCAGCAATACACACTCGCTGTCATGCTCCAGGGAGACGGACTGCCCCTTTCCAATCTGTGAACACAGTGGAAACCTTCCTTCTTCACTTGCTTTCTGCCAGATCTTTAATCACAGCAAGGAAAAAAAAAAACTGTCCTCTAGTTTTCCTAACAAAGCTTTGAATCCTAGAGAGTCTGTCATATGTCTGATGCCAATATCTGGGCTCCAAAAATTTCCTTAGGGACAAACCAGAGTCAGTACCCTGTGCAAGGCTCCTTCTGTGTTCCTGCTATTCTCCTCTCTTATTCCTGCTCCTGGGTTTTGAATGAAAATCTCAAATTTAGAATATAACAGATGCTGAATAAATATTTGTGGATTACATGAAAAACTATTTAGTAGAATACATTAGTCTTCTGCTACTAAAATCTTTCCTAACATAAAGATGAACTTTCTCAGGGATACTTAAAAAAATAAGAAAAAAACAGTGAAATAAGTTATCAATGTTCATGTTCCAGTTGTTCCAGATTTGCCATGCTTTGTCCCCTTCTTTCCCCACCCCTTGAGAATTACTGACTCTGGACAGCACCAGCCTTTGATCCCTGCTAGTAATTTAACCTCCAGAAGCTTTTCTGACTCCATGTACGATTCAGAGCACTTGGTTGAAGGCTTAAGAATAAGTTCTGTATCGTTTTCCAAACACACCACAGCTATACGTGGCTAGATTTCTTTTCCTGCAGGGGATGCTTATTTATTCAACAGTATATTTTAAAGATGTTTTGATTTTTACTTATATTTGTTTCTGTATGGGTATGCACGACATGAAGATGATGCAGAGGCCCCAAGGCCATACTGGATTGCTCTGAAACTGCTAGTGTGGGTCCTGGCATCAGAACTCAGGTCCTCTGCAAGAGCAGCAAGCTCTCTTAACCTCTGTGCCAACTCTCCAGCCCTTGTTTGTCAAAATTTTAAGTGGTCTTCTAAATTTCAGCTGGAAGAATCATTTGGATACCCAAATCTTTCCAGTGTCAAAAGCTGTACTTCATTTTAACGTTTTAAAATAAAAAGCTCCCTCCTAATCAGACTATGTAAATATAGTAACTTTACTGTAAATGTCTATTTCTAGGTGTGTACCTGCTTGCTAAGTTTATCGCCCAACGTTGGATGCATGTTTAGAGTAAATACCATAATAGTATTAGTCAAAATACAGTCTCTCCCTATGCTCTTCCTCAACCTCAAACAGTCCTCCTGGAGGCCACGTGGAAGTCAGTATCTGCTCAGAGTCTTTGGCCACCACCTTCTCAGGTCAAATGGCAGCATGGGAACACTTCTGTCCACGAAGTGGATATCTCTTCATGACAGCTTGAATTATACAGAATAAAATGATGAGTAAAAGCAAATGGGTTTTCATAAAGTTTATCTTATAAACATCTGATAGTGATTAAGGAAAGGTTTGTGGTTGATAGGTGTTTAATCCTAATTTCATCTCAGACATCCGAAGATTAATAATATAGATTTATATGTTGGGAACACAGTCACACATGACTGGAGTGCCTCTGTGAGAAATGATGCTGAGTCCTTTAGAACTGAAATAATTAAGCTTTTTCAGCTTCCAGCTTACTCTCAGGTTTGCTTTCAAGAATATTTAACTTCAGCACTATCGCAATTGTTAATGCTATTTTTAACTAAATTTTCTTTTTTTTTTTAAAAAAAATACAACAAAACAAAAAGCAAGCCAGTGCTACTAAAGCTTTCATCATATATTCCACTGGTACAGACATGTAAGGTTCAGTTTGTGCTAAACTATTGTTTACCCTAATTACTTATACACAAAAGTCTGCCTAGTATTATTATAACTTAAAGTGGGTCTCATTATAATACATGATAAAAATGGAGTAAGAAATGATATAAATATATAAATTGTCAAAAAAGTAGGTAAAATGTGAAGTAAGAAGATTTAACCAAATTGGTCTTATTAACCAAATTAAGATGAAATATAAAATTTTAAATGTGATTTAAGTAATATTTCTATCTTAGTCTGCACAAAGACAAAAACAGCAAATAATAGGTCACTATCTTTTACTTGGGGATAAAGGCATATTCATTTTACATATATATGTAAAATTTATATATATATACATATATATATATACATACACACACACATGTCTTTTATACATCTTCTTTTTATGTCAAAAATAAAATAGGACTGCAGTAAAATGATCCTGCTATTTGTATATGTGTTTTGTTGGATATAATTTTTCAGGGTGTATCAAAATGTGCTTTTTAAGAGTAAGTGGACATGTTCTATATTAAGGGCAGTGCAGCTTATATTATTGGTTTTTCTTTCTTTGTATTTCAGTCTTTATTCTTCCCACATTAAACCCATCAGAAAAAAGGAGATTATTCTTTATTTAATATGGGTGCATTAAAACTTTGGGGATTCTAAATTCTCTCTTCAATATGCATGAACACTTCCAAAGATTGAATAAGATAATGTGGCCTTAAAAAGTGATCATTCTATTTCCCCTTTTATTAGAATATAATCTGGAGACAGATAATGCGTAATGCTGGGTAATGGATCACATCAACTAAGGCATGCCAATAAATCCTTGCACTGACCTTACACATAATGCTTTTCTCAGAAAAAAATGTTTTAAGTGAAGAAAAATCTCCTCCTCGTTGTGTTTTGTTACATTTTCTTTAGTAAGAGAGGGATAATGTTGTCTGCTGTGTGTTTTTTCTCCTGATAGCTTTCAGGGGGAAAGAATTTCATTTAAAAGAATATCTACATCTGTATATCACTACAAAACAAAGGAGATTATTTGGAAATTGACAGCAAAAGAAGATAGCAAAACAATTATAGAAAAACACACACACAAAAAATCAAAATTCAAATGAAATAAATGCTAATCATTTAGTTAGTAATAAAACATTTCTTTATAATTTTAGTGTAAAGCTATTATGTCCATCTTTGGACATTTTGTGACTCTTGTTCCTTCAGCAATCACACTGACACCCATCCTAGCTGATACTGATAATGATATCATCAAGTGAATGATACTGTCACAACATCAGGCTCACACTGGCATCTTACAACATTAAAGACGTCCCTGTGTTTTCCCTCAAGGCCCTATTCCAGGCAAAGACACAATTACTCCTTCAGCCTGCGTTTAATTCCCAGCTACACCTCAGGAAGTGTAAGGGGAGCGGTGTGGCATGTTGGTCTTCTGGCACCAAACGTTACATGTGGCTTACAGACAAGGGGCGGCAAATGCGTTTCTGTCTGACATAGCTGCCGGTATTACCCAGCTTGGTAGGTTTTGGTCCAAGAAGAAACAGAATATTTCTTTTTACGAAAGAACTTGGTATTTTTAGAGAAGAGTTCTCTTTCTTGGTTTCTCCTCTTACTTGAACCTGGTATCCGAATTTTGAGTTTCATTGCACAGAATTTCTTAAATTGAAGAATAGAACCTACAGATGGGTTCTGATACTAGCTTCTTAAAAGACAAGCAATTAAGTTTAAGATGAAAATTATATCAAGTTAAGATTACTCAATGAACAGACTAAACAATATTAGCTCTTATCTTATAATTTAAAAAACTTAAGTATTGTATAGAATTCTTTTTTGTTGTGGGTACATAAAGGAAAGATTAGGGCATTTTCATTCCTGAAACAAATTCCAAATATATCTCTTTTCTACAGGGCCACTGTGCCTTTCTATTTTAAAATATAAATAGTTTTTCACAACTACTAAACACCCTATGCACTGTAAGGGGCATTAATGCCCCCTTTCCATCATGGTGACTCCTTTACATAGTTAGTGATGGCTCCAAATGATCTATTTCTAGCAATTAAATACATCCCAGTTTTTATGAAATTCATCTCTATGTAAATCCTGCTATCTGATGGAGGAGTAATTATTGATATGGAACATGAATTCATTGATATATGCATTACCTCCAAAATAAAATCTTTTAACTCAAACTTAAAGAAAAAGAAGAAACTCCTATTTTCCCATTGTAATTATTTAGCATTTTCTATGTTCTCAGGATCGGGTATCAGTATCCTAACTGTGTCTTAATTGTTTTCTTGGTAAGAGAAGAAAAGGAAGTTGGTGACTTCCGTTACCATCAGCCCAGATTATTTTAACTTTGGTAAAATATTTGTTTGCTTTCTTTTTTGAAACAGAATCACCCTTTATAGACTAGGTTGGCCTCAAACTGGCCTTGCGCCTTATCCTCTGGAGTATGAGGATTACAAGTGCATGCATCACCATAGCTGGCAAAAAACATGTGCCTTCCTCATTATTTCCAAGTTCTGGTGATGGCCAATATCAAGATATATGGCTTGTCAGTAGGCCCAAGATATATGGTTTGTTAGTAGGCACAGATTCCAGTGCATTATCTGTGTCTGTCACTCACAGTATCTATCCATTGTAACAGATGGAGCCCAAGTTGTGTTATTATATATTTTCTGTATCACCTATCACCCTTTCACTCTTACTATAAAGAATTTGGAAAAGAACTCGACCCATGAAAGGATTAATTTCCATAGTTTCACAAGTATGGAATAAACTTTAGCAATGTGAATTAGAAATTTAGAAAATTTAGAAAAAACTAATTGTGTTTCTACACTTCAACTAACAGGATGGCTGACAGGAAACAAAAAGAAATGACAAGTGTGTCAGCAAACAACACACAAATTGATGACCTACGAAGCAAATTAGAATAGAATATTTTCATAAACCGCAATTAATAATATTGACAGATGAAATGACAGTGTGAGGAAGAATTGAGGAAGGAATATTTTTTCTCAGTAATGAACATTGCTTAGAAAAATTCTGTAAACTTTGAGGCAAGTCATGAAATAGTCACTTAAACTGACCCACTTTTGTCTGGCCTCAATGTTGTCTATAGAATCAGTACTGCTTTTATTATCAGAAAATCAGTCTCAAATTTCCAGGTCTTGGCTAATATTTCCTCTCTCTTACAGCAGAGAATCTTGCTATAGTTTTCTGTATTTGGGTGGTAATTTTGTGAGAATATAGATGAAGACAACATCTTTCTATGCACATAACAACCCCATGCTAATACACTGTTGTGGTTTGACACCACTTTTAATTGCAGTTTCTTGTATATGATGCTTCACACCTAGTTTTCTTAATCAAAAGTCAAGACTTCTCTGAAATTGGTGACTGAGAAACTTAGAATATCTCTGAGAACACACAAAATTGTAGGACAATGATTCAGAAGATTGATAGTTTTCTCTTTGATATTTCAAATTTTAAAGGGGGTTGGGACAGACTATAATTACTTTAATTTTAATTAAAGGAGACACTAATTTTAGACATTTCCGTTTCATAAAACGTGTAATGGAATAGATAATGATCATGGAGCACTCTCTCCTTTCTTTCAATTTATCGGAAACATCTCATCTTTTCCATTGTTAGTGATGGGAAATAATGGAATCTTTGGAAGCTAAAACAACACATTTTTATACATGCAACATGATGAGAAAAATAGAGAAACCCATTGTACAGGTACATCTGCTGATAGAAGAGTTGTAAATAATGGAGACTGATTTTGGTTTTGGTTTTTAGTACTGCCTAGGCTTTTTCAAGCGCAATGAATAGAGACTGTTTCCACGTAAACTCTGTCTCAGTAGATATCAGTAATGTGCCTCTGTTGTAGGAAATAGATATATTCATGGACAGGTAAGAAGAATTCTAGGCCTTGTTTCTTTTAAAGTTATGTTCAGGCAGAGAGAAAAAAATGTGTGTGCGTGTGTGCGTTGTGTTTGTTGTGGTTATCAATATGAGAAATACGAAAGCGATAGAGTAATGATAATCTAATGTTATGAGATGAAGCAACCTAAGATTCATCAGTAAAGGAACAGAGGTATAGGAAAAACTTAGGTTAATTTTTTTTTTCCCATCAGGTCCTATGAACCAAAAGTTCTTACGTTACTCTCTTTTCTCTTTTAGGAATATCTCCAGTAGACTCTCGTGTACTGTGAGTATATTACAAATTATTGATTTCCCAGTTCAGGGATATGGAGTCCATTCTCAAAAGTTGTAGTTGTGACCATCTGTTAATCATCAATGCCCAAATATTCCTTACCTTATTGCACCTAGACTTTGTGACTTAAATCTAGGTAACAGGATACCATGAAAATGGTGGTTTGTGTATAAAGTAAGAGATATCATGGGTCACTTCCTACTCTTCTTGGATCACCTGCTCCAGAGAAAGCTAGCTGTCACACTCTGTGCATGTATATTTGGCAAGAAAACTGGATTTCATGCCAAACACCATTTATTGCATGTCCATAGATGACTAATCCACAAACATATTGACTACAAGCTGATGGAAGGGTCTAATCTAGATTCACATATCTATACTGTATTTGGACTTCAGGCATTTCGTTATTTTCAAGCATTAATATTTGGGAGTAGCTTGTTGCATTATAATAGACTAGTGATTGACCTTGTCTTAGAGACTTCAATGCTGTGAGAACCCTCTTGTTAGAGTGAAGGTATATTAAAGTTAGTTGCTATAGAGAGACATCTGGCTCAGACCTAGGTAAGAGTGTGTTCACTGAATTCACGGGTGAACCTATGGTTATTTATTTGATACCCAGGTGCTTATAAAGATAGGTAGACTTAGTAGATGATTGAACCCTCAAAATGATTCCTTTATCTTTGTTTTTGTTTTTAAACACAGCCTTAAAACTTTTTTATTTTATTTTATAGTGCTCAAATACTTAATTTAAAACCTTCTCAGTTTCTTATTTTCTAAAACAATAAGACCCATGAACTTTATTTTCTTTTTGTTTAGTTTACAAGGCTCTTTGCCTAGGACCTCTCTGCTAACTTGTCTTTTCCTTCGGTGTGCCTTTTGTGGAGGGGTACATGTCACTCAAGGCCTATATGCTAACACATTGTTCCAAGCATGGAGTGTTTTTTTTTTTTTGTCAGGTTGTGAAACTGTTAGGAGATGACATTCAGAAGGAGAAAATTCTAATGTTGTTAGAAGCACACCAGTTGAGGTGATATGAAAAATATCCTGCAGAATACCCATGCAGTCTCCTTGAAGTGTGTATTCCTCTCAGGCCCACAGGGTGATGAATGCATCACCAGGTTCATGTTTGTCTCCCTCACCTTGATTCTATCTTCTGGCTTTGATCATCAGGAGCACAGCTTTCATATCACTACTTCCTTTTGCCAGCACCTAAGATGTCAACATTCTTATCTAGGTTTTTAGTCATTCTCAGTCATTTCCAGTGCTACCATGAGATGGTGAATAGGGGAAAGGGTTTTTAGATTCTTGAGAAGGAAGTGGCAGAAGTCACTAGAATTAATTTGCTCACCATGGAGCATCAGGAGGATTGTGTTCCTTCATTATTGCACATTTACTTCTTCAACGTATACTTATGAACACAGCATGGTGAGTAGCAAGAGTATTGACTATACTGATTATAACATGCATACACACACTTCCTTCTAAGTGGCTATACTTTTATCTCTTTGGGTTAGAAAGTGTATCCTGGTCTACCCTTGTCTACTGTGTAGCTTTGGTCTCCATGCTATAGGATTGTTTTAAAATTCCTTTCTTTCTTCCTTTCTTTCTTCCTTCCTTCCTCCCTCCCTCCCTCTTTCTTTCTTTCTTTCTTTCTTTTTTTTTCTGCAGCCATTGTGAGTACAGTACTTGGGCTAGCCATTAATAAGATTGCCTTTTTTCAAAAATCTGTAGAGAATTCTAAAGGAGATGAAAGTTTCTAAGAGTTGCCTAGAGTGATGGTGGCATAAAACAATATTTTTTAAGAAGCGCTGCCATCAGTGTATGAACAGTGAATTTAGGAGGTATGATGTAGTGGCACATAGCTGTATTCTCAGCAGCTGAAAGCCTGGAGCAGAAAGATCTTGGTTTTAAGGTTAGCCTAGACTATACTTCAGAATAAAAAGAACTTGTCTTAATAAATAAATACAACAAATAAATTCAACCAAGTCAAAACAGATATGACAATTACTTCATGTCCAACCCAGTACTTTGAGTACTTGAAGGCATACAGTGTATCCAGTTTGCTCTCAAATCTATTCACCCTCACCCAACCATTCCTGAACAGCATTGCCATTCTTTGCAGTAGGTTCTGACTTCCAGTTTCTCCCCTGTGTTCTCACTGTGTAGCTCACTACATATCCACCAGCAGGTGATATTCATGGGTAAGATGATCTGAGTCTCTTCCATTTTGGATCTCATTTGATCCCCTCTCTCACACTGCTGTTCCCTGACTTAGACACTATTTCAAAAGTTCTAGAAGGATCCTTTACAATTTCTGTCTAATTTGGAAAAGCCTACTTTGAAGAACATCTTGCCTTCACAATTACGAGGCTGTTTGCTTCTCTTTCTAGCAGCAGGAGCCAAAGGGCACTACTTAAAAGCAGAAGTTTAGAGGCTATTCAGAATTCCGCTCTGTTAAATATGTGGAGTGTGTTGATGACCAATTGGTGCATTCTTGAGTTCCTTGTGACAGTGTGGGAACTGGCTAAGGAAAATAATAAACCTAAATCTCATTTTTTTTGTCTACGTGTTTTAAATGCCCACACAAGTACAGTGCCCCCTCCAGCCACTTAACAGTCATACTTCTGATTCATCCAAATTATAGTAATTAACTGTAATCATATAGAAAGAAATGAAAATTTGCCACAGAGTGTTTGTTTAAAAGCATCCATTCATTATAAAAGTGTTCAAATGTCAGCGGATGCATAATAGATAAGAATATAATATTTGTCATAGAATTTTCCAGTTGCTATATTGTTTCTTCCCCTGTGACTGTTAGAGTCCACCAATTTCCCCTCTCTGAATTTTTCCATTCTTGCTGTTAACTCACTATGGGCAAGCTCTGCCAGCTCTATAGTTTTACCTTTGGAAGCTGGTCAGAGGAAAGCTTCAGAAATAATATTATTCATGAGCCTCAAAGAAGCTGGCCTGGCTGTGGAATTGAGTTGAGCCAAGAATTTGTTCCACTTTCACAGTCTATACATGACAATAATGTAGTGATCGGTATTGACCTTGAAGACGGTTGGCGTGACAAGTTCAACTATGCCGTAGTTTTATCAATTCTTAGATGTGGATTCAACCTTAAAAAATCTATCCCTCATAAAATTATGATCAGACTAATTACACAGAACAGAACATTGACAGTATGGTAATAGATTTCTTTCAATCAATAACACAAAGGAAGCTTTAGTGTTCAATATTTATCAGGTGATTTTAGATATCTTTCTATTTTATAAATAAAATAGATATCTATTTTAAAAACTACTATTAGCAAAAGTTTAGAAAAATACATTTTTATGTTTTAAGCTTATATTATGAAAAATTTGAGCTTGCTCTATCATCTATCTGCCTATCTATCTGCCTATCTATCTATATTTATCTATCTATCATCTATCTATCTATCTATCTATCTATCTATCTATCTATCTATCTATCATCTATCTATGTATCTATGGATCTATCTATGTATCTATGTATCTATGTATCTATCTATCTATCTATCTATCTATCTATCTATCTATCTAATCTATGTATCTATCTATGTATCTATCTATGTATCTATGTATCTATCTATGTATCTATGTTTCATCTATCTATCTATGTATCTATGTATCTATGTATCTATGTATCATCTATCTATCTATCTATCTATCTATCTATCTATCTATCTATCCCTACATGAAAAAATGTGACATTTGGTTTACTCACTTTAAATTATATTTGTATCCATGGCACAAGCGTGACGGATGGTCATTATTTATCCTCTGTTCACTTTGTTGTCAATTTGCTGCTCTTACAAACAATGCCATGATAAATATGCATGTGCATGGCATGAGACTATTTCCAACAGATTACAGGAAATGCGTTTTGAAAATTCTCACATATCTTAAATTATTTTTAATTTATGTTTTCTCTGTCTATGTATAAGAGAGTTGTTATTTTTGTATAATATCTTCAAACTCAGAAGTATGTGTCTTTACTTAATCTGCCAGTCTGGGAATATTAAATAACACAGCGGTTCACTTCCATTTATACTATGGTCAGAGTGCTTTCTGTGCTTATGTTCTATGGGATTTTTATTTTTGTAAAATGTTGTTCATATTCTTTGCTAGTTTTTAATCGATTGTTTAATTTGAACCGATTGATAGATAGGCCCACTGTAAAGACCTCCATCCTGATAGCATGCACACTTCATTTGTTTGTACCGTTCCACATTTGCTATTTGCTAACATGAATATACTTAAAGTTAATTTTTGCCACAGAAAAAAGCACTTTATATATTTAATATTAAGTAAATAATGCGTCAAAATATTAATATATTTAAATATCAGAAAGTTTTCAACTCTTAATACTTGCCACTTAAATTTCATTGGAAGTTCTCAATTTTTGTCAATTTTTTCATACAATACATTTCAGTTATATTCTTTCCCCTGGACAAATGTGCACATAGATGCACATGTTTTGACATATAATTGCATTATATCATAGTCAATTTTCTCTTTCATTTCCTTACCAGTTTATTTCTATTTTTGATCATTTTAGTAAGTTAACTGAATAACATCAAATATGTGCTTCAATACATTTTTGTACCAAATGGCCCAATAAGATCTTTTAAATTAAATTTTATGCATTAAATATACTTACTACATTATTATATCATTTATATTTTATTATTTATAACACTGTTATCCCTAAAAGAAAATATATTCATTTAATAGCAGAGTTTGATGAGTTTTTAAAAATGCAATTATTTATGTAACAATCAACAAAATCATGACTTAAAACATTTTTTGGCCCCTACTCTTCCCCATTGTCCCCCTTTCAGTCATTCTGCAAGTGAGGAGACATATTCACTGTAATTTGATTTGCATTATTTTCGCGAACACTGGTGTTGTACATGGTGTAGGGGTCTCTTAGATAACTGGGCATTTTCTAATGTAAATGATCAATTCACACATTATGCTTAATTTCAGATTGAGCCCTTTGCCTTCTTATTACTTAGCTATAGTAAACTATTTCTAAGTTCATAATCAACACATGAATTAATAACATTTTTATAATCTAATCAAGCTTTTTTTTTAAAAATTGTGGTGTCTTTTAGGAACAGATGTTAGCAACATTTATAAAGTCTTGTTAATCATTTTTCTTTATGGTGGGTACTTTTAATATTTATTGTGTTAAACGTTTATCTGTAGTCATGGAACTTAACTCTTACATTTCCTTCCAATAGTATTTTACTTCTAGTATTTAGCCTTATGTCACTCAGTGAGCAATTTTGAATTAGACTCTCAAGAATAATGTGAATTAAAAATTGAGTGTTTCTCTATACATAGAATATAATATTGAAAGTATTTTCTTCATTGATTTCCTTGACATTTATGTCAGAGATCAATTGACTATATACATGTGTGTGTCAGTGTCTAAGCCATGTTCTTCTGTTTTGATCTATATATGTGCTTACCCTTGTTCCAATTGGTGATGTTATTTATCTGTGTTTGTTTGAAAGAAATAAAAAAGGTTTCCAAATCTAGTTTTTTTACTTCAAAATTATCATAGGTATCTTTTCAGTTAACAAAACCATTATCAGCTTATTAATCTGTATGAAAAATTTGCTGGAATTTTTGTCTGGATTGATTTGACAATGTAGACCCACTTGAAAGAGACAGACTTACTTTCTTAAAGGCCTTAACTCAGTCTTTAGCCTAGTCAACCCTCTACCCAGGTACCCTTTGCTTCCCTCAAGGGCTCTAATCTTTGTATACAGATAATCCTCACATATAAGTTCATAACTACTTCTGTGAGAACATCCTCTAAGAATATTTATAGTATTCTTTATCGCTTTGTGTGGAATTATTTGCCAAAGTCCATTTTCCATCTCAGTGCTATGCATCAAGTAACAATTTCTGCGTGTTTCTTTATATTCTATAACTGTGCTAAACTAGATTTTCAATTACAGTTACCTTTTGGTGAGAATTTCTAGGGTTTTCTCTATGAACAATGATGTCTATAGCTATAGTTAGGAATAGTCTAGTTTGCTAGCTCTACTCATTGCATCTCCTTTATCTGTCCATTGCAGTGGATGTGACCTTTCACAAATGTTTCATTATCCTCAGAGCTGAAACTGTCTAGGTCTCCCTGGTAGTGGGATAATATTCAGTATTTGTTATTAGGCACCAAATTGACTTTAAGTGTGTGCACATGCTTTTGGTTACAATGAGAAATGCCCTTCTGGTCTTGTTCTTCCAGAGTTGTGATATGAATGAATGTTAAATTTTGTTATTTTAAACTTTAATTGATATGATCTAATAGCTTTTTCTTTGTTTAATTTTTTTAGACAGTGTATTTCGATCATATCTCTTCTCATTCCCCAACTCCTCCCATAGTCTCTTCATCTCCATACACATACAACTTCATCTCTCTCTCCGTCAAAAACAATATAATACAATACAAAGAAACGAAAAGACCTAGCAAGACAAAAAACACCCAAACAAAGCAAAGCATACACATATGGAAACCATTTTCTGATGACTAACTTCTCCTGGGCATGGGGCCTTCCCAGGGTTGTGTTTGATGTACCTGACAAGCATTGGAGACAACAAATTTTCCTTTTCCCAGCAGCAACCAACTGCAAAGAGCGTCTTAGTAAGGGTAGAACTTTGTGTTTACTTTTCATTCTCAGCGTTGAGACTTTCTTTAGTCTGTTAGCATGAAAAATTGTGTTGATTTTTCCCTTTCTAATGCAAACTTATCAAATGCAAACTGAACCTCTTTTGACCATGGTGTTATATTCTTTATTTATTGGAAATGTATTATTATTTTTCCCTTTTTTCTGTAGTTAGTTTGTTAATATTTTAGGGCTCTATCTTAGTTTTCAATAGGAAAATTTTAAACGTTTCACCAACTTAGTTGATCAGTAAGTGTTTCATAGTTTTGAGGCACCTGAACTTATGGCGTCGATGAATTCTCTGGGTTTCTGGGTCTGACAGGCCAGTTTCAGTGAGATTACATTTTTTACTAGAAACTCAAGAGAAAAATCAGTCTCAGAATGATTCAGGTTTGTGGCAGAATTTGTTCTCTTGTGTTCCTTTTTTCCTTGTTAATGGTCAGGGTGGAGCTGCACTTAGCAGATAGAGGCCAGCTTTACTCCTTGACAGACACTCCTCACAACTCCCAGGCTAGCGGTGCCACACCAGACCCTGTAGTGGAAAATCTGTTTCTTTTCTCCTTGGGGGCATTCTCTACTTCTAAAAGTACGTGTGATCTGATCAGATTCAAGTAACTACACTTCCACTTTAAGGATAACTTCACCGATAACCTAGGTTACCCACTGGGGTAAAATCTGTCATATTGAAGATTGCAGGGATTATGCAGAACATGTCTCAGAGTGGTCAAGATCCTTGAGTTTAGCTTGCAAATCATCTGCCACAAGATACCATCTGGCCCTTAAAGATTCAAGTCCTTGCCAAAGCACAGCTCATTCCCTCTCTTGCCGAGGGCTCCAAGAGTTTCACCCCATTATAACACTGGCTTAAGCCCAGAGCTCATCTGAAGCTCATTAGCTTGAAAATCCAATCCGAGTCCCAGAGCCATCAGAAAAGTAGCAAGCTGTTGCCCTTCATGCAGTGAGAAGTGGAAAGACACATGCTATCAGGTCCACCAGTTTGAGGTGGCAACTGACATGGTGGGCATGCGTCTGGCCAGACTGTCCTTGCAACTCACTGTACTTTGATTCACAGTGGTAGCAGAGTGAAATCACCATCCAAGTGGGAGAACCCCTCAAGTGTAGGCACAGTTTGATGTGTGCAAAATGATACATTTGTACTGAAATTTTCTTTTTATTTGTCTCATTCTGGTCTTTTGAGAACAAGATCAAGTTTTTCCCCAACTTGCTATGTATTCATAGATAACCTTGAGGAACATCTTCTGTACCCTACCTTCCAAAAGTGGAGATTACACTTGTGCAGCTTTGTCCCCAGATCATTCAGTGGCAGGCATCATCCCAGGGCCTCAAGCAGGCTAGGCACATGCTCTGAGGACCGAGAGACATTTGAACCTCTATTTTTAAAGCATTGCTTTCTGTTTTCATATTTACTATTCTCTTCTCTCCCATTGCTCTGAGTACAATTAGCTACCATCTCTAGTTTCTAATGAAAAAAAGACCATTGATTTAAAATGTTCTCTGTCTATATAAGATTTTCTATTTTTAACTTCATTCAAAACTAAAATTTCTGTTTCACTTTAATTACACTCTAAAACATGATGTTTACATTTTTTATTGGCTCAAATTGTTTTCTAATTTTTTTTATTGATTCTTATTGAGCACTACATTTTTATCTGCTCCCCTCCCTATCTCTCCCCTACCCTTCAACCCTCTCCCAAGGTTCACATACTCATCATTTACTTAGGAGATCTTCTTTTGTTCTACTTCTTGTGTAGGTTACATCTACATATATCTCTCTTAGGATTGTCATTGCTGAGATTGTGATTTGTGGGTTGGTTTTCTTTTTTATATTTAAAAACTACTTATGAGTGGATACATGTGATATTTCACTAACCCCACGTCAAACAGAGGTCTGTTTTCAAAAATATACAAAGAACTCAAATGACTCAAATTGGTCATCAAAAGAACAAATAATTCAATAAAAAATGGAGTGCTCACCTAAACAGAGAACTCTCAACAGAGGAATCTAAATGGCTGAAAGACACTTAAGGAAATGCTCAACATCCTTAGTCATCAGAGAAATGCAAATCAAAACAACTCTGAGATTCCATTTTACACCTAATGGTGTAAGAATGGCCAAGATCAAAAACATTGATAACAGCTTATGCTAGAGACATTGTGGGGTAAAGGGTACACTCCTGCATTGCTGGTGGGAGGGCAAACTAGTACAAACCCCTTGGATGTCAGTGTGGACATTTCTCAGAAAATTAGAAAACAACCTTCCTCAAGACCCAGCAATACCACTTTTATGTATATATCCAAAGAATGCTCAATCGTGCCACAAAAACATGTGCTCACCTGTGTTCATAGCAGCTTTGTTTGTCATAGTCAGAACCTGGAAACAACCTAAATGCATCTTGACTGAAGAATGGATAAGGAAAATGTGGTATATTTACACAATGGAGTACTACACAGTAGAATAAAACAACAACACCTTGAATTTTTCAGGCAAATGGATGGAGTTAGAAAACATCATTTTGAGTGAGGTGACCCAGACCCATTTTTTCTAGTTTTATGTGTGTGTTATTTCTTTATTGGTTTTTGAATTACCTAATATGAAGTCTAGATACATAGGGAGATTTTCTAGATATATTTATTTTTTGATCATTTGAAGTTTACTTCATTTTGGTAATGGAGTATAAAATTTTTAATTTTTAAAATACTGAAAGATTTATTTTATAATCTATCCTCTGTTCATGTGTATTTTATAAGCATATTAAAAGATTATCTATCTTAAACAATTGGGCACACTGCTATGCGTAACTGGCATCTGGGTTCATATTGTTAACAGCGGCATTTCATTTTTTAATGTCTTTCTTGGGACCATGAGATAGCTCAAAACAGTAAGGCAGACCTTCAATCATAGGCCTGTTTGTAGGAGTACCTTCTTTCCCTGGACATTGAGAATTCCTGAAAAAAAATATGACAACTCTCTGATAAGATATGGATGGCTAGGTCAAAGTGGCCTAACTACTTAGCACACAAAGGAAAAAGGAATGTTTCTGTTTCTATTTCAATATCAGTTCCCAAAATGTAACTCAGGAGACCATGCTAAGTTGTCTTCAGTAAATTTGCGTCTCTTGCTTTTCTTTGTTCTTTACTCACCTTTCTTTTCTCTTTTGGTCAGCCCTCCTGAGACTGAGTTTGTTCATCTGAGGTCACAGATTGGTAAGTTTCTCCTTGGAAAATCTAGTCTCTGTATCCAATGTTCTTACTCTCTCACTGTTGGTTTTAGAACCAAGAAGTCCCTTGTCTCAAGTCCCTTGGAGACAGTACAGTGTCTGAAATGAAATGCCTTGTGTTCATTTGTGATGTGATTTAAATGTAGTGCAAACTATGGGACGAAGATTCATGGCCCATGAACAATACTCTCAACTGAATGCTGCGTTACAGCTTGATCTGTTCTTTAAAGTCTTTTCTACATGTGTAGATGTCCCTTATATCCACGGTTTCATGTTCTTTCTTGAGGTAACAAATATCAGAGAGCTCTGTATTCAGGTAATATAATAGTCTTAATGGTCCTGGATAACAGTTTTTTTTTTCACAGTAGTACTTCTCAAGTCTATCTATCCCCCCAAAAATATCTCTCAGCCCTTTTAGGGTCCCATATAAAAGGACATTTCTTGAGACAGATTTTTTTTTTAATTGAACTGTGGAACACATTGACTTGTGTTTTATGGGACATCTCTGGAACTAACCATCAAAGCCATTAGTGACAAAAGTGTGGCCTATCCCAATAAGCAATATAGTTGTTAGAAGTGATATTTAGTAGTGAATTCAGGATGACAGCGAACTAAAACAATACTTGCAGGAACAAGATCAAGTAGAGACCTAGGGTAATCTTCAACCAGATCCCTTTTCACTAAAGGAAAAATTCTCCTTAGATTAGAGGATTAAGTAATATCTCAAGGTTCTTTCTCAGGATGAGAGACTTCTGAAGACTACCTGAACCAACTTCCACCAAGTTCTCCGACTCCCTTGTGCGTTCAGAGACTTCCTGCCACTGCACTCATTTTGTCTCTGCCCGTGCAAGATTCCCCAGCCTACAGCAGTCTTGAGCCTGCCTGTTAGCAGCAGTTGTTACGGAAACTGATCACTAAGTCTCGAGCTCATGAATCCATCATCAAGCTCGATTCATCATGCTCACCACTTTTTCGATATTGTCCTCCGGAATCTTCCCTCATATTTTCCTTCCAACACGAAAGAGATCACTGTTACCCAACTTAGAGATTTCATTCTTGATCTCTTTCTTCAGGGTGATCTCGTGGATTTCACTTGGGATGAGGTATTAGAGTTTCTGGAACTTCAGTAAAAGTATGGATTATGTCTCTCATTAAAATAAAAGTGGATCTCAATCCTGGTGTCTGTGTGATCATTTTTCTACTCGTGCAAATAGCCTGATATCTTTCCTGTGTTCTTAAGTTACTCCTAACAACCACTTTGCTTCTAGGGCTTTATAACTCCCTTAAACTTCTCTAATATCTTGTCACCCAAAATATCTCATAAACTCCTAACCAATCTAATGCTTTTCTTAAGCAAGTGGCTTCTGAAGGTGCTGCCTGTCTCAGCTTTCCAATTAACAGGGATAGGAACACACAGTTACACCCTTTAAATGGATATAACTCAGCACAAACTTATACCATCACTCAAAAGAGATTATTCAATGCTTATCAAATAAAATGGCTCTAGTCACCCATCAAATAGCATAGTAACTTTTAAAATATGACTGTCTGACATCAGCTCATAGCCACATATTCATTTGTGACCTGATTCTTTCCCATGTTAAGCTTGCACGTCAAGCTCCAATGTGTATTACTGTAGAAGACAGAGAAGTTTTCTCTGTTCTCGATAGTTTTCCTAACATACTCAGTAATAAACTCTGACTCTAAGGTATTGGTCCCATAAATATGCACGTTAACCAATATTCAACTTAAGGGCAACCTAAAAGTGATAAAGTTCTACTCATCTCAAGGCGAAGA
Source organism: Microtus oregoni (assembly GCF_018167655.1). Lineage (NCBI taxonomy): Eukaryota > Metazoa > Chordata > Mammalia > Rodentia > Cricetidae > Microtus > Microtus oregoni. The sequence continues at coordinate 1,633,237 of NW_024543085.1, forward strand.
TTCGATGAAATAAAAATTCTTACCTCTAATGAAAGTCTACCTGGACATATCACAATGGTATCACTATAAAGTTTCTAAGTCCTTGAACAATTGCTTACATTATTACAACATGCTATTGAGGATCTGTAATACTGAGTACATTTTGATCTCAGTCAATTCTATCTCTTTGAAAACACACCCCACTATCAGCTGGCCCACAGACATAGCCTGTGCAGCTCTTCCCAGGGCAGCACTCCCTTATCATCATGTCTTTCATTTACTTTTGAAACCCCATGAAAATCCTTTGGCCCTACAGTCAACTCTGAAGGTCTTTAATTTTTCTGTGCATAATTTTGCCTTCTTTTCTTTTTCTTTCTTTCTTTGTTTATTTTTAAATTTTTATTAAGAATCTTTTAATACAATCTTTTCTCATTTTACATAGCTATCCTCGTTCCCACTCCCTCTCCTCTTCCCATTTCCCTTAGCTTTCCCCCACCCCACTCCTACATCCACTCCTTGAAAAGGGTAAGTCTTCCCATGGGGAGTAAACAAAGTCTGACACTTCACTTTGAGGCAAGATCAAGGCCTTCTCCCCTTTATCTAGGCTGAGCAAGGTTTTCCTCCAAAGAGAATGTGCTCCAAGATGCTAGCGACAAATCTAGGTCCCAGTGCCAGTGGTCTCATAGATTACCCAATCTGCACAACTGTCTCCAACAAAATGGGGAACAGATCTAAACAGAGAGTTCTCAACAGAAAAAAATGCAAATGTCTAAAAGACACTTAAGGAATTGCTCAACATCCTTAGCTATTAGGGAAATTCAAATAAAAATGACTCTGAAATTCCATGTTACCCCTGTCAAAATGGCTAAGAACACCAATGATAGCTTAAGCCAGAGAAGATGCAGAGTAATAGAAACATTCCTCCATTGCTGCTGGGAGTGCAAGCTTGTACATCCACTTTGGAAATTAAGTGTGGTAGTTTCTCAGAAAATTGGAAATCAATATATCTTAAGATCTAGCAATACCACTCTTGGGCATATACCCAAAGGATGCTCACTCATATCACAAGGACACTTGCTCAACTGTGTTCATAGCAGCATTATTCTTAATATCCAGAACCTGTAAACAACCTAGGTGTTCTTCAACCAAAGAATGGATAAAGAAAATATGATACATTTATACAATGGAGTACTACTCAGCAATAAAAAACAATGACAACTTGAAATTTGCTTGCAGAAAGATAGAACTAGAAAAAAGCATCCCCAGTGAGGTAACCCAGACCCAGATAGACAAATATGGTATCCATAATATCATAAGTGGATAATTAGACACAAAACAAAGGATTAGCAGGATATAGCCAACAATCCTAGAGAACCTATGTAACAAAGAGAACCCTAACAGGGACACACATGGATCCCCCTGGGAAGATGACACAAACAATATCTCCTGAAACAAATTGGGAGTATGGAGAGGGAAGAAGAAGGGAAGGGGAAAGAAGAGGGCAAAGGGAGAAAAGGAGGGAGGAAGAGAACATTAGGGAACAGGATGCTCATGAAGGGGAAGGACAGAGGGGGAGAGAAAGGGGAGCTATCTTGATTGAGGGAGCCATTATAGGGTTAGAGAGAAACATGACACTAGGCAAATTACTGGAAATCCACAAGGATGACTCCAGGTAAGACTGTAATTTCCCTTCTTTGCAAATGAATTGACACCAGTATCTCAATTTATAGTAAAGCAGACATCCAAGTTGTTCCTGCCAATCAATCAGTCTTAATTCCTCTCTTTTACTCAGCTAACCAAAACAAGTTATTCAATTAATTCTTTTATTTGTGAGATTGGTAATAGAGTGTGGGGTTTGGTACAGGAACAGCTGGTGTTGTTCTTCCACCCTCTGCCCATCATCCCTTTCTGTTGTGTGTTGTGACTGTATCTCAAATGCTTTTGAGGAACTACTGGACCAAACTGATTGATAGTGTTTGTAGTCCCCACAAACCAACGTGGTCATGATTTACCACCTACTGTCTGTGTCTAGAGGAGACATGCTGTATCTGTGCAGGTAAGCCAGGGGCAGTACAGGGTATGGTAGAAAGACTGAATCCAGAGTGATGGAATTTGAGAGGGATAAACATAGATGGGGTGGAGAGAATAAAGAAATACTTTCACAATATGGCTGGTTTAGGGACTGACACTCCTGAATAATCCCCTACCAGGGGTTGCTCTTCTTCATATTGTACTTTTACTATTGTAACTTGTCAAGTTTGCTTCTCAGGATCAACATTTCCAGGTCCAGATGATGCTTCAACATGAATCCAAACAATACTATGAAATACCACGACACATAAGGTCTTTAGGATGTCCCTGATGTCCCATGCCTGCCAGGTTAGCAACAGTATATGAGGACAGTGATATTATCCCATTGAGCCTTGTAACTTCTAGAAAAGATCTTTGCTCTAATGTCTAAGATTTGACCTTGCTGCTTTGTCATGGAAAAATGTGGGAGAATAAATAAGTTTGGGGAGCACTACAGCATGACAGTCACCCTATCACTTGAAGCAATCAATTAAAATTAACCTGTTGTCATGTCAAAGAGCTTCTCTAACACCATGTTCTAACCAGTCAAATAACACACATTCAGAAGTGCCATGATACAGTCTTTTATTGTATAGTAGAACCTAAAGCAACGTTTTTTTCCTTGTAAAAGGAACCATAGTCCACTGTTGCCTTGCTTGCAGGTCTTCTATTGCTGTTCTGTCTGCTGCTCCCTTAAACTTCTCTTTCTATTCTGATCTCACAAATAAATTCTTTCACTTCTCATGACTCAGGACTACTACATTTCTCTTTTATGGATCTGACACTAACTCATAATAGGTTTTTTGTTTATACATCATATATTTTTATATCTCCCACACCTATAGGTAATATAAAGCTTCCAATGTAAAACTTCTTATTCTTCACTTCATCTACTGCTGGGTTAATTTTATATTTAAGGCAAATACATGTCTTATCAGCAACCATTCATTGAACGGTTAAGTCCACTGGGGGATGAAACAGTACTGGTCCGTTTTATAAAATAAACATGAGTACTTTTAAAGATATTCAAAATAATATTTGTTTCCTTGTTTGAACCAAACAGAATTATGGGTAAATATATCATATTACAAAATTTATCTTATTGGATAAGTGATTTGATCAAAGCTAGATTATATAGTCATACTTACATAGTTATTAGTTTTAATTATAATCAAATATAAGCAAATGATAATCTCATTTATATTCAGAACAAAATAAAGGAAATTAACTTCTCATCTAAAACTTCAGGAAATTAAGCCAAATAATAATTATAGGGATAAGGATGAAGCAACGGCCTTGTCTACTACAGTGTTCTCTGCATAATTACGCTGATCTAGAGTGATAAATGACACACACACACACACACACACACACACTTCTTTGAGGAAACATGTTTTAATTATCTTATGGTTTATTTTGGCTCCCAATCTTGAAAAGAGAGATGTATCAATTTGTACTTTCAAATTTCAAATCATAACTAAATAGAAATTACCATCAATACTGGTTTAATGCTTTTTATATTTACTTTTCTGTACAATTAACATGAAAATGGGATTTAACTTGTTCTATAAATTTATAAATCAAAATTTATATACAAAATATGTATATAAAAATATACAGCCTTCAATGTTTTTAATCATTAAAGTTCTCCATGTAAAGGACTGGGTGGACTCAACACCAAGAAACCTGGTTCAGGCTTCTACATGTATTGCTTGATGCCCCTGAATAATGTTTTTACTTTTCTGCGTTTTTTCTTCTCTTTAAAAAGAAAAGGGTCAAGCTAGAAGATCACTAACATCCTTACTAATTTTAGCACTCTTTATCAAGGCCCTACACATACCTGCACACAATGCCCAGATAGCCATCTTGTTATTTATTTTCAGAGCTGTGGAATACCTTGGCCAGTGACATTCTAGTGTGAGCTTCAAGTCTTAGACTGGCAATGGCATCAATGAGCTTGTGTCACAAGAATTAATGAAAAAGGAGACTGTGGGTTTTAAAAAACAAAGAGGATGAATGGGGGAGTTCTAAGGGAGGAAAGGAAAGAGGAAATATGTAATTATATAACAATATCAAAAGGAAAAGAAAATTTAAAATCTACCACCCTCTAAAAGCAATAGATACTTACTATTGATGGAAAACAATGTGATTTCTATTAGTATGTGTCGTTAAAATAATTGGATTAAAATTCATAAGGCTCACAAATTTTCTCTTCCTATTCTGAATTTTCCATATAACTAATGCATAACTACTCTCAAATAAGAGTACTTGGAATAGTTGTTTTTTGACAGCATTGAGAATAACTTATTTTGTTTTATTTACTTCTGTTTCTTTCATTTAAGTATGAGTTGCTACTGAAAATAAGCCCAGATGTCAGTTTTGGCACAGCTCCTTGTCAAATTAAAATAAGGCAAAATAGCATAGCAATCTGAAACCCATACTGTGCTGCACAGCACATTGTTTCTGCCTTTGACAACCTACTGCATTTGATAATATATCTTAATTGATATTTTAACATCTTTATTAGATAATAAATTACTAAAGGATTAAAATAGTTGCTGAAGACCTTCCATGTCTCCTAAAATGACTGTCACATCATATAATACATAGATTTAAAAAGATATAGAATATAAAAATCTTTGGGTTGACTTGAATGACTTTATTATTCTACCAGCAGCCTTTGGAAAACAGAAGAATAATAGATAGAGAAGCATGAATGCTTAGAATTTGTTCTATTTGCTTTCTGATTTCTTAGTGTTCAAGATAAATTACCAAATTCATGCTTTGTTTAGATGGTAATTTTGTATATAATCTATATTCTATATTTTATAATCTGTATTCTATTGGCATAGTTCACAGATAAGTTGATAAATAAGAAACACTTTTATCTGTTGGCCATGTGGAAAGAAGGGACATAAATATGAATCAGGATGAGTAAACTCTAAACTAGTCCTTGTAAAAATTGGGGACATAATCAAACAGATCTGTGCATGTCCCTGGAAGCCCAAATGCCATATTAGCAGTGGATATTTCCTTGCTGTCTTCTTGGCAGCAGGCCCGTGGCCTGCTCTTACCCTGAAGCTACTAATGTGTGGCAGCTTTTTCCACTGAAAACCTGCAGTGCATTCTTCATGGGGAAGACCTCTTGTTTTATTGCAGCATGCCAGGGTGTAGTCAAGGCACAATGAGACCACATCTGGGTGAATTCCTTCATGTTCACACTTCAGCCATTTAGCAAATGATGAAAATAAAACATGGTATCTTAGAAAAATCATGAGATTAACATTTAAAATAATGTAATTGGATCATTTACTTTTTAAATCACATTTTAATTTTCATACCTGTAGTTTAATCTTGTTTCTGAAATCATACCATTGGTTTATTCAGTAGGATTTTAAAGTAAAGTATAATGAGAATATGCCACGGACATTCTGCTACTGATCCGGGGACAACCTTTGAACACTGATGCCAAACCAAGACTTTGAACCACAACATTTTAATTACTGGTTTAGCTCTATATTTCAGAAGAGTTTTCTAAATCTAAATATCCAGGGGATTTTCCTAACCTATTAAAGAAAGACATTACAAATAAAAAATAATTTGTTTGTAGGGCACAAATGTACTTTATAATAGAGCTCTGTCATAAAGGTCTAACACAAAAGAATTCTGTTATATAAGTACCACAAACATTAATTTTGGCAAACCCTAACCTACTGAATTAGAACTCAACATCATAAAGTAACACACATGCAGAATGTAAATAACTAAATTTGATAGGCAAAGGTACATGCTTGATTTGTTCATTAGTAAAAAAGCAAGTTAGTCTTCAGCACACACGGAGTTTCCAAAAATCGTCTAGATCGAAACAAGTTTACCTTCAGAGGAGTTTCTAAGAGTTCAGGGAGGGGTTTAACTGCTGAAATGTGAGGTGGTGACCAAATGGAAAACCTATACCATTTATATCTTTATTTAGTTTATTTTGGGAAAACACATAGGAGAAAATGACCCTCGGATAAAGGAACAAAAGTTAGCAATAAATCAAAACTCTATAGGAGTAAAACACCTCCTAGATACCTACTGTATCATCAGCTCAATGGAACACCAGTTACTCTGAGAAGGTGCTCACTGATGACAGAGAAGCATGGCGGACTGGAGAATGAAAGGGACATTCAGTTCCTGTTTTGTTGCCCAGAAAGAAAAACATACCTGCAATATTTTTTGGTAATACATTAACTTGACTTCTTTTCCCCCAAATAGTGTTTTCTCTAATAATATAAATCATAAATTTTTTAAATCTGAAACAGGTTTCATCTAAAGAGCTTTTATATCAATCTGTCATTATCTTTCTGAATTTATTTCTATATATCGGCACTTCTCTAGAAATAATTTTATTATAACACATTAGAGGACTTAAATTCACAATAGTAGAAAGCATGGCGTATGTTTAATCAAAGATAACTTTCACAATAAAGCATTTAACAAAGGCTTCCATTTAAATCAATTTTCAGTGAATATCTTAGTTTTCAAAATTATTTATTTATTTTTATCCTACGTATATGAGTGTTTTGTTTCCATGTAAGTGCACTTCATGCATTCAAGTGCCTGTGGAGACAAGAAGAGACCGTTTGATCCCCGGGAATCTGAGTACCACATGTGGTTGGCAGCCAAGCCCATGCCCTCTACAAGAGTTTCAAATGCTCTTAGCAGCTGAGCCATCTCTCCAGCCCCAAGAATACACTTTACTGTTTCTCAAGAAATAAATTTAAAAAATAGATGTAACAATAAAATCTCTTTTTTGTCATAGTTATTTTTTTTATTTTTTTTTAATTGAGAAAAGGAAAAAAAAAGTTTCCCCCTCCTCCCAGCCTCCCATTTCCCTCCTCCTCCTCCCACCCTTATCACCCTCCCCCCAATCCTCTCCCCCTCCCTCTCCAGTCCAAAGAGCAGTCAGGGTTCCCTGCCCTGGGGAAAGTCCAAGGTCCTCCCCCCTCCGTCCATGTCTAGGAAGGTGAACATCCAAACTGGCTAGGCTCCCACAAAGCCAGAACATGTAGTAGGATCAAAACCCCGTGCCATTGTCCTTGGCTTCTCAGCCCTCATTGTCCGCCATGTTCAGAGAGTCCGGTTTTATCCCATGCTTTTTCAGTCATAGTCCAGCTGGCCTTGGTGAGCTCCCAATAGATCAGCCCCACTGTCTCAGTGGGTGGGTGCACCCCTCGTGGTCCTGACTTCCTTGCTCATGTTCTCCGTCCTTCTGCTCCTCATTGGGACCTTGGGAGCTCAGTCCAGTGCTCCAGTGGGGGTCTCTGTCTCTATCTCCATCCATCACCAGATGAAGATTCTATGGTGATATGCAAGATATTCGTCAGTATTGCTATAGGATAGGGTCATTTTAGGTTCCCTATCCTCATCTGCCCAAAAAAATAACTGGGGACATCGCCTTAGGCTCCTGGGAGCCACTCTAGGTTCAAGTCTCTTGCCAGCCCTAAGGTGGCTCCCTTAACTAAGAACTGTGCTTCAGTGCTCCCCTATCCAGCCTTCCTTTATCCCAGTCATCCTGTTTCCCCAAGTTCCCCCCATCCTCCCCTTCTCACTTTTCTCTCCCCATCTCCCCTTACCCCCAACCCACCCCACCCCCAAGATCCCATTTTTCTCCCCGGCAATTTTGTCTTCTTTCCATAGCCAAGAGGATAACTATGTGTTTTTCCTTGGGTTCACCTTCTTATTTAGCTTCTTTAGGTTCACCAATTGTAGACTCCGTGACCCTTATTTATGGCTAGAAACCAATTATGAGTGAGTACATCCCATGTTCATCTTTCGGGTCTGGGTTACCTCACTCAGGATAGTGTTTTCTATTTCCATCCATTTGCATGCACAATTCGAGAAGTCATTGTTTTTTACTGCAGCGTAGTACTCTACTGTGTATATATTCCACACTTTCTTCATCCATTCTTCCATTGAAGGGCATCTAGGTTGTTTCCAGGATCTGGCTATTACAAATAATACTGCTATGAACATAGTTGAACAAATGCTTTTGTCATATGATCGGGCATCTCTTGGGTATAATCCCAGGAGTGGTATTGCTGGTTCCAGGGGTAGGTTGATCCCAAATTTCCTGAGAAACCGAAACACTGATTTCCAAAGTGGTTGCACAAGATTGCATTCCCACCAGCAATGGATGAGTGTACCCCTTCCTCCACAGCCTCTCCAGCAAAGGCTATTATTGGTGTTTTGATTTTAGCCATTCTGACAGGTGTAAGATGATATCTCAAAGTTGTTTTGATTTGCATTTCCCTGATTGCTAAGGAGGTTGATCATGTCCTTAAGTGTCTTTTAGCCATTTGATCTTCTTCTGTTAAGAATTCTCTGTTCAGTTCAGTGCCCCACTTTTTAATTTGGTTAATTAGCATTTTAAAGTCTAATTTCTTGAGTTCTCTATATATTTTGGAGATTAGACCTTTGTCTGTTGCGAGGTTGGTAAAGATCTTCTCCCAGTCAGTAGGTTGTATTTTTGTCTTAGTGACAGTGTCCTTTGCTTTACAGAAGCTTCTCAGTTTTAGTAGGTCCCATTTATTCAATGTTGCCCTTAATGCCTGTGCTGCTGGGGTTATACCTAGGAAGCGATCTCCTGTGCCCATCTGTTGTAGGGTACTTCCCACTTTCTCTTCTATCAGGTTCAGTGTGTTCGGACTCAATAAAATCTCTTTTAACTTGGTATATTATAAATACTTCCATTTCATTTTATGTATATGGGTATATAGCTGTTTTGTCTGCATAGATACCTGTGTGCCACAGGCAGGCCTTGTGCCCATTGAGGCTGGAAGAGGGTGTTGGATCCCTTGCATCTGGAGTTACAGATGGTTTCGAGCCTCCATGTGGATGTGGGAATCAAACCTGAGTCCACTGAAAGAGCACAAGCGCTCACATACACTGGATCATCTCTCCAGGCTTTGGATTTTTAATTGGTCGTTGAGTATCTATTAGGATGTAGATTGTAGCATAATTGTAGGAAATACAATATACAAATCATAGCTATATAATCTTGTTTGGGGATACATAAAATAATGGACTAGTTTATCTGAATGTTTTAACATGTTTATGATTGATGACACTTATCAATAATAATGTGCTTACAGAAATATCAATCAAAATAATTACATTAAACAGTGTGGCTCTTTATGCAACTTGAAGATCAGGCGATGTAGTTCTTTCACAAATCTGACTTTATGAGGTTCAGTTTAGTTCACTGAAGCATCCTCTCCCCAAAGGCAGTCTGCAGGAAGAATAAACTCCACTTCCTCCTCACCATTTCCCACAGCTCAACCGGCTCCTTTCCTCACAGTATCACACCTTCGGTTTCTGCTGCTGGCCTGGAAAGCAGAAAACACTGACTGCACATGAAACTTCAGATTAAACAAAGCTCAATGGGAAGGAAGGAAATGCATAGCTTACTTCCTTCAACTGTCAGCTCCCAGCAGACTTACCAAGCCCTTTTATCACTAGGCATTGGTACAAGTTCTCAAAGTCTTCCTTTCTTCACTTATGAAGCACGTGCCATTATAATAACTACTTCCTGTAATCTTCATAGAATTAAAGTAATTGATGTATAAAACTCCTCAATTGGTATTCATGGCAACGACTATTTTACTAATCATTCCCAGGATTTCTGATCAAAACCCAAATTCATTTGGTTTAGATGTAGTGGCATTTCAATTGTATTTTAATAAATAAAGACTGCCTGAGTAAAACAGTCCCACTGGTCAGCCTTACAGACCAGGTTACACAACTTTAATCCAGTAGCCACAATAGTTACCATAGAAACCGTGCAGTGCATGCCTTCAATCACAGTGGTGCACACCTTTAAATCCAGATCTAGAGAAGATTATAAAATGGGAGGAACAGCTCTCAAAACACAGTCTGATTCTGAGATTCCTGGAGACAGGATTGCCACTTCAGACTGAGGACGAGGTAAGAGCCAGTGGCTGGCTGTTATGCTTTTTGGATCTTCAGGCTGAACCCCATTTTCTGACCCTGAGTTTTGATTAATCATGCATCATTTAGGAGCAGATGTTTTAAAACATTATCATTAACACTTGTGAGTGTATGTGTGTATGTGTGTGTGAAAGAGAGATATAGATAGAGATAGAGAGAGAGAAAGAGAGAGAGAGAGAGAGAGAGAGAGAGAAAGGTAGATGATTGTGGGACTAGAGATGCATCTATGACATCACCATTGTGCTTATATGGATTCCAGGTGTTGAACTCAACCAACAGGTTTGTATGGAAAAATATTTTACTGCTAACTCATTTGCCAGTAACTAGACAAAGATTCTAAAGAGTTGATTATGGATCAAAGACCTCTACATAAAGCCAACACACTGAACCTTATTGAAGAGAAAGTGGAAAGTACACTTGAACACACTGGCACAAAATAACACTTCCCAAATATAACCCCAGTAGCTGAGACACTGAAAGAAACAATTAATAAATGGGACCTCCTGAAACTGAAAAGCTTCTGTAAAGCAAAGAACACAGTCAACAAGACAAAATGACAGTCTACAGAATGGGAAAAGATCTTCACTAACCCCACAACAGACAGAGGTCTGATCTCCAAAATATACAAAGAACTCAAGAAATTAGTCATCAGAAGAATAAATAAAATATGGAGTACAGACCTAAAGAGACAACTCTCAACAAAGGAATCTAAAATGACTGAAAGACACTTAAGGAAATGTTCAACATTTTTAGTCATCAGAGAAATGCAAATCAAAATAACTCTGAGATTCCATCTTATACCTGTAAGAATATCCAAGATCAAAAACACTGATGACAACTTATGCTGGAGAGGTTGTGGGGGAAAGGGAACACTCCTGCATTGCTGGTGGGAATGCAAGCTGGTACAACCCCTTTCGATGTCAGTGTTGCGATATCTCAGAAAATTAGGAAACAACCTTCCTCAAGAACCAGTAATACCACAATTGGGTATATTTCTAAAGAATACTCAATGGTGCCACAGGAGATGTGCTCAACTATGTTCATAGCAGCATTGTTTGTCTTAGCCAAAACATGTAAAGAACCTAAATGTCCCTCGACCAAAGAATGGATAAGGAAAATGTAGTTTATTTACACAATGGAGTATACACAGCAGAAAAACTAACGACATCTCGAATTTTGCAGGCAAATTGATGGAGCTAGAAAACATCATTTTGAGTGAGGTAACCCAGACCCAGAAAGACAATGATCACATGTACTCACTCATAAGTGGCATTTAGACATAAAGCAAATAAAACCAGCACACAATTCACAATCACAGAGAACCTAGACAACAATAAAGACCCTAAGGGAGACATACATAGATCTAATCTACACGGGAAGTAGAAAAAAACAAAATCTTCTGAGTAAATTGGGAGCATGGGGACCTTGGGAGAGGGTTGAAGTGGAAGACAGAGGCAGGGAGGGGAGCAGAGAAAAATGTAGAGCTCAATAAAAATCAGTTAAAAAGAGTTAATTATCATCCCTTTTTCATTCAGAATTGACAGATTGGTTCAGGGATGAGAAACTCTAGTAGCGTAAACACTTATTCTATATAACACTCCTGTGAACTTTGCAGTTATATTTTGAGAGGGTGACATTTTACCACCAGAGTCTCACTGTTCTGCCTAATTGTTATAGCACTGAGCCATCCCCTTGTCACAACTGGATCTCATCCTCTGTTTTATGATGTGAAGATCAGCTTACTGATCTTTGAGACAACCTCCATCTGATCACATGTGAAACATTTTGTGGATCAAATGCTGAGCAGGGTTTGGACATTTAAAAAGAGAATTGATTTTTTCACAGCATTCCTTGTAATGATTAGTCCTCATTATAAATCTGAGCAACTACATTTTTTTGGCTGGCACAAAGTGAATTGCTTTCAAACATAAGAGGCCTGTTTCTATTGGATGAGAGTATTCCACCAAGTTAGCTCTCAAACACTCCTCTGGAACAAACTGTTCATAGAGTTAAAGTATACAAAACAATCTACTTAACGCGCTGAAGTGCTTTCTGTGGACCAACATTACAGATTAAATTTTCTTCCTGGTTAACTTTCATTTACCTGAAAATGAGGTAAAATGAATAACAAAAGAAAAATTAGTTAGAGACTTTTAAATAGAATCTCTGTTAAATGTTCATTAATTCTTTTATATGAAGCTATAAAGAAAACAGTCGTTAGCTGAGGGGTGTTTCAAGTGGTGGACAAGTTGTGCTTTAGAATGTTCTTATTTACTGTGTATTTGTTTGCTTTTATCTCAGAACACAGCCTGTGGAGAGAGAGAAAATGAAATCACACTAAAGCCCTCCCATTGATAGCCCTGGGTTGTGTTCATTGGTGTTTGCCTTGGCATCTTCCACAGTTACACCACCCAGTATGGACACTCAACCTAATCAGCCTCATGTCCTAACCATCAGCAGCTCTGTAGAGTTAGGAAGTTTTATATTTTTTTAAAGATCTCTCTCTCTCTCTCTCTCTCTCTCTCTCTCTCTCGCTCTCTCTCTCTCTCTCCCTCCCTCTCTCCTCTTTCTCTGTCTGTGTGTATGTACACATGTGCATGCAGATGTGTGTGAGAGTATGTGCTTGCTTATGTGTGTGTCTGTTTACATGTGAACAGAGTGCCCACTGGGAGCAGAAAGAGAGTATTTACTCTCTTGGAGCTGGAGTTCTAGGTATTTGTGAGCAACTCAATATGGCTGCTAGGATCTGAACTCTGATCCTCAAATCAGGCAGCAAGTGCTCTTAACTGCTGAGCCATCTCTTCAGCCTCAGTTAAGAAAATTTTTTATAGGGTTTTCACTAATATTAGATCAGGTTTTCTGAAAACATTCACCCGATCCCTTTTGTATATCACGACTCCTTGGAAATTCTATTTCTTTTGTGTTGCATGTGTCCTATTCACGTTAAGAAAGAGATATTGTGACTGGCCGGTGGTGGCGCACGCCTTTAATCCCAGCACTTGGGAGGCAGATGCAGGTGGATTTCTGTGAGTTTGAGACCAGCCTGGTCTACAAGAGCTAGTTCCAGGACAGGTTCCAAAACCACAGAGAAACCCTGTCTCGAAAAAGAAAAAAAAAAAAAAGAAGAAGAAGAAGAAGAAGAAGAAGAAAGAGATATTGTTGCCATGCAAATGGAAACAGGCTATAGAAAACAAGAAATACTAAATATATTATGTACTTGCAGATTTGCAAGACATTGAGTTATTGCTAAGAAAATTAAGGATAAAAGAATTTTGTGTGTCATCAAGATCATACATTACTCCAGTAGCATAAATCCTCTTTCTAACCCACTTAGTTATGTCTATAGCAAGCTTCCTGCCTTATTATTATTCCACAGGAAACACTGAAGAAGCTTCCTAGCAAATGCAAGAACATGTGACTTGAAGTTTGATTTCTATTTGCCATCCTGTAGTTCTCAACTCTCCTAATTGCTGCAACACTGTAATACAGGTCCTCATGTTGTCATGACCCCCGATCATAAAATTATTCTTGTTGTTACATTATGACTGTAATTTTTCTATTGTTATAAATAGTAATGTATGTATTTGTTATGCAGGATATCTGATACGCAGCCCTGTGAAAGTGTTGTTTGACCCCAAGGGTTGATACCTATAGGTTGTGAAACACTGCTGTAGAGATTTAATTTGCCTTTATGTTGACGACACTGACGTACACCTGAAGATTATCAAAGAATGTTTTGCAATGAGAAGGTATATTTATACTCTTACCTACATGTATAAGAGAAATAATAAAAATAAAGGAAAAAATTATACATGGATACTGCTGGCATGAAAGATTCATTTTTAAGTTTTGGATACTCAGTGTTGTTTAGGATATTTATATGATGGGTTTAAGGACTCCAAGTATTTTTCTTCACATGGCACTATAAGGTAAACCTGTTTAGACCTGGATATCAGTTGGGTTAGCAAAGTATATTCTATTTTTTCTCAAGACAGCACAGTGACACATTATTTTAGAAAAATGTTGATTGTAATTGCAAACAAGCATGCTAGAAGAAATAGAAGAGGAGCAAATTCCTAAGAAAAAATATTGTCCACCCTCTGAGACATTGTGCCTGTTCTAATGGGAGCTCATCAAATCCAGCTGGACTGTGACTGAATGAGCATGCCACCAAACAAGATTCTCCAAATGTGGTTGACAATGGGGGCTGACTGAGAAGCCATTGATAAAGGCACTGGGACTTGTTTCTACTGAATGTACTGGCTTTTTGGGATCCTAGTCTATTTGGATGCAAAGCTTCCCAGGCCTGGACGTAGAGGCGGGGCTTGGACTTCCCACAGGGCAGGGTTCCCTACCCTCTCTTAAGGAGTGAAGGGGAGGGAGGACGGTGAGGTGAGTGGGGGAGCAGGAAGGGAATGGGAGGAGAGGAGGAAGTGTAAATTTTTGAATGGAAAAAAATAAATAAAAATATTGTTTTCATGGACCCATCCTTCAAAGATCTGTCTACTGTGTTTGAAGGCACCTACTGAGGGAACTTTCCTCTCTGGGTAATGGCATGTGTTTGATCAATTCTATTTAAGGAAAGACTTCCATTGTTCTTCATGAGTTGATTAATTTATTCAAAACATACCAACTAAATTTTTTAATGACTGCAATTGGAAATAGAAATATGCCTAATATTTTCAAATAAAGAAGACACACAGTGATCCTAGAGGAAAGCTCATGTCATCACTCAGGAACTTGCCAACTTCATGCTATCAACAAGAACGGGGACAATGAGACTTCCATAGTGCTGCTAAGGGCTGTCACCACAGCCTGAATGAGCAAAACATGAAATCAAAGGATTTCTCACAAATTGTTTTATTGTTTCTGATAAGTTTCTCCAAGTCTTTTATTATAACACACTATACCAGGGTGACTGGCTGGTTGATTTACCAGAATGCAGTTACTGTATGAGTTAATTGTGGTTTGTATAAGAAGAAGTAGGTTCATGGTCTTTCAAAACATGTAAATTAAGTACAGGAAATAATAACTTGAACTTGATTATCTTAAGAAAATAGAAAGAAAGAAAGAAAGAAAGAAAGAGAGAAAGACTGTGACCAAACCAGAATGTGAATCAATTTATCCATCACTGCCCCAGAATTATGAAGAGATAATGATGACAGCATTACCACAGTCTAGAAGGCAGGTCTTCGACAGGAGTTAGCATCAAGGGTACAGGTAGGACAGAGAATGGCAGAAGACTGAATCAGTGGGATACTTGGTCTCTGCATAGAAGCAATCAGATGTAGAAGGAAGGAAAGAGCACACTGGATTTTTATGCTGCTTCTGCCTTCCTGTCCTTTTTGCTGTACTGCTCACTGGGGACAAGCCTACTTGGAAGCCAAAAAACAAGACTGACAATTAATACAATGTGAAAAAAAAAAGAGGGAAGGGTGGAGATAATTTATACCATGAACACTCACTGATACATAAAATAAGAATAATCTGAGAAATTCAGGAAGACAGTATTTGTTATTTATATGGAAGAATCAAATAACAAGTGGCCGTTACGATTACAATAAGTAGCAGGTTAATTGGTTTTCCAGAAAACCAAAGAGAAAGAAGGAAACTGCTATACTTTACCCAAAGACTGATAGTAAACTCAGCAGTAGACAATTACCTAGTGTATGCAAGCCCCTTAATTCCGTTTCCTGAATGGCAAACATAAGAAAATATATACAAACTGTTGAGGCAGGACCAAGCTCCTCCCTGCCTGTATCAACTTGATATACCATACTTTAATACTTGATATGCCATGCTTCCATGGAAGACCTTACCCTTTCTAAATGGGGACAGAGGAGGACAGGATGGAGGAGTAGAATGGGTATGGGATGAGGGAACAGGAGGAGAGAAGGGAGGAGAAACTGTGGTTGCTATGTAAAATAAATAAAAATTTTAATAAGAGAAATATAAAGAAAAACAAATACAACAGAATAAAATAAAACAATCAGCCAAACAAATAGATAGGTAAATGACCAGCAAGATGATTCAGTAGTTCCATTAAATTTGACAACTTGAATTTGACCCCTGGGGCCCGTATGGTGGGTGCAAGGAGGCAGCCTCCACAGGTTGTTTTCTGACTGCCTTAGTATGCTCTGGGTTGTCCCCCTACACATGTGCCCAATTAAATTAAACTAAATTAAAAAATATAATTACCCAAATGTCTTAACCTTAATTTCATTTTACTTCTGATAATTACTAAATATTTATACAGGTAATAATTGTATTCTTATAGTCACATTAATATTCATGAATTTGGTTTTTTAATTTTTTATTGCTTTATAAATAATACCAAACAAAATTTCCACTTCCTCCCTCCTCCCACTTTCCTCCAGCTCCCCCACACACCCTCCCTCCACCCCTTCCAGTCCTGAGAGAAGGCAAGGTACCCCGCCCTGTGGGAAGTCCAAGGCCCTCCCCCCTCCATTCAGGCTTAGGAAGGTATGCATCCAAATAGAATAGGATCCCAAAAAGCCAGTACATGCAGTAGAGACAAATTCCAGTGCCATTATCATTGGCTTCTCAGTCTTCCCCAATTGTCAGCCACATTCAGAGAGTCTAGTTTGATCCCATGCTCATTCCATCCCAGTCTAGCTGGATTTGGTGAGCTCCCATTAGCTCAAGTACACTGTATCAGTGGGTTGACCAACCCCTCCTGGTCCTGACTTCCTTGCTCATATTCTCCCTCTTTCTGCTCCTCAGCTGAACCTTGGGAGATCAGTCCAGTGGTTTGATGTGGGTCTCTTTCTCTATCTCCATCCACTGCGGGACAAAGGTTCTATGGTGATATTCAAGATAGTCATCAGTCTGACTATGGGACAAGGCCACTTCAGGCACCCTCTCCTCCACTGCCCAGTGTCCTAGCTGGGGACATCCCTGTGGTCTCCTGGGAACCCCTCTAGAGCCAATCCTCTTGCCAACCCCAAAATGTTTCTCTTAATTAAGATATGTCCTTCCCTGCTCCCATATCCATCCTTCCTTCATCTCAACCATCCCACTCCCCCAAGCTCTCCCCAGCCTTCCACTTCTCCCCTCTCTCTCTCCCTCTCCCCTTACCCCCATGCCACCCCATCACCATGCTCCCAACTTTTGCCTGTTGATATGTCTCCTTCCAATTTCCAGGAGGATCTCTCTCTATATATATTTTTTGGGGGTCACCTTATTACTTAGCTTCTCTAGGATCACAAACTCTGCTCAAT
The DNA here is from genome assembly GCF_018167655.1 of Microtus oregoni. NCBI lineage: Eukaryota > Metazoa > Chordata > Mammalia > Rodentia > Cricetidae > Microtus > Microtus oregoni. The sequence continues at coordinate 1,650,519 of NW_024543085.1, forward strand.
GTCCTTTGCTTATTGCTAAAGTCCACTAATGAGTGAGTACAGGAAATCACTGTATAACCCCATTAACACAGACAATAAGAGCAACAATGAATAAACGGAACCTCCTGAAACTGAGAAGCTTTTGTAAAGCAAAGGACACTGTCACTAAGACAAAAAGGCAACCTACTGAATGAGAGAAGATCTTCACGAACCCCACATCAGACAAAGGTCTGATTTCCAAAATATCTAAAGAACTCAAAAAACTAGACATTAAAATTCTAAATAACCCAATTAAAAGATGGGGTACTGAACCGAACAGAGAATTCTCAACAAAAGAAGTCCAAATGGCCAAAAGATACTTAAGAACATTTTTAACTTCCTTAGCTATCAGGGAAATGCAAATCAAATCAACTCTGAGATACCATCTTACACCTTTCAGAATGGCTAAAATCAAAAACACCAATGATAGCCTATGCTGGAGAGGATGTGGAGTAAGGGGAACACTCATCCATTGCTGATGGGAATGCAAACTTGTGCAACAATTTTGGAAATCAGTGTGGCAGTTTCTCAGGAAATAGGGAGTCAACCTACCTCAGGATCCAGCAATACCACTCTTGGGAATATACCCAAGAGATGCCCTATCATATTACAAAAGCATTTGTTCATAGTAGCATTATTTGTAATAGCCAGAATCTGGAAACAACCTAGATGTCCCTCAATGGAAGAATGGATAAAGAAAGTGTGGCAATCTATACATTAGAGTACTACTCAGTGGTTAAAAAAAAACATGACATTTTGAATTTTGCATGCAAATGGATGGAAATAGAAAACACTGTTCTGAGTGAGATAACCAAGACCTAAAAATATGAATATGGTATATACTCACTCATTAGAGATTGGCTTTTATTAGCATGGTATTGCCACATAAGTGATATCATCTGGCAACAATTTATTCTTTTTTTTTTGATTTTTCGAGACAGGGTTTCTCCATAGCTTTTTGGTTCCTGTCCTGGAACTAGCTCTTGTAGTCCAGGCTGGCCTCGAACTCACAGAGATCTGCCTGCCTCTGCCTCCCGAGTGCTGGGATTAAAGGCGTGAGCCACCACCGCCTGGCTGCAACAATTTATTCTTAAGTCAATAATTTCCTAATTTTTTGGCCACATATATGGTGACAATTTCCTTTTTTACTCAGACACAGATATCATCTCAGAGAATTTCATACTCTTTCAATCTCTAGCCAACAGTTTTTCTGTCTCTGAGACAAAATATTTTAGTAGTAAAGGAGATGGCAACTTTAGAGTTTTACACATCTAGTTGTATGATTAGACATATTAGAAAAGGGTTAGATGCTAAGTCATCACAGTTAGGAACTCTTGGCTATATACTGCTCCAAGTATTTCACTAGTCAAAGAGGAATAGGAATAAGGTGTGATGTGGTTGCTGGGAGAAGTCATAAAACAGCAAAGGGGAGAACTTCAAATTCCTCAAGTACGTTTTATTATTTAAATTTTAATTAATGTATTTTGAAGCTTTGATATGATTAAAAGCATGCATGTTTGGGGTTTTGCTTTCTTGATGGACGTTTATTTTGTCATTAAGCTGTTTCCAATGATACTTTCACTTTCCTGCAGTCACATAAGCTTTCTTATGCTTAGTATTTGAAGGAAAATGTCTTCTCACTTCTGTTTTCAACCTTTCCATGTCTTTATCATGAAGGTTTGTTTCTTATAAACAGCCTACTCTTAGATCTGGGACTCTTACTTGGTATAGTAAGTCTTGGCCTTTCAGTTCAAATGGTTATTCCATTTACATTTAATATAATCATTAATGTGGTATGTTCATTTTTAAGTTTGGTAATATATCATGTATATTTTTCCCCATCCCTCATTTTTTCATCATTTCGGTAAGTACCTCTATTTTGCACCCCATTTTACCTTCTGGATTGACGTTTTAGCTAGTCACTATACTTTTTGTCACTTGTTCAAGTAATTACTAGGTCAGAAATCATTAAATTTATACAGCTTTTAAGTAATAAAAGATTACTTCATAACCTACATAAGAAATGTATAAAATTTATAATAGTATAATTCCATTTATTTTTCATATCATTTGTTTTGGGGTTATTTCATATACTTTCATCTTTTAGAATACTTTTCTTTCTACATTCACATATTTATGTGTACATGTATGGTGTGTTATGTGTGTGTGTATGTGTGATGTGTGTGTGTGTTTGTGTGTTGGAGGAGGCAAGTGCCTACCAATATGTATGTGTGGAAGTCAGGTGACAACTTGAGGAATTTGATTCTCTCCTTTCACCATGTAGAGCTCAAGGATTGAACTCAGGTCATCAAAATTAGCAGCAGACACCTTTACACACAAAGATTCTCTCCTTTGCCCCTTTGCTACTATTTATGAATAAAAACCAAACCCTTCAAAAGTCTTGCACCTAGATGAAGAGGTGGTCAATCAATGGCTTCTGGTGGGGGGCATCCTTTTTCTCCAATCACAAGCCTCTTGATAGGTTGTGCAATCCCAAATGGTGAGTCCTCAACACATATATTAGCAATACTAAATAAGCTCAGTAGGATACATACAGTGTGTGTGTGTGTGTGTGTGTGTGTGTGTGAGTGTGTGTGTGTGTGTGTGTGTGATGGATGGATGGATTTGCTGGAGACAAATTTTCTTAGCTTCTGATTATCTTATCATGCTTTCATACTTTCCCATAGAGACAGATCCTTAGATATGGGAATTTTACCTGTTTTCCTATTAGTACTTTAAAAGTATTCATCTAACTTAATATCCCCTTTAGCTACCTGTATGAATTATTCTTTATTTACAATTTTAAGAATTTGATTATGTTGAACCCAGGGGTAGTTTTCTTTGTATGTATCTTATTTTCTGTGCTGAACATTTGGGGCTAAGGTGTTGATGTCTGTTGTGCATTCTGAAGGTCCCAGCTGTCATCATAAACTACTTTCTGCTCACACTTTGTTTATTTGTAAGCATAATCATGATATGTCATTGTTCAGTTCTGTTCACTTCTTTCTCCCTTGAGTTTTAGGAGGGATTTTTTAATTTATCGCACCTTCCAGCTTCCTAGTTTTTCTCCTATTATTAAACACACCCTATGAATTTTGACTTTTTGACATGGCACCCTTTATTATGACTGTTTCTGGTCCTTTATTATATCTTTTGTTTCATGTTCAACTTATTCACCTTAATACAGACTTTATCAACCTTTTTCTGCAATAACTTCATGTATTTGTGAACTATTTTTAAGCCTTGGTCAATAATATCATGGTCTTGAAGGTCTATAATTATATATTTGTAACTGCTCTTTCTTTCCATCATGAGTCATGTTTCCTTACACTTTTTTTTACCTTTCCAATGCTTTTCAATACATACTAAAATTTTTGTATAAAATCATTTGCAGAAGCAGACATACACAAAAATCATTTTCCTCATAGAGTTAGCTATATCTTAGAAGCTGCTAGAGATGAAAGACCACCTGCTAAGTGGAGGAGATGGTCCTGAAGTCTGTGGGCCTTGATTTGTTTCACCATGGACATGAAACATTTTTACTTTGAGATAAAGCGATTCCCTTTGGTTTCATTGGTAACATAAACATCAAGAGCCTTCTGGAAGACCACTGGCTTGTAAGTAAGGTTCCAGTCTGTGGAAACAGAGTTTGATTTTTGTGGTTTATATGCTAACTGCAAAAACTTGTAAAACTGTGACCATTTTCAGATGTTTTAGTTTTAATTCCTTGTTCTCCCATCATCTGTTGGTCCCTGTCTCTGTTTTTGTCTTCTTTCTCTCTCTCATGCATGTGTATGTGTCTGTTTACATAATCCCAACCTCTCATCATGACATTAGGAGAACAGTCATTCTCCATCTCTGCAGGACAGGAGAGTCCTGGAAGAGACTGTCATTCACACTGGTGGTGAAGTAGGAAAGAATTTCTTTAAAAGATGGAAACGTATTTACTGTTCCACTACCAAGTTTCTGGAAGGGTTGGTGTCTGATGAAGAGCTGCAGATGGCTGCTTTCTTACTGCATGTTCTGTAGCCTTTGCTCTCTGTGTGAGGTTATGTTTTGTTTTTGCTTCCTTGTAAATACATACATCTTTGGATCTGGTGAGATGGTGGAACAGATAAAAGTTCTTACCAAGAATGACTGGCACCTGGATTTGACTCCCAGAACCCCAATAAAGGTAAAAAGAAAGATCTGACTGCACAAATTGTCTTCTGACCTTTATATCATACCATACGTCATATGTTCCCACCCATATTAATAATAATACAAAATTTAAAAACTAAAAGCTATTATTCTTACCAAGTTTAGTGGTGTATGCTTGTTGCAATGAGCAGGGAAGCTTGTTGATTCCAGGCCGCTGGGCTACCTTAGACCCGAAATAATCACACAGAAACTCTATTATTTAAATCACTGCTTGGTCCATTAACTCTAGCTTCTTATTGGCTAATTCTTACATCTGAATTTAACCCATTTCTATTAATCTGTGTATTGCGCTTTGATGGAGGAAGGTCATTAGTTAAAAAATAAAGAAACTGCTTGGTCTCATAGGTTAGAACATAGGTTGGTGGAGAACAGAACAGAATGCTGGGAGGAAGAGGAAGTTAGGTAAGACGCCTCAGACAGACACCATGCAGCTCATCGCCAGTGCAGACGTGATGAAGCTCCAACCCAGGATGGACATAGGCTAGAATATTCCCGGTAAGTTCACCTTGGGGTGCTACACACATTATTAGAAATGGGCTAGTCCAGGTGAGAGAGTTAGCCGAGAAGAGGCTAGATATAATGGGCCAAGCAGTGTTTAAAAGAATACACTTTGTGTGTTGTTATTTCAGGGCATAAGCTAGCCAGGCAGCCAGGAGCCGGGCTGTGGGAAGAGGCCTGTAGCTCCCACAACAGCGCTTGACAGTGACTTACTGGATAAAGTTCCCAGTGTCTGTCTCAGGTGGCTTCATCGCTTCTCTCCCACTCTGCCTTCCTCTTCCCATGCTATAGAGCAACACATAGACAGAAGGACCTCACACACCACATTCTTATAATGCCAGAACTCAAAGTGTCAAGGTAGAAATATTTCTAAATTTACAGCAAGCCTTGTATACATAAAAAGTTCTAGGCCAGGCAGAACTACACAGTAAACTCCTGTCCCAATAACAAATAAACAAACAATAACAACAACACACACACACAAACTAAAATAAAGCAAAATAAAACTAAAATAAATAAATTAATCCCACCATATTAGGGCTTCAACTTTAAATCTCAGTTAACATAATTATCTTCTTATATTAAGTGCATACTTGGGATTAAGCCTCAATTTGTACATTTTTGGGAAGGTGCCAGACATAAAAATCTAATTCATCAAACTTTCTGACTTCCTGTTTTCTCACTTTCTTCTTGACTCAGCTATTCCATTGCTGATATCGTCTACATTAACCTTAATGATACCAATCAGTCACATAGGTCAGCCTCCTACCTGTTTGTGGCCTTAAATCCCATCATTATTATCAATTCATACTGTTTAAGTGTCAATTTATCATCAGGCTCCATATCTTAGCACTGTGCAGCTTACTCTATCATACTATCAGTGAAAGCCTACAAAGAACCCCACAGCTTCCTTCCTTCTTACATCTCTATCTTTTCTCTCTGAGATTTCCACCTTCCCACCAGCTGTTTTACATCTGTAGACTGGTGCTGTTTATCCCTTACTGTATGACAAATGATCTGTCACTTATAGGACTGTGATAACTCGTCACTAGTCTTTGGGGATGACTCATGACCTCATTGGGCTTTGTTGCAATCTCTTGACCTATATTGTTATACATTTGTTAGAACTAAAACCGTTTTCTAAAAAGGAATTTAAGCAAGCTTGTGAAATCAAGTAAATCTGTTATTTATTGGTTATATCTCAAGTGTCTTTGAGAAGCATGTAATTGGGTAGGATACTCATTTCAAAGAAGAAAAATAATGGTGTGCAGATGCTTGGGACACAGCAAATAAATCAAGTGAAGAACTCCTACCAGAACTGGATATGTGTCCCAGCTGTGTCTACTAAGGTAAATCCCATATAAAGAAGGTGAGTATTTTTAGAACTGAGTGTTTCCTAACTGGCCATTTGTGTCAATTATGGCTTATGTTCCCATCGAAAGAACAATCAAGACCCTGCAGGATCTTTTGCAGTTAGGTAGAATAAATTGCACAATTGACAGTGAAGATTATAGATGCTTCATCAGAAAAATAATACAGGCACTTTTTAAAAAACTCTACAATAAGTTTCTTTAAAGAGCTTTTTATAGAAGATTCAGAAATGCCTCCTTTTTGAAAAATGACCCCATATTTCATTCACAGTATCACGCAGCTTCATAGGATTCTACATGATGTGAACATACTGAATTTTATTACAAATGTCCCAGGAGGTACAGAGCAAATCTTGAAGCAAGTCCTTCCCGGGGATACATTAAATTATCGACTTATTGCTTGGTCAGTCCAGACATCCTATAGAGACTTGTCACTCTGTTCCGAGATAGGAGGAAGATAATAGAACATGGTGCCTCTGGAGATGTGTCATTCAGTTGTTCTGTTATTCCATCTCCTCTGGAAACCTAGCATTTTTCATTCCTTTTCTGTATCTCAAAATATTGCAATGATCATGGAGATGCCAACATCACTATACGTGAGATGAAAATTAATATAAGTCAGTTATACATTTTGCTTGGAAATTTATGAACAGTAAATAAAAATTGTTTTGTTTGCTGAGCCAGGCGAATGAAGCACCTATAACAAAGTTAACCTGGCATAAAACCTTCTATGTCACATAACAGCTCCAGAATGAAAAATTTCAAGTTTGGAATTTAAAAAAATGCTTTCTGTCTTTTGTGTTATTTTTTCTTCCTGTCATTGTGCAATAGTATTTCATCACATTCATCCCTGTATTCATTTCTCTGACTTGAATATATCTACTAAAAGACAAGGCCCCTGTTTGGATGAAAAGCACCTAACATAGAGCCTGACACAGTCAGATGATATAAGCAAAGAAGGGAATAGCTTAGATGTAAAAAATTTTTTATTCCTTGTGCTGGTTAGTTTTTGGTTGGCATTTTTCATTGTTGTTGTTCTTGTTTGGGAAGTTGAAACCAACTAGAGTCATGTGGGAAGAGGGACCCCAGTTGAAAAACTGTACCCATTAGATTGGCTTACTGTAAGCAAGTTGGTGAAAACTTTTCTTGGCTGACAAAGATGTAAAAGGGTCAACAACCATGGGCAGTGCCATTCCTGGGCAAGCAGAGCAAGCTACACAGAACAAGCCAGTAAATGACTTTCTTCCATTGCACCTGCTTCAGTTCTTGCCCCAGGTTTCTGTCTGTGTTTCACTTAGTGATAAACTACAAACTATAAATTCCCCTACAGGTTGCTTTGGTCATAGTATTAATAAAAGAAACATAAAGCAAGCAAACCAGAACATCCCTAAATACCTTTACTATATTACTGTGAGTTTAGCAAAACAAACATAAGATAATGTATCTGCAAATGTATCTTCAGTAGATATCTTTAATATAATTAAACTGAATCATATATGTACAGGGGTTGACAGTTCTATAGATATGTATAAAAATCTCAGTTTATAGAGAATTGAATCCAAGAACACATCAGAGCCATCATCCACCATGATCAAGTAGGCTTTATCCCAGAGATACAGGGATGATTCAACATAAGAAAATCTGTCAAAATAATCTACCACATAAACAAACTGAAAAATAAAAACTACATGATCATTTCATTAGATGCTGAAAAAGATTTTGACAAAATAAAACATCCCTTCATGATAAAGGTCTTGGAGAGAACAGGGATACAAGGAACAACCTAAACATAATAAAGGCAATATACAACAAGCCAAGAGCCAAAGTCAAATTAAATGGAGAGAAATTACCAGTGATCCCACTGAAATCAGGAACAAGACAAGGTTCTCAGCTCTCTCTATATCTATTCAATATAGTTCTTGAGATCCTAGTTAGAGCAAAAAGACAACAAAAAGATCAAGGGGATACAAATTGGAAAAGAGGAGGTCAAACTCTCACAGTTTGCTGATGATATGATAGTTTACATAAGTGACCAAAAAAAATTTACCAAGAAACTTCTACAACTCATAAACACTTTCAGTAATGTATCAGGATACAAAATTAACTCAAAAAAAATCACTAGCCCTTCTTTACACATATGATAAATGGGATGAGAAAGAAATCAGAAAAGCATCACCCTTCACAATAGCCACAAATAGCATAAAATATCTCCGAATAACTCTTACCAAGCAAGTAGAAGACTTGCATGACAAGTACTTTAAATCTTTGAAGAAAGAAACTGAAGAAGACACCAGAAAGTGGAAAGATGCCCCATGCTCTTGGGTATGTATAATTGACATAATAAAAATGGCACTCTTACCAAAAAGTAATCAATAGATTCAATGCAATGACCATCAAATTCCAGCAACATTCTTCACAGACTTTTAAAGAACGGTACTCAACTTCATAAGGAAAAGCAAAACAGTCCTGTACAATAAAAACACTTTTGGAGGCATCACTCTATCCCTGACTTCAAACTCTACTACAGAGCTACAGTACTGAAAACAGCCTGGTATTGGCATAAGAACAGACAGGAAGACCAATGGAACAGAATCAAAGACCTGGATATTAATCCACATACCTTAAAACACCTGATTTTTGACAAAGAAGCAAAAAAAATATCAAATGAAGAAAAAAAGCATATTTAACAAATGGTGCTGACATAACTGCATATCAACATGCAGAAGAATGAAATCAGATCCGTATCTATCACCATGCACAAAACTCAAGTCCAAATGGATCAAAGACCTCACCATGTTCCTTCGTATACAAGGGACATTCAACAAAAGGAGGGCAGGAGGCTAAAACCTAGTCATAGCCTTGTCTCTAACCCTTTTTTTCCTGGCAGGATCCACTCAGAGAAGAGGAGCCTTTTCCTGCCTTGCACAATAGCACCATATGGGCCTGTATCAGGCAGCTCTAGGCCGAACAACAACCTTCCAGTGGAGATGGGGGTCCTCTGCTTTCCGAGAAAGGCTGGGGCTAAGAGATTTTAAAACACTGTTTTTTTCCAGCCCTTCAGCAGCCTGCAAGCCCATCCACCAACCCCACTCTCAGCCAAGCTGTCGCTCACTCTTGTCTCCTCTGCTTTTTGTCTTCCTCAGGGTTTGGGATGACAACACCAGCCACAATAGGAGGGAAGATCTTTCTGATCTTCTACGGTCTCATTGGATGTGCAAGCACCATCCTCTTCTTAACCCTCTTCCTCGAGCTGCTGATCACAGTCATCGCCTACGCCATGAGATCCTGTCACCAGCAGCAGCTGCGGAGACGTGGGGTAGTGACCCAGGACAACATGAAGGCGTGAAGCCGACAGCCTGGCTAGCTGGAAGCCCTCTGTGTATTATGCCATGCTAATCCTATGTTTGGCATCCGTGGTCATCTCTTGTGGAGCCTCTGCTCTGTACGCCACCATGAAAGGCTGGAGCTACTTTGACTCTCTCTACTTCTGTTTTGTCGCTTTCAGTACCATTGGCTTTGGGGACCTGGTCAGCAGCCAGAATGCTCAGTATGAGAGCCAAGGACTCTACCGCTTCGCCAACTTCTTCTTCATCCTCATGGGTGTCTGCTGTATCTACTCCCTGTTTAATGTCATCTCCATCCTGATAAAACAGACTGTGAACTGGATCCTGAGGAAACTGGATAGTGGGTACTTCCCACAGTGTCAGGGAGGACTCCTGCGGTCCAGGAGGAATATGGTGATGCCCGGCAACATCTGGAACAGGTGCAACATCTCCATAGAGACGGATGGGATGATGGAGAGTGACAAGGATGGGCGGCGTCTCTCAGGGGAGATGATCTCCATGAAGGACACCAACAAGGTCTCACTGGCTATCCTGCAGAAGCAGTTGTCCGAGATGGCCAATGGTGGACCCCACCCGTCCATTTCATCCTCCAGGAATGATGAGTTCTCAGGGGGTGTGGGAGCCTTTGCAGTAATGAATAACAGGTTGGCAGAGACAAGCGGAGATAGGTAGGAACCAGGAGTAGCTACTAGATGAAGAGACCCAGGGGCAGGCGGAGGACAAGACACTGTCACGCCCCCAGTGAGCTCAGCTGTGTCCCTGGCTGTTGCTATCCGCTTCTCAAGTCCAGCTTTTGAAATCTGATCTTGGCCTCAGGCAACAGCAACCTCTCAAGGATAGGAACTGGAGCCTCCTTGCCTGCCTCTTATTTCCAATGAAGATTTGCCTCCAAAATTTCTCTTTGCTTGTCAGTTGTTTAGGTTCCATTTTTATAAGGTTTGATTCATCTTCCTTGTACCCCAGAACTCTGTATACACAGGCTAACAGGTGTCTAAAGTTTTATCATAACAATGGCCTTCTAGCACCCAAATTTCTTCCCAGAATTTTTCCTCTTCTTTTTTTTTTTTTTTTAAGTTTTATCCAGCATTTCTTGTTACTGTATTTCTTGTCCTCTCAGCCTCACTTTTTTGGTCTGCATCTTGACACCCCTAGGGAATATATCAAGCCCCCTAATGTTGTAGCTTGATAGCATAATACATATATTTCAACCTTTTGTGCAAAACACAAAAGCTGAGGATTATCCTTAAGGGACTGAAGATGACCTGCTTTGCCCAAAGTTCCCCCTGATGAAACAGGAGTTGGCACGGTTGTCATACGTGCGGCCTAACAGCAGCTGCCCTGCCGTCTCTGCATTTTGTAGTCTTTTGGAAGCTAACTCAGAGTGCTTTCCGTAATAATATGGGTGCTACTTGGATTCTTGGAGAAATATTTTTGTTTTTCCTCTGAACCTGCTTTGAACTTCCCCTGTGCATGCATTAAAGTTGACTGTGAGAAGTTTGGAAGGACCAAAGGTTTAATTCAGATACTTGATGGATAGAACATAGCAGGACATTATTCCTTGCTACACGTCTTTGGTTTTGTATTCGTTGGTATTTATCTTGGATGTCTTGTTTCAAGGTCGTGACAGTGTTGTGACATGACATTACTTTGCAACCAGCATGGAGCAACTACTTCAAAGGTCACAGAGATACTCAGCATGTGTGCATTCTATTTCCCGCTTGGAAGACAGTTTCAAGTTCTGATTGACTTTACCAAATTCCAGAGATCCGAAAGATCTCTTCCCTGAGAAGAGATTATTTCAATAAGAATTCTTAAAAATATCCTAGATACAACTGAAAAATTCAAAAAGCAATTTCAAGTTCCTTTAAAACCTCAGTTTAAACGATGAGTTGATTACAAGGCAGCTTAGGTCATTCGTCCAGCAGAACTGCAATAAATGCAAATGCGAGCATGGAGCAGAGTTAGTGTTTTGCCTGATATAGGCCTTTTCCCACCGCACACCATGGTTTTCTTGTTACCAGGGAAGTATAAATATGCATCATCAAGCTCTTTCAATTTACTCACTTTTCCACTTCTTTGATCATTGAGAAAATGTCCTTTCCTTAGGTGCGTAGTAGTCGGCTCTTAGAGCAAAATTACTGCTAACTTTGTATTTTATCTGATCGTGTCTGCAAAGTTTCAGTCATGCGCTGTTCTGACTTCCTGCTCTTGCCGTCCACAGTGACATTTTGGGAAGGATGCTGGAGCTCACATCAGAACTCAGCTGGAACACTGTTGCCGCTGCGATTAGGATGCTTTCCTGCTGTGAATGGAATGGCAGCATTTGTGGTTTGGGCTTGCCATGTTTATTAAAAGTATTGTCACGTAATTATGGTCCAAATATCAAACAGCTGGAGACATCTATTAAAGCATATTAATTAAGGACATATTAGTTAAAAATAAAAAACCACAGTGGAACTCTAATACCATACAAAAAAATCAAACCAATTATTAGGAGAAAGATTGTCAGTGGAGTAACTGACTTTACCAAGGAGCTTGAATATGTGATGAAATTCCTAGCTAGCTTCCTTAGAAGCAGTAGCTTAATAAAAACTATTGCCTAACACTGGGTTACACTTTTTACTTGTCAATTCACTTAGTCCTTAAAATATACCTGTAAGCTCTATCATTCACCCACTTGTTGAAGACAAACAGCATTTTGAATAGGTCAAGTAATTTATAGAACAAAATATGATAGATATTTTAGAATTTTAACAGAGTGTTTCCAAATGGATCAAGGTTTTGTTACGTAGCGGTTTGAACCCAGGTCTTTGTGTATGGTAGGGAAGCTCTCTGTTCTAAGCTACATCCTCACCTACATACATGTTTATGCGGGTACTGGGAATATGAACTTAGATTCTCATGATTCTGGGGCAGGTATTTTACTAACTGAGCCATTGATCTAGTATCCACTGAGTGCCTTTCTAAATGGAAACACTTTAATAAAGAGAGCCATCACCTTGAAATTGGCAACAGCTTTTGCTAAAAAAAAAAAAAAAAAAAAAAAAAATCCTCGTTTGGGCCCGCATGGTACCTCAAATTGGAATGAAAGTATAGTATCTCTGCGTTCATTTTGCATCTTTTTGTCTCCTCTGCTTATATGAGAAAGCACAGAGGTAAATCATTGTCCTTAACCTGTCCTTTTGAGAAACTCTGGCTTCTATAAAGAATCAATCTCCCAGGGTGGATCTATCAATAAATAAGGGCAACTATACTTAAGGAGAAAACAAGCCTCAGTTATTATCAGATGAACAATTTGGCGATTTACTGAGTCATGTAGGATGATCATGTCTGAGACAATGATAGGCCAGTTGTAGATATGGCAACACGTAACCAGGACAGTTTCATTAAGAATAAACCTCACCTTCTGGTTAAATTTAAATCTTTTAATACCATGGAAAATACACTTGGGAGTCACTGGAACTGTTTTTCTCAAGGTGGCGGCATTAAAATGTTTTCTCTGTTTCCCCCATTTTCTGTATCTTTAATTGGCACATAGAGGAATGGCAGTTAAGCATTGTTTGTAGGGTGCTGGAAATCTAGTTTCTTCCTCAGAGAGCTCAGGCACAGTCTCCATTACGATATGCTGTTTTCTGAGAAGTTTCTATGCAAGATTTCTATATCAAGATATTCATCAGTATGGCTATAGGATAGGGCCATTTCAGGCTCCCTCTCCTCAGCTGCCCAAGGATCTAGCTGGGGACATCTCAATGGACACCTGGGAACACCTCTAGAGTCAAGTCTCTCGTCGACCCTAAAATGGCTCCCTTAATTAAGATATATACTTCCCTACTCCCGTATCCACCCTGCCTACATCCCAACCATCCCATTCCCCCATTTATTTTCTTTTTTTTTCCAAAAGAAAACAAACTATCTTTCTTCATTTTACGTACCAATCCCAGTTCCCACTCCCCACCTCCCTCCACCTACCCCTGCTCCACCCTCATCCACTTCTCAGAGAGGGTAAGGCCCATTGCTTTGGGGAATGTCCAAGGCCCTTCCTACTATGTCTAGGCTGAGCAAGGTATCCCTCCAAAGAGAATGGGTTCTGGAGTTGATATCAGAGAAACTTCTTTCAAGATGCACAGAGTAACAGACTGACATACACAACTTTTGCTACATAGAAAGGAAAAAATACTAAAGTACCATTTCGATTTTTTAAAAAACCACATTCACATTTATAATAACACCGAAAAGGAACTCAACAAGTTTGTTAGCTTTGTAGGAAAATTTTGATTGAATAGAAAAGATATGAACTTTATCATATTTTGAAGCTTGGCTACATATCTTTTATTAATAAGATTAAAAGATTACTATTCTAAGGAAGGGAAATATGCATAAAGGGTGCTATATGCTAAAACATATATATGTTTAGCTATATGCTAAACATCTTGTTTCAAAGAGAAGAACTTGCTTAATAGTTTCAACTGTATAATAACTTGACTGTTTTTCATGGAACATTTTTTGAAGCGAACAGCTTTCCAACAAATTACAGCTATCCAAATTTAGGATGTTAGGTAGAAAACATCTTTTCACCAAATGTAAGCCTGTCACTTCAAGGAAAACAAGCAGTAGTGTGCTGATAAATGTTTAACAATTAGCCCTCTGCTAGGGGAACAAATCTGATTTGTAGAATGGAGCTGACATCTGTGGGGCAAATATTTCTAGCTCACTTCTGAGTTCTTATTTCATATCAATAAATACAGAAGTAGGAACATAAGATCAGTTCCCAGAAGCAATCACAAACTCACTATCACATGTTCCTGAGGGCTTTCACCATGTTGAAATCAGAGATTATCTGTGGAAAATAGATTTTAGGAGAATTTACACCCTGGCAACTCTGTAGTCTGAAGACTTCCCAGCACTTAAGGGTTCCATGAGTTCAGCATCTGCAGACCCCAGGGCACCTGTGCTCATTTGTGTACACTCACAGATTAGCAAAAGCACACACAGAATGAAAAATAATCAAAATTAAGCATTAAAATAACAAAAAATCAACTTAATGTGACGTAGTATAGGAAACTTAATTGATATAGTTTCATATTTTGTCTTTCAGGTAATTTGTAAGGAACTGCCAATTGTTCCAGTAATATTAGACTTCCCCTTCCCAACTATAATTTGTGTGAGGCTAAATTGTCCTTTGTCTTTCAAGTTCACCTATCATGACAACAAGATGCCTTATTGTTAGTACTGAAGCTAATACTGCAAGTCTGAGAAAAGTAAACAATAACGAGGTCACAGTAGAGTCTCCTTACAAATACAAGATCAAGACTGAATATGTGTATGTGATATTGCTGATGCAGGGTAAGTGGCTCGGGAGAGCATCCCTTGTGACACTCATCACTGCTGCAAAGGGCACAGCTTAGCCATTCAGAATGCTTTGAGAACTGTCTTTCTGTGGATATCAACTTTCATTTAATTTAATGCATTTCATGACTGACAACTAGTTTCTAATTCATTTATATATTTTGTGGATATCTATGGCTTTATTAGAATACTCAGTATTTGATTTTATATCCCCAGAGGGAAAAAGACGAGATGTGTTTAGTTTATTTTGAAATGGGCAGGCATATATCACTGACAAATTTACATATAATGAGCACACTAAAGATCATTAGTTTCTTCTCAGCTAGTGCATAGCTTATGAAACAAAGTAGATAACTTATTTTCCTTATTAATCTAGAAAAGATTAAGCTTTTTTTCTTACTGCTCAGAAATCTGTAGTAATGAAGAGGGTAAGACAGATACGTCAACTTGAAAACCTACATATTGGTACTAATTCAAAAGTTTGCTGGTACCTTCTTGTTCATAAAGTGAAATTTTAAAAATGGGGGAAATATTTCATATTATTCTCATTAGTTCCTGTCAGCTTGACACAAACCTATACATACTAAGTAAGAGTGAACCACATTTGAGAAAATGACTCTGTCAGATTGGCCTACAGGAAGTCTTGGGATATTTTCTTAGTCAGTGTTTAACATGGGAGGGCTTAGGCCCTTGTGTGTGTGTGTGCGTGTTTCTAGGATTGTGGTCCTGGGGGTATAAGAAAGCAGGCTGGGCAAGTCATTGAGAGAAAGCCATTATGTAGCAGTCCTCTGTGGCTTTTGCTTCAATTCTTGCCTCCAGATTCCTGTCCTGACTTCCCTTCATAATGGGCTATAAATTGTGAGATAATACGAACCTTTTCCTTTCTAAGTTGCTTTCAATCACTGTGTTTTATCACAGCAATAAAATATAAAATAAGACACCTTTGATACTTTGAGTTTTTCTGAACCACTGATTCTTAATACATCCAAAGAACAGCGTTCATAAATGAAGAAGGATGCTTAAAAGAAATCCCACACTAGCTCAGAATTGAGAAAGAGATGGTTATTTATTTATTTAAATCTACCCCTAGAATCCTCTGTTTGAATGGAGATCAGAAACAAAATCCCGCAGCCGGAAAAGTGGGCAGAAGCATACTCTACATCCGCATAAATAGTATAAGAGGCCCTGCCCCAGTGGGCAGGTAATTATTAGCTGTAAGATTTTCTACAGCACCCCCCCTTTTGTTTAAATAAGAGCCTAACACAAAATTATATACAATACAAACAAATACATTCAGTAATTATCCTAACTAGTTTAAGTCTTGTATAATGAACAACTTGGCCAAGTCATGAGAGGAAAGAAACTGCAATTATCTAGTCTTTAATCCCATTGAAGACCTGAGAAGGGAAATAACATTACTTGTGTAAGCAGGAAGTGCAATCAAACAACTTCCAAAATGTGCAACAAATGACAGAGACAACTGGCTACCTGGGCTACCAGATGACCCAAAGTCTCATTTGCAATGTTGAAGCAACCAATGTTGGCTAAGGCCTAGAATAACCAACAGACCATTTTCAGAGGCAGGAAATTTTTCACAACCATCTTACCCTGTCTTGGCAAGATTTGACAGTCCTGATTATCCTTTCCAGATACCATGTACCTTGTCAGTGTTTGAGGCATGGGCAGTTCTTTGCCCAAAGTCCAGTTTTGCCAAGAAGAAAACAAGCTCCAAGTGTAGTGTCTTCAGTGTTCAACATTCTCTTGGGAATAGATCAGTGCTGCCAGGAGCAATCATATTGCACTTCAACAGAACCCTTAATTATTTAAATGCCACATTCTACAGCTCTTTGAAGTGGTTGAAGATTACCTATCTATGCAGAATACAATCTCTATTTATCTAAAGAACCTGATTAGTCTAACTATAAGTATAACAAACATAGATGACTATTGACCTATATATTACCTATATAACTTAAAAACTAAGACTTTATATTAGAATATTAAACAATAAACAGCTGTACAACAAGTGAAGACAATGACCTCAAAATGTAAACAATGTATAAGTGTCTTGATCAGAGGTAGAAATGTACATTGCCATATGATAAATATATCCTAAAATTGTATCAATATATAAAAATTTTTTAAGCAGAGGTAGAAGCATGTCTGCATACAATATGACAAAATAACTTTGCCTAGGTATACAAATATGGTGGATGAAAATAGGAATATATTTAATTTAATGATTGTTAGTATCAATACACAAGATCGATACCAATGTAAATTGCCTAAAAATAATAGCGCACAAGTATTCACTCTATTGCTCACTATTATTATTAGTGTAAGTAAACTCATACTAATCTATTATCCAATTCAATTTTTCCATTTTTTAAAAAGATGCCTGAACCAATAAAATTTCCCCCCAACCCCCAATCCTATACCAATTATAATCAACCCTTAAATGATGTCCCTAACCCTGAGGACAAACTTTGTTGGGAGAAGGGACACCATCTTCTAGAATTACTTCCAGCTGTCATGGGGGTGATGTTCTTTCTATGGAATCCTGTGAAAGTAAAGTGATGGTTAAGTTCCAAGATTACTGTCTGATATAATTGCAAATAGTCTCTGAGAATTTGATAGGGTTTTTCTGAGCTTCCTATTTTAAGGTCTGGCCAGAACACTGTAAAAAAGTGCATCACTTAAACTAATCAAATTGGAACCATCTCGAGTAGCTGGTACCAAAAAAAGGTCTTATGGTAGCTCTATCAGCATCATGACATCATATCAACCAGGTGGAGTTGTTGTGGGTCCCATCTTCTTCCCGGAAACTTCAAAGATTACTGCAGGAAAATTAATTGTTCATTGGGGAAAACTTGAACATTATTTATATAGACATGTTCATACATACACACACACACACACACACACACACACACACATATATATATATATTCAATGAAAGGTACAATAGAGACAAAAATAGATATGAAGAAAAGTGAAATTTTTTAAAATTCGTTTTTCTTTCTGTCCCATATCATGGCTCCTGACATGAGACAGAAGCTCTGAATTTTTATTTTAACAACATGCTTAGATTTAGAGAGAGACAGGGCAAGTATCCAAAGCCAGCTCCCTATATGAATATGTATAATTATATATATATATATATATATATATATATATATATATATATATATATGTACATTTAAATGTATGTGTATCAGTTACCTGATCTCATAAATCTGATTCATATTT
Organism: Microtus oregoni; assembly: GCF_018167655.1. Lineage (NCBI taxonomy): Eukaryota > Metazoa > Chordata > Mammalia > Rodentia > Cricetidae > Microtus > Microtus oregoni. Next base: position 1,668,544 of record NW_024543085.1, read on the forward strand.
CCCAGTGATCCTTAGTGGATAGTTAATTTTCCTTCTGTCAGCTTCCAAACATCCAGGGTCTCTCAGATTTTTGAAAATGCTTATTTTCCTGCAAAGACAAGAACAGAACCCTGCCCAAACCCTTATGAAGTTTCCTTGCCATCTGTATGATTGTCACCATTGTGGATGAGCTGTCATTTCTCTTTTTCAAGAGGTTTCTTCATTTCAAACCGAATCTTCATTAATTTTGATGGTATTCATAGTTTTTATTCTTTTGTGAAAACAAGACAAAAACCCCTTCCCCAATGCCGCACATCTCCTGGCTTCCATTGTGAGGTCAGCATATCCTTGAAATAAATCGGTTGATTTAATTCAGAAGACTTTTCTATTATACAATGTCTCTCTGCTGCTGTTGTCCCTTTCTCATTAGCGTTAAACAAATTCAAGGTTAATAAAGCATTATATAACCTATTTTGGGGGCTTTTTCCACCTTTTCCTGTTTGCTTAACATATCCTTTAAAGTTCAATTTGATTTTTCTATAACTGCCTTACCTGGAGGATTGTTCTATACCTGTAATATACTTAATATTATAATAAGCAAAAAACTGTCTGTTTTTATTTGTGCGGGTATACCTGTGATGGCCATAACTTCTAAGAAATGTGTGATTACTGAATCAGCCTTTTCTGAGCTTAAAGCAGTTGCCCATTGAAAACCTGAATAAGTGTCAATGATATGGTGTACACATTTTAATTATCCAAATTCTGCAAAGTGGAACACATCCATCTGCCATATTTCATCCCCTTGAGTACCCTTTGGGTTAGTCCCCGCAGGTAGCAGTGTTTGGTTATAGAAAGAACAAGCAGGACATCTCTTTATAATCTCCACAGCTTGTTGTCATATAATATGAAACTCTTTCTTTAAACCTTTGCTATTGATGTGATGTGTTTTATGAAATTATGAGTCCTGCAACATGTTTACAAACAATAATTGATCAATTTCTGCATTGCCTTGTGATAGAGGACCTGGCAGAACCGTAAGGGACCGGATGTGTGTTATGTACATTGGACAAAGCCTATTCCTGATTATGTCTTGTATATGGATAAACAATGAAATCAACTCTGTGTCATTTGGTATAAATTCAGTGCTTTCAATATGCAAGACAACTCTTTCTGTATATTGTGACTCAGTAACTATATTAAGAAGTTCTTTAAAATCCCTTAGCACCATGAGAATAGCATATAATTCTGCCTTCCTCACAGAATTATAAGGGCTTTGTTCTGCCTTACTTAATTCTTCTGATTTGTAACCTGCCTTAAATGATTTATTTGAATCAGTAGAAAATGTACAGGCTCCAGTTATTGGCGTATCACGTACAATTTGGGGAAGAATCCAAGAAGTTCTCTTTATAAGGTTAAGTCTATCACTTTTGGGATAATTGCTATTAATTTCTCCCAAAAAAATTAGCACAAGCCCTTTGTCATGGTTCATTGTCTTCCCATAACTTTTTTTTTTTATTTCACCAGCAGTAAAAGGCACTATAATCTCTGCAGTATAGTACCTGTGAATTGACAAAGTCTCAATTTGCCTTTTACAGTTAATTCAGAGACTTTTTCCACATAAGTTTTTAATTTTTACTTGGTTTATGTGGTAAGAAGATCCATTCTAAGATAATACCATCCCACTGTATTAAAATTCCTGTAGGAGAAATTCTGGAAGGCAATATGACTAGAATACAATTAGGATTTGCATTCACCCTAGCCACATGTGCCTCCTGTAATTTCTCCTCAACAATTGTCAATTTCTCTTCTGCTTCAGCTGTTAATTATCTGGGACTATTGAAGTCTTTATCACTATCTATGGTTTTGTTTAAATGAATTATTAGATTAGGTGTTAACCCAACAGCCAGTTGTAGACTGGAAATGTCTCCTAATAATCTTTGAAAGTCATTCAGAGTCTGCAACCAGTCTTTCCTAATTTGTGCCTTTTATGTTCTAATTTTCTGCAAACCTATTTTATAACCTAGGTGATTGACAGAATCTCCTCTCTATATTTTTTCAGGAGCAATTTATAATCCCAATTTGGCAAAACTTTCTTTACTTATTCAAACATTTGTTCTAAAGTATCTATGTTTGATTAGATAGCAAAATTTCATCCATGTAATAATACAGTGTAGATTATAGACTTAGGAAATTGCTTACATTTTATTTCCAATGGCTAACTTACAAAGTATTGGCACAGAATGAGGCTATTGAGCATTTCTTGTGGGAGGATATCTCATAGTAGGCTGAGAATTATTATAAGTATGCACTGTGAAGGCACATTTTTTCTCTATCCTTTTTTTGCAATAGTATGGTGAAGAAACAATTTTTTAAATCAATAACTATAAGAGGCCATCCTTTTGGTAATAGAGAAGGCAGAGGAATTCCAGAGTGTAGAGGGCCCATAGGTTTAATCACCTTATTTGCAGCTCTTAGATCTGTCACCATTTCCATTTACCAGATTTCTTTTTTACAACAAATACAGGAGAATTCCAAGGGCTGGTTGATTCTTTAATATGGCAAGCATCTAGTTGCTCCTGTACCAGCTTTTCTAAAGCCTGAATCTTATCTTCAACTAGAGACCGCTGCTTAGCCCATATTGGTTTCTCAGTTAACCATTTTAAAGGTAAGGCTATTGGTACATCTAAAGGTTTGCTAGTTGCTTTATGTTCTTGTACAGCCTGAATGGCTAGTGACTTTTGTATATAGTACCTTATTATATCCTTCCCAGAATTATGAGTTCATGGGACCACAGCAATGTTAATCTGGGTATTCCATTGGTGCAGCAGGTCATGACCCCATAAATTTGCTGTAATATTAGCCACATATGGCCTCAGCTTCCCTTTTTAACCTTCTGGCCTAATACAGTCAACCCATCTCATGCTTTGTTTAACTTGAGATATGGTTCCAATTCCTAGTAATAGAACAAGTGCCTTTTGAAGAGGCCAATTTGTATGCCAAGATTTTGGGGCAATTATACTGCCATCCGCACCTGTGTCTATCAAACCAATAATTACAATGCCATTTATACTGTCTTTTGTTGATCTGCATTCATTGGTCCGATGTTGGCCTTTGCCAAACTTTCTACATATACCTGAAGGCTAAGATCTCCTATTTTTGCTATTCCCAGGGGAGATATTATTTCTAGGAATTTCTTGTCTACAATCCCTTCTCAGATGTCCTATTCTACCACAATTAAAACATTTGGCATTTTGATGTTTCTTCATTCCTTTGGATATTGCTTCTCCTACCCAAGATTCAGTATTATAGTCAAATGTCTCAATATTCATTGTATGCAGGATCCATTTATCCATAGGTGCTAATCTAATCTTTAAATGCCCAAGCATCTTTCTGCATTCTAAGTTGGCATTTTCAAAAGCCAGAGATTCAATAAGTACTCATCTAGCATCTGGGTCTGTTACTCCTATTTGTATAGCCTTAGTTAATCTTTGTAAAAAGTCAGTAAAGGGTTCTCTCTGACCCTGTTTAACCCCAGTATATGATCCAATTCATTTTTAAGGTTCTTGAAGTTTGTCCTAAGCATTTAAGGCTGCTTTGCGGCATAGGGACAAGATTTTTTTCATTGTAAAGAGCTTGAACCTGTGGGTCAGCATAAGGGCATTCACCAAGAATTTGATATTGGGAAATCTCAAGGCCTTTGGCTTTTCCCTGTCGTTCCATTTTTTTTCTCTTCTATGAAATAAATTCTAAACATTAATTGAGGCCCATTATCAAGGACTGCTAAAACTGAGTCCAGTCATGTGGCATTGCTTTGACGCTTGAAGACCATGTCTTTATCATCTCCCTAACAAATGTGGAATGCAAGCCATAAGTTACAACAGCTTGCTTAATTTCTTTTAGATCATTCATTCCAGTAGGTATCCATCTACCTTTTTGGATCCTTTTTGGCCTTTAGAACTTGATGCTTTGTCAGAGTAGATTATAGTGTAAGAAGCTGAAACTCTGAGTAAGTCATCTCTGACAGCTACTGGCAATGTTGAATCCTGTCCTTGTGGCTTCTTTCCCTTTTCATCAGCTTCACTAATTTCCTTAATCATTTCAAATCCTTTTACAATCTTCTTTTGTAAATCCTGAATCTCCTGGCCTGTATATATTTCTAGTGATTTTATTGAGGTACCTAGCCTCTTGTCCTCATTCTGCACATATGATTCCAAGTTCTGAATTTTCTCATTTAAAGATAACATCTAATTCTTGGACATTACTTCAATAGTGTGCAGACTGCCATCCTGGTGAGATATTCTATCTGCTAACTTATCATAACTTTTCATCAATTTTTGATTGTCAAATTTAACAGTATGAATTCTTTTAGATAATTTCTTAGTACCCCTAGATATGGATTCAATTTTGTCTGCCAAATTAATGTTATCCTTTTTAATAGTATTAATATTTTCATGTGACTTTTGATTTTCTATGGTACTAATCTTGTCAACTAGCTGTACATTATTAATCTGTAAAGACTGTATCATTCCTACAATTGCTGCATTCTTTCTTAATATGAAAAAATTGAGTCCCAATATTCAATAGTTTGAAGTATCTCCATAACCTAATATAACTTAATATAAAAAATAAATAACTTAAAATGAAAAATATTGAGTTCCAATACTCAATAATTTGAAGTATCACCATTACCATATAAGCTTAGCAAAATACAATCCATAGTATTAGCAAAAAAGTTACTAAAAGTTTCAATATTAATGTAGTCTGCTATATTGATTTATTAATTACCTTTTTGTGATCTCATAAACTGTAATCTTTATTGTCCAGAAGATGTTGTGGTTACGGAGTTGCGACTAGAAGCAATGCAAACAGTGGTGACAGGAATGGTCCTGAGCCGATTTAGTTACCCACCTTGGTACTGGTTAAATACTGAGAAATATGCTTTGCTTGACAACTTAAAAGCAATTAAATCGATACCATACATGGAGTAAGAAATCCAGAAGTCATGGGCAAGGAGCAGAAACTAGAAGCTGCACAAGTCGCAGTAAGGCAAGGAACTGTGCCAGGGAACCCCAGCAGGGAGCCCAGGTAACTGCACCAGGAAACTGCACCAGGGAATGTGGCAGTCATGCACAAACTTAGGAAATTTACAAGTTGCCACTCGCAATAAGTTCCGCTGTGGCAGGGGTTTTACAAAAAAAAAAAAAAAAAAAAAAAAAAAAAAAAAAAAAAAACTGCTTAGGTAAAAGCAAGCCAAGCGGGCAGGGTTGGGAGACTGTCTGGGCTGTAGAGTAGCTAGGGCATTGGCCGTCCACCTAGTAGATGTAGAGTCTGAATCCATGTGGGTACCAGGACGAAGAAGGATGCTTAAAAGAAATCCCACACTAGCTCAGAACTGAGAAATAGAATGTTATTTATTTAGAGGTACACTCACAAATCAGAATCCTCTGCTGTCCCACAGCCAGAAAAGAGGCAGGACTTGCATGCTCTACATTGGCATAAATAGTAAAGTAAGACTTCCTACAATACATATAATTTTTATTATTTTTCTGGGACACATGTATTTGTATCCAAGTTTGTATGTCAAGAAACTTTCCATTCTAGATAAAGACAGAGCAGTTGTCCATTAATTTAGCATCTTTTAGGTTATAAAAACAGATATATCTTAAGATCTAACCCTTGATAAATTTTGAAAATTGAGCTGCATCAGGATGTGGACAATGTTGAGATAGTGAGGGAAAGAAATAGTAACTAAGATAAAGTATAGCGATTAAAAAAAAAACACCAGAAAGAGAAGAAAACAAGGAAGTTGAAAGCTTGAAGCTCCTGTAGGACTGGGTCCTCATATCGCCCCCTACGTGTTTTTGCAGTTTTCACAGACTAACCTTCCTTTCAGGCCTGGGTCATCATCTCCTGCCTGACCCTGCTCTGTGATCTCATACCACTCCCTCATCTCTGGACTCTGAGTGCTACCATCAGCTTGAGTTTTAATAGACTTAGGAGCCACACCACACCCCCAATAGAGTAGATTATGACATGCTTTATTAAGTTTCTTGTGAATTGTATCGCTTTATTACAATATTAGGTGCCTATTTGAATGAGAAGGAATAAATTAGCAGAGTAATATAACAGGTATAGATGTCACCCACTATATATATATATATATATATATATATATATATATATATATTTTTTTTTTTTCATACAATGGCTCTGTATTAATTGTTGCTGAATCATTACCTTTTGTTTGCTGTTTGCTTGCTTGTTTTTTTTCCTTTTTTTTTCTTTTTGGAGATGGCTTCACAGTGGAGTCATATTTGTCATAAACTTACAGTGATTCTCCTGTCTATGCCTCTCTGGGTTGGAATTACAGGACTTGGCCTCCATGTCTGACTGAATCAATTCTTTTGTCCAGACTGTTTCTGTGGTCACAGCAACATTATAAATAGTGTTTCTAAGAAGAAAGAAAGCAGGGATTGAAAAGTAAAAATTAACCAAAAGAAAGCAGGTATGATTTGCATATACCTATTTAGATGATTTACTATTTAACTAACAAGTTTTAAGAATAGCTGTCAAACTGTTAAGACCATAGTTCAACTAACCTTGTTGGCTTTTAAGAGGAATGAACAAAACCTACTAGAGACCTAGAGTGAAACATTTTATTTCCTTCTATTTTGCAGAAAAAGAAAAGGGAAAGAAAAGGAAAAGAAGATAAAAAAACAAATATGAAAATTAAAGACCATTAATTTTAGATGTGGTTTATAGTATTGGATTAATCTGATCCCCAAAGGCTGTCACTACAGTGCCCACTAAAACAAAACAGAATATTAGTTATGAGACACATACACTCTTTTTGAGCCTTCATAGATGTAACTAGAATTCCAAGACTGATGAGTGAGGGCTAGATAGAAAGAGGCACAGAATATGTGTGTTTTGCTCAGTTTATTCTTAGGGTCTATATTTCCCACTATTCATAAAGATAGTGGCATTTCATGTGTTCTGACTCATTAATCAACTGGTAGCTTCATTGATTCTTTCTGGCAGACAGCTCTATTCTGAAAACTACCATGATAGAGATCCCTTGACCAAGATAGAAATCCCCTGCTCAGAGAATAACCACACATGCAGCAGCAACAATTCATCCAGGATTCCCTTTCTTCTATCCTTTGATAGACATTTCGGCAGCATCTCCAAATACACTCAAGTTCCTTGTAATAAGAAGACAGCAATCCTATTGCATTTCTTTGATAAAATGAGACGTAGAAATAATGAAGGTTAAAGACAGTAAAATTTCCATCATCGTTAGAAAAGAAATGCCACAGAGTAACCTGCACTGAGACACTGACAGCCTGAGTCGTATTTTAAATTAAAAATGTATCCTTGATTTACATGCAGTTAGAAATCAGTTTTTATGCCTTGTGAATCTAGGAAGGTTGGCAAATGTGTAGAGTCACATAATCACAAGCACAATCAAGATACAGAATAATTTCATCAGTCCACACTGCCGCTCAAATAATTATCCTGGGCTGCTACTTGATAGTCTGAACTGCTTGTATTGACCTGCTCTATAGTGTACAATTTTGCTTTTATTATATTTTCTGGAATGCCAAATACAAGGAAACATACACGGGCATGCTTTTCTTTTATATAGTATGCTGTATTTAAAATACGTGCATGCTATTGTGTTATCAGTAGTGTGTACATTTATTATAAGTGCTAGTATTATTAGTAGTATTGTGTGATGTTACAGATCAAAATCAGGGCTTTACATACAATATAAACAGTCTATCACTGAGTTACATTCTCAGATCTGCGATTTTATACTTGAGTAATTCTTTCAAGTGAGTTTACCTCTTCTGCCTACAAAGGAAATTTGATGTTTCTAAGTCTTAAAAAAATAAAATTATATAATCATGTTTATTAAAGGTTACTGTTTGGGCAAAGATATTTCACTACCAGGTAACTTTGAGTAGGAGTTATGAGTAAGTTCAAACTGTCAGTTAACTTTACATGAGCCCTCTAAGACATTTTCATTAATGCTGTTCTTTTCAGTCCAGAATGTGACAGCCTTGCTTATTCTTCTTCATCCTTGTCATGATTGCCATAGCCAGGTAGTTTCCACTGTTGTTTATCCTTTGGTTATCCACCTCAATGGACAGTGGAGTCTTGCCTTCTTCAATCTGCATTTCTTTCTTCACATGATTTAGGCATCATTTCTATGTCTACTTGCCAACACAAAAAATTCTTTGGTTAAATATTTGCTAATTTGTCAATTTTTATTGGGTGTTTTTTCTTACATATTGAAAGTTCTTCATGAGTTCTAGACACATGTTCTTTGTCAGACATGTAATTTGAGAATACTAGGAACTAATGAGCATCATGAGAGTTACCAAACGTTTTTTGATTGGACTCAAGTTCTGTTTCTCAAGATGAAGCCCAAACATGGCACTATTATTGGGCAAAGAGATATGGCTGTACAAGTCATAAGGGAAAAACTACTGCTATTACTCTGTTAAGTGGGCATTCCCTAAGATCAAACTTGTGTGTGTGTGTTAATACACGCGTGTATGTGTGTTCAAAAACACCCGAGCTAAAGAAAATTACAGATTTACAGAGACTTTTTCCATAAATGAGTTGACTATATGTTGAGGATTATGAGACATGAAAAAATTAATTTTATTATGTCATAAAAAGATATGCCTTTCTTCTGGTATCATTTCTCCCAGCCTGAATAACTTTCTTTAGCATTTCTATTATTGAAAATTTATGAAGTCACTTTGTTTCTAATTATATTTATCAAAAGTGTTTTTGTTTCCTTTCCCTATCTCCCTTAAATCTATCCAAGTCGTTTGTCTTTTATTTTTAGCATTTCAACTAAAAAACACTCAGTACAATTTTCTTTGAAATATCTTATTTAGAGCTTACTTTGTTTCTTGAGCTCATAAATTTATATCTCTTTCAAACTAATTCTATAAGAGGGTTTTTCAGGAACTGCTTATACTCATTCCTCTTAGGAGGCAAATGATGATATCTACTCACTTATGAGCCCCTGTAGATATCAGCAAATTGTCTCAGCTACTATTTACAGATTTTCAAAGAGTTTTCAGATTTGATTCCATTGGAGCCAAGAGCTAATTAGACATGGCAAATGAGTTGCAGCCAAGTAACACTCATCTCAGAGGTATCAACAACCTTTCCCATAATGAGTCAGTTAACCTGCAGCTCATATAGTATTGGTTCTGAAGGGTAATCATTTGGGTGGGTTGGATTTTGATTCTATGCATTTGTGTGAATAGGTACTAACATACACAATTAGGGCCTATTGCCAGAGCTAAAAATGTTACAGAAGATGTTTATCAAGTTGAGTGATCTCTTTAATCCATCATAGACAAAACTTGAGCTCCACTTTCAGAACTTTTTAACATTAGTTGATTTCCCACTCAAGGAATTTGTGTCTTTGGCTGAAGGGCAGATTCTGGTTCCCTGCATACAGAATGTAGAAGCAGTTGAAAGTGTGTTTTTCATTGACAACATCAAGTTACGCCTCACACATTTTTCTTTTTGTTTATTTCTTATCTAATTTTACTTTTCTCCTCCTCATTGAAGTTTTATAATTTGTGAGTTAACATAGTCTACCGACAATGCTAATAGAAAAAACAAAGGGTGTTAATAAATAAACTATAGCCCATCTTTTATAAAAGTACTTGGATAGATAGTCTAAAAGTATTGATTCTCCTCAAATAATTTATAAGTTTAGAAAAATTCTAATAGAAATCCCATTTTGGAATAATCAACACATTTGCAAATGAGGTTTTTTTGATAAAATAATGAGAACACATTTTATTTTCCATTTCTTTCCTTTAATTTTTCTTCCTAAATCCATTTTCTGGTACTACACATGTAAGACAAGCATTCTATCACCCAGCCCAGCTCTTGTTCTTGCATTTTAAAATTTGTTTGTACTAACTGTACAAAAACAAGGATTTTATTATAGTATTTCCATGCATGTATATGCTCCACGTTAACTTCCCTTGTCATCATGTTGTCCACTCTCCCCCGGCTGAAGAACTCCTTCTAAATATTCGGCACTCTCCTTTAGCAACATGTATTTGGACTACTTGCATTTAAAGTGACTAATTTGAGTAGGAATTCATAATCTTGCTACATCCTAGTTGTTGCTTTTGTTTTTCTCTCTTGTTTCTGCTTTCTCTTAATTCTCATTTGAGCTCATTATTAGAGAATTTTTTTCTAAATGAGGTTTTATTTGTTTTTTGTTTTTATTGAGTTATATATTTTCTCCAGCCTCCTCCTTTCTTCCCCCTTCTATTCTACCCTTTCCTATTATCCCCACACTTCCAATTTACTTAGGAGATCTTGTCTTTTTCTAATTCCATGTAGATTAGGTCCATATATCTCTCTATTATTGTCTTCATTGTTGTCTAGGTTCTCTGGGATTGTGAATTGTAGGCTGTTTTTTCTTTGATTTATGTCTAAAAGACACTTATGAGTAAATACATATTATATTTGTCTTTTTGGGTCTGGGTTACCTCACTCAAATTTATGTTTTCTAGAACCATCCATTTGCCTGCAAATTTCAAGATGTCATTATTTTTTTCTGCTGTTTAGTACTCCATTGTGTAAATGTACCACATCTTTATCCATTCTTTAGTCGAGGGCATTTAGGTTGTTTTCAGGCTCTAGTTATGACAAATGATGCTGCTTTGAACATAGTTGATCACATGTTCTTGTGGTATGATTGAGCATCCTTTGGATGTATACCCAAAAGTGGTATTTCTGGGTCTTGAAGTAGAATCTTATGGTTCCATTTTTATCTCTTGAATTAAATTTTCATTTTTTAACCTTTTAAAAATATAATCTGAACATTTTGTATATGTTTTAAAATATTCCAAATCCATCTTTAACTGCAAAGCACTTTTCACTTGCAGCTTAGGAAACATAGGTTAGTTCTAGTTAGCCTTTCTTTTCAGTGTTATTAATTATGACTATCATCGTTATTACGTTGTGTACATTCTTGGATATATAGGCACACGTTACTTTTTAAGGGTACATATGTGTGTGTGTGTGTGCATACTTTCCATAGCATGTTCCGGGAGGTCAGAGGAAATCTTTATGTAACTGATCATCTCCTTTCTCCTCTATATGACTTCTGAAGATTGAACTCTGTTTACCAGGCCTGTGTAGATAGTATTTTAATCTACTGAGCTACGTTGCTAGCCTTAGCTCTCCTTAATTTGTAATTTCCTAAATCCTTCTTGCATTTGCCAAGATAATCTTTGAAACAGAGAAAGAAAGGGGAGAGAGAATGAGAGATAATTTATCAGAATGACATATAATGCTGTATCAAATACTCTACAAAATCACTCATTGAATTAGTGACATTAGTGACTGTTCAGTTTGGATATGGTGAAAATAAAAGAAGAAAATTAATGCTCATTTTTATAAGTGGCTACAATCAATGAAAATATTAGCTCAGTTTTATCTAATAGATCATTGTGCAAAGAATCAAAATTATGCTGTACATGTAGTGAAGATTCCAAATTGAGTTCCATTTATTTTGCTTTGCAATGTTTGTAAAAATGGCAGATCATAATCACCAGAGCACAATTCATCATTCAAATATTTGTCTTAGGTAAAGAATAAATTATATCTCATCTACAATATAATCAAAACAATAAACGCAGGAACACGTTTAACTTAAATGGTTGCTATGTGAAATGTTCCAGTTACATTGGAATAGAATTTAGTATTATTTTTAAAAACTGAGAATGTAAGCTTAGACATCCTGCACCCCATGTCTATATGAAGCACAGTGTACAAAGATTGATGTAGGAGGATCATCTGTCTATCTGTTGTTTCATTTGTTAATTAATAAAGAAAACTGCTTGGCCTGATAGGACAGAAAATTAGGTAGGCGGAATAAACAGAACAGAATGCAGGGAAGAAGGGAAGTGAGGCAGTCGCCATGCCTCTCCTCTCCAAGATGGATGCAGGTTAAAAATCTTCCCGGTAAGCTACCACCTCGTGGTGCTACACAGATTATTAGAAATGGGTTAATCAAGATGTGAGAGTTAGCCAGTAAGAGGCTAGAGCTAATGGACCAAGCAGTGTTTAAAAGAATACCGTTTTCATGTAATTATTTTGGGTAAAGCTAGCCTGTGGCTGGAAGCTGGGCGGCAGGAAATGGCCCGAAGCTCCTTCTATAAAAGATGTTCTTTTATTAAAGTGGTGTGAAGTCAGGCATAGCCTGTTTATCAATAGACAATATCTATCTATCTATCTATCTATCTATCTATCTATCTATCTCTCTCTATCTATCTATCTATTTATCTCTATCTATCTATCTACATAGTAATTAGAATAGATAAACAGTGTATTCACAAGAAATAAAAATGTGGGACAATTATAAGAAATTAATGAATTGTGTTTATTAAGGAAAATTTATAACCAAAATACATTGTTAAAATATAGACTTGTATATCTACCTAAAGTAATATGACCACTACACATTAGGAAGTATTCTCAGGGAAGAGTTCCAAAACATTAACACAACTGAAATGACTGATGGAACAGAATAGAAGGTAGAAATGTTTGACATCCAAATAAATTTTTTTAGTGTTCCTCTAAATGCGATGCAATACTAAAGAGAGAATAATTTGTATTGTGTTATATACATGTGTACATATAACATAACCTTTTGTGTAAACATGGTTTAAGACAATAATGGCTTAGTTTTGTATTAATGCTGCAGTTACTGATTGGTTGGCAAAGGTATTTGTTTATATAAAACTTTCAGAGTTTTAGGTTGATAGGCCAGCTAATCTCTCAAATATTAGAGGGTTTTGCATTGGGGATTAATGTTTGACTTGTAAGTTACATGCAAAAGTCACCGCCTCAGCTAAAATGCTGGGAATAGTCACATGACCTCATTCACTGGCAAATGGATTAGAAGCTGGAACCTGTCATCGTCCAGGAACATTAAGAGTGAGAAATATTGGGGGAACCCAAACTAAATTTACTTCACAGGAAAGTAAGGCTGTGTGTTAGCTCTGCACTGAAATGGAATGAGACAGGGTGCAGTTCTTTTGTGAGAACCAGGCAGCAAGTGCACCCCGTAGCTCTATATGGCAATTAGATCTGTTTTCAATGATAAATATGATGGCTAGTCCTGGCAGTCAATTTCTGAAATCAGGATAAATGCAAGCTTTTGGACATTCTACTGTGGGATTTCTTGATAGGTTTATTTAAAGCTGGAAACCATACTCCATAAATCTCCAAGATATATAAAGAACTCAAGAAATTAGAAACCAAAATCCAAACAACCCAATTAAAAATGGGGTACAGAACTAAACAGAGAATTCTCAACAGAAGAATCTCAAATGGCCAAAAGACACTTAAGTAAATGTTCAACATCCTTATCCATCATGGAAATGCAAATCAAAATAACTCTGACATATCATCTTACACCTGTCAGAATGGCTAAGATCAAAAACACCAATGATATCTTATGCTACGGAGGATGTGGAGTAAGGAAAACACTCCTCCATTTCTGGTGGGAATGCAAACTTATGCAAACAGTTTGGAAATCAGTGTGGAAGTTTTTCTGAAAATTGAGAATCAACCTACTTCAGGATACTCTGGGGCATATACCCAAAAGATGCTCAATCATACTACAAAGACATATGTTCCATAGCAGCATTATTTGTAATAGCCAGAAACTGCAAACAACCTAAATGCTCCTCAGCTGAAGAATGGATAAAGAAAATGTGGCTTATTTACACATCAGAGTACTACTTAGTGGTAAAAAACAATGACATCTTGAAATTTACATGCAAATAGATGGAACTAGAAAACACCATCCAGAGCCAAAAAGATGAATATAGTATGTACTCGCTCATAAGTGGATACTAGCTATAAACAAAGGATATTGATCCTATAGTTCATGATCCTAGAGAAGTTAAGTAACAAGTTGAACACTAACAAATGCATATATAGATCCATCTGAAACAGGGAAATAGACAATATCACCTGACAAAATTGGGAACATAGGGGTGAGGGAGAAGGGAGGGTAGAAAGGGAATAAAAGGGGAGAAGGGGAGGGCAATGAGAACTTGAGCAATGGAGACTTTCAACAGAATACCATCTGACAGGAACTCAAAGGAGCTGGGCAATGAGACATTTGCAGAGTAGGCAGAGTAAGGCATTTTATTTATTTGCATTTCATAGAAGTAGAATGTTGATGAAACGGCGGGCTACTTCCCACCACCTGGCTAGCTTTACCCCAGAATAATTACACGGAAACTGTATTCTTTTAAACACTGCCTGGCCCATTAGTTCCAGCCTCTTATTGGCTAGCTCATATATATTGACCTAACCCATTTCTAATACTCTATGTAGCACCACAAGCTGGCTTACCAGAAAAGATCTTAACCTGCGTCTGTCTGGAGTGGAAGAATCATGGCGGCTGCCTAACTCGACTTCTTTCTCCCAGCATTCTGTTCTGTTTACTCCGTCTACCTAATTTTCTGTTCTATTAAAGGGCCAAGTCAGTCTCTTTATTTAACCAATGAAATTAATGCAAAACAGAAGACTCTCCCCCATCAGTAGAAATTGTAGATGAGATTCTACAATGACTTTTAGGATATATCTTGCAAGGAAGAAATTGAGAGGAGCACGATTGAGAATTTATGCTGATGTTAATTATGTTGGAGATGCTAGGTACCAACTTCATGGTCAGACATCTCAGGAATAGCAGGGTAAGATACAGTTGATTTTAAAGTGTGTGCTCACTGCCATCATCTACTTCAGAGGATACTCTAATGAGGTATGCATGTGATGTATTTCCATTTTTCTCCACAGGGCAAGCTGTAGGGTGGCTTATTAGTAGTGACCTTTCTCACCTTTCAACCCTTCCAATTTTAATACATCAATACTTCTTTTTACCACAGGGATTTATTCTTAGGATGCAGAGACTGATTTGGTTTTGGCTAATTAAAAACTGACAGATACTATAAAGGCGGCAATGAAAAGTGTTACAATTAGAAGTGTGTGTGCCAAGGGAGGTACAGCTGAGCAGTATGTTTGGATAAAGCAAGAGTTTTCTAATAATAAATTTGAGATGAATAGTTTAAAATATCCATTAGAAATATATTTACCTTTTTTATTCTTTTTAGCATAAATGCCTGGTATAAAACTTTCCAATTTAGATACTATTTAACAGTCACATAGGGATGGGTTGGAACAACAGTAAGTTATGCCATTGAATTCAACTATTTCATATGATTCTTTAAATTTTTGTATACAGTTTAGGTGAGGCTGTAATTATAGTGGTCCAGAGCATATATAACTTTCTAATTGTAGGCTGATCATATGGAAGAGTTTTAAATTTAGTTTACTCTTAATATAAGTATAGCATTAAAAACAACTACAAATTTTATCATGCAAAAGGAGTTATCACAAAATACAATACAGTGACTTACAAACCAGTGCATGGGGGGTCAAGCAACTCTTCTCATTTTTATTGAGCAGTATTTCTGTGCTAATCGCTAATTTTTATTCTTTCAAAAATATGGTTTGATTTTTCTTTTTCTTTTTTTTTTGAAAGGATTTTTTTTTATTGAGAAAAGGAAAAAAAAACAAGTTTCCGCCTCCTCCCAGCCTCCCATTTCCCTCCCCCTCCTCCCACCCTTCTCCCCCTCCTTCCACCCTTCTCCCCCTCCTCCCACCCTTCTCCCCCTCCCCCCACTCCTCTTCCCCTCCCTCTCCAGTCCAAAGAGCAGTCAGGGTTCCCTGCCCTGTGGTAAGTCCTAGGTCCTCCCCCCTCAGTCTATATCTAGGAAGGTGAACATCCAAACTGGCTAGGCTCCCACAAAGCCAGCACATTAAGCAGGATCAAAACCCGTGCCATTGTCCTTGGCTTCTCATCAGCCCTCATTGTTCGCCATGTTCAGATAGTCCGGATTTATCCCATGCTTTTTCAGTCACAGTCCAGCTGGCCTTGGTGAGCTCCCAATAGATCAGCTCCATTGTCTCAGTGGGTAGGTGCACCCCTCGTGGTCCCAACTTCTTTGCTCATGTTCTCCCTCCTTCTGCTCCTTATTGGGACCTTGGGAGCTCAGTCCAGTGCTCCAGTGTGGGTCTCTGTCTCTATCTCCATCCATCACCAGATGAAGGTTCTATGGTGATATGCAAGATATTTGTCAGTATTGCTATAGGATAGGGTCATTTCAGGTTCCCTATCCTCAGCTGCCCAAGGGACTAACTGGGGACATCACCATGGGCTCCTGGGAGCCACTCTAGGTTCAAGTCTCTTGCCAACCCTAATGTGGCTCCCTTAACTAAGAATTGTGCTTCCGTGCTCCCCTATCCAACCTTCGTTTATCCCAATCATCCCTTTTCCCCAAGTTCCCCCCATCCTCCCCTTCTCCCTTTTCTCTCCCCATCTCCCCTTACCCCCATCCCACCCCAATCCCAAGATCCCAATTTTCTCCCCGGCAATTGTGATTTTTCTAGTTATTACTCTCTCATCATCCTGCACCCTAGCTCAAAGCACTAGCTGGAAAATTTTAATAGCCCTTGGTATTGTCAGCCCCTTCTGCTTTTGTTCTCTCCTGTTTATCATTATCAGAACAAAGAGTGGCTTAAAGCGATATGTGCAGAGTGTTTTTTCTTTACATACAGTCCACAACTCCAGACAACCTATACAACAAAGAGGACCCTAACAGAGACATACATGGATCCACATAGGAAGGAGAAAAAGACAAGACCTCCTGAGTAGATTGGAAGCATGAGGGTCGTGGAAATGGGTATAAGGGAGAGGGAAGGGGAGCAGAGAAAAATCTATAGTGCCATAAAAATAATAATAAAGTGGTGTTTGGCTATTACAAATAATGCTGCTATGAACATAGTTGAACAAATACTTTTGTAGTATGATAGGGCATCTTTTGGGTATATTCCCAAGAGTGGTATTGCTGGGTCCTGGGGTAGGTTGATCCCAAATTTCCTGAGAAACCGCCACACTGCTTTCCATAGTGGTTGCACAAGTTTGCATTCCCATCAGCAATGGATGAGTGTACCCCTTACTCCACATCCTCTCCAGCAAAGGCTATCATGAGGAACAGAAGGAGGGAGAACATGAGCAAGGAAGTCAAGACCGTGAGGGGGGCACCCACCCACTGAGACGGTGGGCCTGATCTATTGGGAGCTCACCAAGGCCAGCTGGACTGGGACTGAATAAGCATGGGATAAAACTGGACTCACTGAAAATGGTGGACAATGAGGGCTGATGAGAAGCCAAGGACAATGGCACTGGGTTTTGATCCTACTTCATGTACTGGCTTTGTGGGAGCCTAGCCAGTTTGGATGCTAACCTTCCTAGACCTGAATGGAGGGGGGAGGACCTTTGACTGCTCACAGGGCAGGGAACCCTGACTGCTTTTTGGACTGGAGAGGGAGGGGGCGGGAAGTGGGACTTGGGGAGTGGGGGGAAAGGGAGGGAAAATGGAGGCTGCGGAAATTTTAATAAAAAAATTTTAATTAAAAAAAAGTGGTGTTTGCATCTTTGATCTTGCTACATTGTCAATGGAAACTCTCTTGTAGGTTTCCATTGCTTCTCAGAGAAGTTCTTTGTTTCTTGGCAATACTCACTACACCTTTAAACATACTCAGTCTTTGTTTCTGGCCTCTCAGCCTTGCACCGCTTTCCCCTCACAATGTGTGTTCCTTCTTTATTTGTTCAACCACTTTTCTTTTTCCCATAGACTTCTTCTGTGATATTTCTCTTCCCAGGATCATAGTCTTCTGCTGTCTAATTCTTATGCATTCTATCTCAATTTAAATTAGTGCTGTTTCACATAGGATGACTTAAATATTTTAGGTCGTAATGGGTTTATGTAACTGCCTGTTTCTCTCCTGACTGCCAGTTCCTGAATTGCCATTCAGAGGCTTAGTATTAATTATGAAAGTGAGGCCAGTGACTCAAGCTTATTGCTAGCTAGCTCTTTCATTTCAATTAATCCATTTCTATTCATTTAAATATTACCATGTGGCTGTGACATTGGCTGTGCAGTTGCCAATACATTGGCATGTTGTTCCTTGAGCAGATGGATGGCGTCTCTCAGACTTCACACTTCTGTAGTTTTGCTTGGGTCTCCTACATGGCTCTATCCTGCCTTGCCATTGGCCAAAGCCACTTTATTTATCTACCAATGAGAGCAACACATATCCCCAGGGTGTAACGGCGTAAATGAATGCAGACAGATTGTAAATATATATATACAGCTTTAATGGTGAAATAGACTTACAGAACCACCGTTCCCATGGAGACCAGGAAAGCAGAAGGGCCAGCTGGGAGCACGCTCGCCAAATTTATAGGCAAACATTAGCCCGAGGCGAACACGCCCCCCAAGGGGCAGAACTTATCCCTACATCTCCTCTTTTTGTCTAAATAAGACAGAACCAAACCAAATACAACTATATACAATTACAACAAATAATAAATATAACAAACAATATTGAGAACAAAATCTTTGCTAAACATTCTATCTCAAGGAGTCCAAATAATGTAGAGAGTAACTACAATTATATAATCTTCAACTCCGTCAAAGATTGAGAAGGGAATAAACACTACTCAACAAACGAGATATATCCAAAATGTGCAACAATTGACAGAGACAACTGACTACCTAGGCAATCACCCAAAGTCTCGTTTGCAATGTTGAGTCAACCAATTTTGGCTAAGGCCTAACATTACTGACATACCATTATTAAAGGCAAGGAACTTTTCAAAACTATCTTACCCTGTCTTGGCAGGATATGACAGTCCTGTTTTATCCATTGATGCACACTCTGTATCTCTGTCAGTGGTTGAGGTATGGGCATTTCTTTGCCCAAAGGCCAGATCTGCCAAATAGAAAGGCTCCAGGTGGAGTGTCTTTGGTGCTCAACATTCTCTCGGGAATAGAGCGGTGTTGCCAGGAGCAATTGTGTCTCACTATCACGAAACTCTGAGTTAGATTAAAGGCCATTTTCTACAGCTCTTTGAAGAGGTTGAAGATTATCTATCTAAACTGAGTATAATCTCTATATATCTAGAGAACCTGATTAGTCTGATTATAAATGACAAACTTAGATGACTATTTATCTATGTAATTCTCAATATCTATCTAACTTAAAGACTAAGACAATAAACAACTGTGTAACAAATGAGGATAATGGCCTCCAAATATAAACACTGTACAAATATGCATTGCAATATGGTAAATATATATCAATACACAAACATTATATAAGTTTCTTAATCAGAGGTAGAAATGTACATTGCAATATGGTAAATATATACAATATATATTTATCAATACAATATATGTCAATACATAAAAATGTTTTAAACAGAGATAGAAACATGCATGCATACAATAGTCAATATAATTTAACTTTGTATCAATATACAAGAATCGATACCAATATATTTGTCTAAAATCAGTAACTCACAATTATAAATCTATTATCCCATCATTCCCTCTTTTTTTTTTCAAAATGATCCCTGAGCTTATAAAATTCCTCCCCCAACTTCCCAAC
The DNA here is from genome assembly GCF_018167655.1 of Microtus oregoni. NCBI lineage: Eukaryota > Metazoa > Chordata > Mammalia > Rodentia > Cricetidae > Microtus > Microtus oregoni. The sequence continues at coordinate 1,688,116 of NW_024543085.1, forward strand.
CCCTAAATGATGTCCCTAAACTCAGGGGTAAATTTTACTGGGAGAGGGGATGTCGTCCTCTAGAATTACTTCCAGCTGTCATTTGGGCAACGTTCTTTCTAGGGGATCCTGTGAAAGTAAAATGATGGTTAAATTTCAAGATCAATGTCTTTTAAAATTGCAAATAGTCTCTGAGTATTTTGTGGAGGTCTGGCCAGAATGTTGTACAAGATGTGCACCATTTCAGCTAACCAAGTTGGGATTGTCTTGTGCAGCTGGTATCCAAAACAGGTCTTGTAGTAGCGTTATCAGTATCATGATGTCATATCAACCAGGTGGAGTTGTTGTTGTGGGGCCCCATCTTCTTCCTGAAAACTTCAAATGTCACCTCAGGAAAAACTCATTGTTCATTGTGAAAATCTTAACATTAATCATATAGACATACATATATATATTCACTGAAAGGCATGATAGATATATTCAATGAAAAGTATGATAGATATGAAGAAAAGCAATGATGTTTTCTAAACTCATATTTCTTTCTGTCCCATATCATGGCTCTTGACATGAGACAGAAACTCCAGAAACTCTGGGTTTTTCTCTTACTAACAGGCTTGGAATTGGAGAGGGACTGAGCCAGAGTCCAACTTCAAAACCAGCTCTACATATTTATAAAGAAATGTTTAATAAGACATATTTATATTTATATATATATATATATATATATATATATATATATATATATATAAATTAATACTTACAAATTGTGTCCATCCATCAGTAATTAAATATTCAGGGTCCCTTAATTTCTTTGAAGATGAGTATTTTCCTGTGGAGATAAGAAAAGAACCCTGCCTCCAACCTATCTGTATTTCTTACCATCAGTATGCTCGCCATCCTTATGAAAGAATTGTTATTTATCTTTTCCAAGTGGCTTCTCTTCTTCAAACCAAACCTTTATTAATTTTGACAGTATCCACAATTTTTCCTCACCTGTGGAGATAAGAGCAAAACCCCTTCCCCAAAGTAGGTTGAATAAACTTGTTGATGGGCCTGATTTTTTCTTAACCACAAATACAGGAGAATTCCAAGGGCTGGTAGATTCTTCTATATGTCCAGCATCTAATTGTTCTTGTACCAGCTGTTCTAAAGCCTGTAACTTTTCCTAAGCTAAAGGCCATTGCTTTGTCCATATTGGTTTCTCAGTCAACCATTTTAGAGGCAAGGCTGTTGGTATCTCTGAAGGGACATCAATTGCTTGTTCTTGTACAGCCCGAATGGCCAGTTTTCTCCGTTTGTAATATCTTTTAATATTATTCTCAGAAATATAGGCTCTAGAAGCAGCAGGAATGTTAATTTTGATATTCCATTGTTGTAATAGGTCACGACCCCATAAATTCATTGCGATATTGGCTACATATGGCCTTAATTTGCCTATTTGTCCCTCTGGCCCTATACATTCAACCCATCTCTTGCTCTGCCTTATTCGAGATAGGGTTCCAATTCCCAGGAGCTGAACATTTACATTCTGAAGAGGCCAATACGGATGCCAAGATTCTGGGGTAATGATACTTACATCAGCACCTGTGTCCAGCAGACCAGTAATAAAAATGCCATTTACACACACTCTCAGTTTAGGTCTTTGATCATTTATAGAAGTTTGCCAAAACACATGTAACTTACCTTTCTGATCATTATTGCTTGTAACAGTAGGCATGGGGCTTCCTAATTGTCCTGATGAGGCACGTTCTCTGCAGAAACTGGAAATGACTGAACCATGTTTGCCATGGGGGCCTGTGAGCCCCCCTCCCCCACATTTCCCGTCTGTATCGGGTTGCCTTGTCTATCTCTTGTAGACCTGCATTCATTAGTCCAATGTCTGCCTTTTCCACATCTTCTACATAAACCTGAAGGCTGAGTCATTTAAACACTGCTTGGCCCATTTCTATCTAGCCTCTTCTAGGCTAACTCTCGCACCTGGACTAGCCCATGTCTAATACTCTATGTAGCATAGCTAGGTGCGCTTACCGGGAAGATTCTAGCCTATGTCCATCCTGGGTCGGAGCTTCATCGCGTCTGCACTGGTTAGAAAGACCATCAACAGCGGGTTTGGAACAGGAATCTAACTAATATATAAACGTAGAAAGCAAGAAATGTTTAAACACTCCCCCAAGTGTAAGATGTCTGTGTATGGGCAGGAACTGACAATCCCACAGCACTGAGAGTTTGAGAACTGAAAGCTTCGTTTTATACTCATTTCCTCAAAGTTTCTACCAGCAAAAAATGAAATCTTTTCTCTCTATCATGCTCTTCTTTTCCTCGGAAAGTCATTTGAACTTCCAATTATGAATTCAGTTTTGTACCCATTTGTTAATGCTCATTTCCTCCACTAATGTAAATCCCACAAGAACAGGAACCATCTCTCTCTCTCTCTTTTTTTTTTTTTTTTTTTGGTTTTTCGAGACAGGGTTTCTCTGTGGCTTTGGATCCTGTCCTGGAACTAGCTCTGTAGACCAGGCTGGTCTCGAACTCACAGAGATCCGCCTGCCTCTGCCTCCCGAGTTCTGGGATTAAAGGCGTGTACCACCATCACCCGGAACCATCTCTTTTTAAAAAATTCTCTGTGAAGTCAAAGTTGCACAATATTTGGCACATAATAAGTCATCAATAACAATTGTTTAATAAATTATTTAAACTTTATTATTAAATAGTACAATAATATATAAACCACATAAGAGACATTGCTTGACACAGTATCATTAATGTCCACAAGGAGTGTATCAGAGGAGATATATATATATATATATATATATGTCCAATTTTATGATAAGGCAGCTTAAAATAATATCTAAACAGAGTTTAAAGCAATATATGTGAATATTTCAAAGAGAGAAAAGTTCCAAATTAATAATTTGAAATAATTTAGGTTATGGAAGATAATCCCCATATTCTCATGATATTACTTATATTTTTGAGAAATTATAAACAGCAAGGGTAGAGTACTCAGCTCTTAAGGAGAAGCATGTGATCTGTCACTATCAAATGGTAATTTCTTTTACATTCTGGATTTATTAGTCATCCCTACCACTAAGAATAAATGGCCCAGAGTAGGGAGTTTGTTTTTCATTCTATCCAATGGTGATCAATCCCAAACCACCTAATAAAGCTAATTAAGGTGCTGAGAAAAGTCAGAACTCTTTCCCTTATTTGAGATTCCAAGGTAAATGAGAATAAAATCACCAATCATTCTTGGGAGGTGAGATGTCCAAAGGGCCAGTCAGCATCACTGCTCCAATTGGAACAGATTATTTTGGTGAAAATGAGTTATTCATTCCATATGTCTGTGCATACAAATAAATATATCCATGCATATTTTCCCTCATGAATTACCCTATGTTCTTGATACTCCATAAAACAATTCTGTGACATGTCCAAAAGCCTGAGAATTTAAGTTTATGCTCTTCTGTTTCTTGAAAGTTAAGCTATTTTGAATTCTGGTTTCCAGTCTAAACAGATATCTGAACACTTGGCAAGGCAATGTGTCCTGGACACTTGTCTCTAAATTCCTACACAAAGCATTCAAGTAATTCTTAGCTCCAACCAAAGCCCCTACAGTTTTATTTGTGTGTATGTTTCTTCTTCTGCTTACAAATTGCAGAGAAAGAAGAAATGCTTGATGGGGCCCTTTTAGGAAAAACATAAATTCTTAATGCTAAATCTATAAACTTGCTTCTATTTCAATCAAGGCCTTATTCCTCTCCACTTAACCTAGTGGAGGAACTGTTTCTCCTGAATAAAGTTAAATCCTTGCAGTATTTGGAATCTCCTTCCTTTCCAAGTCTCATTGTCACAGTGATATTCTACAATTTTAAAAGTTCTTTCAGACCTGGAGAGATGGTTCAGTGGTTAAGAGCACTGATTGCTCTTCCAGAGGACCTGGGTTCAATTCCCTGTACCTACATGGCAGTTCACAACTATATTTAATTCCAGTTTCAGGGTACCTGATACCCATGGCAAGACACCAAATGCACATCAAACAAATAAACTAAAAACTCTCTACACTAGTCTTCCTATACCTTCTTTTTGAATCTCCAGACCACATACTGCTCTCCAGTTTCTTCTCTATCCAACCTCATGTTATATAACATTTTTACCTATTAAGAATGCTTAAAATCCACCCACTTTCCTCCATTGCTTGCCGCCATTTAAATATAAATGGTTGTCCTCTCATCTTTGAATCAATGACTTCTCTTCCTTTGATACATTCTCCACATAGCATTTATGGCAGGACACTTTGTGACTAGTAGCTTGCTGGAGTTGTACTGAGTCAAACTGTATTCATCATCACTCCAGTCTAAAGTAATCAGCAGTCATAATCCACCATGATACCACCCTGCTGAAACATTGTAGCCACATTCTTCTCTTATATTTCTAAATATTTATTTTTACCCATAACATCTTACATTGTCCCCAACTTTGTATTTCTGCTAAATAGAGTTTTATCATACTTTGAGTTCCCTAAATTCTCCTTACTTCCAACTATACACTTTCTTTTGTTTCTTCTTAAGTGCCCCCCGACTCTTTGTTCAAATCCTATATAAATCCAGTTTAGCCTTTGTCTTTACCTAAGGACCATTTCCCCGTGGAAGTGATTCCTTATCTGATACCAATTGCTGCTGTAATTTTTTTTCATCACAAATCTCATAGACAATGCATTTTCTCTTGTTGTAGTTAAAGTGTCATAGAGGCCATAACTCTGGCATCTACCTCATCCGTCTATATCTCCCTAGTGGCAAGAACAATAGATATGTTGTGAATATGTGCTTAATGAGCCAAGTACTAGGCTGTCAGTGAAACATCAACTAAATTAATTATATAAGGAATTTACTTTTAGGTCACCAAGTGACTGTACTTGCAGCTTACAGAATTCAGAGTCTCACTTATTACAAAGCTGTGATTTATGTCACGCCTTATTTGAAAACAGACTTGTCTACATATGGAATCTAACATATTCATATGTTAGAACGTATTCAAGTGGTTTGAAAAATGTGGTTTGAACAATTTATTGTTTCTCTTAGGTCTTAAGTAATACTGCAATGTAAAAACAAATGTGTGTGCAGATACTCATCGAAGATTCTCAATTAACCAAAATGTTTTTAAAATTATAACTTTGTTTTTAGAAAATGTATGTCTTTAAAATCCACCTTGTAGGTTTTATAAGTAGAGTCTGAAATTCTTACAGTAAAAATTTTAAACCAAAAGAATGATATTTTTATCTGCACTCTGACATTTATGGTAATAACATGGGAAATACAAAATCTTCATGCTTTAGTTTCCTGACACAGGATGAAGACATACAAGTGTGAGCCCTGATTCATATAGAGGACTTCTCTCTCTTTAAAAGAAGAGGAACTGTTTTTCATGAGGAGTGTGATGCTCTTCCCAGTAGGACTGCCGTTTGTATTCTGGTTGTCCTTCCTTCCTTACACACACACACACACACACACACACACACACACACACATAGGACTGCCATTTGTATTCTGGTTGTCCTTCCTTCCTTACACACACACACACACACACACACTCACACACATACACACATTCCCCTTCTTTTTTGTGTTTCATTGTACCTGATGTTCTTACTGCTATTGTGAGAGCATTATTTGTCTGAAAGGGGTTTATATATATAATATATACATTATATATGGTCAGTATATGTTGTAAGGAGGCTGCTTTCGTTTCCTGGCCACCCAGACTTATAAAATAATCATGCATAAACTATATTATTTAAATCACTGCTTGGCCTAGTAACTCTAGCTTCTTATTAGCTAACTCTTACATCTTAATTTAACCCATTTCTAGTAATCTGTGTATCACCGCATGTCTGTGGCTTATCCGATAAAGTTCCCACCATCTGTCCCGGTGGGGCTACATGGCTTCTCACTGACTGTTCCTCCTTTCTCCAAGCATTCAGTTTAGTTTTCCCTGCCTAGCTAAGTTCTGCCCTATTATAAGGCCCAAAGTAGTTCTTTACTAGCCAATGGTATTCACAGAATACAGAGGGGAATCCCACCTCAAGCATATATCCTTTAACACATAAAATGGAATTTGAGGAATCCATGATAAGACACTGGTTCTGATAGTCATTGGAATGAATGTATTAATGTTTTTTTATTTTTTAAAGAAATCACCCAAGGTGATATTACCAAGCTCCTACTGTGGTAACTTCATAATCTTTTCCCTCATCCCACAGAGGTCTTAGGTTACAAAGCATGGAAATATTATTTTACAGTACAAAGGAAGATCTTTGGCCCTCAGGTGTGTGTGAGCTATAAGAGAAGTAACCAATCAGCTTCCCACATGTGTCATAGCTCTCATTTTCCAGGACAAAAAAATGCCCAAAGGAAAAGTGAAAAACATTTGGAGACTGGAAAGCAAAATGATTATACACCAACTTGGCAGGTGTAGGGGCTTGTGGGCAACCCCAAAGCACTGCCTGGTGCTGCCTGTGTGAGGCAGAATGGACATACAAGTTGTCCTATGAGCCGGGGGAGGGTAGCAATGACGAACTGGTAACATTTGGGACTGTGTATCATCAGCAACATATCAGTTACCTTTCAATCCCAGCAGCTGTATTTATATTACTCACTCAGCTGCAGTCTAAGGAAAGATCTATCATTATCCATGCTTAAAACTGTGAAAATGGAGCACACAGGTAAGAAATTCCCCAAGGGGACACAGCCATCGAATTCTATGCCTCTGTCTAGAAGGGGTCACTGAACCCTAAATAATACCGATTTTTGTGTTTTTCTTCTCGTGTGCAGGTATGTGTGATTTGCATATATGTGTATGCATGTTTGTATGTGCGAGGACATGCATGTGTGTGAATCTTTGTGCATGTGTATACCAGTGTTTGTGGAGGCCTGAGGTTGATATCAGGAATCTTCTCCGTTCATTATTCTTCCAGTTTATTTTTTGACCTGTTCTGCCATAAAATCAACACTGGTCTCCCAGGATCTCAGCTGACAATACCAGTGTGTGAGAATCCCTGGTCATACCTGCTCTGCCCTGGAATCAGTACAAAGTCCACCAAAGAGCTCCCCCATTGCCATTCAGTCCCGAACCCTACTCCAAACACCCAGTCACTGTCACTGACATGAGAAATGTCAATGACAGGAAGGAGAAATGGCTCGGATAGTCAGTCTTGGTTCTTTTTATTGTCCGTAAGAAGGTATTTTTAAATAACTACTTACTTGAGAAGACATAAATTCCGTGGACAGTGGCTTTGAATCCTTTTTCGTGGTCCAGAAATGGTGGACACTGACTCACGATAGAGTTAAAGAAGTGGAGTAGTTGTCTGCCTTCTATGTGGCAATGATCTTCGGCTTCTGTCCGTGGATGTCCACTGTGCATGCTCCTCCCTTTCCTTTCACATGGTAGCGTTGTTCTCCCCTAAGTCCTCACTTATGTCACTTCATTTGTAGAAAACATCCCTAGAAGGCCCAGGTTACGTTAGTAACTCAAAAACTCAGCTCACACAGCTCTACCACAGTGTATAGAGTACAGCTATTGACTTGGGTTTTTTTTTTTTTTCCAGTAGACATAACACTTGCATGGTTTCAATCTCATTATTTTAAAATCAAGTTTATGGTTAGTCAATTAGGGATATCTATTTAAAGGCATTGGAATTCCTTCAGCTACAAAATAAATAAATAAATAACAAACCAAACGAACAATATACACACATACACACATACACTCACACCCCTAGCTTTATGTTTCTAAAAGAGAGTCTCACCATAAATACAGCAATGGGTCTGGTAACACGGAAGAGAGAAATCACATAGGGCCTCAACGCTACACAAAGGACTATGGGCAACTTGAGAATGCTGAGTGAGAGTGGAAGAAGTGTTCTTTCCCAGGGAAGAGCAGCCCCCACCCCCATCACACACCAAGTCAGTTCTTCAATACCAAGTTGTTATTTGCAAGTTCTTTTATAACACAATTAACACTCTATGGATTGCACAGGTTGTATTTATGTGTTTAGGGATTTATACATACATCGTGTGTGTGCATGCATGTGTGTAATTTATACACATATCGTGTGTGTGTGTGTGTGTGTGTGTGTGTGTGTTAGCATATAAGAAGAGGCCATGGATGCATGGGAGAGGTTGGTGAAAGGAAGTGGAAGTAAATAAATGATGAAATTATTTAATAATTTCAAAAAATCAATAGTTCTTGCCTAAAGCACATCATCATCAATAATTTTAGGGTACCATTGTGGCCACTAAATGACAAGTTGACTATGTACACAGTGTACAAATTCAAAATTAAATATCATTTCTGGACACATATGATGTGAGAAAAGAATCATTAGCTTCTTAACACTCTTTTTCCAAACAAAATTAAACCTATTAACACTATCTCAAGCCCCTTCTATAGTCCTTCTTTAACTTATTAGTGTGATCGCTAGGCTGAGTTCGATATGTGCCATCTGAGAAAAAGATCTATCTCCTCAAATCTTTGGTTACACCATTGATAGCAGTGGCAACGTTCAGAAAAATTTGTTATATAAGTAAGGGCTTTATTGTTGTCTGAGGCTTAAGACTTTTCTCTCAGACAATCTCAACCCTCAAATGTTAGAATTCCTTAGAAATACCTCCAGGATATGAGAGATGACACATTCCCAGGACACATGTCAGAGGTTCATAGTTTAACCTGAGGAAGATGCATTTTAATAACTATCTTAGCTACTGTAGTGCCGGAATGCTCAATGCTAGTCTAGACAGTTTCTCGTACCTTGTGCTGGCTGTGTTCCCAGGCATGCCTGAGCTTACTCCTGGACGGCGTATACTTTATGGAGAAGCAATTTTCCATCAGTTTTGATTAAGTGTCTTCTTGCTCACAGGTGATATGCTGTTGACATTGCTGCTCTCAAAACTCTCCACCTTCTTACCAGTAGGAAATCTGCAGGGTGGCTTCCCACTACTCCTACTAGTTACTGTCATCACCTTATTTTCTTCAGTGCACTCATCACACATAAACAGACTACATCACTTACTTATTTTCTATCTTCTTCCTTTATAGTGTATATGCCCTATGGAGGGAAATTTTTTTGTTGTTGTTGTTAGTTTCATTTACCCTCACGCTCCAGGCGGTAGAATATTACAAGTTACTTACAGAGCAACAAAAACAATTGTCTACCAGAAAAACTGAATGGCCAGTTACTGGAAACTGTACCTACAGACACAGGACGCACAGGCAATGCATTTGGCTGATGTTCCATTGAGTCTTCTCTTTCGCTATTATCAGTTTCTAAATGGAAACAAGAAGCCCCCTTTTACCATCATTTCTTAGAAAAATCACTAGTAACACAATGTCTTTTGAAAATTGCTGGTAGCAGCTGCAATAGCTTGAGAGAATTTTGTCTATCCAGCAATGATTTCAGGAGCAACAGTGTTTGTAGCTAGTTATTGTTCTACATAACTCTTCCTGAAATCTGTTCAGTCTAGATCTCATTTTGTCAACTTAAGCCATCTCTACCCGAGCCACTGCTAATCGGGGGTCATTTACTTTATGAAGACGGCCAGTGGCTAGCTGACTATTGACAGAATAAAGGATGACTATTCTCAAAGGAAGCTGACGAAGGTCTAGACCCACCATCTAGCCTGCATTCTACTACAATTAGATGGTGATCTTAATTAATAAATAGTGCAAAGCAATTCAACCGCAATCTTATACTATGCTGCAGGGAAACCTAGCTCAAATGCCCTGCCCTTCCATTGCATGTTGTGATCCTTCTGTTTTGTCACAGCTATTTTATAGTAAAAATTATGGAATCCACAGCAGCCACATTGGAAATACCACTTCACATTTTGGAAAGTTTCTACGCATGCCTTATGCGTTTGGGGGACACAAGATACTATTTTCTTTTCATTCTGTCATTTTTTTTTGTTTTCTTTTTCTTCCTTTGACCACTGCATAAGATAGCATCATCAGGCACAAGCAGTGAACAATATGAAGAACATTTTACCCTAGGAAGATGATCTTACTCTTCAGATGGACATACAAATGTTGATTTATATTTTGTCTGAGACACTGGTTAAGAATGGGCCAATTACACTGTTTATTTTCTTTTATACTACTATCTAAGACAAATGTTTTTAGAGTTGGCTATTTGGTGAAATTTATAATCTCCTACCATATACATAATTGTGATTAAGTAGACATTTTAAGTCTTTGACACCTATGATGTAAAACATAAGATAATTCTATGTAATAGTATCACTGAATGTCTAATTAAACATGTATTTCCTGGGCTATTGAATATAAATATAGCCTGGTCACCTTAGGGTGTCTATTATTTATTTATTTATTATAAAAAAACCAAACTTTTTTAAATTTTATATACCAATACCAGTTCCCGCTCCTTGTCTTCCTCCCATCCCCTCTACTTACCCCCACTGCCAATGCACACCCCATCCACTCCTCAGAGAAGGTAAGGCACACTGCTTTGAGGAAGGACAAAGACCCTCCCTACAATATCTAGGCCAAGTAAAATATCCATCCAAAGAAAATAGGTTTCAAATACGCTAGTGCAAACAGTAGAGATAAATTCTGGTGCCACTGGCAATGGCCTCTCAGTCTACCCCAGCCATACAATTGTCACCTACAATCAGAGGAACTAGTTTAGACCTATGCTGTTTCCTTCCCTGTCTGAAGTTGGAGAGCTCCCATTAGCTCAGGTATACTGTTTCAGTGGGTGAACCCATCATGGTCTTGACCTCTTTGCTCATATTCTCACTCCTTCCACTCTTCAAGTGGACATTGGGAGGTCAGTCCAGTGCTCCACCGTGGTTCTCTGCCTCTGTTTCCATCAGTTTGGGCACCCTCTCCTCTACTGCTAAGAGTCTTAGCTAGGGTCATCCTTGTGGATTTCTGGGAATTTCTCTAGTGCCAGGTTTCTTGCTAGCCCCATAATGACTCCCTCAATCAAGATATCTCTTTCCTTGCTCTCATATCTGTCCTTCCTCCATCTTGAATATTCCATTCCCTCAAGTTCTGCTCTCCCCTTTTTTTCTCCCCTCATTTCCCCCTTCTGCACTCCTTAGTTCTCCCACCTCCATACTCCCAATTTTGTCAGGTGATTTTGTCTATTTCTCCTTTCCAGGTAGATCTATGTATGTTTTTTTCTTAGGATTCACCTTGTTACTTCTCTAGAATCATGAACTATATAGGCTCAATATCTTTTGCTTTATAGCTAGTATCCACTTATGATTGAGTACATACCATGTCATCTTTCTGGGTCTGGGTTACCTCACTCAGGATGATCTTTTCTAGTTCCATCCTTTTGCATGTAAATTTCAATGTCATTGATCTTTTTACCACTAAGTAGTACTCTGATGTGTAAATAAGCCACATTTTCTTTATCCATTCTTGGGCTGAGGGGCATCTAGGTTGTTTGCAGGTTCTGGCTATTAGAAATGATGCTGCTATGAAAATAATTGAAAAATGTCTTTGTAGTATGATTAAGCATCTTTTGGGTATATTCCCAAGAGTGGTATTTCTGCGTCCTGAGGTAGGTTGATTCTCAATTTTCTGAGAAACTGCCATACTGATTTCCAAAGTGGTTGTATGTTGCACCAAAATTATCTCAGGGCCTGTACCTCAAGGCCTGTAGGACAGAAAAGTCCTGGCATGAGTTTGAAAGATAGTCTCAAAGCTACCAAGTGAGGATGAGACAGCAAAATCTAGGTAGACACCTCTCCACCCAGAGGGAGGGGTTGGTTGTCTCTCATTGGCTGGAGGTAGGCACCTCCACATCACACGATTTCACCTAATTTATATAATATGACACTCACAATAATAAACTGAGTTCCTGCTTTGACTTGACTTCCTATTGTAGTAATAGGGGTGGCAAGGCTGCGTCCCCGGCACCCCGGTTGCCTGGCTAGCTTATACCCGAAATAACAACACACAAACTGTATTCATTTAAACACTGCTTGGCCCTTTAGCTCTAGCCCTTACAGGCTAATTCTCACATCCCGATCAACCCATCTCTAATAATCTGTGAGCACCGGTCTTACCGGGAAAGGTTCAGCATGTCTAACCTGGCGGCTTGCTTCATCGCGTGTGTCTGCCCGGGAGAGCGGAGCATGGCATCTCTCTGAGGCGTCTGCTCCCGAGAGGAGATCTGTGGAGTCTGAGCTCACTTCCTCTTCCTCCCAGCGTTCTGTTCTGTTTACTCCTCCCACCTATCTTCTAACCAATGTGGGCCAAGCAGTTTCTTTTTATTTAACCAATGACCTTCCTCCATCATCCTATCATGTCTGATTGTCCTGTATAGTGGGGCTGTGGTATGGGCAGAAAATGCACTCACCTTTCCCAGGGGAATAAGGCTAAGGAGGTCTGGCTGTTGTACAAGTTTGCATTCCCACCACATGCTCTCCACTATAAGCTAACATGGGTGCTTTTGATCTTAGCCATTCTGACTAGTGTAAGATATTATCTCAGAGTTGTTTTGATTTGCATTTCACATAGTTCATTGAACATTTCTTTAAGTGTCTTTCGGCAATTTGGGATTCTTGGGTTGAGAATTCTCTGTTTAATTCTGTACCCCATTTTTTAATTGCGTTATTTGGAATTTTGGTGTCTAATTTCCCGAGTTCTTTATATATTTTTGAGATTAGTCCTTTGATGTGGGGTTTGGGGAAGATCTTTTCCTATTCATTAGGCTGCCTTTTTGTTTTACTGACTATATTCTTTGCTATACAGAAGCTTCTCAGTTTCAGGAGGTTCCACTTATTTATTGTTGCTATCAGAGTCTGTGCTACTGGAGTGATATTTAGGAAGTAGTCCCCTGTACCCATGCATTAAAGCCTACTTCCTACTTTCTCCTGTATCAGGTTCAGTGTGGTTGGATTTATGTTGAGGTCTTTCATCCATATGGACTTGAGTTTTGTGCATGGGGATAGTTATGAATCTATTTTCATTTTTTAACATGTTGATACCCAGTTATGCCATTTGTTGAAGATGCTTTCTTTTTTTCATTGTATAATTTTAGCTTCTTTGTCAAAAATCGGGTGTTCATAGGTGTGTGGATTAATATATGGGTCTTCGATTTGATTCCATTGATCAACCTCTATGTTTTTATTCCAATACCAAGCTGTTTTCATTACTGTAGTTCTATAATAGAGCTTGATGCCAGGGATCATGATTCCTTCAGAAGTTTCTTTATTGTACAGGATTGTTTTGGTTATCCTGTTTTTTTTTATTTTCCATATGAAGTTGAGTATTGTTCTTTCAAGGTTTGTAAAGAATTGTGTTGGGATTTTGATGTGGATTGCCTTGAATCTATAGATTGCTTTTGGTAGGATTGCCATTTTTATTATGTTGATCCTACCTATCAAAGAGCATGGGCGATCTTTCCATTTTTTATTATCTTATTCATTTTCTTTTCTCAAAGACATAAGATTTTTATCAAACAGGTCTTTCACTTCTTTGGTGAGTGTTATGCCAAGACATTTTATGTTATTTATGGATACTGTGAAGGGTGATGTTTCTCCGATTTCTTTCTCAGCTTCTTTATCATCTGTGTATAGGAGGGATACTGATTTTTTTGAGTTAATCTTGTATCCTGTCACATTGCTGAAGGCATTTATTAGCTGTAGAAATTCCCTAGTAGAGTTTTTGGGGTCACTTATATATACTATCATATAATCTGCAAATAACAAAATTTTAATTTTTTTTTCCAATTTGAATCTCCTTGGTCTCATTTTGATATCTTATTGCTCTACTCAGAACTTCATGAACTATGTTGAATAAATATGAGGAGAGTGGACAGCCTGTCTTGTTCCTGACTTTAGTGGGATCACTTTGATTTTCTCTCCATTTAATATGATGTTGGCAGTCGACTTGCTGTATATTGCTTTTATTATATTTAGATATATTCCTTATATCCCTAATCTCTCCAAGAACTTTATCATGGTGTTGAATTTTGTCAAATGCTTTTTCAGCATCTAATGAGATGGTCATATGGTTTTTTTTCTTTCAGTTTATTTATATGGTGGATTTTCTTATTAATAGATTTTCTTATGTTGAACTATCCCTGCATCTCTGGGATGAAGCCAACTTGATCATGGTAAATGATTGTTTTCTGATGTGTTCTTGGATTTGGTTTGCTTCTTTTTGTCCTAGAGTTTTCAGGTGTGCTATAAAGTCACTAGTGTGAGCTTTCTCTACTTTCTTTATGTAGGCACTTAGTGCTATTAACTTTCATCTTAGCACTGCTTTCATAGTGTCCCATAGGTTTGGGTAGATTATACCTTCATTTTTGTTAAATTCTAAGAAGTATTTAATTTCTTTCTTTATTTCTTCCTTGACCCAGGGGTGGTTCAATAAAGCAGTGTTTAACTTCTAGGTGTTTGTGGGCTTTCTGAAATTAGTGTTGCTGTTGAATTCTAATTTTAAACCATGGTGATAGAATAAAATACAGGCGGTTACTTCAGTTTATTTTGTATCTGTGGAGGTTTACTTTGTTATGAGTATGGGCTCAGTTTTTGAGAAGGTTCCATGAGGTGCTGAGAATAAGGTGTATTCTTTTATGTTGGGTGGAATGTTCGGTTGATGTCTGCTAATTCCATTCAAGTCATGAGACCTTTTAGTTCTCTTATTTCTCTATTAGGTTTCTGTCTGGTTGACATATTCATTTTGGGAAATGGGGTGTTGAAGTCTCCTACTGATAGTGTGTGAGGTATGATGTGTGATTTAAGCTTTAGTAATCTTTCTTTTACATAATTGGGTGCTCTCGTATTTGGGGCATAGGTGTTTGGGATTGAGACTTCATCTTGATGGATTGTTCCTGTTATGAGTATAAAGTATCCTTCTCCATCTCATTTGGTTGATTTTAGTTTGAAGTCTATTTTGTTAGATAAGATAGCTACACCTGCTTGTTTCTTTAGTTCATTTGATTGCAAAATCTTTCCCCAGGCCTTTATTCTGAGGTAATGTCTGTCTTTGAGGTTGAGGTGTATTTCTTGTATATAGCAAAAGGCTGGATCCTGCTTCTGTATCCATTCTCTTAGCCTGTGTCTTTTTATAGGTGAATTGAGTCCATTGATATTATGAGATAATAATGACTAGTGATTGTTAATTCCTGTTATTTCTCAGTGGTAGTGTTTGTGTGTTTCCCTTCTTTGGGTTTTGTTGATGTGAGGTTATCTGTTGCCTGTGTTTTTGTGGGTGCAGTTAGCTTCCTTGGATTGGGGTTTTCTTTCTAACACTTTTTGCAGGGCTAGATTTGTGGATAGGTATTGTTTAAATCTGTTTTTGTCATGGAATATCTTGTTTTCTACATTGATGGTGATTGATAGCTTTGCTGGGTATGGTAGTCTGGACTTGCATCCATGGTCTCTTAGTGTCTGCAGCACGTCTATCCAGGACCTTTTGGCAGTCATGGTTTCTATTGCAAAGTTGGGTGTAATTCTGATAGGTCTACCTTCGTATGTTACTTGACCTTTTTCCTGCAGCTATTAACATTCTTTTTTAAATTTTCTATGTTTTACATTTTGATTACTATATGGTAAGGGGACTTTTTTTGATCCCGTCTATTTGGTGCTCTGTAAGCTTTTTATACCTTCATAGATATATCTGTATTTAGGTTGGGAAAGTTTTTTTTCTATGATTTTGTTGAATATATTTTTGTGCCTTTGAGCTGGAGTTCTTCTCTTTCTTCTATCCCTATTATTCTTAGGTTTTGTCTTTTCATTGTGTTCCAGATTTCCTGCATGTTTTGTGTTAAGTATTTGTTGGATTTAATATGGTTCTTTGATCAATTTCCTCTATAGTATTTTGAACCCCTGAGATTCTCTTTTCCATATCTTTTATTCTGTTGGTTATGCCTGCCTCTGTAGTTCTTGTTTGTTTACCCAGATTTTCCATATCCAGAATTTTATCAGTTTCTGTATTTTTTTTCACTGCTTCTATTTCAGACTTCAAGTTTTGAACTGTTTGCTTCACCTGTTTGGTTGTTTTTTCTTGGGTTTCTTTGAGAGATTTATTAATTTCTTCCAATTTTTTTTGGTTTGTCTTTTCCGCCATTGTCTGCTCTTTACTGTCACTGTATATGTCTCAGGGCTTTGAAGCAGCCTACCTGCAGAAAACTCACCTTCTGGGTATCTCTTGGTCCTCTCTGTGGAGTAGCAGGCTGTGTTTCAGAATTCCACTGAGGTTGCGGGGTCAAGGGGATAAGGCAAGTTTGGGGGTGGGATGGGGTTTATAACTTGCAGGATCTGATGGATGGGATGACAGTATTAGAGCAGCCGATGGCAAACTAGAGAAGATGAGGCAGGTGGGGGAGGTACCTGGGTTGTAGGGAGTAGGGTGTCCCATCTGGTGGCAGGTCACTCACCTCTTAGTCCTCTCTGTGTAGCAGCAGGTTGTATTTCAGAGTTCCACTGAGGTTGTAGGGGGAAAGGAGAGTTTGGGTGCAGGGTGGGACTTGCAGCTTGCAGGGTCTGATGGTCAGGATGGGGGTAGTGGAGCACCATCGGACCCTGTATCTGCACCCTTCCATTTGTAGTGGAGAAGCCACAGTTGCCCCTTCTCCATTGTTTGTAAGAGGTGGTAGGTGTGGGGATAGATTGAAGAAAACTAGTAGGAGACTAATGGTTCCCTAAAAACTTGAAGAAAAGTAGGAGGAAATGTACTAAAATAAGGAAAAGCTGGGGGATCCTTGAAGATGAGAAGGCTCCTTTTTCCATTAAAAAAAAAAAAGGAATTCAAAAAGCATAGTACTTCAGAGGCAAGTCTCCACCCATACCCCATGAGATTTCTCTATGGCGAATAAAATGCCTCTATCTTCAGAGGGCATATTTAGGAAGGAAACAAGAGTGTCAAAGGTTGGAAGTTTAGGATCATTGTTATGAACAATGTGCACAAAATGATACATACCGAAAGCAAACTCCAGTGTGCAAGTCAACCCTGAGTGGAGCTAAGCTTGTGGATTTGTTGTCAGTACCTAGCATGGGGTTTTACAGCATAGAATTCTGGCTTCAGCAAAAAAAGCCTGCGTCACCAGTGCTGATTATTAAGGACAGTACAGTCAACACAGTTCATCAGTTTTTGAATTGAACAAAATTGGTCTTCTTTTATTTGAAACTATTGGTAAGAGCAGACTTTTGGTATTCACTTGTTTTTTTTAATATTCTGATTAATCATGGGTCAAATTATAGAGATTTTTGTTCATCTTTGCAACTGTAACATGAAAAGGCCTATGTCAAATCCATGATGTCTATTTATCATTTTTTTAAGCTTAGACTTTGAAAAGTATGACAGGAGTGATACTTTCTCAGTAAAGTATTTTCTTTGCAAGCATAAAGGTGTGAGTTTGGTTCCAAGAAACCAGATAACGTTAGGTGTGGTAGCATGCACATGTAATCCAGGTCTGGGGAGGCAAATATGGGAGGATTTTCGGGACTCACTGACCAGTCAGACTATCCCATTTGGTGAGTTCCAGGCCACTGAGACACCCTGTATCAAAAACCAATGTGGAATGATAGCTGGTATGCATACCCTGATGTGTACACGCATGCACACACAGCTACGAACTCACTTCAGCCAGTCTGCATGCACAAGAAACACAGACAGACAGACAGAGAGACAGACACACAAACACAGACACACCTTGAAACAACTAACACTTGCATAGTGATGTACTCTTTCAAATGATAGTAAGACTTGAGGCTCATTTGAGAAAACAGCTTACTCTAAGGATGACAAACTCACTAATGCTGTAAATGAATGTGTGCTGGGATTCACTGCCCAGTGAGGACGTGGGGACTGCTGTTTTGCCTGACTTTCAGCTTAGGGGCAGCAATAGAATTTGCGTGTTCCCTCTAGAGCCAAAATGCTTTAATGGCAATAGGCATGTTTCCAAAAGTGGTTAATCTTTAGAGAACATGATTAGTCACGTACCTTGCCAGGAAAGCAACCTTTAATTGGAAACACATGTATAAATGTGAGGGTGAAGAAAAACAAAAAGGAAATAATACCTCAGCGGGTGTACCTCCCCCGTCACCTGCCATACTTAACATCATTATTAGTACCTTTCATTTTTGAAGGCTATTCTATGTCATTCCTACAGTGAGTTATCACAGTCTTCATGTACGCAAATACACAGTGCTTGATTTGGAAATACATGGCAGATCTTGCTCTCTCTTCAAGTGTTTCCAACAGTAACTACATCATCATACACTCCCCGAAATCCTCAGCAACACACTGTTTTATGCTTTGTTTTATTTTGTGTTCAATAATGGCCACTTTTTTCTTAATAATTTTTAAATTTTAATTAACTTACTATTATATCATTTCCCTCTTCCCTTTCCTCCCTCCAATCATTTCAGCATACTTCCTTACTTTATTTTGGGGCCTCTTTTTCTTTTATTATTATTTTTACACACACACACACACACACACACACACACACACACACACGCACATGCTATTGAGTCTGTTTAGCGTTGCTTATATATTTACAATTTCAGGGCTAACATCTTGTATAACTGATTATGGGTCTTATCCCTGGGGCAGAACGATTCTCCCTCTTTCAGAAGAACTAATTTGCATGTAGTTCTTCGTCTAGTTGTGAGGACCCTACAGATTTCCCCCTCTTATATATCTATTAGTTTTGACATTGTTTGAGTCTTGTTTAGGCAGCCGTGTTGTTGTGGTGCCTGGAATAGAAGTCAATTTCACAGTAGACTTCCTGGTTCTCTTACTGTTATGGCCTTTCCTTCCTCCTCTTCAGTAATGTTCAGTGGACATTAACTACATGGATTGTTTTGTAGATGTATCTACTGGGGCTAGATATCTTGGTATCCATATTTTGATTAGTTATAGTTTCTCTGTGTGATGTAAACAGAAGCATCCTTGCTGAGTTATAAAGTTACAATTATCTGTGGGCATAATGGTAAGTATTTAGCATGCAGTTAGAAATGATAACAACATTTTAATGAGTATAAAACAAATCTTTGTAGGGTTTTGAGCTGAATTTCCCTGACAATTGGTAATGTTGGATATATTTTCACATGCTTCTTGGCCATTTGAATGTATTCTTTGGAGAAGTACTTTGTCTGTTTCTTAGGCAGGATAGTTGGAGTTGTTTGGTTGAAGGCATTCTTTATATTCTGATTGTTAATTATTTATCAGATATGTGGCTTGTAAATATTTTCTTCCTTCACAGATGGAGAAGATTCAGAGGTTTTTCTTTGAATTTTAAGATTGACGCAGCCCTGTTTTTCTATTTTTGCTGCCCATGAACTTGAATATGTTTTGTATATTTTCATTGAGTTAAAACTATTTTTAAAGATATATTTAAATTTTTGAAAATATGTCTATCTGTGTGTAAACCAGTATGTACTCATGCCTGTGGGGGCCAGAAGACAGTGTTAGATCCCATGGGTTAGAATTATGAGTGGTTATGGGTCACTTAACATGAGTTCTCAGAGCGAAACCCAAGTTCTCTGGGACAGCCACAGGCACTCTTCACCAGAGCCCCAAGATTAGCGTGGTCAACCCTCAAACCATATACACACAAACAGCAAACAGGACTTAGTAGATTGTAGTTAGATATATTTATGCATACACATACACATATACAGATGTAACAATAATAATTAAAGGAAAAAATGCTAACCACTTGAAGTGGAGTGCATGGAAGGAAATCGAGAAAGGGTATCTGGGAAGGACTGGAGGGAGGAAATGGAGTAGGGAAAGTGACGTCATTTTATTTCCATTAAAAATAAAACCATCCCCACCCACCTGAAATCCACTCATAACATCTTTTCTATTTCCCCTTCTCAGAGAGAAATGTGCATCTCCTTTGAACCTGCCTTATTCCTTAGTCTCTCTGGGTCTATGGATCGTAGCATAGTTATCCTTTATTTCACAGCCAATATCTACTTACGAGTGAGTACATACCTCACTCAGGATGATGGTTTTTTTCTAGTTTTATCCATATGTCTTCTAATTTTAAGAAGAAGAAAGGTTGAAAGGTGGAATTAGGGGTGCGGGGAGGGATGAGGAGAAAAGAGGGAGGGAAACATCAGCCAGAATGTGAAATAAATTAGAAAAAAATACTAATGGAAAACAATTGAAAGTCTCTTTCCAGACATCTTCTTTGACCTCTGGGTCATAAAGAAATTTATTTGACACACCTAGTAGCTAGTACTCTTACTGATTTCTGGTTTAGTTTCTCTGTGCCATTTCTGCCTATTGGATCTACTGATTGCTCAGGTGGATTGAAGTCTGTAATAATGACCCTGTATTCTCCTTTCTGGAACCCTACCAGTTTTTCTCACATATCTGATTTTCTATGCTTAGATGAAGAAAGTAACAGTTACCATGTCTCTTATTAGAAATGATCCCATTTTTATGGTTTTAAAAATTATCTATTAACTCATGATCACTATCTTATTTTGAATATGTTTTGCATCAAGGAGAAAATAAGTTTACCCTTCTTTTCTTTTGATTGGCATTAGAATGATCTATAGCATATCCTTCATTATGAATTTACTTTAATTATATACAAATCTTACCTAGTGCAGATTCATACCACAAAATATAGAGATAGTTTTATTGTCTGACAGGTTTTTAATTGATTTATTCATTTTTAATTGATTCATAACAATGATGTGCTTGTGGGATAGCTTGTGATATTTTGATAAATGTTTTTATTGAGTAATCATCTGATTGAGGCAGTTAACATCCACACACATACGCAAACTCACAGAGAAGGGGGAGAAAGAGATTTGAATATTAATTTATTTTTATAAAAAGAAATTCACTATTCTCTCTTCCATTTGTTTTGGAATATATGCTACATTGTTGCTAATTATACTTACCATACAGAGAAAGAGAGTAGTAAAACTTGGTTTTGCTACCAAAATATTTATCAGCCTCTTTCCATCATTCCTCTAAATATCCCAGCCTTCAGTAAATGCTACTGTACTCTGTGCTTATATGGAATTAACAAATTAATTCTAGTCTGAGACAAAGGGTTTGAGGATGAAGTGTGTTCTCTCTCCTCTCCTCTTTTTGCCTATGAGGATGATGTTCCTTCCCTTTGGAGGGAACCAACTTCAAATCAGAGAGCAACCTTACATTGACACCAATTTATGGTATCTTGGGTTTGTTTGCCTCTGTGAGCAAAAAAGTTTTGTTCTTTCTGCATTAAATAACTGGGCACAAAGGACTAGAAAAAGTATAGTGTGCATATATTTGCTAAAGCAAAAAGGTTAGACATTGTTGTAAGTATTTCATAGGAAGAGTCTTAAGTGAAGGGGAAGTAAATTAAATTGTGCTAAATTAGAATTGGTCCACCTGAATGGTGCACATCTGTAACCACAGCATTTGGGAGGTAGTAGTAGTAGGACAGAGAGTTCAAAGTCATTCTCTAGGGGCTACATAGCCTGGGATACACAAATCCTGCCTTGAAAAACACCCAAATAAATAAATAAATAAATAAATTAAACAAGTTAGATTTGCTAATGATCAGAACTCATTTTTAGTGCAGACCATAAACTTTCATGGTATTTGAATTTCCCATGAGATAAATAATGAGTAATCACAATTTTACCACCTGCTTTTGCAAGTAAGGTTTTATCACAATATACCTCCCTCATTGATTTACCCATTTCTGGCTCTTCCTTGAGCTCCAGTGACAGTGCTGGTTGCTAAAAGAGAATGTGAATGAGTCACAACTCTGAAATATTTACTAGCTATCTTTTTATAGAAAATGTGTTGCCTAGGCCTGAGTTACAGAATGTTATATATTGAATATTTTATTATACTCTCAACTCATCCTGAAATAAAGTAAATTATACAACCATTATCAAAACATGTAAACTCAGCACACTGAAATACAAGTTTCATAGCATATAAAATTTTTAACATACAACAGCTTTGCTGTGCATTTATTCCAAGACTACTTAATTTATGAGGTTCTGCTATAATATTGTTTTTTACATAATAATGTTTTATGGCTCAGAAGTTGACAATATACTAAAAAATTTCAGGATATAGAATATATTCATCATAGACATGTTATTTATGTTTAGTATAAATTATTGGACTTATGTAAACCCATAAAACATAAGATCATAAAAATTTCAGTGACATGGTAGACTTCTTGATCTACCTGGGTCCCTAAAACACTTTTCTCATAAAACATCTCTTTCCCATTCCACATGACTTTAGGGGGAAGTAAATCACTTCACTCACAAAAGAGTTCCCTTGCAATCCAAACCAGAGTTTATCAAAGTTCTCCAGAATTAATTTGAATATTGGCATATACTTAATTGCTTTTTTACTATAGGATCACAAATTTTAAGGACATCACCAATCTTGGGCCGACAGTAAAAGCAACACTACACAAGCAAAGTAAAGGCTAGTAAATGGACAAGAGCTTAATAACATCATGTAAATCCTTGTATCCAACCACTTTGAACGTTCCTGGAAATTTTCCATTATAATTTCCATAAATTTCTTTCTTTTAAGTAATTCAGTTGACTAGGCCTCAGTCTTTTGAAATTTAAAGACACTTGATTAATTCCATTACAATTTTCTGGTTCAAAACAAATTTCTTCATTGTGCTTTTTATGCTTTTCTTCCTATGCATTGCTTTATAAAAGAGCTAGCACTTCATATTTTTTTCTTTCTAATGTTAGACAATTACTTTACATTAGAAACCAGGAGGGTAGCTAAAGTACATGATCTAATGAAGAAGTTTGTCTTGATATCTGTTATTTGAAATCCAAAAACATAAATTTAAACAGATGATTTATAAATGTGCACTATAAAATGTTCTTAATGACTAAGCCTGGAAAAGGGAACCCAAACAAAAAATTTGAATGGTATTGACAATGAGGAACATGAGCTTCCTGGTACCCAAAATAGAGAACAAAATCCCATAGATAGGATATCAGTGTCCATATTTGATTTTGAAATTATGACTATTGTCATAGAAGTGATGACTTTAGATGCTAGTCCATCAAACTGATTATCACACGATATCATTAATAAGTATGTGAATTAGAGGGTGTGAACTAAAGGTTCTAGAGGCTGCGAACAGCTCTACTTTGTCTATTTCATGATGCTGAAATGAACAGCTCAAGAATAGGAAATTTATAACAAGCAGAAAATTGGCTTGTATTGGAAGCTGGGAAATTCAAGATTGACTAACATCTATTGAACTTCTTATGGTTGTGTTAGTAGTACTAGAATAGCAAACAACAACAATGTAAAGCTAAAACAGAGAGAACAGGGTTCCAACTCACCCCTTTAAAAGGAACTTATTTTCATAACAACGGTATTAATCCATTCATGAGGGCCAGACCCTCCTGGCTTAACCACCCCTCAAAGATTGTGCCTCTTAACACTGTGTAAAGAGGCACTAAGTATCACCCGATACACGAACAACTGTCATTTAGTTTTAGAAACAAGATGCTTACATATAATAATGAAATTAACCAGTCAAAATGACAAGTTGTCTATGTGATATGATTTCAATTACATTTAGAAAATTTTCTATTCAAAAATTATCATAAGCTATACCCATATTTACCTTAATAGCTTTGTTTCTAGACCTTAGGGTTCAGATATAATGTTTTAGGAGGTGACATTTGCTGACTTAATCATTAAGATGCAAAGAATGCAAAATTTTTCCCTTAATAGAATTTCAAGTGGCAAGGAATGGGCAAAATAGAATGAGGTTGAGAACATCTATTTATCTTCAGTCACAGTTTGCCCAAGGAAGACTCAATGATCAAGAACAATGCAAGGTCAAACGTTAATAAAATCATGCAACAGGACTTCAAGAGACATTTGTATTTGAAAACAATGTAAAAACCACACAACCCTTCAAATACAATGATAAATAAAGGAAATTTGGAGTAAAATTAGCCATATTTTACAAATTATTCATTAGAAGAGAAACAGTAACACCTAACAGTGATTATAACCTTGCCTCCAAACAACAAACAAAAACAAAAATTGAGTCTAGAAGGAAGACTAGAATGCTGGGAAAATATCTTGAAGGTCTGAGTTACAGAGGAGGGAGTGTAGAGAAGAACTGTTGTTTGGGATGAGTACATCTGTAGCAAGGTGACTTCTGGGACTTTATGCGACTCATGGCTCAACAAGCGTAAGATCAGAGTTTTCTTCTATGATTTGTTAAATATTTTTTTTCTGCTTTTGAGTTGAACTTTTTATTCTTCTATACCCAATTATTCTTAAATTTGGCCTTTTCATGGTGTCTTATATTTCCTGGATTTTTGGTTTAACCTTTTGTTAGATATAATATTATTTTTTAACTGATGAGTCTATTTCCTCTGTTGTATCTTTAACACTTGAAATTCTCTCTTCCATCTCTTGTATTCTGCTGTTCATGCTTGCATTTGTGGTTCCTGATCATTTTCTCATGATTTCTGTTTCTATAATTTTCATGGCTTGTGTTTTCTTTATCGTCTCTATTTCAGTTTTCAAGTCCTAAATAATTTCTTTCATATATTTGATTTCTTTTTCTTGGTTTTCTTTGAGGGATTTGCTGATGTCTCCTAATTTTTCGTTTGTCTTTTCCTCCATTTCTTTGAGGGAATTTCTCATTTCCTCTTTAAGCATTTCAAACATTCTCTTGAAGTTATTTTTTAGGTCATTTTCTTCTGCTTCATCTTTATTTGATTGTTTAATTCTTGCAGTTGTAAGGTTTTTAGGTTTTACTGGTGTTATTTTGTTCTTTGTGGTATTGTGTGTTCTTTCCTTTTCTGCTCATCTTTTCTTCTAATAGGTACGGTTGGGGCTGTCTGAGATTCTGTTGAATAATCTTCTAGGTGCCAGTGAATCTGAGGCTCAGATGGTTGTTCCACATGGTACAGTCAGTGCCAAGTTGTAGTTATCCCGTTGGTTATTCCGTGTTCCTGAAGATAGCTCAGCACTCCTATGCTTTCCTCGGCTCCCTTGGAGTTTGCTGTCTCAGGCCTACCTTGCTCTACGTTACCAGCTTTGACCTGTTTCTGTAAATCTTGATCTGGATCCCCTCCTGCATAAGTCCCTGGCTTGGAGTTGGTCCTGCAAATGTTTCTGGCTCTGGTCTACTGCCTCGGAGTTCCCAGACTCAGGTGCTCCCAGAACTTCAAAGGACCTGGCTCGGGCTTGCTACCTCAGAGGTCTCAGACTCATGCTTGGACCTGTGGAGGTTCCAGGTTCCTGCCTATTCCCTTTGATGTCCCAATCCAATGCCTTAACCCACAGAGTTCCTTTCTCAGGCCTAGTTCATGGGATGTCTTAGACTCACAACCAGACCCCCAGGGGTCCTGGCTTAGGTCTACTCCCTTGAAGGTCCCATATTGACCTGCAGACCCTCAGCAGTCTCTGGCCCTGGATCACTCACTCAGCAGTTACTCCCCTGTACCTGTTCCAGTGGAGATTGCTGACTCTGGATCGATGAAGTCGCTGGCTCAATCCTTGTTCGCCATTGTCATGGGACTGGTTTGGCTCCCTGAACTGGATTGGATCCTGGCTTCTGCTCCAGGGGAGCTTGTTTCCTCAGTCCCATTCTGTTCTAGGTATCTGGTTCTGTCCCAGTCCTGATCCAGTGGTGCCCCATTAAGTTTTGAGATTTTGGTTTTGATTAATTTTATTTTGTTTTGATAATATCAATCTCTTATCTTTGCTGAGGGAAACAAGGTTAAGGATTTATTTATAGTCACATTTTTAAGGCAAATGACTTTGTTTCTTAGTGGCCCCATGTGTAGTTGTATCAGGGCAGCCTTTAAGATTTAGAAAGCAAGATAATTTAAAGCATATAAAATCGCAGGCATAGTGTGTCGGAGGAGTGAGCCACTTGTTGCTTCCCAGTCACCCAGCTAGCTTAGACCTGAAATAATCATACAGAAACTGTATTAATTAAACCTCTAATTGGCCCATTAGCTCTAGCTTCTAATTTGCTAACTCTTATATCTTAATTTAACCCATCTCCATTAATCTTTGCATCACCACGAGGTCGTGGTTTACCAGCAAAGTTTCAGCTTGTCTGTCTCCAACAGCTCCATGACTTCCCTCTTTCTCCACCCTTCCTTCTCCCAGCATTCAGCCTAGCTTTCCCTGCCTACCTAAGTTCTTTGCAAGAAAGACCTAACTTAGGTCCAGTGCAGTTTCTTTATTCATTAATGGTATTCACAGCACATGTGCTAAGCATTTTTGTACAGGGAAGTAAATTTGGAGCATAATAAGAATCAGGAAAGAAGGTTGATGGTTAGCAAAAATGATTTGCCAAAATAATGCAGAATCTAAGAGGCAATCATCAAGGTCTAAACTGAGGATGGTGTTGCTTCTTAGTAAAGCTCCTAATGATTTTGCATAAAGCTAAAATAACAACAACAACAAAAGACTCTTAGTGTAAAGACAATGCCAAGATGGAAGGATTTGCATTTCTTTCAGAAATCATACATGATAAACTCATGGTGGGACTTTATTCTTTAATGGAGATTGATATTCCTTTATATATATAGAAAAACTTGAAGAACCGGTTCTTGTAATTCTGTCATATAAGAAGTCACCTATAATTTCCACTTGAAAATACACTGAAATATTTTCTTTCACATTTACATAGATTATTAAAAGCCTTATAAGGGTCACTCCATTTTATATTTAATGAAAATGCTATTTGAAACCTTCTGTTAAAATATTTGTTATCCTCTCATACAGACATTTTGGTGTGTAATAGTTGTGTTGTTGTATTTTCTGGGCATTGTTTGGGGTGAAGGATCTACGCTATTGAGAGTTTTATATTACCCTTAAAAATAAAAGTAGTAAGTCACCCTTTGCAAATGCAGTTTTGTATTAGATTATTAAAAAAATAAACTAACCTCTTACATACATTCTCTGCAGCAGCAGATCTTATTTGAAGACAGTTTAGAATTAATATCAGTCTTCATATTTCCATAGAATATTAGCAACTAAAGTCATTGCTTTATTTTATATCAAACTGAAGCATCATTTAAAGAAGTCAAGAAACTTATCCAATCAGTGACTAATGTGTTTCTATATTCTCTACATGGTAAAATTTGATTTTTGAAGTTTAATTTAATATGATGTTTTAATTTCTGCAGTTTCATTTTGCTACAGAAAATCAATGTTGCTATTTTGACATCACATTGATTTCCCAGTGATACACAAATGATTACATTTTTATGAAATTTGCTTTGCCATATGCTCTACATTTATAATAATGATCTTGCCTAATTTGCTGACTCATACAATCAAAATGACATTTATTTCTTCCACAAATCATACACTTTGCAAACTGTAATGCATTTTACAAGTGATATAGATAATATACAAATACTATATGGAACATACTTTATGCATTGCTGGACATATGTCACCTAATTTCTTGATCAAACAGTGGGCTTCATTGTATGTCATCCTACTCCAGGGTCTTGCTAGGTGAGTCTGTCTGATCCGACCGTCCCCAACTCCAACCTGTGCCCTCCACTTCCAGATCTAGCTCAGATTCCTACTAGTCTGGTCACATCCAGTTTCTTCAGTCTAGTCTGGTCACCCTTGCCTATACCACTAGGCAACCCCTGCCCATATGCTACCATCAGAACCATATCTGCCTCATGCAAATCTATAGACCACTTCCATGCCATATCTAACTTCTCTGCTAAGCCAGATCTGCACATGTTCTCCAGAGTCTAACACAGGGAGAGTCTACCTGAACTTCTACTCCACTTACCCTGTCCAACTCCTAGATCTACCTGCAAACTCCTGGCTTAAACCTGTCCAGTCCACCAAGCCAGTCCCTTCTGTCTACCTTTCTGCCCAGCTATGCCATATCCAACTTCTAGGTCCAATAAAACCTGAATATATTCTCTTCTGCACCAATCTCCACTGCCAATATCAGACAAAGAACTGAAAGAAGAAGTCCATGTGTCTATACATCACCACAAAAAACACAAACAATATGAAAGATATATTCCCACTACCACAAACTGACCTGACTCCTATAGAAATGTCTGTCTCTCAGAGACCCACATTGGAGCACCAGACATAAATCTCAAGGACCAAATCAGGAGCAGAAGGAGAGAGAGCACAAGCAAGGAACTCAGGACCGCAAGGGGTGCACCCACACACTGAGACAATGGGGATGTTCTACTGGGAACTCACCAAGGCCAGCTGGCCTGGGTCTGGAAAAGCCTGGGATAAAACCGGACTCTCTGAACATAGCGGACAATGAGGACTACTGAGAACTCAAGAACAATGGCAATGGGTTTCTGATCCTACTGCACGCACTGGCTTTGTGGGAGCCTAGGCAGTTTGGATGCTCAACTTGCTAGACCTGGATGGAGGTGGGGGTTCCTTGGACTTCCCACAGGACAGGGAACCCTGATTGTTTTTCGGGCTGAGGAGGAGGGGGACTTAATTGGGGGGGGGGAATGGGAGGCGGTGGCGGGGAAGAGACAGAAATCTTTAATAAATAAATAAATTAAAAAAAAAAGAAATGTCTGTCTCTATCTCCATCCATCACCAGATGAAGGTTTTATGGTGATATGCAAGATATTCATCAGTGTGGCTATAGGATAGGGCCAGTTCAGGTGCCCTCTCCTTAGCTGCTCAAGGAAGAAGTTGGGGACATCTCCTTGGACACCTGGGAACCCCTCTAGAGTCAAGTCTCTTGCCAACCCTAAAATGGCTCCCTTAATTAAGATACATACTTCCCTGCTCCCATATCTACCCTTCCTCCATCCTAACCATCCCATTCCCTCAAGCTCTCCCCATCCTCTCTGGGTCCTAATTCTTCCTCTTCCTCAGGGTTCCTCAAGCGCCACCTATTAAGCAGATATGGGTCTCTGCATCTGTTGGGGTGTTTGTTTGGTTTCCAACAGTAGGAATTACTCATTGGACTACTCTTGGAACCATTTTTTTTTTTACTGGGTTATTTTGTTCAGCCATGGAATGAGGGTTTGTGCCTACTCTCAATGTGTCTTGATATGCTGTGTTTGGTTGGTATTCCTGGGAGGTCTGCTCTTTTCTGAAGGAAAATAGAGGAGCATAGGATTTAGGGAAGAGAAGGGACATAGGGGAGACTGGGGGGAAGAGAACAGGGAGGGAGACTATGTTGGGGATATGTTGTATGAGAGAAACATAAATAAAAACAAAATGAAACACAAAACAAAGAAAATCTTTTAAAAAGATTCAAGCTAAAACTAAGATGAAATTGAAAATCCCAATAACCCAACTAGAAAACTCAAAGGAAATCCTTACAAGCAGAATGAGTCAGGGGAAGGCAGAATATCAGGACTTAAATTTAAAGTAGAGTCTCTAGATAAAATAATCGAAGAACTTGAAATGCCGGAAGCAAAGGCCTGTATTTTAAGATCTGCAATTTGGTTACAGCCATCTTAAGTTCACAAGTTAAGAAAAATATTTACCTCTATCCCCTCTTCAGGGTCTAGGAAATCAACCTGGTATCTTATCTCCTAGCAGAGACCTGCAGGCACCAGGCTCTGGAACCTATTAGCATTTCCTTGGTTAGTCAACAATTAAAGACCCTCAGTATTTACTTATCAGCTAAGGATGTCTCTGGACCTGAGTTCAAGCAGACCTAAGCTTCCTGACACCCTTCCCTTCCCCCTGACACCTTCCCCTTCCCCCTTTGCCAGTTTGCTATATACAGTTTCTGAGAAATAATAAATGGAACGGCTTGATCAGAAATCCTGTCTTGCCATCATTTCTCATGTCTCTTGTCTCCTTTCATTCCTTTCCACTAGGTTTATCAGAGACCCCCGTTTGTATCCCGCGGATATTGAAATATTTTAAATGCTTGTTACTTATGTACTTTAGAATTTGCTGTTTTAAGATACAAATAAACCAATTTTTTCCTTATCAATAAAAATAGATTTTGCTATTATCTTGAGATAAATTGGAACAGTTTTGTGATATTATTCATTATTCTATAACATTTTTCATTGCTTGTTTGATGCTTAATTGCACATCTTTAAAAAACCATTTCTTCTTAATATGGTTAATTCCTTTTTGGCTAATAGCAGTAGAATAAAATTATTAATGCCAAATATTCCTTCTGTTTTCACACACATGCAGGGTGATAGATATTTATTACATTTTCATCAGCTTAATTGAAGAATAAAATAATCTCATATTAGGATGTTGTCTGGTATATATTCTAATTTTATAATTATTTTCCTAATGATAATTAGATTAATAGATATTATCTATCCTTGATGAGCATGGTACCATTGTTTTTCTTCCTAAATTGTTATTTTACTCAAGCATAAATCAAATTTTGATGAACTCTTCTGCTATCTTTTCGCCCAGTATTTGACCTCGGCACATAATAGATCAAATAGATTTAAGTCCAAAGTTATGTCAGAGATATAAACATTATGGAATATGTCTGTATTAAATGGGTTGAACTTACACCTTCTGGTAGAAAAATGTAGCGTTATCTGCTGCAAATACATTCTGACTTAACAGAATCAAAGTGAACAAAAGGAGAATCACTGTTGGCCTCTTGCTACAACTTTCTGACTAGTTTGATGTCAATTTGAGCCAGCAGAAGTCATCTGAGAGGAGAATATCAATTTAGAAAGTGCCTTAGCCTGAAGGTATGCCTGTAAGCCATCTCCTTCTCCCTCCCTTCCTCCCTCCTCCCTCCCTCCCTCCCTCCCTTTCTCCCTCCCTTCCTCCCTCCTCCCTCCCTCCTTCCCTCCCTCCCTCCCTTCCGTCCTTCCTTCCTTTTTTCTTTCTCTCTTTTCTTTCTCTCTCTCCTCCTTTCTTTCCCTCTCTCTCTTTCTGTCTTTCTTTCTTTCTTTCTTTCTTTCTTTCTTTCTTTTTTGAATACAAGGTATCTCTGTTTAGTCCTCAGCATCCTAGAACTCACTTTGTAAACGAAGATGGCCTCCAACTCAGAGATCCACCTGCCTCTGCCTCTCTTTTTCTGGGATTAAAGGCATGTGTCACCACTGCCTGGCCTGTAAGGCAATTGGTTGATGGAGGAGAATGATGGAGGAGAATCCAATCCATTGTGCCCTTCTTGGGATCGTGGTCCTGGGTTCTATAAGAAAGCAGGCTGAGAAAGCCATGGAGAGCAAGTCAGTAAGAAGTACCCATGATAACCACTGCATCGGTTCCTGCCTCCAGGTTTCTTCCCTCTTCTACTTCCTGTCCTGACTTCCATAAGGGATGGATTGTTGCCTGGAAGTATAAGCTAAAATAAACCTTTTCTTTCCAAGTTGCTTTGGTCATGGTGTTCATCATAGCAATAATAAGCCTATATAGAACAATCACTTTTTCATCAAATGCAGTTACAGTGAAATACACGATAATCTCAAGCTATGAGAACACATGATTAATGAAAGCTATTTGTACTGATATCTAAAACTTTGTGTGTTTTTTACAGTTTGCTATGTTATGCCAATGATAATAAAAATAATAAACATTGGAATTAAAATTTTAACTCAACTATTTTCTATTAATATATTAAAGATGATAATAGTTTTCATTATTACTTATTTTGATTGCTTTTGTTTTTGTTTGTTTGTTTGTTTTTTCCAGGCTTTTTCTGTGTAGCCTTCGCTGTTCTGGAACTCATTCTGTAGACCAGACTGGTCTTGAACTCAGAGATTCACCTGCCTCTGCTGCCCAAATGCTAGAATTAAAGGCATGTGTCACCATTGCCTGGCTCATTATGGCAATTTTATATGCAAATATAATATAGTTTAATCATATTTCTTTACCTATCACTCACTTTTATCACCAATGCCATAGTCTGTTAGTCTCCTTCTGTTTTTCTTTTTGTATTTTTTGAGACAATGCTTTTGTGTGTAACCCAAATTAGATTTGAACTAAATATGTAGACACTGAAAACCTCTAGCTTGTAATAATTTCCTAATTGTGCAAAGATTTCAAATGATACTTACTTTGTGTGTCCTTTCTATGCTATGTTTTGTTTCTGTTTAGATTCCACACGTAAAAATATATATGCCTATATTTCTATTTCTGCCTTATTTTCCCGACATAGTGATCTCTAGTTCCATGCATGTTCCTGAAAATTAAATGAATTATTTCTTCTTAATGACAGAATGAAAATCCTTTGAGTATGTACACCACATTTTATTTATCTCTTTATCTCTTGATGGAAAGTATTAATTGCATTTCTTGTTGCTGTGACAGAGCAAGTTAGGGGAATGACTTGCTTGATTCACAGTTTGAGAGTAGTGGGAAAGCACCCAGCAGTGGCTGGTTGCATGGCATCTGAGCTCAGGAAGCAGCAATTATGGCTGATCTGCTCCCATTTTCCTTTTTAGTCTGTCTGAAACTACAGCCCATGAAATAGTGATGAGTGGGTCTTCCTACCTACAGCCCAAAGAAGAATGATGCCCGTGTTGTGAGTGGGTCTTCCTAACTACAGCCCACGGAAGGATGGTACCCTTGTTGTGGGTGGGTTTTCCTACCTTATTTAACCCAATCTAGAAGCTCTCTCATAAACATGTTTCATAGATTTTCTTTTTACAGGAATTCTAAGTATTACCAAGTTGAAAATCGAGATTCGCCATAACAATTCACATCTTGTCAACTTGACACCCAAACACAGTTAAGCCTTAATTTTTCTCACTTTTCCATTCTTGATCCATTATCAAATCAAAATTCAAAATACATAGTTGCACTTTAAAAGTCCCAATCTTTAACACTTCCAATACAATTTAAAAGGCTAACGATCAGGTCATAGACACAAGGCAATCTTTTAATTGTGAGCTCCTACACAAAAAGTTGCACACTCATACTTCAAACATGCAGAGTTAGATATAGTGAATCATTTATCCATTATGTGAGGATGATGATGGAATTGTCTGAGTA
Organism: Microtus oregoni; assembly: GCF_018167655.1. Lineage (NCBI taxonomy): Eukaryota > Metazoa > Chordata > Mammalia > Rodentia > Cricetidae > Microtus > Microtus oregoni. The sequence goes on from NW_024543085.1 coordinate 1,721,032, forward strand.
CCAAAGGTTTGGAAAGCCCCACCCACCCAGTGGTGCACCTATGATACAAACACCTGCTCCCTTGGGCTCACTTGCTTTTCTCAGTGGCTGTAACATTGGTCCTGGAATCTACAAAATCCTGAGATACACTTGTAAGTTAGGTCTTACCTTCATGTCTTTATGCAGTGATTGTTTGTCATAGCCTTTTAGGGATTCAAACTGGGTCACACATTGCCTGATCTCGCCTGATCTCCAGAACCATGGCGAACGGCTCTATGATGCACTCAGTCTTGGATCTTTTATGCCAGCAAATTGGTGTCAGATTGATGCTGTTGCCAATAGTTTGGAATAGAGCCTGCACCCATAGCCCTTGATCCACAGTACACTAGCTTCTGAGTGCTGACTCAGGGGAAATAGATCCTGAGGTGTTTATGCTAGTAGATAACACCCTGCATTCTCAGTTTAGGCTTTTCCTTTTCAAATGAATTTGAATTTCATAAATTAGAGCTACTGATAGATGAGTTCATGCCTTCAGGCACCTTCCTTTTGTTCAATGCAGAATGTCAGGTTTCTTTACAAAGGGGTAAACCTGTTTAGCAATTACAATTACCTTTGAGTCTTTTCTCTGACTTTAAATTTACAGCCCATTTTCTTGCCAATATGTACACTTTCTCACATATTTCAGTTCTACCTTTTATTTTCTTAATGTCCACTACAATGAGCACAGTTAATCAAGAACCATGGAGTAGTCTAAATGCTGCCTTGTCTTTAGAACTTTTCAACCAAACAAGTTAGTTGGTTGCTTTTGAATTCAGTCTAATTAAAGTCCATAGGACTCAGACATAATGTATCTAGATTTTTTTAAAGATAATATACCTTGACTGTCTATAGCCCAGTTCTTCACCGACTCCTTGCCTTTCATTGATCCTATAAGCCAGGTGGCCAGTGTCTGTATGTCTGTCAGTATCACTAGAATAGCACAGTCAGCATGGACGGCATCTGAGGATTTTCTCACCCTTCCACATTCTTCACTAAACCCCATGGCTGTGAACCACACTCAGGATTATGAAAACAATTGCCACATTTCTCAATACTAAATTTCTGTAGTACTCATTTTCCTTGTTGCTATGACAAAATGCCAAGTAAATAACTTAAGGATGACTGGAGAGACAGTTCAGTGGTTAAGAATGCTGACCTCTCTTTCAAAAGACCTGGGCATGATTCAGGCACCTGCATAGCAGCTCACAGCAGTCTGTAACTTTCCAGGGGATACAAAGTACTTTCTGGCTTCCATAGGCATGAGGCAGACATGTGAACATATACATGCATACAGACAAAACACTCATACACTTAAAATTATAAAAATTTAAAAACTATTAAATACAGTAAAGAAGAGTTAATTTTGGTTCACATTTTGAAGGTACAGCCCATCACAGCAGGGGATACACCAAGGCAGAGGTATGAGGTAATTGTTTACATAGACCTCATATTTAGGAAGTAGACAAAGATAAGATGCCCAAGTTGTTATTCCCTTTTATTTAGTTGGTTTCCTAATCTACAGATTGGTACTATCCACTTTTTGGATGGATATTTCTATCTCATTAAGCTAATCTAGAAGCTTTCTTACAGATATGCCTACATGTTTCTTTCCAAGATGATTCTATACCTCCTCAACCTATCAATGAGGATTAGTCATCACAATAGACAACTAGTCTAATTCTTTAAACAGGTAATAAAGACATCCCTGTAATGAACATTTGTGTGCATATATAGCTATGGTACTTTCTTTTACTTCAGGTGTATACTCAGAAGTTGTGTACCTAGACCATCATATGGTATTTGTATTTTTAGTTTCTCAGAGAACTGCAACATTGATTGTACAAATTCACATTCCCACCATTATACATGGTCCCTTCCTCCATCTCATCCCTGCATCCCTGGGAACACTTGTTTGTCTTCACTGTCATATAATCATCCTGAATAGATGCTATGAAATCTCAATTCTTTATTGATTTTCCTAGTGGTTAAGGATACTGAATTTCTTTTTCATGTAGTTATTGAACACTGTATTTCTTCATTCAAAGTGTCTTTTCAGTTTTATGTGAACTGATTTGATTGTTTGTTCTTTTGATACTTAATTTCCTGAGCTACTTGTGTATTTTAGATATTAATACCAAGTTAGATGAATAGTTAGTAATGATTTTTCTGCCTCTCTGAAGGCTGTGCCATTACTGTTTCCTTTGCTATGTAAAAGGTTTTTACTTTGATTCAGTCACATTTGCCAATTTCTATGATTATACTTTGAGCTTACAGTACTTTTCAGAAATTCTTTGCCAATATCCAGCTCTTGAGTTATTCCTAGTAGAATCGAAGTTTCAAGTCTTTCATTAAAGTGTTTGATCCATTTTTATTTGAATTTTGTGTATGGTGAGAGTCAGGAAACAAGTTTGAGTCTTTTACATGTAGAAGATAAGAGCTACATCTCTAAAAATGAGTAATATGCTTGATGGAAATCTACTAATTCAAATTTAAATTAGCCACAGCTCACAGTGATATTTTCTTGATTAGTTTTTCATAAATAATATAACTCAACATTTCTAGCACAGTAGGTATGTTGCTAATCTTCTTTGAAAATTATTCAGCTCTGATTCATTCATTAGTCAATTGTTTTTTTAATTATTTAACATTATTAATATCAATTTTCTTCATGTTTAAAATATAGAGTATTGTATTGGTTATTTTGTATCACTGTGATAAAACATACCTGATGCAAACAAGTTGTGGAGAAAGATTTATTTGGGCTTTTAATTTCATAAGATTTCAGTTCATTATGGCAAAGAAGGTGGGAACATACATTTAATTCTATGGTGGCTGGATCAGGAGGCAACAAGAAAATTCTGGAACCAGGAACAAATAAAACCTTCAAAGTTCATCTCTTAGTGACCTACATCTGTAAGCTTTGACCCCAACCCCTCAGCTTAAAATGTCACTATCTGCTGGGGAATAACAATATTTGAACTTGTACAGAACGTTCTAAATTTGACAATAGCAGAAAGAAAAATAATGGCCTCAACAAACTTAAGATATTGTAGAATACATGAATCAATTATATAACAATTTTTGATAATATTATTAGGAATGCATTTGTTTTTTAAATATGTGTGTAATCTATGGAATATGCTTGGTGGTATTTTCTATTTTATGAATGCATTACAGAATAGCTGTTTTTTTTGCTTTGTGTCACTTACTGGGGTTATGATATGTAGTAATACGAAGTGGCGGGGCTGCATCCCCAGCACCCCGGCTGCCTGGCTAGCTTATGCCCGAAATAACAACACACAAACTGTATTCATTTAATCACTGCTTGGCCCATTTCTATCTAGCTTCTTCTAGGCTAATTCTCACATATTAATTTAGCCCATTTCTAATCATCTGTGTAGCGCCCCTAGGTGCGCTTACCGGGAAGATTCTAGCCTATGTCCATCCTGGGTCAGAGCTTCATCATGTGCGTCTGCCTGGGAGCTGGGAGCATGGCATCTCTCTGAGGAATCTGCTCCCGAGAGGAGAGCTGTGGAGTCTGAGCTCACTTCCTCTTCCTCCCAGCGTTCTGTTCGGTTTATTCCTCCTACCTATGTTCTAACCAATAAAATGGGCCAAAGCAGTTCCTTTATTATCCAATGACCTTCCTCCATCAATGATAATTAATAATAAATGAGAAAATATAATGTTATATAAAAATTACAACAAATTTTTTATATAAAAATACAACAGATGTTACAAAAGCAAACAAAGCAAAATATAGGAGAAATATGGAAATATTAAAATTTCAAACAAGCTACAAATTTCAACAGAACAAACTAAGTATACATTGGAGTATTTTATGAGCAAAGACGATGCAATTTATATTATGATCAATATATTTTGTTTTTCAGAGGGGAAGTTTGCCTCAGTTACTTCCCAAGACAGCCCACCCTCTGCCACAGCTGTTGGTCTGTGTTACTGGAGGACAAACTGCTAATGGAGCAGTTTAAATACTAAATGTTTATTCTTTACCCTTCCCCCATTGTTATAATGTATTCTCCAATCATTTACTTATGCAAATCTGTCCAGTTCTCTGTTATTAACTCACAGAACAAGAATTGCATGATAAAATATGAGAAGAGATATCACTGGACATTTTCCCAAGAAAAAAGTGCAATGAATGTTTTTGTTTTGTTGCCATTGTTCTTTCCTATTTCAGGTAGATATCAACAGCAATTGTGATAACAAAATATATTTTCTACAAGGTTTATTGTTAGTTGAAAACTTTGCTCAGGACTAACTGTGGTTATGTGAAAACCACAGCAAGTATTGAGCTAATCAGCCAATCCCTGCGGAGTTCTTTAAGTATAACTGTTCCAGTAGGCAGTCATTCCTTCAAATGTAGCTTTCTATCTCTCTTTACTTCAGTGGCATTGAGGATAACTTGCAAACTTCAGAGCTGGGCAACCCAACTTAGAGTTTTATCTTTATAACATATCAAGGATACTTAAAATACTTGAAGAGTGACGCACAAGGTTAGGGACTTGTTAAGCGTTAGCACATATTATTATCAGTTTTATCCATCATTAACTTGAAGAAATACAATGGAGAACTTATCAATTCCAGAGTTGTTTTTGTTTACAGATAGTCTAGACAAAAATCCTTCAGCCTTTGAAGGGGAGAGTTTTTATTGTTTTTTTAATAGATTAAATGTTACATTTTTCATGTTTTATAATGACATTTCCAAAAGGAGTATAACTGGCCTGAAGGTTCCTGGGAAATAAGATTTGTACGTTATTTATTTCATACCTTTCTGCTATTTTGGTCAAACAAGCTGTTACCTCATCAGGGACAGTTCATTTATCAAGCCAGCTAGACAGAACTCAATACTGAGTTTCAAGATGAAGACAGGAAGCTTCTGCTCTTTACGATGTGGTACCACATCAGTGTTTCAGTCATGCGCCTAGGTTATGTAAACCTGCATTTAAAATTCCCAGCACATTGTGGTTTTTAAACAGTCTATGATCCCAAGCATTTAGAGAGGTTGACTTATTAACCAAAAGGAGGCGTTTAACTCCTTGTGGTCCTCAGCACAAAGATGCATTCTCAATTGTCAAGTTCACCATGTATGCTTTGATTCAGAGAATTAAAAAAGAAACAACAATAACCCGTTTTACCCAAATACCGCAGCATCATTATTCTGTCAAGATGGGAATGGCTTTAGCATATATGTGTGTGTGTGTGTGTATATATATATATATATATATATATGCACTATATATGTCCACACATATATACATATATATTACAAATTTCAAACAAAAACATAATAATATGTGTTATTAAACTGTGCTGCTCTTAGAATCATGGAATATTTTATACTGTGAACCCATAAATCATAATATATTGCTGCTTTAGTCAGGGTTCACTTGCAGAGAGTAGAATGCTCTGAAGTTCAAATGACTTTTTATTTTTTTAAATTTATTTATTTATTAAGGATTTCTGCCTCCTCCCCGCCACCGCCTCCCATTTCCCTCCCCCTCCCCCATCAAGTCCCTCTCCCTCATCAGCTTGAAGAGCAATCAGGGTTCCCTTGCCTGTGAGAAGTCCAAGGACCGCCCACCTCCATCCAGGTCTAGTAAGGTGAGCATCCAAACTGCCTAGGCTCCCACAAAGCCAGTACGTGCAGTAGGATCAAAAAACCCATTGCCATTGTTCTTGAGTTCTCAGTAGTCCTCATTGTCCGCTATGTTCAGCAAGTCCGGTTTTAGAATGCTCTGAAACAAGTTAACAAAATCAGATTCATCACAGGGCATTTAAAGATTTGCCAAAGCATTTGCGTTGCTGAAGAAAAGGTGTTAGTACAGAACAATCCATCAGACTGAATCTTCTGCAGTGGAACACCAGACCACTGACTAGAGGGAGAAATCCTACACTCTTAGCCTGTACAAGATTATGAAGCAGCAGAAAACCACATTCCTAATTCTCCTTGCTCTAAGCCAAACCATTTTTTCCCCCACCTGGGTTAATTGGCTGTAGTGAACTTCTTGTAAAAACCAAAAACGATACATTCAAGACAAGCTGTAGCAACAGACCCTGACAACCCTATAAATACACATTTGCACTCCATCAGCCATGCCAGCTGCCAGTCTTCCTACGTTTTCATCCATCAACACGTTTCTCCACATGGTTCTAAGATGGGTGATGCTCCACTAATAATGAGTACTTTGGATCATGAAGTCCTCTCAATTCTGAATCCAATAGTCATTGTTTACTGAGCCTCACTACTAAGCCAGATACTGGATTTTCTGACTAGCTATCACCATTTTAAAAAGAGGTTACTACAAATACTGTGGGGAATCTTGTACTACACGGCTCCTTACAAATGTCAAAGAGCGCTCGGTGATGCTTCTGCTTGGCACACTCTCTGTACCACTAAATCTTTATTCTTGATGATAAAAGTGGGAGGTAGGAAAGCACATGACGTAGTATGAATCTGCTAGGGCCTTATCTTTCTATAGTCCTAATTTAAATCTAGAAACTGCTGTACGAAGACTTGCAGCTTGTAATTACCCACCTACTGGGGCGTGGCCTCTTATACTATATATACGGACACCGAACCTGCATCCAACCCTTTTCTCCTTCCCCTTGCTCCTTTTCGCCAATTGCTCGTTCAGATTGTTTGGATTTGATCTCCATCCACTGTTCAAGCAGAGAATCCTGATTTGTGAGTTTACCCCTAAATAATTATCTATCTCTCAGTTCTGAGCTAGGATAGGATTTCTTTTAAGCGTCCATTCAGAAGTAATTCTAGAAGACGAAGTCCCCACTCCCAACAAAGCTTGTCCTCAGGATTAGGGACATCACTTAGGAGCTGATTATAATTGATAAAGGGTTGGGGGAGAATTTTATAGGCTTAGGGATCTCTTTGAAAAAAAAAGGAAAATTGGAAGGGATAACAGATTGGTATGAGCTTACTCACACTGATAATAATAGTGAGTAATAGAGTGAATACTTGTGAGTTATTATTTATAGACAATTACATTGGTATAGATTCTTGTATATTGATACAAAGTTAAATTATATTGTATATTATATGCATGCATGCTTCTACCACTGTTTAAAACATTTTTTATATATTGATATATATTTACCATATTGCAGTGTACAATTCTACCTCTGATCAAGATACTTCCTCAAACACATTTCCCTATATAATTGTCAACATTTAAAAAAACTGTAACATATTTTGTGTGTAAACAATAATCCTGTTAAGTTTATCTTCTTCCTGTTCACCAGGACTACAATGGAAAATGGAGATTATTTTGGAATTACAGTGTGAGAATATTGTAAATGCCCCTTCATTTTTCCTTAATGATACAATAATTAACTTACCCAATACATAAGCAATTCCATCCAGTTCTTCTCATTTCAGTTTTTAAATTAGTTCTTTTGATAATTTTATATACTGTGTGTGGTTAGGCATAATATTTTATTGGGAAAAAAAAATTTCCACCTCCTCCCAGCCTCCCACTCCTCCCCCTTCCCCCCACTTCTCTCCCCCTCCCCCCACTCCTCTTCCCCTCCCTCTCAAGTCTGAAGAGCAGTCAGGGTTCCCTGCCCTGTGGAAAGTCCAAAGTCCTCCCCCCTCCATCCTGGTCTAAGAAGATGAACATCCAAACTGGCTAGGCTCCCACAAAGCCAGAACATGAAGTAGGATCAAAACCCATAATTAAGCAAGTCTCTGTGATAAAAACCCTTCAAACTTTCTGACTCTGTGAAAATTTACTTCTACTTTCTGTGTCTAAAGGATTTCTGGCCTTTAAACTCCATTTAGGATATCTATTCTCCATGTTCCAGTTTTAGTCAACCAAATGAGAAAACAGAGAATTATGCAATGAATCTAATACCTCAGGTTATAACCCCTCTATAATAAGTTTATTCAGTTAAGATTTGTTTTCTTCATTGGGACTGCTGTTCCCATGAACTGGTCAATATAAATTAGTCAAGGCTTGCAAATTTATTTGCAAGAAGATCTTGTCAAAATTTCACCGACATAGATACTTACTAACGAATACAAAATTCCTCATGCTTCATCCATCCTTTCATTGATTGCAATTTAAAATTAGAGTCAGCCCTGGTTCTGTTCCTTAGGACACAGTGCTCACATGACTTTTTTTTAAAAGAAGCTTTTTCGGCATTCATTACTAATGCTTAACTTGTCTGCACAAAATTGTACATTCACACTTTCAAGCCGCAGTGATTATTGAGTTCTCTTTAGAGTCTCTGTGGCATGTTACACCATCTTCGGAACAAAAGCAAAGCACCACTTGAGTTCCCCATGGTAAGAAAACCAATTAACAGCTAAGATAAAACCGGCAAACCTCTAATATGTCAAAGTAGATGCTCTGCTCCTATTTTGTTCCATTAAAACTTATTCTTAAGCCAGGTGTGATGAAATATACTTGTAAAGCTAGCACTAAGGAGGTGAAAGCAAAAGCATCAAGAGTTCAGGTTTAGGCTATGCAGCATGTTCAAGGCCTGCCCGGGCTATAGGAGACCCTGCCTTAAGTAATACAAAGTTATTTGGCATTTTGATTTCTAGGTAATTAGTTCTGAACCTTTCCAGTTCTGTTCTCCTCAGAACTATAAAGAATAATAGAGGAAAGGGTAACAGAAAGAAGTCAGTCCACTGACTAGACAGGTACTTCTTAGAGTTATATAACAGAACCAGAGTTCAACTGTGAGCCAGCCAGAGAAAACACAAGTCATCACCTAAAATGTAACCAAAAGTGAAAGTGTATTAGATCTGGACCAGCATGGTTATGAAGTGGGTTCGGCTTATCTTTTTTCACATAGGACTCTAATTTCAGTCATATGAGAAGCAATAGAGAAGAAGCATATATCCCTAACGGGTCAAGTGGATGAAAGAAAATAACCAACAACTCTTGCCTTAGACTTTTGCCCTGAGCGAGAAACTAACTTTCCTATTGTTAGTCATTGAAAGTTAGGGTTTCTGTTTCTGAATAGCTTAGATTTTTCCTAAATAACACTAGCAAAGCAATAAAATCTTACACGCTAACTAAATTTTCAGGAAATCTAAGTAAAGAACCAAAATTTTGAGTTCCAAGATATTTATGCGTTCTAACAAAGAAAACATCCTATGGAAAGTTGTGAAAATATTGCAGTGATGGAAGAGGAAGTGTTGGGGCTAGGAATTTCCATACATCTCTTGAAAATGTTCTCTACTGGAAAACAGAGCTCTCTCTGAGACCTGCTGTTCTTGACTGAATAAGGCAGCAGCTGGTAGAGGAAAAAACATAAAAAGAGGAAGTAGATGAGAGGCAGAATTGAGAAAAATCTTAAAATCTAAGTGTGGTGATATTTGTAAAAGAATCCATAAACAAGCCAAAAGCTAAGAAGTCTTCTCTAATAAGGCAGGTTGCAAGGATCAGAACAAAAGGAGCTATGTGAGATTGGTGTACCTTGTGATCTGGGGTAAAGTGATATGGAGAAAAATTGTAAGCCATAGGTTTGGTAAAGAATTCACATTGTTTCCATGTCCCCTTTCTTAACAACTCTTGCTCTAGTTGGAAGAATTTATTTAGATGAATGTTAAAATGTTGATTTGCTTATTCTATACCTAAGGACACAAAAGAAGGGTGAGACTGAATGTAACATGTTGAAAAAAAAAAACTTACCATAAAGTGTTAACAATTGTATCCCATGAAAATATAAAGTATTCCTTTGATATCAAGACCAAAAATGCTGTGTCATCTCTAGCAAAAGTTTCTTTAAAAAATCAAATTATACAAACTGAAATTTAAAGTTAATTAAAAAAAATACTGTATTCATTGATTTACTTATTTTTATTGTAAATGTGTGTGAGAGAAGGCATACCATAGCACATATGTGGAAACCGGACAAGACTTGTGCAAGTCATTGCTCTCTTTGAACCATGATGCTTCTGGTGACTGAACTCAGGACTTCAAGCTTGGTGTCATGTTCCTTTACATATCTGAGACATGCTTCCAGTCCTGATTTTAATTTTTGATTGATACAAAGTAACAATATATTTATGGGATATAAGTATATATTGTAGAATCAAAAATTAAGGTAATTATCATATCTACTTCTTAAAAATGTATAATTTCTTTATAGTAGGAATAAAAATTCAAAATTCTTTCTTTTAACTATTTTGAGACATAGCATTTACTGATTTATCATTACCCCCTGAACAACAGAACACTATAACTACTCCAGTCTTCCAACTGTATTTCTGCCCTTGTTGACCAGTTTCTCCCCATTGTCTCTTTCCACTTCCCACTATATGTGGCAACCACAGGTATACTAATTTCTTCTACAGCATTTACTTCTTTAGATTACGTATATGACTGAGACTGAGATTTTTGTCTTTTTGTGCCTGACTTGTTTCACTTAATATAATGATAAACTTCAGGTTTATTCATTATCAATAGCAATATTTTACTCACATGCCATTGCACATATGTGCATGAGAACAAACACACACATGCACATACACAAACACACACACACTGCATTTCTCCATTAGTAAGTATGAATTTGATTGATTTTAAATCATGTTTATTGTGAACAGTGCTGAGGAGGGTATCTCTTCCAATCATATGTTGCAAAAGAGACATAGCTAAACAGTTTTAAATTATTGAAAATGAAAAGATAGGCAAAGAATACCATGAAAAGTGGGAACGAAACTATCCTATGTCTTCTCATGAAGAATTTCTTGAAGATACAGCAATACAGTGAGAGAGCCAGGATTCAGCCTCGAGCAGACCAGCTTTATTGTCCTTTTCATTGATATTCTATTCTGTGTAGAACAGAGTCTCATGCAAGAGCTCTAGTGCTCTGAGCAAAGAAAAGAATTAGGAAAACTTTGCTGAAATTTCTCAGAGAATCCAAGCAAGATAGCAAATTCAGGAAAAAGAGCAGATTAATAAATGACTTGGGAAAAGTATAATTTTACTAATGTTTCTGTAGCTATATATAAATTGGGGCCAGTTCCTATATTACTAAAAGAGAATATAATGTATACTAGTATCAGCTAGATAATTAGAGAATGTCTATTGAGATGACTTTATATGAACTGAATAATTGTGCTAAGATTCCACACTCCAGGAACATATTGTTGAATTAAAAGTTACTATCTCAGAGCATTGCCGCACACGACAGAGTAGGTTAAGACTCTTTATGCAGTATGGTTAGAAAGTAGTGTATGCAGTTAAATATGTTTCTTCTTATATTTTAAGAAGAACTTTATCAAACTTGATGAAAAATTAAAATATCAAATTTTGATTGGGTTCCGATAAAAATTAAAAATATCTGTAGCAAAATGAAATGAAAGTCTAAAATAACAGCAAAAAAGAAACTTGTGTGAAAACAAGAGAATAAGGACCTTCAATAATTTTCTGATCCATAAAAGCAACAAGAATGACAGCAAAACATGATTTTTTCAGAACTTTAAAGACTGGGCAAAGAACTACAGCAATCCAAGAGGAAGTTATTAAAAACAAAACACAGATGAGTCCCTGCCAAAACAGTACACTTTTAAGCATCTTAGTTCATTCTATTTATGCCTTCAATTATTCAATGTCGCAGTAGCCATCTAAGCAAACAGCCCAAACCATTGTGAAAATGGCTCCCTATGAATCACTGAAGAGGTATAAGAATACTGAATGTTTTTCACAGTCCCAGTTGCAGATGATTATTCTCGCTGATGCATCTGGTGATTCGGTAGAGCAGGCCATTTGCAACCCTGTCATCACGTGTTTTGGTGCAAAGTTTGTTAGAGTGCTAACAACCTCTTATGTGGAGCTACTTGCCAAATAATTGCATAGACAATGTTAACATCCTGACAGTCTGGAGCAGTGGAAAAATGCTGGAGAAATACTGGGATAATTAAAAAAGCATAGAAGAAGAATCTGGAGATAAGACCTATAAACACTATGGAAGGAAACCATGTATTCCAGGAATTCTAGTCAGAAATGTATATTCATAAAACTGTGTTCATGCTTATTAAAGTACTGATAAATCTTATCATATCTTAGATTTATTTCAATGTTCTGTACAGAGAGGAAATAAAGGCTAAAACAGAGTTATTGATGGGTTAGCTGAATGTTCAAAGTATGCCTGAACACACACACACACACACACACACACACACACACACACACACATATGCACATGTACAGCCATGCACAGAGAAAGAGGGGGGGAGGGAGGGACGGGGAGAAAGAGAGAGAGAGAGAGAGAGAGAGAGAGAGAGAGAGAGAGAGAGAAAGGTGAGGGAGGGAGGGAGACAGGTAGAGAGAGAATTCAATAAGAAACTCTCAAAAAATCCTTTCAGGTATTCAAGAAAAATTTGTTGAATCCTTAGGTGAGTTTAAGAAGGAAACTATAGTGGCCACACATGACAAACAACACAGCTTTTTCAGAATATTTTAGAAGTATCACATGAACAACTAATAATAATTAACAAAAATATTAATAGATTTGGTGTGTCCATAGAAAGAGGGCTATTTGAATTTCATGGTTGCTATAGTAAGTATTTTAAATGTTCAAATGAAAAATTTTGAACCATTAAAATTAATAAGAAACAAAGGTGCATGTACAAAACAAAGAAAAAGTAGTCAAAAGAAACATAGGAGCTATCTTTGAGGATATGTTGTTCCAATAATTAAATGAAAGCATGGCAACGAACTAAAGGAAAGTCTAAATAAACCAACAAAGAGGAAACATATTAACACTCAAAACCATGCTAAAGTTGAAGTCAACCGAAAATGAAAATATTGCTAGAGGTGTGCAATGTGCACCTGAGCTTGATGAAGAAAGAACAGCCGAGCAAGAAAATGGTTAATTGAGACAATCAGCTTTGAGGAACAGAATTAAAAAATGAAGTAGTCATAGAGTTTCAGATTTGAACAATTCTAAGCAAAGAGTGTTAGATGAAGCTATGAGGTCAATTTGTGAGAAACTTTTTGAAATGGTAGACTTGTTTTCTGTGGTCCAAGGTTTAAGTAGTGTGCGTGTGTGTGCATATGGGTGTGTGTATGTGCATGTGCGTGTGTGTGTGTGTGTGTTCCTGTTTTCTTTCCAGAGCTCAGCTGTAGCACAGGATTTGGAGAAATAATTACAGTTAGGATGAACATTAATTAGCATGATAGAGAGGAGTCATGACTTACTCAAATTTGTTTTCAAGATGCACATAGCTGAGACAAAGGAAAACTGGAATGGGGGATGCTGCAATATGAATAATGACAGATCAGCCTGTATAATCTAAACTTTTAGAAACTAAAGAAAATCACCGGCTAAATTGTTTTGGGGGACTAAATAATGATTAGAACATTATTACTAGCATTCAGTTTGACAGGCCCAGTGTCACTCTAATGTGTATAAGAAGGAAGCTCTTTTGCCTCTGTATCAAGTAAGCAAGATGCATATAAGCTCACAGAGATGGGAGCAACAAGCAAAGGGCCTCTGTGGGTCTGCACCAGCTCCTCTGTATGTATACTACAGCTCTTACCTTAGTGGTTTTATGGGACTGCTGACTGTGAGAACAAGTGGGTCTCTGACACCTGTGCCTGCTCTCAGGACTCTTTTCCTCCCACAGGGTTTCCAAGTTTAACTTTGATATGATAGCTTTTGATTCATCTTATTATATTTTATTCTATCATGTTTCGTTGTTGTCTTTTAGAGGTCTGTGTTTTGGTTTGTTTGTTTGTTTCTAATGAGAGACAGAAAAGGAGTAGGTTTGTGGGGGAGGAGAGACAGAGGAATAGAGGGAGGAAAAACTATCATCAGTATATGTTGTGTGAGAAGAGAATATATTTTCAATATAAGGAAAAAATATAAGGAAAAAAGTAGGAATGACTTCTGCATCATAGTCCACCACAGACTAATGTGACATGTATGCTTTAGCATTTGGGTTGTATTTTTTTAGTCTAGAAATTATTTAACTCTAATGTTGGACACACATCAGCATTAGCCATCCAAGTTGAAAATTTTGCTCAGCTTTTACAATTTTCATAAATATCAGCTAATCAATAAACTAGGTAAAGAAGATTAAGTTTTTCTGTTTCAACAATGTCTTCTAGTGTGTGTGTGTGTGTGTGTGTGTGTAACATTTCTAGGAAATAAATAACTAGTGGAAGATTGGGTTCTTTAGAAGATATATATATATATATATATATATATATATATATATATATATGAAATGTGCTTGGTGTCATTAAACATGGCTCTTAGTCAAGCCTTAGCAGATCACTGGTGACAATGCCAGCAAGGGCTTCAATGACTCTAATTTTTATATAATGTTATGATATTCATTTATTTGCTGCTGGAAACACACCATAGAAAACATTGCTAAAATACTGCTAAATATAAATGCCCCAGAAATAATAATTTTATTTCAATGTCTCACAAAAATTATATTTTAAAACACTGAAGTTATATAAAAACACAGAAGAAATAATATTATCTTGTTATTATAGTTTTAGATAACTCAAGGCATCAAAATTATGTGTTTAGAGAATTTACATTATAACTTTGAAGCTGTTCTGACATGTGGATTATAATAGCATCAGCCCATCACAGATTCAGAATTTTTATCTACTACTTCCTGTAAAATGAGCTACCTGTATGGGCAAAATGACTTTAATAACATAGGATTGCTTCCAAGTGCAAAGGCACCTAGGAAGGTTATTTACCAACTTTGCACTATGATCCTGAGGCGGCGATAGGCTTGATGTTGTGAGGCCTTCCTGACACGCTCTCCGCCTACCACAGGATGCAGAGAGCAGAGGTGGCTATCATTTTACTCTGCCTTCTTCTAACCCTCACACTTCTCTTACATGCAATGTGCATCTCTATAAGAAAATTCTAGTCCTGCTGCCCAAGAGAATGTGTTATTTCTATAAAGAAAATAATTTATTTGTGGAAGGAGCATTGCAAAAGTCTAATATTTTTAAAGATATTAAATATATAAGGGCAAACTTACCTTTAACGTTTAATCATATTGAGTAATAATATCTTTCATAATTGCATTTTCAGGGAAGCATTAGGAAGAAAATAAATTTGAGTGGCTTAAAGAGGATGTAATCAGGCATGTTCTAAACTCCGCTTTTGAGAAGACTGCATATACAGCTTGAATATGGAGTAAAAGAAGATTTTTGTTGACAGGGAGAAGACTGAGGAACTTTTCAAATACTTATTTAGACACACAGACTCTCTCTCTCTCTCTCTCTCTCTCTCTCTCTCTCTCTCTCTCTCTCTCACACACACACACACACACACACACACACACACAAAGGGGTGAGAAATGCTTATGGTGACGTCAGGGTCCACCAATAGATTGAGCTGTTTCTTGCCTTTTGTATGCCTCAGACAAGAAGAGCAAAGAATTTTTGGAAGCAGCACCTGGGTCTCCCCATCTTGTCTTTAGCCAGTTGTTCTTGTAAGCACTTTAGTTGGGATTTATCAGTTAACAAAAGAAATATCCCTTTAGCTTACAAAATTGCAGGAGGTATTTTAAGAATTATCTTTTAAACACATAGGCACACTCCTTTAGTAGTTAACTTACACTCTACAAGGCCCTTTAATCTTCCTTTTGGTGACTGGCCATTCGTTGATCAGACTCCAAAGATTTGTAATTCATAATCAAAATAGCATTCTACTTCTTGACTTCTGAACAGAGGAAGCATAGCTTAGGAACTGTGAACTCACGAAGACAGAAATCTGTTATAGAGTAAAAAGAATTAAAAAAAGTCTCAGGGGATGGGTTAGTGTTTGAGAGAAGCCTAATTTTCTCCTCATTGTGTTTCTGGGGTCTAGTGCTATACTTAGAACATAGACTGTATTTGTTAAATGAATTAATGAATATCTAAGTAAAATAAGTGTAGTGTTGCTCTAGGTGATGGCCCCACAATCAAGAGTATGTAGACTGCACAATCAAACTCAGTGGGTTTTAAGGGAAAAAAGACACAAAGTTGAGTGGGTAGGGAGGTTGAAGAAAACCTGAGAGGATTTGGAGAAAGAACAAACATTATCAAAATGCATTGTATGAAATTCTCATTGTATGAAATAATTTGTAAAATTATTACTTTAGAAAATAAGGGGGAGACAGGGGCGTGAATCTGGAGGAAGGGTTTTGGAAGGAGTCGAGGGAGGGGAAGCTGCATTGGGAGATGCCATACGAGAGAAATATAAATAAATTTACAATGTTGATCCTCCCAATCCAGGAGCAAGGGAGATCCTTCCATTTTCTGGTGTCCTCTTCAATTTCTTTCTTCAAAGACTTAAAGTTCTTGTCAAATAGATCTTTCACATCCTTGGTCAGAGTTACCCCAAGATATTTTATGTTATTTGTGGCTATTGTGAAAGGTGATGCTTCTCTAATTTCCCTCTCTGTTTCCTTGTCCTTAGTGTATAGGAAGGCCACTGATTTTTTAGAGTTGATCTTGTATCCTGCCACATTACTAAAGGTGTTTATCAGCTGTAGGAGTTCTTTGGTAGAGTTTTTGGGGTCGCTTATGTATACTATCATATGAATATTAACCTTCAGCAGGCGATGAAAGGAGACAGAGACAGAGACCCACATTGGAGCACCGGACATAAACCTCAAGGTCCAAATCAGGAGCAGAAGGAGAGAGAGCACGAGCAAGGAACTCAGGACCGCAAGGGGTGCACCCACACACTGAGACAATGGGGATGTTCTACTGGGAACTCACCAAGGCCAGCTGGCCTGGGTCTGGAAAAGCCTGGGATAAAACCGGACTCTCTGAACATAGCGGACAATGAGGACTACTGAGAACTCAAGAACAATGATCCTACTGAACGCACTGGCTTTGTGGGAGCCTAGGCAGTTTGGATGCTCAACTTACTAGACCTGGATGGAGGTGGGGGTTCCTTGGACTTCCCACAGGACAGGGAACCCTGATTGCTTTTCGGGCTGAGGAGGGGGGGGGACTTAATTGGGGGAGGGGGAGGGAAATGGGAGGCAGTGGCGGGGAAGAGACAGAAATCTTTAATAAATAAATAAATTTAAAAAAAATAAAAAATAAAATAAATTTACAAAAAAATGAAGTCGTTTTAACAAAAATAAAACAAAATAAATGTTGCATTATATACTATTGGTCATTAACCAGGTCTCTGAAGATATTGATTGCGTAAATATTCAAGTATGGGTTTATTACCATGAGCCCTGGAAATTTTTCATTAAACAAAAGAAACAATCTGGATACACGTCTATTCATTTTCTTCATTCACACGAAACTACCACCCAGTCCTTGGTATTAGTGCATTCCATTTCATTTCAATCTCTTTTTAATTGGCTTAATAAAATTTAATTAATTTAACAGAATAATCCTTTGTCAGTTAATTTTACTTTGACAGAAATGAATTGCTACAAAATCCTATAAAACCTACCTAGGTGTTTTGTTTTCCAATTAGGCTTAATTTTTTCCTTGCAATATACTAATTGACTAAAAGGAACAATTTTCTCTATATTTGGCAAATACTGTGGAGAATATTTCTACTCAGAGAAATCTTGGGGCTTCATCCTACCTGTAACTCAATTTTAAAAATAATTTTAATACAGACTACATTGAGAAAGCACATTTGTTTTTGTCTAGAAGCTTTAGAAACTTAGACAATGAAGACACTGAACAGAGACATTTTGTCCTGATGAGAGCTCTTCCAAAATCTGGAAGAGAAGTAAGCTATAGGTTGAACTCTGTTGCTAGGCAACCCTGAGACCTCAAGTGTACTTGAGACTTTCCTCAACTCTAAGAAGTAGAGAACTGCACCAATCAATGCAACAATCACTCCATTTCTGTGAAGGAGAATTCTTCTGATGAGAACAAACCCTTTCATAGACATCTGCCACAAGCCTGGTGGGCACCTGTAAGATGTATAGCATTCGAGTGTAGCCATGGCTTAAATTAATTCTTTTTGCTGAATTATTTTTAGATCAGGAACTTGTATGCCATTAATTGAGACCATTACTGAACCTGTACATCATGCCAGGAACTACAAATGTAAAGATCTAAAAGAGATTAATAACTAAATAAAATTATTACAAACAAAATTTAAGAACACATCAAAAAGGCCATTCACGATGTTGAAGTTGGCTTCATTCCAAACACACAGGTTTAGTTTAATATATGTAAATGAGTAAATGTAACTGATTACATAAATGACTCCAAAGACAAAAATAATATGATCATTTCATTGGGTATAGATAACTCCTTTGACAAAATCAAGTATCCCTTCCTGGTAAAAGACCCAGAGAGATTAATGATACAGGATTTCTCAACTTGATATGAGCTATGCATGACAAACTGATAACAATTATCATGTTTAATAGGGAAAAACTTGAAATGCCCCCACTAAAATCAGTAACTTGGAAAGAAGTTCCCTCTCTCCACTGTTATTCAATGCTTGAAGACTTAACGAGAGGAATAAGGCAAAAGAAGGAAGAGGAAGACAAACAGGAAAGGAAGGAATCAAAGTATATAATTTGCAAATGATGTGATTCTATACATAAAAGAGACCCTAAGTTGTTTCTCTTTGTGCTGACCAGGACTTTCAACATGAATGTCAAAAGTGGTAAAAAGGAACATGCTTGTCAGATTCCAGAGTTCATTTTAAAGATTTTGGTGGATCAATTACTCATCATTTATCTTTATCATCTATCAAGTTTGGGGAGTGAGCCCTCAGTTTCTAGTGTACTAAGAGGTTTTTCTTTCTTTCGTCATTAAATGAGGGCTAGTTTTTTTTATCAAATAGTTTCTTATCATTTATTCATATAAACATGTATTTATCCCTGTAACTTGTTAGAATGTGTTACAGTAATTAATATTTAAATTTGAGGCAGCTATTTATAACAAGAATAAATACCATGTGATTATGGATTATAATTCTTTCTACATGTTTGATTTGATATGTACAATTTTTGTTAATTTGTTTGGCATTCATGTCCATGGCATATATTGATTTGTTTTTTGTTTCAAAAACATTTCAGTGTTTGCCTGATCGTAGGGTTATACTAACCTCAACAGATGAGCTGAAAAGTATTCCCACAGTTCTAGTCTTCTGGGAGTATTTGCAGAGAAGAATTATAATCTCTTCCCTGCAAGTTTCATATAATTTACCAGTGATCATATCAAGGCCTGATGCTTCCAGTTGTGGAATGTTGTTTATTATTGATTAAATTTCTTTAACACATATATACCTATTTAGAGTATTTCTTCTTTTTTGAGTTTTAGAATATTTAGAACTCTGTTGATGAGTTTTTTGTCCTGTCCTGTCCTGTTCCCGCAGTTGTTAAGTCAAAGAATCATACATTAGTCTACATTAGTTATAAACTGATTGTCCCATTAGTTCAGGCTTCTTATTAATTAATTCTTATAACTTACATTAGTCCGTGATTTTTGTTTAAGTTAGATCTGTGGCTTGGTACCTTTTTTCGCTGAGGCAGTCACATCTTGCTATCTTGCTTTCTCTGAGGCTGGATCACAACTGCAGACTAAACCTTACCTCTTCCCAGAATTCTCGTTGCCCCACCTCTACTTCCTACCTGGTTACTGGTCAATGAGCATTTTATTAAAAATAATACAAGTGACAGGATACACATCATTGTTCCACAGCAAAGAATTGTACCATTTCAGTTGTTACTGAATGTTTGACAAAGTATTATTTATAAACTACCTTTACCATCGTCTACTGGAATCATAATAATGCCTGTTTGGTTCCTGATACTGTAATCTGTGTCATTTTTTTATGTAAATACCTTGGCTAGACAATTATTAAATTTATTGATTTTTTTCAAGAATCTAGCTTTCTGTTTATTTCAATTATCTCTATTGATTTTCTATTATCAGTTTAACTGATTTCTGCCCCAAGATTTGTCGGTTATTAATAGTTTAATTACATGTGATAATAATTCTGCATTAATATATTCTACATAGCAGTGAAATTGACATTTTTCAAGTGACTATAATTAATATTGTTGATATGTTTATATAAATAATCATGATACAATCTTCAAATATTTTAATTGTGATTAGCAAAAGAGATTTTTAAATTTCAATGGTTTGTGGATTTACTTTTTTTATTTTTTCTTTTAAGTTTTGAAATTGAAATTATTTCTCTCTTTCTTTTCCTCTACTCAAATCCTCTCATGTGGCTGTCTTCTCTCTTTTTCAAATTCTTGGGTTCTTTTTCCATTAATTTTTGTTACATAAATACATATTCCTAAGTACATGAGTACAACCTGTTCAGTCTGTATGTTAATTCATAAATGTTTTCAGGACTGATCCTTTGGTGTTGTGGAAGCAACTGGTGTGTTTTTCTCTGGAGCAATTACTCTTGCTTTTCAGCATCCTTAGTGTCCTGTAGATCGCTGTGTAGAGTGAAGGCCTCATAGATTTCTTCCCTCTCCCACACTATGATGACTATTATTGGCCTTGTTCAGCTTGAGCAGTTATGTCGGTGAGACTTCATGGATGTGACTTCTGATGTTCCTAAGGGACATTATCTCACATCAAACTCCATCTTCCTCTGGCTTTTGAAATTTTTATTACTTCTTCTTAGTTGTTTAAGGCAAACTATGCATGGTTTTGTCCTTAATTTTAGGATTATTTATTATTCATTACGACATAGTCATACATGTAAAGTATGTTTTGATACCTCTTTACTCTAGGTTTAATTTTTCTCTTCTATATCCATTTTTGGTGTAGTATTTGATTGTTGATTTTAGACTTTTTTCTTTTATAATAATCACCAAAAAACTATCAATTTTCCTCTACATGGAGTTTGTATCCTAGAAATGTTGATGTTTTAATTTTCATCTAATCTATTTCTTTGGAAACTTAACTTTTTGAGCCATGTTTAACTTAGAAATACCTTATTTAATATCAAATATTGGGGTATTTTTCACTTATCTTTTCTTTACTTTTAAATTTAATTATGTTTTGATTTTACAGCAGGCATTGTGAGATAGGTAAAATCAAAAGAATGAGGAAAGCAGTAAAAAGTGATCTGAGAAGACAAAGGAACTGAAATGATGTGGTGATGTTTGCAGAGTGTTATACCCAATAACTTCAGGATTCACTTTCTTTACAACTTCACATGGCCATTTATCAAGATAGACAATGGTGTAGGTTTTGAAATGAACCTTGATTAACTCACAAGGAGTACAGTGTTAGGATATATTCTCTGATAGAACTGAGATTAAATTTTATATTAATAGAAATATGTAACTTGAAGAATCTTCAAATACTTTAAAACTAACACATTTTAAGATTATCTATGAGTTATATCTAGAAAAATAGAAAATATTTTAATGATAGTAAGACTATAAATTATCAACATTTCTGATATACAACTAAAATATCACATGTATCTGCCAAATATATTTTTAAATATTAATACTCAAAAATGGCCAATTTTATACAATACTTGTAAGTGCTCATGAATAGAAGAATGAAGTTCAAATCAAAAATTTTATACTAATGCACTTTTGACTCCCAATCAATTGTCAGGATATGTAATTACATTAGCAACATTTATGAAAATATTTTCATTAAAAGTTTTTAGATGGTCACGACCATACTTTTATCTTTTCCAGGTTTGGAGGTCTTCTGATTCCAATTAAGATGCTGAGAGAACAGCTAGAAATGAAATACAAAATTTAAAACAAAAATGATTCTGTGAACAAAACACTTGAGAAATCAGTATAGGAAATGTACAAGAAAGTCAACAGCATGGCTGAAAAATTGAGCAAGAGTATGATATTTTTTTTAAAAAGTAGAGATGCTAAAGATAAGAAGTTAAATGGTTAAATATAAAAAGCATGAGTAAGATATTAGCAATAATAAATGTAAAGTAAAAGAATGAATAACAAAAACTAAAGCAAATGAGGACATATGGCTGTAACTTCTAATAACTCTGGAACCTGATGAGGAAATAAAACTTAAAAAACTATATGGCAGAAAAAGCTAAAATACAAACTAATGCACAAGAAAACATAGTTAATGAAATAGTAAAAGATAACTTCCCAAATGAAGGGGAAAATGTGACCATCCAAGGTATGTAAGTATAATCTCGGGTAAGTTCAGTAAAAAACCTCTTCCTGAAACACTATTTCATAAGCTCAGAGTACCTAGCAGAAACAATACCAAGTGCAATAAAATACCAACTAGCAAATGCAGCCTTATAAAAATAATAATAAAAGCCAGGGGAACATAAAAGGATGTATTTTAAGACCTGAGATGAATGCCTACTTGTTGCAGGAGCTCCTTCCGCTCCTTCAGCCAATAGCCTCTGAGATACCAGCCCATTGGGGTGTGGTCTCTCTCTCCCTTTAAAAAAGCAGCCACTTCACAGAGAAACCCTGTCTCAAAAAACCAAAAAAAAAAAAAAAAAAATCAGCCACTTCCCTCTCCTCTCTCTCTTGCTTCTTACTCAGCTTCTGGTGACTAGACTCCCTTCCTGATTGCGCAGAGGGCTGTTGTCTGTGACGGTGATCTGTAAGTTTTTTCCCCTTTAAATAAATAACCATTCTATTAATCATAATTCCAAACTGGTGTGGGATTGTTTGTGACTTACGCCTTCCCATTATAATAACCAAGATTATTATAGTCAACAAGGTTATCTTTTAAAAATGATGAGGAAATAAAGACACTACAAGATAACCACACACACACAAGCAATTCACACACTAAGACAATATTGCAGAAGACACTTAAAGAAATATTTTTTAATCAATTTTTTAAAATAATCTTTTCCCATTTTGCACACCTTTACCAGTCTCACTTCCTCCTCTCCTCCTGACCCCATCTTTCTACCACTCCAGTCCCTATCCACTCCCACAAAGGGTAAGGCTTCTTTTGGGGAGTCAACAAAGACGAGCACATCACTTTGAGGCAGTACCAAGGCTCTCCCCTCTACATTTAAGCTGTGCAAGGTAGCCCTCCAAAATGAATGGGCTCAAAAAAGTCAGTTCCAGCACTAGGAATGAATTCTGGTCCTGTAGTCTGGGAACTCTGAGGGAGTAAGCCTGATCCAGGTCCTCTGCCATTCTGGGCACACCCAAGCCTATGAACTCTGAGGTAGTAGGCTGGAGCCAGGACCAACTCCAAGCCAGTGACATATGCAGGAGTGGACGCAGACCAGGATTTACAGAAACAGGTCAAAACCAGTAACCTAGGCAAAAGTAGACCTGAGGCAACAAACTACATCTTGGGCCAGAGCAGGATTGAGGCAACAAATTCCATAGGAGTGGGACTGAACCATCTACCTAAGCCAGAGTGGGCCTGAGGAAGCAAGTTCCACAGGAGTCAGTAGTCAATCCATTCCCAGGACACTGACAGACCAGGATTGAACCAGCGACCTAATTCAGGGACAGCAAACTCCCCCGGAATAGGTATAGAGAAGTAACTGCTCAGCGAGTGAGCCAGAGCCAGAAACTGCTGAGGGTCCAGACATAAATCTGGGACCTTAGATCTAAGCCAGGGCCCCTTCGGGTCTTGGTGTGAGTCTAGGACCTCCCAGGAACTAGGTCTGAGCCAGGACCTCTGCCAATATGGGTTTGTATCTGTGACCTCCAAAGGAGTAGGCAGGAACCAGAGATCTCTGCAGGGCCAGTCATGAGTCTGGGACCTCAGAGGGAGTAGACCTGAGGCAGGATTTCTGTGGGTCTGGGCATTGGTCTGGGACATCAAGGGAATAGGCAGGAACCTAAAACCTCTGTGAGTGTGAGCATGAGTCTGGGACCTCTGAGGGAGTAAGCCTGAGCCAGGTGCCCTATGGTTCTGGGTACACCCAAGCCTGGGGACTCCAAGGCAGTAGACAGGAGCCAGAGAACTCTGCAATAGCAAATCCAAGCCAGGGACTTCATCAGGAGGGGATCCAAACCAGGATTTACAGAAAAAAGTCAAAACCAGTAAACTAGGCCAAAGTAGGCCTGAGACAGCAAACTCCAAGGGATCTGAGCAAAGGCTAGGAGCACTGAACTATTTCCAGGAACACAATGTAACCAACAGGGTAACTAGAATTGTGGCACTGACTGTACACAATCTGAGGTTTTGATTCACTGGCACCTAGAAGACTAATCAACAGAATCTCAGACAGCCCCAACCACATCTATTAGAGGAAAAGATGAGTAGAAAAGATAAGAACACACGCAACACCACAAAGAGCAACGCAATACCAGTAAAACCTAAAGACCCTACAACAGCAAGACTTAAACAACCAAATATAGATCAAGCAGAAGAAAATGACCAAAAAAATAACTTCAAGAGGATGTTTGACTTTGAAAGAACAGTACACAACTTCATATGGAAAAGCAAATAACCTAAGATAGCCAAAACAATCCTGTACAATAAAAGAACTTCTGGAGGCATCACAATCCCTGACTTCAAACTTTACTACAGAGCTACAGTACTGAAAACAGCCTGATATTGGTCTAGGAACAGACTGGAGGACTGAATCAAAGATCTGGATAAAAATCCACACACCTTTGAACTTCTGATTTTTGACAAAGAAGCAAAAAAAAATGTCAAATGGAAAAAAGAAAGCATATTTAACAAGTGGTGCTAGCATATCTGGATATCAACATGTAGAAGAATGAAAATCGATTACCATGCACAAATTCAAGTCCAAATGGATCAAAGACCTCAACATAAAGCCAGCCACACTGAACCTTATAGAAGAGAAAATGAGAAGTGCATTTAAATGTATTGGCACAGAGAACCACTTCCTAAATATAACCCCAGCAGCACAGACACTGAGAGAAACAATTAATAAATGGGACCTCCTGAAACTGAAAAGCTTCTGTAAAGCAAAAGACATGATCAACAAGACAAAACAGCAGCCTGCAGAATGGGAAAAGATATTCAGTAACTCCACATCAGACAGAGTTCTGATCTCCAAAATATACAAAGAACTCAATAAATTGGTCATCAAAAGAACACAAAATCCAATAAAAAAAATGGGGTACAGACCTAAACAGAGAACTCTCAACAGAGGAATCTAAAATGGCTGAAAGATACTTACGGAAATGTTCAACATCCTTAGTCATCAGAGAAATGCAAAGCAAAACAACTCTGAGATTCCATCTTACACCTGTACGAATAGTCAAGATCAAAAATACTGATGACAACTTATGCTGGAGAAGTTGTGGGGTAAAGGGAACACTCCTGAATTGCTGGTGGGAATGCAAGCTGGTACAGCCTTTTTGGATGTCAGTGTGGTGATTTCTCAGAAAATTAGGAAACAAGGTTCCTCAAGACCCAGTAATGCCACTTTTGGGTACATACCCAAAGGATGCTCAATCATGGCACAATGATATGTGCTCAACTATGTTCATAGCAGCATTGTTTGTCAAAGCCAGAACTTGGAAACAACCTAAATGCTCTTTGACTGAAGAATGAATAAAGAAAACGTAGTACATTTACACAACGAAGTGCTACACAGCAGGAAAAAAAAACCGACAACTTGAATTTTACAGGCAAATGGATGGAGCTAGAAAACATCATTTTGAGTAATCCAGAAACAGAAAGACAATTATCACATGTACACTTTCACAGGTGATTTTTAAACATAAAGCAAAGAAAACCAGCCTACAAACCACAATCCCAGAGAACTTAGACAACAATGAGGACACTAAAGAGAGACATATATATAGATAGATCTAATCTACAAGGGAAGTAGAAAAAGATAAGATCTCCTGAATACATTTGAGCTTGGGACTTTGCGGGAGGGGAGCAGAGAAAAATGTAGAGCTCAATAAAAATCAATAAAAAAAAAATCTGGTCCCACTGCCAGTGGCCACAAAGACTGTCCTAACAATACATCTGTCTCCCATATTCAGTGGGCCTTGTTTGGTCCTATGTAGTTTTTCCCACTGTCTGTCCAGGGTCAGTGAGTTCCTACTAGTTCAGGTCAGCTGTCTCTTTATGTTTCCCCATCATGGTCTTGACCCTTTGCTTATGTTATCACTTTGCTCTCTCTTCGACTTACAGAAATCTTACACATAAATGAAGAAGAAAGATAATCATAAATACAAAAACTCAGGAAAGAATTTAATGAATTAAACAGATTTGAATTATTAAACCAGAAAGCTCCCAAACTGAATAAGAGAAAGAAAAGGAAACACTGAACCTATTTGGGGGAAAAAAAGGAAGTTACAGGACTTCTAAATGTTAATAATCTTAACTTTCTGGTTCAAAAACAGTTTAAATGATTTTATTAAAAGTCAGTATCCAAGCCGGGCGGTGGTGGCACACGCCTTTAATCCCAGCACTCGGGAGGCAGAGGCAGGTGGATCTCTGGGAGTTCGAGGCCAGCCTGGTCTACAAGAGCTAGTTCCAGGACAGGAACCAAAAGCTACGGAGAAACCCTGTCTTGAAAAATCAAAAAAAAAAAAAAAAAGAGAGAGAGAGAAAGTAAAAGTCAGTATCCAGCTGCTGACTAGAAGAAACTCTTCACTGACAAAACTGAAAATGAAATGACCTGCAAATTATTAGTAGCCATTCCACAACTGAAATTACTCAAAATAGTATTTTCACCAAGTATTAATGAAAAATGATCCATGTGGATACAATGATTGTGTGTGTGTGTGTGTGTGTGTGTGTGTGTGTGTGTAGTGAGCACTGTGCATCAGTATTGTACTGGACAAAAAAATACTGACAGATTCAGATATCTAGAATCAAATCAAATCAAATCAAAATGGAAACACAGTGTATCAGAACCTTAGTAATACAACAAAGTTAGTTTTAAAATGAATTAGAACACCCCAGTGATTTTATATAAAAAACTGGTAATGTACCTAAGGGTTGTAGAATGACACAAACCATATCCATTAAAAAAAATTAAGGAAATAAGTATAAGCAGGCAAAACAAAACTCAGAGTAACCAAGTTGGTTATTTGAAAAATTAATGTTAAAAACCCTTAGCCAAATGAATCGAAAGAAAGAAATGAAAAGATCCACTCTGGGAAGGGTCCAGGTTGAACAGGGCCACTTCCTAGTGTCTTTTGCCAGTGTCTTTGTGGTCCTTATATGGTCTTGCATCGCTGTAGGTTTGTTCTTATGTGGAAGTCATTGTCAATGGGATTTTACAACACAATTATTGTGAACATGCTTCTGTAAGATGCCTTTGGTTTTTTGATATAATGACTTTACATGGAACTACAAAACATACTCAACAAAAGGGTAGTTAAATCAATCGAGCAAAAATACTTAGCTAAATATATTATAGTTGGAGGAATTATTATGACACTGGCATAAAAGTATCGCCTGGGGAGGCAACCAGTAGAATGGGAGGAAAATCTTTGCCAGCTATACATCATACAATGGATTAGTAGATACAATGTACAAAACGTGAAAAAAAAGATTGTCAAGCAAATGAACAACTGACTTAGAAATGGGCTGTGCATCTGAGCAGACAGTTCTCAAAAAAAAATAAATAAACGCAAATGGCAGTAGTTATTTTAAAAAGTGTTTAACATTCTTAGCCATCGTGGAAATACAGATAAAAGCTGATTCTACCTCATCTCATTTAGAAATATAAACTACATGGGTATATGTCAGGAAAAGCAAATGCTAGAGAGAATATAAACTAGTACAAACACTTCGGAAATGAGCTTGGTGCTTTCTCAACAAACTAAAGATGAATTGCCATATGACTCTGCTGTAACACTTCTGAGCATATCCCCAGTGTTTTCTATAGAGATACTTGCACATTTAAGTTCAATGCTGCTCTATTCACAACATCTAGGGAATTGAATCAATATGTCAGTTAGTTGGCGAATGGATAATGAAAATGTATGCGTACAGCTGTAAAGAAGAATGAAATCATGCAATTTTCAAGCAAATTAATGAGACTAGAAAAATATAATGAAATCACTTAGGCCCCAAAAGACAAATGCCATATGCTTGCTGTCATATATATTATATATAAATACACATTAGATATGCATATATTATATGTGATAATTTTTAAATAGGTATAAATTTTAGAGGGAGTTAGGGGCATGGGAGAGGACATGGGAGGGTTTGAAGGGAGGTAAAAAATGAAGGGAAGTAATTTAATTATATTTTAATTAAAAAAATATTAAGAAAAGCATTCCCGCAAAGAAGGGGAGGGTTCCTATTGCCGCACCCCTGGTTGAGGAACTAATGACAGTCTTTGACTACTAAGAGAGAGAGTGACTTTTCTATGGGCTGAAATGGCCATTGGTAGATTGTCCATGTTCTGGTGGGTGACTGTACACACATGCACATTGGAAAGCACTAATCAGACTTAATGGGAAAAGACAAAGACATGAAATTGGGACGGAGATGAGAGATGTGCTGGGGATTCAGGGTGAGCTGGAAGAAAAGAGTGGAAGGTGAATATATTCAAGGCACATTATAAGCATTGTGAAATTTTCAAAAAAGCAAATGATTATTTTTTGCAAAATACTTTTTGATTTATATATACTTTATTGATTATAATACAATATGGCAAATATGTTCCTTGACTTTAACCATTATGTGTGAAGATAGTATCAAGTTAGTTAAGTAGCTATGTAGTTATATGTAGTTCTCCATTTTTCCAATATTTTAAATACTTAAGCAACAATAGCATGTATTACTATTTTCCTCCCTGTGTAAACAATGCTTTCTCAAAGGTAACTTTAGTGTTTCAGAAATTTAATAAACTTCTATGATGGTTAACCTGTTAATTGTATTTAATGTGTATGATTATTTTGTCTGCATGTATATCTTTGCATGGTGTGCATGCCAGGTTACCAGAGAGGAAAGAAAGGAGCAACAGATCCTCTGGGACTTGAGTTAAAGACAGTTTTGAGCCATCTAGTGGGTGCTGGGAATTGAACTTAGGTCCTATGAAATTCAGCCAGTATTTTCATCCGCTGAGACATCTCTATAGCCCCAAGGTAGATAATCTTAACTAATGACTGTATCAGTTTGAGAACTGTTAACAAGATAATTAAAGCACACTTCTGGAAGTGCTCCTGTAATGCTGTTTCCAGGAATTACCCAACGAGTGGGTTAATCCCCTGATGGATTCACAACATGAAAATATTGCTGGTGGAGCTTAGATGTTGGAGGTGAGCTGCTCAGAGGACAGGAATCCTGGGGGCTGACCTCGGGTCCTGACCTTTCTTTATTCTCTCATTCTCTTTATTAGGTTTAGTCAATGTGGTGTGAGTTCACTTGCTCTGCCATGCCTTCCCATCATGAGGACTCATATGCTGAAACTGCAAACCAATCTTTCTTCTTTTGAGTTGTGACAGATAGCTTGCCACATTGATGAGAAAAGGAACCACATGGCCTCCAACTCACATTAAACCTTTCTCTTTCGAATAACCGTGATTCAGACTCCATATTGTTTACTCGGTACAACAACCATAGATTCTTAACGTGCCTTTGACCTTCTTTAATCATCAAGTCACTCGGTTACTAATCACTCAGCTATTATTGGAAACTACAAAATTGGGAGAGGATATAGAGCTACATCCAGCTTTTTTTTAAAACCCTAATGGTCATCAACATGAGCAAAAATAATACATACTACCAAAAATGCCCACAGTTAGGGTCCTAGACCCCTCAGTATGCATGGTGAGGGGATGTATAGAAATGCAGGGGTCGGGTGGGCTGTGTTTACTCGGATGGAGGGCACTGATGACACAACTGACCTCAGCTGCGTACTCTGTCTAGCACACAAGGAGCTGTTAACTAGTCTTGGTAGGAGAAATCTGTAGGTAAGCAGTCCCAGGCTATAAATATATAGAAGGACGAAGATTGTTTTGATTCATACTGTACAATGGTTCACAGACACTCATACTTGGAACAGATGGAAAATTTTGCTATTGTGAGCCTGAATGTCCTGAGATAATTTTGCCGTTCCTGTAGATCTGAGGCATTGGGTCCTTGACATGGCTGTGTCCATATCAATAACAGATATTCATTCAAGGGTACATCTATTCTTTACACAGTCACTCAAGGCTTTCTTGGTGCCCTAGAATATACTGATTTCTTCTTTTTTGTAACTGCATCTGTTCTTTCTACCTCAGAAGTCTAAAGCTTTCTAATTGCCTCATGAGTGAGCTTGGGAATCAAGCCATAAAATGATGCCACCTTGACCACAGCCTGGTTTGCAGTTTTCCAAGATACAGGCATCAAAGAGACTCTGCTAAGCCATGACAGCATTCCTGACATCATAAAGATTATTGATTTAGACCTTTAAATTCTTGGAGTAATTTATAATGTGCAGAAGTAGGTTGCTAATGAAGATACTTCAGATTGAAAAATGTTTTAACCTTACAGGAGTTAATTGCTTACATTTGTCTTGTGGAGGCTTACTTTCATAGTTTTCAGTGATATTGGCTGATTCTGTGAACCATACGCTATGGAAAGGGGTTTGAGGCTAGGTAAATCATAGAAAAAAATAGAAATACCTCCCCTGCCTAGAAGAGCCTGATGGAAGCTGGAGGCTCATTGGCTGTACTTATAAGGATTCAGTGATGTACCTTTTTCAACTCCCAGGTGACCAAGAGGAGGAACACATTTAGTAACCATACTTTGATACTCTGAGAAACAAAGTCATAAAAGAAGGGAAACTAAAGAGGAAAAATCAACGAAATTGCATAAGAGACAGGAAAAAAGATAAATTTTATTCCAGTACAGTTTTTCTAAAATAGGCCACAGAATATCTTATAATTTGTCGGCGATACATTGTCATTAAGAACTATTCAGCTCTGTCCCTGTCTGTCTTTTTGTAACATGAACGTTGTTGTTGATAATTGGCCAATGAACTGAATGGCTATGTTCTGAAGAAAAATTGTACTCATAAAAATAGACCTCATTTGATCTGAGTTTTCAGTCCTGGATATAGCTAGTAAATGCATCTTGTTCACTATTTGAGGAAAACAGAAAATTCACAGGACTATTAAAGATTGTGAAGAAATGTACCAAGAAGATTAATAATGAGATTAAATTATGGTATATTTTTCATATTATGAAATATAAATTAAATCTTTTGTGCAAGTTTCAATTAAGAGTCATAATAATTAAACTCTGATAAGTAAAGTATTAATTCCAAAGATGGAAGGAGAAAGATTACTGTCCCAAATCATCATGGCCAAATTCAATAAAGCAAGCAATTAGTTAAAGCAAGCTTTTTTATTTGTGTACATAGGCTGCCTCCCCCTAAAATGGGGTTTGAGAGGTCAGCATTGGATGTGAGAATACAAGGGTTTTATAGCTCAGGGGTAGGAGGTTTCCAGATGGGGGATTGGCAGACAAAATAGGGAGGGTTACAGGAGTAGAACATGCAAGGTGGTCAAAATAAGGTAGTAGTAATTACTTTTTGAGACAAAGGTTGGGTTGCAAGATGGTCATACAACTTTTTGAAACAAAAAACATAGTTGCAAAGTGGTTGAAAGGGGTTGTAAGGTAGTCATAACAACAGGTGGTCATAATAACCTTTTTAAACAAAGATATAGTAGCCATTTCTCAGAACAGAGAGTTCAGAACCATTTGAGGTTAAGGTTAGAGGTGGGCATAGCTCAATCCTTGAGAAACAGAGGTTTCCTCATAAAAGGAAATGGATGGACCATTTGTCGTTACTGTAAGATGGCTTTTAAGCCTAAGATGGAGGCAGGCTGTTTAATCAAAAGAACAATTGAAAAGTGTGTAAGTTGCTGTCATCCCTAAAAGAAAAGATATTTCTTCTGAACAGCTTCCAGCAGTCATAAAATTAAAAAGATACAACACGGGAATCAAATTTGTAGGAAAATTAAGTTTTTAATTTGAATCCAGAGACTTTCAGGAAGTTATGCTTCTGAAAAAATGTCTGGTTAAAATATAAAGAGGTGATCCCAATTTCATGCATTTATGCTAAAATGCAAGCACTTACTTCTTGGGAAAAGGTTTATGATTGCAGGTCCAAATATACCATCTGCACCCAAATGTCAAGGGTTAAGAGATGTTCAATGGGATGTGGTTAGTGAAATGTCAGGTGGCAGAATTCTGATCATGAAATGCTTCAAAATGAGGGGTCATGGCAACCCACGGTGTGAAGGAAAATGTCAGTAATGGAACAGGCAGTAAATAACAGCACTGCGCTTGTTATCTGAGCGGACATTGGTGATTCATTTCTGCTTCCCTTGGTTACTTTACCTCCTGACAATCTATGCATAGATGAGCTTGCTCTGCCTAGCTCTTCTTTCCCCTCTCATGTAAAGCAGGCACTGTTTGAGTAACTTTAAAAATGAATAAAATGATACTAAAAACAACAAATTCTGTCAGGCTTAAGGCTAGCTGTTCTTACAACATGCTCTGTTAAATAAAATGCAGTAAGTTGAAGACTGAATAATATATGAGAGATAAGTCCTTGAGAAAGATAGATTTGGGAAAATGACTCACTGCTTTCATAGGATTTATAGTCCTATTAAAAGAAAGGCAAACTGAGCCCGTCTTCCTGTGCTCTGTAATGCTTAGCATTCTCAATGTTTTCTAAAACACTGGATCTGATTGGAAGGACTTAGTTGTACATAGCATTAGAAATCTGTTCTACTTTACAGATGCTATCTTTGAACCATGTCCAATTGTCCAGGAGTTAGGCCAGATTGTGTAAGTATGGTAGTATCTTTGGAAGTAGGTATTGTTTGGGCAAAGCACATCGATCCAATCTCCCAATCTCCCAGTATTTTCAACCTTGCAGAGTCTCCTATCCTCAAGTAAGAACTGGTGTTGAGATCTTCAAACTATGAAAATAAATCAGAAATGGCATTGTCCCCATTCTATACTGAATTTTTAGAAAAAAAAAAACAAGACTTTTGATTTTCAACTTTACACATGTTCATGTGTGGGAACAATTAATTTTCTCAACTCTATGAGTATTCCAAATAAAACATGTATGTCTGGAGGTTCAAACCTAACATCCACAAATGAGAACAAGCATCCAACATTTGTCTTTCTGACTGGGGCACCTCACTCAGAATGATTGTTTCCAGCTCCATCCATTTACTAGTACACTTCATTATTTCCACTTTTTGGTTCATTTTTGTTGTTGTTTTTACATTCCAAGCAACGTTTTCTCTCTCTTCTCTCCTCCCATTTCCTCCATTTCATGCTGTACACTGTGAAAATGTGTTGTGCTCATTGTTAATAAAAAGCCAATTAGCCAATAGCTAGGAAGGATTTGGGGGGCAGAGAGTGTGCTAGGGTGTTGTTGGTTGTTTCTTTTACTCTTAGCTCTTTGCTCTTTGAGAGCCTACCACACAGCTCCCAAATAAATACAGAGTCTGATTCTTTCTTATAGATGCCTGGCCTTAGATTACCTTGTTTCCAGCCAGCTTTTCTTACCTTAAATTATCCCATATACCTTTTGCTTATGGGCTTCTACCTTTCTCTATTTCTGTATACAATTTCTTTCCTTCTTATCCCATGTCTGACTGTGTGGCTGGGTGGCTGGCCCCTTCTTTTCTTGCTCCTTTATCTCTCTTGCTTCCTGATTCCTCTTTTCTCCATCTATTTATTCTCATTGCCTGCCGGCCCCTCCCCTTCTTTCTCCTGCCTTGTTTGTCAATGATCTTTCAGCTTTCTATTAGACTAGTCAGGTATTTTAGACAGGCAAAGTAACACAATTTCATATTTAAACAAATGCAAAGTAAAAGAATACAACATATCTTTGCATCATTAAACAAATGTAACACATCTTAAAACAATATTCCACAACATTGGAGAGAAAAAGGGCAGAGTAAGAGAAGTTGCCAGTCAGATGGAGAAGAAGCAAGACAAGCCAGAGAGGTAAATGCCATGAGCATCAGGGTATCACATAAATTAATAGAAATGGTTTAATTTAAGTTATAAGAGCTAGTTAGTAATAAGCCTGAGCTATTGGCCAAGCATTTTCAGTGAATATTTAGACTCCATGTTGGTTATTTGGAAACTGGTGGGTGGGAAAGAAAAAAATCTACCTACACTCTTTTCTCCTGAGCTCCATCCTCTGCTCCTCTGCTCTCTTCAGACACTTGTGGACCTCCCATGTCTATAACCAGCCACAGCATATCAAATTGCAGTGAGACTAGGTACCTCCTCTCCTTTTAAGACTGGATGAAGCAATTCAGTAGGAGGAAGGGTCTCAAAAACAGGCAAAAGAGTCAAAGACAGCTCCTCCTCTCACTGTTACAAATCTCACAAGAAGACCAATTTACACAATTGTAACATACACAGAGGGCCTCAGGTAAATAGTATTCAATTGTCTAAGTGTATCATTGTCATAATCTATTTACCAGTTGATGGTTATTTTTATTGTTTACAGTCTCTGGATGTTGTGAATAGAAAAGCAATAAACAGGAATGGGCAGGTGTCTTTATAGCAGGGTACAAAGTTCTTTTTTACCCAGAGTGGAAGAGCTCGATCTTGTGATAGATCTATTTTGAATAATTTGAGGAAAACCCACATTGATTTTCATAGTGGTTTCACTGGTTGGCACTCCTACCAGCAGTGAGCAAATATTCCTCTTTTCCCACACCCATGCCAGCATCTGTCATTCTTTTTAAAGTTTATTTTATTTGAGCCATTTTGATTGGGATAAGATGAAATCTCAAAAATAGTTTTAGTTTACATTTTCTTGTTAACTACAAGTATGTTGAAAATTTTAAAAATAATTCTCAGTCATTTCTATTTCATTGTTTGAGGACTCTCTGATTAGTTCCATGTGTCTTTTTAAGCAGGGTTGCTGTTTTTATTGATGGTTAGTTTTTTTTTTATCTTTGGGTTATTCAGAATTTTAATGTCTAGTTTCTTGAGTTCTTTATATATTTCTTTATATATTCTTTATATATTTTGGAGATCAGGCCTTTGTTTGATGCAGGGTTAGTGAACATCTTCTCCCATTCAGCAGGTTGCCTTTTTGTCTTAATGACAGTGCCCTTTGCTTTACAGAAGCTTCTCAGTTTCAGGAGGTCCTATTGATTCATTGTTGCTCTTATTGTCTATGCTACTGGGGTTATCCATAAAAAGTGGTCTCCTGTGTCCACGTGTTGCAGACTACTTCCCACTTTCTCTTCTATCAGTTTCAGTGTGGTCAGATTTATATTGAGGTCTTTAATCCATTTGGACTTGGGTTTTGTGTATGGTGATAGATATGGATCTATTTTCATTCTTTTACAAGTTGACATCCAGTTATGCCAGCACCATTTGTTAAAGATGCTCTCTTTCTTCTATTGTATAATTTTAGCTCCTTTGTTGAAAAGCAGGTGTTCATAGTTTTGTGGATTAATACTGGGTCTTTGATAGTATTCTATTGGTCAACATATCTGGTTTTGTGCCAATAGCCAGAACCTGGAAACAACCTAGGTGCCCCTCTATAGAAGAATGGATAAAGTGGTGTGGCACATATACACTTTTGAGTTTTACTCAGCGGTAAAAAATAAAGACATCTTGAATTTTGCATGCAGATGGATGGAAATAGAAAACACTTTACTTGTGAGATAACCCAAACCCAAAAACATGAATATGGTATGTACTCACTCAAAAGTGGATTCCTGCCATAAATAAAGGACATTGAGCCTATAATTCATGATCCTAGAGAAGCTAAATAAGAAGGTGAACCCAAAGAAAAACATATATTTATCCTCCTGGATATTGGAAGTAGACAAGATTGCTGGGCAAAAGTTGTGAGCACAGGGGTGAGGGTGGGGTGGGCGTAAGGAGAGAGGGGGAGAGAGAAGGGAGAAGGGGGAATTGGGGAGAGCTTGGGAAAATGGGATGGTTGGGATGGAGGAAGGGTGGATATGGGAGCAGGGAAGTAGATATCTTAATTAAGGGAGCCATTTTGGGGTTGGCAAGAGACTGGACTCTAGAGGGGTTCCCAGGTGTCCAAGGAGATGTCCCCAGCTTGTTCCTTGGGAAACAGAGGAGAGGGTGCCTGAACTGGCCTTATTGTATAGCCACACTGATGAATATCTTGCATATCACCATAGAACCTTCATCTGACGATGGATGGAGATAGAGACAGAGACCCACATTGGAGCACTGGACTGAGCTCCCAACGTCCAAATGAGGAGCAGAAGGAGGGAGAACATGAGCATAGAAGTCAGGACTGCGAGGGGTGCATCCACCCACTGAGATGGTGGAACTGATCTAATGGGAGCTCACCAAGGACAGCTGGACTGGGACTGATGGAGCATGTGATCAAACCAGACTCTCTGAATGTGGCTGACAATGAGGACTGACTGAGAAGCCAAAGACAATGGCACTGGGTTTTGATTCTACTGCATGAACTGGCCTTGTGGGAGCTTAGCCTGTTTGGATGCTCACCTTACTAGAACTGGATGGATGGGGGAGGACCTTGGGCTTCCCACAGGGCATGGAACCCTGACTGCTCTTTGGACTGGAGAGGGAGGGGGGAGGGAATGGGAGGGAAATTGGAGGAAGGGAGGAGGTGGAAATTTTTAATAAATAAAAAAAAGAAATAAAAATAAAGCATTTTAAATTAAAAAAGATCTGGACTCACTATTAAATGTATAGTTTGTAAAGATCTGGACTCACTATCAAGTGTACAGTTGATGAAGATATGGACTCACTATCAAATGTATAGTTGATAAAATCTGGACTCACTATCAAATGTATAGTTGATAAAGATATGTACTCACTATCAAATGTATAGTTGGTAAAGAGCTTTTCTTATTCTGTAGATTGATTATTTGTTCAAATGATCGTGTCCTTTACTGTACAGAAACATTTTAATTTCATGAGGCTACATTTAGTAACTGTTGGCTTTGATTCCTTCACTTAGAGGGTTCTGTTCAGAAAGTCCCTCCATGTACCAGTAAAGCTCAACTATATTTATTTTCTCTTCTATTGGATTCAAAATGTCTGATTTATGTTGAGGTTGTTCGTCCATTTTGAATTGAATTTTGTATAGGGCAAGATATACATTTATCTATTTAGTTTGACCAGCACCATTTTTTTTGGAAGATGGCTTTCCTTCGATGTGTTTTGTTTTCTTATTTGTCAAAAATCAAGTGGCTCCAGAAGTGTGGGTTTCTATGTGGGTCTCTAGTTTCATTCAGTTGACCAGTGTATATCTTTTTAACCCAGTTCACTTCTGTTTTATTACTACAGCACTACAGTATATCTTGAAGTCTGGAATGGCAGCACCTTCAGAAGTATTTATTATTCAGTATTACTTTGATTATCATGGATATTTTGTGTTTCCATATGAAATTTAAAATTATATCTTCAATTTCTGTGAAGAAATATATTGATTTTTTTGAGATTGCATTGATTCTATTGATTAAATTTGGTAGGAAGGATGGCAATTTTCATAATATTAATCTTATTACAGATTAATGGAAGGTTTCCACCTCCTGGAATCTTCATACATTTCTTTTTTTTTTTTTTGGTGTTTTAAAATTTTTTCATTGCAAGTCTTTCAATTTCTTGATTAGATTTATTCCAAGATTCTTTTTGTTTGTTTTTGGTTTTTATAGGTGGAATTGTCCCCCTGATTTATTTTTCCATGTGTTTGTTGTTTGATATAGGAAGGCTACTTATTTTTAAGAAGGAGAGGGAGAGAGGGAGAGAGAGAGAGAGAGAGAGAGAGAGAGAGAGAGAGAGATGTATGCAATATATTGGCTCTGTTCACTACAAAACTCAACAGCTCATCCTATTTACATGTTTCTTATGTGTGGTAGAGGGATTATAATTTTCACAACTTTATCAGAACAATGCAGTTCCCCACTTCCTCTCTCAGCTTCTTAGAAAGACTAATGCGTATACTCTATTCAGTGGTTAGAATAGCATTAGTAAGCTTTGTATTGGTAAATGTTGATTGAATTGAATTAAAAATTATTTCCCCCTTTTATACCTCTTGTGTGAAAGTTGTAAGCGATTAAAAGCATATGATCACGGTTTTTTTCTGTGTTAATATTTGTCATTTTAATTAGGAAGGATTCATATAATGGCAAATGGAACTAAGAAAATTTGTACTGTTTGTGAAATGGTTTCTGTTTTGATACCATTGCACAATGTTTCTACCCTGGTTAAGGTAAATGCTTTCCAATATTATCAATTATGTAGAAATAGTTATTATTTTCCACTACTTTATGACTGTCTCGAGATGTTTAGTTTTTTTGCTTTTGTTTTTCTTGTTTCTATTGTGCTGCTGCTTTGGTTCTGTTTTGTCTTGTTTTTATTATTCAACAAGGTGATTTGGAAACCTGTTGCTTAGGGAATGCATGCATTCCTTGTGTTATTCCACCTATATTATAAGCCTCTTTTTTTAGAATGCTGGAACTGTCTTCTCATTGAAAGTCATTAATATGTGTCCCCAAACAATGCATAAATCATTTATTATAAAGCCCCTTGTGAGTATGAACGGGCTGGTGACCTGTAATTACCAAGTAGGATAGACCCTAAGATTGCGATGGTGACATAGATCAGTGTTGTTGTCCTTTTTCTATCCATTACATGGCCCCTATTTTCTCATTTGTTGGATCCAGCCCATTAGTCAGCAGCTTTGTCTATGTAGGTATGAGTAGAACATGACTGTCTATGTTCTTAAAGTACTGTATGCACAAAAATTATTTTCCTTTATACTCCATCACTGAGAGTTAATCTGCTAGGTCCCAGGACTACTTCTTGCTGCTATTTCTAATTCTGTACATGTATAAGTTTTAATCACTGAATATTTATGTTTAAGTCATAAACATAAGGATCCCACTGTGAAACTTTTAACTTTTTTGAAGTCCCTTGTTTTCTATCCAGTGAGTTCAAAAATGATAGAAGTAACCTGTGGTTTCATCTTGGCTCTTCAGCTTTGTGTTCCATCGCCTGTCATATCAAACTTTAAGGGTCAAAAACACTTCTACTAACCTTATTATTATTATTATTAAAAAGTTCCAATTCAGTGAACACTATTTTGCTTGTGATCCTTATTCCTGAATTTCTATTCTTCATCTCTCCTGGTCCTTCCTTCTAAAGCACAAGGTACTTATAGAAATGTTTTCATTGTATTCTCTGAAAACCCCACACGTACTTCTATCAATAAAAATGTGTTGGATGGTGCTTATATTACAATTGAACATTGTAATTTGCAGTGGTTCTTTTTTGGTTTCCTTGTTTTGTTTCATTTTTCCCAGTACCTAAGATTAAACTCAGAACCTTCCATAGGCTCTACAAACACTCTATCACTGTGTGTATCTGGAGCTATTTCGTGTGGTTCTTAAAATGTATTCTGTGCCACCATGTCCTGGAAATTTCTTAAGCTCAGGAGTTCTCTCTAGAGTCTTCTCACATACATCGTACCTAATGCAAGAGCTTCACAGTTGCAATGTAACTATGGGTTAAACTGAACTGAACCAGAAATTGAAAGAGAAATTCATAGTCCTTTTGATTACCTACTTTAGGAGGACAAAATCAATATGTTATTTACTTATAGTTTTTTTGTGGCAAAAGAGAGAGGGAAAACTAACTGGCCAGTCAGAATCATTTTAAATACTCAAAATAAAACCTTGGAAGCAGTTAGAGAGTGACTACACTTTAATTTTTTCACAACATTATTCAAACCAATTTATTTTAACCTGGGAAACTTAATAGTAAACTCCAATTAAAATAAAAAATAAGAATAGTAATTTCTTTTCATGAATGCCATTTATTGGCCAAGAAGTAAAAACGTAAATGCCCTTCATACTCCTTCTCACAATATTTATCAAAGATAAATTGTGCAAATTAAGTAAAGAAGGAAGTTATTTCTTCCTTTCAGTTTCATTTGCAATATTATTGATGACAGATTATTTTGAACAAATACGACCAGAATAAGACAGAAGCAGAATAATATCTGGTTAAACTAGAAAACAATAGGGGAGCCAAGAGGATGTAATTGGAGGCTATTTGAGAAAGAACCTTAAATTATGGCAAGTTACAAATATACCCCAAAGCTCTGTGGGCCACTTTTCCTTACAGAGGTGATTCAGAAGCCTGCAGACACACTATAGGAATCAGGTTCACCCTGGAAGACTCCAGGCTGAGTAGGTGTTACTTTTCATATCCCTGGGGGTTTTCCTATTTGACTCCATTAGATAAAACACATTATTAAAATGAACACAAACACATAGATTCAGGGAAGTTTTTCTCATTCAGCAAGGAGCTCTCCAGTCTCTTTATGTGGGAGCATTGCACCCCTGGCAATGGCCTGAAGCCTTAGGCGTAAACATTGCCAATGTGGTCCAGCAAAGAGTACCCATACTTTCATCCTTTTGTCTATAAATACTGGCTTTGGACACAAAATAACCTCACAAATCCATCAAAATAACATAGTCTTTTTATCTTATGGCTTTCTTTCTTTCTGTCAGTGAGTATTTAAACTTCATTTTTATCATTTATTCTGCCAAAAGTTTTATTTTTAATCATTAAGTTAATATACAGAAGCATTTTTAGTTGAATTGCATCAGGCTAAATCACCAGAATAACTAATGATTTTTTCAAAATAACTAGATTTTTATTATTATGCACGAAATGTATTTCTATCTGACACTTCTGTGAGTGTACTTATATACCAGCTCACCCTAAGTAAGCTGAATGTTTGCCAAGAATCATTTTGATTTGCTTCTAAATGTTTATGTCAGTTCCTTCTGCTTTCCATGGTAGTTTCCCAAGATGGCTGCTATCATTTCCTGATTCTTCCATCAGCATGTCAGTTTTGTCTCCCATATGTGGTGTCTGTTTCTCTTCCCCTTGTATCCAGTCTACTCTATAACTTATTTGACGAATAAGTTGCAACATCCATTATATTAATGTTAAGTCTGGTTTAAGTTGTAAGTGGAGTGACAGCTTTTTCTTTGCTAGCATCCAGGTGAGATGATGGGTTATTTTGAGCTCAGCGTGGTGCAGAGGACCTCAAGGAAGGCTGGTAAAGAGGCAATTTGGACAGAGACACTTAGTTACCCTCTATATTCCATCTAATCCCGGTTGAGACTTATGCATTCCCAGAAGATATTGTGTGGGATAGAAGAACCAGTTAATTACCATTTACATTAGAAAATTTAGAGAGAATCAAATTGACTTGTAAGTCCCTAAATTGTTTTATGTTGTAGTATCAAGCTAAACCACTTGTAATTATTTAAGTTAGTCATATATTAAATATAGAATTACTGTATAAATAATAAAATAAAAATAAATAAAACCCCAGACGAAATCATGAGTAGCCTCATAAAGAATTTTTAAGATTTTTAAAATAGAAGTATTGTCAGCAATACACATAATTGAGAGAGAAGATATAAAATCTTAGGCACATTCTACATTAATAGTATTTGAAAAAATATATTATATGTCTAAATATATTAACAATTGTGAGATTGTGAATAAATGCTTGCAATCTCTAGCATATAGCTAAATAATACTCTTAGCTTTGAGTGCTACCACATAGCTTTTATTGTTGGAGATAATATAAGATGTTAGAAGACAGAGTCATATTAGCATGAGAGTCACTGGTTACCTGTTCAAGATTTGCGTCCCAAACACAGAAGTCTGATTATTTTCTCTTTCTATCTGAGAGGCATTTTATGCTGGTTATTGAATTCAGTCATCTAAGAAGGTCCCAAGAAAATATTACTTGTCAACATTATATTTTCCATATTTTAGACACTTTACTTTCTGTTATGAGAAGATTATCTGTAAGTGGTCTAGTCCAAGGCACTAAATATGAGTGAAAATGAGATGATTCCAAATAACTAGGAAGCACTTGTAATTATCCAGACTCTATTCCTCTGACACAGTAATTAAAATGGGTGATAAAGTATAGATGATATAAGCATGAAATGGTAGACTCTAGGTCACATATGTCCCTAGCAAGGCGACAGTGCCCTTTGTCAACCTGCTTCAAATATGTAACACAAGTAAGGCATAAACTGCCAAATTTAATATTGTAAAAAAGATTTCTGAAAGAAGGACAGTAGACAGATGTGGTTGAATGGGAGAGAGTGTGAAAGGCCCTTAGGGCTGTGCTAAATGTTTTCTATTTTTATTTACTAAGAACATACAACAAATAATTTGGGGGCAGAGATAGCTAAGGTGTAATACCCACCACCTTTATTTATTTATGTCTGATCCTGGGCTAAAGTGACCGCCTTTTTAAAAAGGCCACAGATAAAACTTTTAAAATTTCCAGTTGCTCTATTGAAACACTTATTAGGCATATTTATGATATAACACTGACAACTTTTTGTTTTGTATTGTCCAAAGGGGGCCAGTATCAAAGCCTTGAATCTACTGCCTGTCATTGCACCATACCTTGTTTAGAGGATGTTAATATCTGCAAAAACATACAAGAGATAACCTCCCCTCTTTTAAGATTTGCTTGAGAGATGGAGGAACACGTCGATTATCTGTGGCAGTGGGGAAATGAAACTGTCACATCAATTACAAAAGCTGCTAAGTTGCCAGCAGGAAAAGCATTGATTCTCACTGAGTTCAGATCTGTAATTTCAGATACTTTTGTCATCTTACTGAATGGGAAACTTTGAAAAGAAAATCACTTCTTCCATTCACAACAATGCCCATCATTGGAGTCTTTGAAAGGAGCTGATAAGATGAAGATTTATTTTTGAGATGCTTTTGGATGTTGTTAATTTTTATTTCTAATTTAATTTTCATTTCTTCTGTCTGAGATATGAATCCATCAACTCTCCAGCTTCTCCGTGGGACTCAGAATGAACAACACAGTCCCTTCTGAGTTGATTCAGTCTGTGTCTTCAGGAGAGTCACTAAAAGGTACGTGTCATATTTCTGTCCCCACAGATAAGCATGCATTTCTACCAAAAGCTTACATTATGGCCATTTTTTTCGTTCTTCCTGCCACTGCTCCTTTGGTGATTTGATTTCTTTATGGAGTAGAAATTGGGATTTTTTTTCTGATTTACAGGAACATGCTTTATTGGAGAAGACTGAGAAACTTATCTCTACAAAGTATCTTATCATCATAGCAAGAATATGCATAGTGAAATAATGCAATTTTTAGAAAAAAAGTCATTAACATATTTTAAAATTACCATGTTGCTTTATCTGTTTTATCTGTATTATTAATTACTGATATTTTTTCAATAAGCCTAACACAGAGATTACACCTTATGATAGACATTCATATGAATAAACATGTATCTCTAAGGTTTATGTTATCAATAGTTTCTGCTATCAGCTTATTGTTTGGGATATCCTCCATATACAGAAGGATCATCTGTGAAAAGATGCTGCCACCTTATTTAAACAGGGTGTCTCCCTTATGACATGGGAAAAACACAAAAGGCCCTAATTATTTTTCATTCTGTTTTTCTTGTTGACCAAAGTACAAGGACTATGTTACTGATTTTGAAATAATATGAAGGAAGAAATTAGAGAGTGAATGAAAACATCCAGCAATCAATTACAATCAAACACATCTTATTAGAAGGACTAGGACGCAACCAAGGAAGGAGGTCTTAAGAGAAATGTTTATAACAATAATCGTCCATACCTAAGAATCTGAGAGATATTAAGTAAGCAAAATAACAACAGGTCTCGAAACACATTTTTTTTCTGACAAACAGTAGTTTTATTTTCTCTTTAGCTGCTGTCTTCTCTTTCTTTCTTTTTTTAAATAGATTTTTAAA
This sequence comes from Microtus oregoni, assembly GCF_018167655.1. Taxonomy (NCBI): domain Eukaryota; kingdom Metazoa; phylum Chordata; class Mammalia; order Rodentia; family Cricetidae; genus Microtus; species Microtus oregoni. The sequence goes on from NW_024543085.1 coordinate 1,764,731, forward strand.
AAAAAATGTCAATCAGTGTTCCCATTCCCTTCCCTCCTCCCTCCACCCATTCCCCCCACACATACTCCCACCCCACTCCAATGAGGGTAAGGCACATTGACTTGTGGAAGGTCCAAGACCCTCCCTAGTACATCTAGACTGAGCAAGATATACATCCAAAGAGAATAGGATCCCAAAAAGCCAGTACATGCAGTAGGGATAAATCCTGGTACCACTGTTAGTGGCCACTCAGTTTGTCTCAGCCATGCAACTATCTACCTTATTCAGAGGAACTAGTTTGGTCCTATGCTTGTTCCATCCCAATCTGCCTGGAGTTGGTGAGCTCCCATTAGCTCAGGCAAATTATTTCAGTGGGTAAACCCTCCATGGACTTGACCTTTTTGCTCATATTCTCATTCCTTCCACTCTTCAACTGGACTTTGGAAGCTCATTCCAGTGGTCCAATGTATGTCTCTGCCTCTGCCTCCATCAGTTCCTGGATGAAGGCTCTATGGTGGTATTTAAGATAATCATCAGTCTGACAACAGGGCAAGTCAAGATCTGGCCCCCTCTCCTCTATTGCCCAGGGTCCTAGGTGGGGTCATCCTTGTGGATTCCTGGAATTTCTCTAGAGCCAGGTTTCTGCTAACCCTATAATGGCTCCCTCAATCAAGATATCTCTGTCCTTTTTCCATCTCAACCATTCCATTCCCTTAAGTTCTCCTCTAACCCGCTCCACTCAACCCCATGTTTCCAACCCTCCCAGTCAATCCTGTCTATTTCCAATTTCTAGGTGGGTTCTGTTTTTATTTTTCTTTGGGTTCCCCCTATTACTTAGCTTCCCTAGGATCATGAACTATAGGCTCAATGTTTTTTGTTTATAGTTAGTATCCACTTATGAGTGAGTATATACCATATTCATCTTTTTGGATCTGATTTATCTCACTCAGGACAGTGTTTTCTAATTTCATCTATTTGCATGCAAAATTCATGATGTCCTTTTTTTTCCTGCTGAATAGTACTCTAATGTGTAAATGTGCTACATTTTCTTTATCCATTCTTCGTTGAAGTGCATCTAGGTTGTTTTTAGGTCTGGTTATTAAAAATAATGCTGCTATGACATAGTTGAAGGAATGCTTTTGTAGAATGACTGAGCATCTTTTGGGTATGTGCCTAAGGATAGTATTGCTGTATCCTGAGGTAAGTTGATTCCCAATATTCTGAGAAACTGCTATATTGATTTCCAAAGTGGTTGTACAAGTTTGCATTCCTACCAGCAATGGATGAGTGTTTCCCTTGGTTCACATCCTCTCCAGCATAAGCTATCATTAGTATTTTTGATCTTAGCCATTCTGACAGGTATAAGATGGTATCTCAGCATTGTTTTGATTTGCATTTCCCTGACAGCTAAGGATGTTGAACATTTCCTTAAGTATCTTTTAGCCATTTGAGATTCTTTTGTTGAGAATTCTATGTTTAGTTCAGTACCCCATTTTTTTAATTGGGTTATTTAGAATTTTAATGTCTAATTTATTGAATTCTTTATATATTTTGGAGATCAGTCCTTTGTCTGATGTAGAGTTCAGTGAAGATCTTTTCCCATTCAGTAGGCTGCCTTCTTGTTTTATTGACTCTGTTCTTTGCTTTACAGAAGCTTCTCAGTTTCAGGACATCCTGTTTATTTATTGTTGCTTTCAATGTCTGTGCTATTGGGGTGTTATATTTAGGGAGTAGTCTACTGTGCCCATGCATTGCAGACTACTTCCCACTTTCTCTTCTATCAGGTTCAGTGTGGTCGAATTTATATGGAGGTCTTTAATTCATTTGGACTTGAGTTTTGTGCATGGTGATAGATACTGATCTATGTTCATTCTTCTGTATGTTGACATTCAGTTATGCCAGCACCATTTGCTGAAGATACTTTCTTTTTTCCATTGTATAATTTTAGCTTTTTTTGTCAAAAATCAGGTGATTCATAGGTGTGTGGATTAATTCGATTTGATTTGATTGGTCAACCTATCTGTTTTTATTCCAGTACCAAGCTATTTCATTATTGTAACTCTGTAATAAAGCTTGATATCAGGGATTGTGATGCCTCTGGAAGTTCCTTTATTGTACAGGATTGTTTTCGATATCCTGGGTTTTTTTGTTTTTCCATACGAAGTTGATTATTGTTCTTTAAATGTTTTTGAAAAATTGTGTTGGGAATTTGATGGGGATTGCATTGAATCTATAGATTGCTTTTGGTAGGATTGCCATTTTACTATGTTGATCCTACCTATTGAAGAGCATGAGCGATCTTTCCGTTTTATGGTGTCTAATTCAATTTCTTTCTTGTCATATAGGTCTTTCACTTGTTTGGTTAGTGTTTCCTAATGCGCGAAACAATTCCTCACCAGTTTTGGATTCAAAGGGGTATTTATTTTAGGGGTAAAACTTACAGAACACTGTCTTAAACAACAGCCAGGAAAGGAGTCTAGTCTCTGGAGCAAGAGCCAGAAACAAGGGTACGAGCAGAGGGCTGTTGTTCTTTCTTAGAGAGAAATATACCATGCCCAGTGGGCTGGTATTTCAGCAGCTATTGGCATTTGTGTATAGGAGGGCTACTGATTTTTTTGAGTTGATCTTGTATCCTGCCATATCACTGAAGGTATTTATCAGCAGTAGGAGTTCTCTGGTAGAGTTTTTTGGGTCGCTTATATACACTATCATATCATCTGCAAATAACAAAAGTTTGACTTCTTCCTTTCCAATTTGAATCCCCTTGATCTTCAATTGTCTTATTGCTGTTGCTAAAACTTCAAGAACTATGTTGAAGAGATATGGAGAGAGTGGATAGCCTTGTCTTGTTCCTGATTTTAGTGGAATTGCTTTGAGTTTCTCTCCATTTAATTTGCTGTTAGCTGTTGGCAAACATTGCTTTTATCATATTTAGATATAATCCTTGCATACCTAATCTCTCTAAGACCTTTATCATAACTGGGTGTTGAATTTTGTCAAATGCTTTTTCAGCATCTAATGAAATGATCATATGGGTTTTTTCAGTTTATTTATATGATGGATTATATTAATAGATTTTTGTATGTGGAACCCTGTATCTCTGGGATGAAGCCAACTTGATCATGGTGGATGATTTTTTTGATATGTTCTTGGATTCGGATTGCCAGTATTTTATTGAGTATTTTTGCATCTATGCTCATGAATAAGATTAGTCTGTAATTCTCTTTCTTGATGGAGTCTTTGTGTGGTTTTGGTATCAGAGTAACTGTAGCCTCATAAAAAGAGTCTGGAAATGTCCCTCCTTTTTCTATTATGTGGAACACTTTGAGGAGCATAGGTATTAGCTCTTCTTGGAAGCCTGGTAGAATTCTGCACTAAAACCATCCACCCTAGAGTTTTTTGGTTGATAGGTTTTTGATGACAGCTTCTATTTCCTTGAAGTTTATAGGTCTATTTAAATTGCTCACCTGGTCTTGATTTAATTTTGGAATATGGTATCTATATAAAATATTTTCCATTTCTTTTACATTTTCCAATTTTGTGAAGTACAGGTTTTTGTAGTATGAACTAATTATTCTCTGAATGTCCTCAGTGTCTATTGTTATGTCCCCTTTTTATTTATGATTTTGTTTATTTGGATGTTCTCTCTGTCTTTTGATTAGTGCAGATAAGGGTTTGTCTATCTTGTTCATTTTCTCAAGGAACTAGCTCTTTGTTTCATTGATTCTTTGTATTGTTTACTTTGTTTCTATTTTGTGATTTCAGCCTTCAATTTGATTATTTCCTCTCTTCCTCTTCTCCTTCTATGATTTTGTTGAATATATTTTCTGTGCCTTTGAGCTGGAGTTCTTTTCCCTCTTTTACTCCTATTATTCTTAGGTTTGGTCTTTTCATTCTGTCTCAGATTTCCTGGATGTTTTGTGTTAAGAATTTGTTTGATTTAATATTTTCTTTGACCAATGAGTCTATTTCCTCTATAGTATCTTCAGTGCCTGAGATTCTTTCTTCTATATCTTGTATTCTTTTGGTTATACTTGTCATTGTAGTTCCTGTTCATTTATCCAGATTTTCCATTTCCAGAATTCTCTCAGTTTGTGTTTTCTTTATTACCTTTATTTTAGTCTTCAAGTCTTAAACTGTTTCCTTCACCTGTTTAACTGCTTTTTCTTGGTTTTCTTGGTTTCCTTTGAGGGATTTATTAATTTCTTCCATTTTTTTTGTTTGTCTTCTCTTCCCTTTCCTTAATGTATTTTTCATTTCCTCTTAAAAGGTCTCCATCTTTTTCATAAAGTTATGTTTAAAGTCATTTTCTTCTACTTCTTCTGGGTAAGGATGATCAAGTCTTCCTGTTGTGTGACTACTGGGTTCTGATGTTGTCATGTTGCTTTTTAGGTTGTTGGAAGAATTCTTGCATTGGCACCCATCTCTTGCTTCAGATAAGGCCAGCAGTGTCTTTCCTTTTTGATCCAATCCTTGCTGTGGCTGTGTTGAGTATTTGGGAGTTTTTCTTTGTCTGTTCTGTATCATCAATGTCTGTCTCAGAAAGCTTCTGAGGTCTCTATATGTATGCCCTCTTGGTCTTCTCTTCTGGTTTGTTGTCTTGGTGCTCTCTCTTAATCCCCTCAGTGTTGTAGCAAGCTCTTGGTCCCTCTTAAGTTCCCTCAGTATTGGAGCAAGCTGTGTTTCAGAGTTCCACTGAGGTTGCAGGAGGATAGGTGGGTTTAGGGGTGGGGTGTGTCTAGCAGTTTGGATGGGGTTTGCATGGGTTTGGGATTGGGGGAGCCTACCTTCAGGAGACTCCCTGATGTCTGGCTAGAAAAGCCAAGGGATTTGGAGGAGGGGCCCAGGTTTTTGTCCTACTGGGGTGGTCTTAAAGTGGGGCATCCTGCCTTGTGGCTGTTCACTCACCTCTTAACTATCGTCAGTATTGGAGCAAGCTGTTTTTGTGGAAAATTTGTTTTTTAAACCATGAGAAATTTTTGGTTCTCTAAAGACAACATAGATCTTCCCAGTTATCCCAAAGGGGCTCAAAAAATACTCAGAAAAAAAAGGCACATGAAGTGGATAAAGTGAAAAAGAAAGAGGAGATGTATGAAAGCAAAAACTGATCGCTGTGTTTGTTCATTTGTTTGTTTGCTATTCCCACATGCACTGACTATTATAATTATCTGCCATAGGGGAATTCCTTGTTCATGTTCAATAAGCAACTCCCAGGACTCATGTATCATGAGGCCATGCTTGAGAGCTGAACAGAGGTTGTTTAGTGATTTCACAGAAATGATTACAACTCAAGATTCCTCCCATTACTTCTGTTCTTTTTTAAACAACAAGAATACAATGATTCTGAACCTCCCTTCAATTGTGTATCTGACTCTGCCGTGAATCCATAGTCCTAGGCAGAAGTAATGGACCCATATTTGAATCCTGCCATGGAAACCTCCAGGGCTCTTGATATACTCTTTTTTCTGAGATGACCACATGTTTCCACATTGATATAAGATAGAAAGAACTCGGTTTCCTGATTCAGTTTTTCTAGACAACAACAATGTGAAGGATATAGATATTTCTGTAATGCTAACTGTTGTACATTTTTATTTCTAATTGAATTTTCATTTCATTGAAATCTGGTAGTTATTTCTTCAAGTGGGAGACCATTTCTTATTCTGATAATATAAGATATTTCTGGAATTCAGAAAACATTGCCTAATATGGCCAACAATGAGCAATAGCAGGATCCCAGAAACTCAAGATTTCTGAATTATTCCTGGGAGAAATTCGAGTCTTACATTGTTAAAACTTTATTTAAAATAACTCTTCAGAAGACTGTACTTATCTCATTTTCTAAGTTTGGTTAGAATATTAACAGAGCCTTGATGTATTTTATTATACTATAATGTTGTATAAATGCAGCAAATAAAATACATGATAACAAATAAAACAATAAGCTGAGCTCTATAAAGGGAATTTCTCAAAGTACTGTGACTCTGTTTGTATTAAAATATACTTTGCAAAGCCCATTCATTCAAGTGGAATGAAGAAATCAGTTCAATAAAATGTTGATTTTTTTTCTTTTGTGTCACTGAATGCAGAGTCATTAGGATGGAAAAGGTGTTTCTACTTCTCAGTTTTTAGAGACCTCATATTTTCAGTTTCTGTCCGCCCTTCTCCACACACATACAGCAATCTTCAGCTTTCGGGTACGGCTCAGACACTTGAGAGTAGACAGTCTACATGAGGAAGCACTGGTATGATGCACCGATGGCTTTGAACTAGCAAACTTGTTTTTGATAAAGAGAAAAGGCACTTTTCCCTTATGCTATATTGGGTCAGTAAGAAATATTATGCTGAATAGATATTACTTTTTGACCTTTATTTTTTATTTTTAATTTTTTTTGTTTCTGTAACATGTAATTACCGTTTTTAACACTTCTTCCTTAAAAGCCCAGTTTTATGCAGAGACAAAAGGTTATTGATTTATTTGCAGAAAATACAGTTTGTAACATTTCACTTCACCGCCTTTTTCATATCTGGTATGCCAGAAGGACATTTTTAAAAAAACATTAGTTGCTTCTCTTAACCTTAACACCTTAAGCACATCCATGTGACTCACAGACCGTGTGGAGAGTTTCACTTTTTAGCCAGCACGCGAAGAAAGCTCATCCTCCATGCCTCCTGCATCCATCACGCTCGCGCGCTGATCAGGCGCTGCTAGCTGATGGAGAGATCCATGTTCTCAGGAAGCTGGACCTGGGTTTTTTGGACTTTGTGTGACCTTGAGAAGGTCATACACATTGGTAACTGACTTTTAGATGGAACTAGTCTCAAGAAATATTTCTTATAAATGCCATCTCATCTCCTATATGAACAAACAAACCAGAATTTAGCCTGCCACAGAATATTCTGAAAAAACAAACTTTGGAGATTAACAAGTATCATCCCCATTCAAATAAAACACACTGGTATGAAGTTGTATAGCACATTATGTGCCTAAGGTATCTGGCCATAAACAGAGATGGCAGTACCTAAGCATAAACACCTTGCCTAGTTACATTGCAGAGCTAAAGAACTCTTATTTTCATCCATTAACTATGCTATATTCAATTTCTATATTAAACTGGATAACAAAGACTAATTTCACAACACTCTTCTAGCCAGTTGTTTATTATGAATGACTAACCGGCCTATACTACAGCCACTCTGATTCCTCAAAGAATTATTTTCTTATCTCAGACATTTTTGTAATAATATTTCTAAAGCCACACATACTATGTTAGACCTACAGAAACCTGCACTAATAAATTTAACCTTTAGAAAGTTTAATATCGAAGAAATAAAATCCAATAATTTTAATAAAAGTTCAATTTTGCACGTAAAACCTAGAGGTATCTGACTTATAAGATTTAGACTTGTATTTAAAATAGAGATATTATTTCCTCATTTTGCTATATACCTAATCCCTAAAATATAACAAATGTCTATAACTTTTATTTATTATTTATTTATATGTTTGTATATTTATTGATTTATTATTGTACTAATGATCAAAACTAGAGGCTTTTTTTTTTTGTTTTGTTTTTGAATACTAAGCAAGTACTCCATTGGTAGGCTACACCCCAAGGCGTCAATAACTTTTGTTGAATGGCACAAATCGTTTTTATCTAATGACCTCCAGAGTAACTTAATCTTTCATTCCTTTCATTGATACAAAAGAAAAAAATGTGGGGTGGTTTTGTAAGTGAGCTGAGGAGTACAATGAGAAGAGCACAGCGCAATGTGGGGAGTACTGCCCCTGAGTGACCCTCTGCCCCACTTGCTTGTCTCCTACTTCATTCTGAGATTTCTTCCAAGGAGGATGGTGATGGAGAGTGCTTTGTCTTTATTTTAGTGGCTGTCACAAGGAACAGTCACAAAGCAGAAGATCTTTATCACAGTGAAATGAATCGACACTGAAGGGAGACATAAATATGTCTTCAGACTTGACTGGCTTTCGGTGGTGATGATCATAGATCATCTTTTTTTTAATTTTCTTTTTTTGTTTATTTTTTTTAGTTGTTGAAAAAAAATTTCCGCCTCCTCCCCGTTTCCCATTTCCCTCCCCCTCCTCCTACACATCGCCCCCTCCCCTCACTCCCTCCCTCTTTTCCCCTCCCCCCTACTCCATTCCCCTTCCCTCTCAAGAAAAAAAGATGAACATGGGATGTACTCACTCATAATTGGTTTCTAGCCATAAGTAAAGGACATTGAGCATATAATTTGTGATCCTAGAGAAGCTAAATAAGAAGGTGAACCCCCCCAAAAAAACATATAGTGATCCACCCGGATATGGAAAGTAGACAAGATCATAGACCATCTTGCCAGTTACTGTGATGCCCCTTCTCTTCCGAGGTTCAAAGACAAACTCATTTGAATTTTATCTCCTTCTTTTCCCATTTCTCCCTTTAAGTTATTGAATCTCTTAATCTAGAACCACAAGACAACCATGACACCAAAGAAGGGATAGTTGGAAGATTCTAAGCTTAGAAATCAAGTATCATCTCTGGATCACTGGATTTGAATACAGACTTTGCCTCTGTAGAACTGTTAGATCCTGGAAAGTGATTTGGATTCATGAGTCTGAATTCTATTGTCTGCAAAAAGATAATAATAGTAGTCCACATCCACAGGATTAATGACCGACAAAAATAAATGTTCTTAGCCCAGGAAGAATAAATAATAGCCCACACTCTTCACAGTAAACAAGATTGTCAGACCTTGGATTGCTGTGGGACAATGGTTTGTAGCAGTCAATTGTATTTTAATAAAACGCTGATTGACTAGTAGCCAGGCAAGAAGTATAGGCAGGACAACCAGGCAGGAAGTGGAGACAGAATGACAAGAATATGAGAATTCTGAGAAGAGGAAAGCTTGGTCTGCAGTCAGACCCAGCCACAGAAGTAAGATGTGACAACCTCGCTGAATAAGGTACCGAGCCATGTGGCTAACATAGACAAGAATAATGGGCTAATATAAGTTATAAGAGTTAATAAGAAGCCTGGGCTAATGGGCCAGTTTATAACTAATGTAAAACTCTGTGTGATTTCCTTGGGACTTGACTGCAGGAGTCAGGCAGGATAGAAACCCCCGACAACATTGGATTGCAAAGATATTTTAGATTTGTTGCAAATGTTAATGAGTGAAAATGAGCTCAACACTCTCTGTGAATTACCTGAGTCTGTTTTACATAAATGCAAAAGCATGGGCAGGGGGAAGCAACTAACTTCTGGAACTGCACTTCTGCATCAACTTACAGTAGTTGCTTATCAAGAAAACAATTCATTCAGAGATCTGTAGAAGAAGATTCAGAATATCTGACAACTAAAGGGGACATTGATGTTCTGCATGAAGGGCATGCTCAGGGAGGCAGGGCAGCAACAGGATAGAACACCAAATTATCAAAAAGAGATCATTCTTATCTAAGTTTTGGTGACATGTTATAACTTATTGACTGGTAAAATATATAAAATAATGTAGAGCATTGAAATCAAATGGTTTAATGTAAACTTTTTAATCATATGCTCCATCTAATTCATAGAAAAGCAAATTATATTTCCTCTTTTGCCTCTATTGTGCCTAAAGAATAACTTTATTGCTTAGAAGAGGGTTGCATGTTTACTTTTCCTTACCATCAACACTTCTAAAGTTTTGTCTTTATTTTGTTCTTTATAAAGTGTGCTATTTATAAGACGAGCTGTTTATAAGATGTTTCTCTAATGTTTTGTATTTAAAATGAATGACTAATTATCTGAAGAGCAGCAAAAGCAGAGAAACAATAAATCTTGTAGATAATTCTTAACAATCATCTGACTTTAGTGGTAACGTTAAAATATTTTTTGATATTGTCTATATCATTGTTCTATAATTTCTATTTTCAAAGAACTGAACAGCTTATAGTTTCAGCTTGACTACAGAGAGTTGATGAAGTAGAAACCATGCAGTAATTGTCTAAGATCTGAAAAGTATTTGATGAGGGCTAGAGACTTCTTTAACAGAAATTGTTTCATATACTTAGAGATAGAAGCACATACATGTCCCATTATAGAAAAAGTATAAAAAGAATTTTGATATGACTATATGCAGACATTTTCCTAGGAAGATCCACAGAAAATAAAATATGCAAATAAAGTTGGGAGAAGGAGAAGTCAAAACCAATTCACTCTGCAGACGTACAAAGAAAACAAATAAACGTTTAAAAATGACATAATTGCCAACCACCACCCATCCTCAGCCTGCCAATCCCCAGTAATATATAAACATCAGAGATAGCTGAAGTGTCTGAGAGGGAACTTGGCCTTACTTTGTAAAAAAAAAAAAAGAAATAATGATAATATAGAATACTCAAACAAATCAAGGCACAAATTTATGTATATCAATTATGTAGTACTTGTTATGTGGTAGTAAATAGTTTTTGGTCTTCTCATTCCTATGTGAAGTATTTTTAAGTCATTGTACACAGCATTTTTGTTTTCTACATATCACTCGAGAGCAAAGTGCTTTAAAAGGAATGACTAAAGGAAGTTAACAGAGACAAAAACAAAAGAAGGGTGCCATGAAATGAGAGAAGCAAAGGATAAACAGTAGCCATGAGTGCAACAGGGTTTCATCTCCTCTTTAGTTCCCTAAATTATGTTTGATGGCTAAAGCGAGAACGCAGCACGTTATACACAACATCTACAAATGGACACGGAAGGTACTGAGACTGTTCTATTATAAACACCCAGCGGGAACAGATCAAGATGAGCGGAGTTTCTAAATCTCACAAAGTGGTGATACTTATGTTCTGGAAGCGCTGTACTTATAATCTGTAGGACAGCTGAGTTAAGAACTAGCTCTCCGTGGGTGGTAATTAGTGACGGTACATATTGAAACTCGAGTCGCTCGTACGAATTCAAACTGTGAGCAGATGTTACAGTTAAAGGAGTGATTAGTCCAGGAACAACAAGAAAAACAAAGAGCTTGCTGTCACACGCGAGAGAGCCTGCAGGATCTGAGAAGAAACACACGCGCTCTGAGAAATTAGACCGGCTACCTTCTGTGAAATCACCCCAAATACCCTCCAAGACACACATTTTGGACACTAGCTCTCCATTCCATGTTTTGGCTTCTAGTCAGCTGATTGTAACAGACAGCTTAAGAGAAAGCCTCCACCCACTCCAGTAAGGAGAGCCCAAAACATCCTGTAGTGAAGGAGTTAATTAAATTAAGTACAGTGCTTCATGGGAGCTGCAGGAACAAAAAGAGCTTAGTGTAATTAACAACCTAGCACTGCTGGAGGATGTGACTGACAGCTGCCTGATAAACAAAGGTCAACGACATGAAAAGTGGAGTCAGAGACAGACAGAGGCGGGCTTAGCCATCCCTAACTGGGTGGACAGTACATGAGCAGGGCATGATCCTCCCTGCTGGGGACAGGGAGCCACATGGAGTCTGTGGTCCCCTTGCCATAGTGGCCAGAGAACAGCCGGCCTCGTCACAGTTGTCTCTGGCTTTCCCCAGTTTCTGCCGCAGCATTATAAAAATTTCCACCTAATAAGGGTCACTAAATTCTTCCACTTCTTAAAATTTTTTTTCTTTTTTTTTTTAATTTATTTATTTATTAAGGATTTCTGCCTCGTCCCCACAACCGCTTCCCATTTCCCTCCCCCTCCCCCGATCAAGTCCCCCCCCCCCCATCTGCTCGAAGAGCAGTCAGGGTTCCCTGACCTGTGGGAAGCCCAAGGACTGCCCACCTCTATCCAGGTCTCGTAAGGTGAGCATTCAAATTTTTAACTAAAGTTTACGCTTTGCTTGGCCTACTCCCATGATACCCACGTTTTTAATTCTTTCCGACGTGTGACAACAAACTAGAAGTTGCCGTCCCAGTTACATCTCTGGTGGCGCTATCGCTCTAGGAACAATCCTGTAACACACAAAACTTCAATATCACAGCCCGAGGAAACATAGAAAAGAATAGGAAAGACTTGTATCCACTAAGCAAAGAGACAAATGAAATAGGGAAAATAACAAATGAAAACTCAAACAGGAACCTTAGCCTCTAATAAGTAAATAGTTATATGACATTTTAAGACACAGTAAATAGTCAGGTGTGATGACAAACACTTTTAATCCCAGTACTTGGGAGGCAGAGGCAGGCGGTTGTCTGAATTCGAGGCCAGCCTGGACTACAAAGAGAGTTCAAAGTGAGGACAGCCAGGACCACACAGAGAAACAAACGAAAAAAAAATATTAAAAAAAACAAACAATCAAAATGAAAATAACAATCAATTCAGCAAATATATTTCAGCTCATCTTCCTAGAGAAAAGGGAGATTTAATCCTGTAAACACTCTTAAATCTTGTACTTAACTGTTTGTTATTTTATTTATAGTGGCCAAATTTGAAAGCATAACAGAAAATGTCCCTGTTTCCCTCAAAACATTTTACTTAGAATACAATATGTATAAGAAACATACACTTCGAAATTTTTTCCCATCTTCTCTCTTGTTACCTTTGCTCAGGACAGGAGAGCTTCTCCCGGTTACTATGTGACCTGTATCTGTAGAACATACAATACATTCCAGCACACCCAGTGGCTGCCTGAAACCGTGGTTTACCAGGCCTGTTCTAGCATCAGACCTAAGATAAAATGTAATCTAGAGATAGGGCAGCATGAGAGATTCATAACTACTAAAAGCATGATTATAAAAAAGTTATTTTTAATATAATCTGTTAAAAGAATCAGTATGAAAAATATGTTTGGGATTCTGGATGAGTGTAGGTAACCTAAATGGCGGGAATAGAAACATGGAGAAGAGAATGGATATGCAGTTGCTGTGTGCTGTCCCCTCAAATAGAAGTAAACATTTCCATCACTTTTTTTTTTTTTTTTTTTTTTTTTTTTTTGTGAGACAACATCTTGCCATGTAGTTACTTAGCTAGTAGCCTCAGCTGTCCTTGGGCTTCTTGTCCTCCAGTTTCATCGTCTCAAGTGTTGAGGTTACAGGTGTGATCCAACACAGCCGGACACCACCCTCTGTGTTGTGTTCTCCTCCTTGTTGATCTGGTAGTACTGGGGTGTGTAGCTGCCCCAAGGTACCAAAGGGGAGGGTTCCTCTCCATGGATCCTCTCTGAGTCCTTCCTGCCTGGCTCAGTTTCTGTCATAGTGTCTTTGAAGGAAATTTCACCTCATGTTAGAAGTTTTAAAAATTATAACTATTACTTGTCTGTTGGGTTCTGAACTTCTTACAGTGAAAGCTCTACTCTTTGGCACTAGTAGGAAAGCTTTGCTAAACTTACTGAGCTATGAATGAACCTATTAAATAGGCTTTCAAAGAATTAAAGAGATATAGTTGAGATTATTTAAAGACATAAACTGAATAAGTACATCAGTCTTCAGTGACTATTTCAAATTCATTTTGAGTTACATGAACTGGTTTCATATATAAAAGAATTTTTTTCTCTTTTTATCTGTCTAGCAGAATTGAATCAACATCGAAAAATTTTAAGTGACTATGGAAAGAAAACACAGGGTTTGGTGTTTGAGTAAGTACTCCAGGGAACGCCCTTTAGTTTACCTTAATTTTCAAGTTCTAACCTAAAGCAGTTTCATGAGGGTTATGATTTTACAGAACAGCAAAGTCACAAATCAAGGCTGGTTGAAAATATGTCAGTGGGTTCCAGAGGTGTAGGAACCTTTTCTAGAGGCACAAGATGCTATCTGAACCTAGGGGTTGATGAATGTTAGTGATCTTCTGGATTAATGGTTCTAAGAGGTTTTTATCTAGTAGTGATAAGTTCCAATACAGAGACGGCACAGAATGACTGTTCCGGAGCCCAGAAATAACCCCAAATAAGGCAATTAACCTCTGGATTTGCAACGTTCCTACTGCACTTCTGACCCATCAGCCAGTCTCTGCAGACACAGCTTCTTTAAGGGACTCTCACTTATACTTTTTAGTATGAATGAGGCTCAGATATCTCCTTCAAAATAGTCTGTGGTCCCTTATAATTTGCTATGCCATGGTGCAGGAAAAGATGAAGGAGTTAAGAGTCTGCACACATAATAAAGGTAAGATTGTCCACAGGTACTGCCAGGTCACCTTTCATGGGGAGCTACCTCATTGCTCGTCTTCCACGTGAAGCCACCATGCCAGAGTACCCTGGAGTTTTGTCATTTTCCACCCAATCACTCTATTCAGTTTTTTGTCCACAGCCTCAGGAATATAGCGGAGGACGCAGCTCTAGTTTGCCTTCCTCCCTTCTTGCGGTAGCCTCACCTGTTTCCTTGATCCTCAGCCCTTCTTTATGGGTGCTTCTTCAAGAGGGCTCTCACCCACCTCTGTAGAATGAGACATGATCACACACTAAAGAATTCCAGATCCTATGGAAACAGTTGTCCTCAGGTTTGAAACACCAGTAATTTCAGTTTTTGTACACAATTCCATTGGTATCTTGGATAGAGCGCTACACGGTGTTCTTACCATAGCTATCTCCCTCGTTGTGTAACCTGGGAAACAGAGGAAATCTGAAGGCCTGAATTCTTTATGATGGGTGAACTGATTGATGAGTATGTATGCTTCTTAAGGTTCTATAAACTCTAAATATTTATTACTTTAACCTAGTTATTTACAGTAGCATAATGTGTCTTTGGCATGGAAAGAAACCTGGCTTCTGAGACAGAGCTAAAAGTCAAATAAAATGATTTAATTACCCCAATTCTGGTTCTTTGTCACCTCTGTTAGTTAATTCAAAATTGGAAGAGGAGCTGGAGATGAGTTGATTTCAGGCAAGCAAAAAATGATCCCATGCCCAACTCAGAGGGAGATAACATTTCCAACTTCCTCATGAAAATGCCTAGAGCTTTGCACATATTCTATAATTCTACACTCGAGTTCTCTACTCCAGAAGAAAGGGAATGAGATGAATGCTTTTGCCAAGGACTTCTTTGTTTTGATTCAGAATAATTTGTCTCTGATGCTGTCTTCAAAATAACTGACCAGACCAGGCTGACCTTGAACTCATAGAGGTCTGCCTGCCTCTACCTCCTGAGTGTTGGGATCAAAGGCATGTGTACCACTGCCTGGTTTGGCTAACCATTTATCTTCTTTGGCAAATTATGTATGTAAATCATCTGACAGTTTTTAATTGGGTTCTTTGTTTCCTGGTAAAGTTTCTTAACTTTATTTATTTCTTCCAGATATAAGTCCATTATGTAATTATTATCTCTAGCTTGTTTTTCTAGTTTTTAAATGGTGTATTTGCAAAGATGCTTCCTGTGCTCTGATTTATGGATGTTGTCTTACTTTTTTGTTGTTTTTATTGAGTTATACATTTTTCTCCATCCCCTCTCTTCCCTCCCCTCCTTTTCTCTCCCTTTCTCTGACCCCCATCTTCCCAATTTACTCAGGAAATCCTGTCTTTTTCACCTTCCTATGTAGATCCATATATGTTCTTTTAGGGTTCTCATTGTTGTCTAGTTTCTCTGCAGTCATTTATGGTAACTTTATTTAAAATTGCTACAAATGGGAAACAGCCCAAATGCCCTTCAACTGAAAAATGAATTAGCAACATGAAGCACATACCTAGAGTAGGACACCACCCAAAACCAAAGGAAATAAACTATTGAAAGAGACAGAAACATGGATGAATCTCTAATGCATCACACCAAGAGAGGCAGTGCTGAGAATGTCCTGTTGCACCTTCTCAGACAACAGGTTTCTGTCTTTAGTGGCAAGGACTGACCAGAAAAGGCAATAAGAACAGACTATTTGTTTTATTAAGTTCTTCCATCGATCGATTATTTAGCATTTTTATTTATTGCCTAATTACTGGCTGCATTGAGTGGTAGCAAATGCCATTTTCAAGGCTCTGTAATTATGCTTATCCACAATTCAGTGCGGATAATAAGAATTCAACAGAATTCTTCCATAAAGAATATCTTTCATCTACCTAGCCTAACTGGTTACATGGTTTACATAGAAGACTCAAAGAGTATAATTTTATGTGATTGTCTTTTTTCACAATTTAAGTATTTTTATATTTTTTTAAAGAATTTTACACATGTGTATCCTTCATTTACATCACTTCCATCTTTCCCTTTCTTCTTTCCAGCTTCTCTCTACCTACCTACTCCAGGTTGGCCTCATGAACTTTTCTTCCATGATAATTATTGTTATACATACATTTTGTACTACTGTTAATCCCACAGATGCAAGGAGAACGACCATGAACTCAAATCGTGGTCAAATTACTTAAAGCAAGCTTTTTCTCCCTAAAGACTGGTTTCAAAAAGATCAGAAATGGGCATGGATAAGATAAGGTGTTTATAGTAAGGAATAGGGAGTTCCCAAATGGTGGATTTATAGTAAGGAATAGGGAGTTCCCAAATGGTGGATTTGACAAGCGAATAGGCAGGGTTACAGAGGCAGAACAGAAGCATAAGAAGTTGGTCGTAACAACCTCCTGAAACAAAGATATGGTTGCAAGGTGGCTATAATAACCATTTGAAACAAAGGCATGACTGCTGTTTCCTGGCCCAGGTAGTACAGAACCATTTGTATTTAAGGTTATAGATGAGGCGTAGCCCAATCTTTGAGACACATATTTAATCACAAGCAGAAATGAGTATAATTTGTCTTTACTATAAGATGCTTTCGAGTCCAAGATGGAGGCAGGCAGGCTCATCACAACCCACTGAGTCCATTTAATGTTCCTTGTAGGTATTTAGGATTGAGAATTTGGGACTAAACAACTTATCAGGGGTCTCCAAGCTGAAAAAAACCGATCCTCCCTCAGCGTCCATTAAGTACTTACAGCTCCTCATCTAAGGGTGGGGCCTTGGAACATTTTTCACATCAACAATGGCATGTCAGTTGGTATGGTAATTATGAATGTTTTATTTAGACAACCATGTCTGAACAATGCCTTTTAAAATCATTTGACTTTATATTTTTCTGTGAAATTAAGTTAGCAATTTGTATAATTAGGCTAATTTAATTTTGCTCTCTGTATTTTTATTTATTTTCCATTTTACTTATTTTTTATTATTTTGATTTAATGTTTTGAAATATGAAGCATATGGTATAAAATTTTATTGAGCATATTACATAAATTGTGTTTTTACACATCATTAATCAGCTTGATTTTAAAAAGTGGTTTCAAGAGACTTGGGAATGAAATTGCTGTTACTAAAAATTATGTCACAGAAAGAAAGGTCTTTAAAGCGGATGTAATTAACTAGTGAGGAAAGAGGAGAGTGGATAAAGAGTAAGGAGGGGAATGAAGACGAAGCAAGAGGTGGGGGAGAAAAAGGAAGAGGAAGGTGATGAAGACAAGAACGCCTTTGCTTGAGGAGATGGGGTGAGGCTATCCAGACTACTAACAAGCAATGAACCAGTAGAGTGTTGTTGATGTACATGGCAGTAGATAGGGCTTGAAGAACTGACATGGAAACAAATAAGTCTGAAGTACATCACTGGGGGAAAATCACGTAAGAGTTCATATTTTTGCAAGTCTTTAGATCACGCTAAGAGCTGAACTGGTACACCAGGCATTTGAGGATTAAATTTGCCCCATAAAAAGTTGGACTCCAGTCCTTTATCCTGGGAAGCAAACTTTAGGCTTAGTTCAGGCCCAATAATATAGGAATAAGTAGACTTATTGAAAATCAACTAAAAGAAGGCCATGTCTTTAAGTACAATTATGCATAATTTCAATCACATAAGTTTTTCTTTTAATATGTGGGCATAATATTTTTTGCTTCTTTCTCCAGTGTGAACAGACTTGGATATATTTCATCAATACAATGCTATATAGCACACATCTCTTGCCAACTGTGTTTCATTGGTAAAGATCTGCAGAAAGCATGGAAATCAAACAAATGAACAGAATTATTTTTAATTTTTAAAATCCCAGAAAAAAAATAAAAGCAAAACGCAACCCAGGAAAAGAGTATGATGTGTTGCCTGAGGCTGAATGGGGCTCTCCCACTCTGTTGCTCCAACCCCTACAGTTACATCAGGTGGTTAATAATCCCAGAACAGACCGAAAAACCAGCAGCAGAATCTTGTGTATCTACTGGACATCTTCCATCCCCCGTCCTCTTCACACAGGCATGGTACTTGCACGTCCCAGAGGAAATGTGGTCCTCTGATGATGGATACACTGTGAAGTGCGGCTGCCAAACTTCATTTAGAAATAGGATCTGCCAGTCTTGCTTGTGGCTTTCTGCTGCCAGGGAATCTGCCGGGGCTCTTACTCTCTTAATAACAAATCCTAACAGGTGTTATTTTCCTGTCAAACTTTTTATTCCTTTTGTGACTCGTAGACAACTTTGAAGTCTCATTATTTATCTCTTACTTCTCCCTCCTTGGGTTCCACTCCTTCCCTCATGGTATTCCTTTGTAATAAGAGCGGCCACATCGCTAGCTTATGCCCCGAAATAATTACATGGAAACTGTATTCTTTTTTTTTTCTTTTCTTTTTTTATTGAGAAAAGGAGAAAAAAAAAACAAGTTTCCACCTCCTCCCAGCCTCCCATTTCCCTCCCCCTCCTCCCCCCTACGCCCCCTCCTCCCACCCTTCTCCCCCTCCCCCCACTCCTTTCCCCCTCCCTCTCCAGTCCAAAGAGCAGTCAGGGTTTTCTGCCCTGTGGTAAGACCTAGGACCTCCCACCTCCGTCCATATCTAGGAAGGTGAACATCCAAACTGGCTGGGCTCCCACAAAGCCATCACATTACATAGGATCTATTGAGAGCTCACCAAGACCGGCTGGACTGTGACTGAAAAAGCATGGGATAAAACTGGACTTTCTGAACATGGCGAACAATGAGGGCTGATGAGACGCAAAGGACAATGAAACTGTATTCTTTTAAACACTGCCTGGCCCATTAGTCCCAGCCTCTTATTAACTAGCTCTTACATATTGAGCTAACCCATTTCTAATAATCTGTGTAGCCCACGAGGTGGCTTACCAGGAAAGATCTTAACCTGTGTCTGTCTGGAGTGGGAGAATCATGGCGACCGACTGACTCAGCTTCTTTCTCCCAGCATTCTGTTCTGTTTACTCCACCTACCTAATTTTATGTCCTATTAAAGGGCCAAGACAGTCTCTTTATTTAACCAATGAAATTAACACAAAACAGAAGACTCTCCCCCATCAGTATTCGGATGCTTGCTGTGAAGTGGGTGTTTTAATCCTAAACCTTGATGCTGTGTCTCTACAGGTGTGCCTTCCTGTAGACACCAAGAAGGTTCTGAGGTTTCCCTCTCCATCTATACCTCATGCTGAAAGAGACATTTCCCAGCAGTGGCTAAATCTTTCTAAAATTTCAATGTCTTTATTTTTTTCCATTTTAAGCTGATTCTAATCTATGCTTGTGATTATATTTACAGGAATCACAGGCTCCACAGCTTTTAAAAATGAAAATATATTTTAAATATGTAACTTTCACAAGGTTACTAGAACTATCTCCCATAGTCTACAGGATGTATCAGGTCTAGCATGGGATTTGTCTCATCTGGAGGAACCTATTACAGCAACACACCTCACAACTGAATGATTTAGCATCTCACGGCCTTACTTGTTTGTATACATGCATTTGAAGAACATTCTGAAGGTCATTTGTAAGTGTGTGCAGTGTACACCTACTAGTGTCCTCCTTGGCTTGACCAGTAGGGGTTTGATTGACATGCTCAGACCTGTTCTTATCAGAATTTTCTCATACTCATTTTCTTTTTGTGGACTGATACAGTGTATCAGCTTGCATCTCCTATGGGCCACTGAGGAGACCAGAAGGGGTCCCTTACTGCAAGGTGTGTGTGTGTGTGTGTGTGTGTGTGTGGTCTTTATACAGGTGGGTGTCAGTGTATGTGCATGTATGTGCATGCACACAGAGGCCACAATGTGTCCTTCTAAATCAGTCTTCATCTTATTTTTATTTAATTTTTCATGTATGTTTTAATCATATTCTTCCCCTGCATGTTAGTTTTATTTATTTATTTATTAAGGATTTCTACCTCCTCCCCGCAACCGCTTCCCATTTCCCTCCCCCTCCCCCTCCCCCGATCAAGTCCCCCTCCCTCATCTGCTCGAAGAGCAATCAGGGTTCCCTGACCTGTGGGAAGCCCAAGGACCGCCCACCTCTATCCAGGTCTCGTAAGGTGAACATCCAAACTGCCTAGGCTCCCACAAAGCCAGTATGTGCATTAGGATCAAAAACCCACTGCGATTGTTCTTGAGTTCTCAGTATCCCTCATTGTCCACTATGTTCAGCTAGTCCAGATTTATCCCATGCTTTTTCAGACCTAGGCCAGCTGGCCTTGGTGAGTTCCCGATAGAACATCCCCATTGTCTCAGTGTGTGGGAGCACCCCTCTTGAGGCAGAGTCTTTCACCGAGTCTGGAGTTACTGATGTGGCTAAATTGGCGAGCCAGGGGGCTCTAGGATTTATCACTCTCCACCCCTAGCCCAACACTGGAGAGACAGACACATGACACCATTTTTAGCTTCTCCGTGGGTGCTAGGGATTGGAATTCAGGCCCCCGGGCTCCGATGGTGAGTCCTTAATGGGCCCAGTCATCTCTCAAACCCCCAATATCCACTTTTAAGGTTGGAATCTCTGGAGGTTTGTGTCTGTCTTTATCAGTAACATAATGATCATAACTTCCATTCATCTTATATGCTTTAGGAAGGGAAACTTGTGGGTGGTCATGCATAAGACACACAGTTTACTCATTTCACACGGCTTTATGTAAAAAGGACACAAAACACTCTGTCATTGCATCGAAAACACATATGTGTAACGGGGAGCTACACTACTTAGAAAAATATTTGTAAGTTTCCTTTGATCTTGTTTCATCATGACAGCTGGATAGCATATAATAAAAAGCACTGATAGTAAAATACACATGTAAGAATCTTGCCCTGTGGATATGTGTATGTGTGTTTGTATGTGTGTGTACCATGCTCTATGTGCAGTGATAAAAGTTGGACAACAATTTAGTACTTTTTCCTCACATCTACAGTGATTTTTGTTAAATAATTATGGTAGCAACATTTCAGTCACCCCTAGGAGGTTTACTATGCACCACCCTATGTGAGTGCATATATGACATTTATGCTCTTATCAGAAGTTCAGCAAAACATATTGCCTTACAGGAGGCTGCACAAGAAGCAACTCCATTTTTCTTTTGCAAAGGACAATGATCTCCTCAGGTATAGTAATAAGAGCGGCGGGGCTGCGTCCCCAGCACCCCGGCCGCCTGCTAGCTTATGCCCGAAATAACAACACACAAACTGTATTCATTTAAACACTGCTTGGCCCATTATATCTAGCCTCTTCTCGGCTAACTCTCGCACCTGAACTAGCCCATTTCCAATCAGGTGTGTAGCACCCCAAGGTGTGCTTACCGGGAAGATTCTAGCCTACGTCTATCCTGGGTTGGAGCTTCATCATGTGTGCCTGCCCCAGAGAGAGGAGCATGGCATCTCTGCTCTAGAGAGCAGAGCTGTCTGAGCTCACTTCCTCATCCTCCCAGTATTCTGTTCTGTTTACTCCTCCCATCTATGTTTTAACCTATGAGGGCCAAACAGCTTCTTTATTGCTTAACCAATGAAATCAACAGATTGATATATGACACTCCCACATCACTCAGGGGATATTACCTCTCTGGTACCTTGTAACTCTTCCTCTTGTCTTAGCACTGTGTCAATTCCATAGCAATTATGACTTATAAGCTATTTATTTGGACTATTTTGGTTACATGTAATTTCTGTTTTGTTTGATTTTTCTATCTCTTTTCAAATTGGTGGTGTTGGCCTAAGTTGACACCTATAATTATGATAATTACATGGAATAATAAAAACTTCTTGTATTTAACATTTTACTTCCTTGTATTTAAAGTCACTTCCCCTTGAGAATAAATGAAAACAAGCTTTTAGTTTTTTTGTTTTTTTATTAATTTTATTATTTTAGTCTTCAGTTTATCTTAAATACTGCATTTGCTGTGGTTTTAAAAATATTTATGAGTAAGGAAGAGTGCAACCTAAACACAATCCACTGTTTTGTAACCAGATATTCAGAGTTCCAGCGGACTCTGTCTTTGAGGTACATAGCAGGAAGATTTTGAAAGCTCTAGAAATTTTCTCAACCATCAAATTAATTTAGCACTGCTATCTATTCTGAATGGATCCAATCCTTAGTCCACATGGCAAAGCTAGGTCTAGTGGCTGAGACTACAACACAAGGTACAATTCCACGATGCTATGTAAGTCATGTGAACTTGGCAGAATTGTTGTTGTCGCCGCCATAGAGATTCCGCTTGTGTTGAAAACTTCAAAACAAGACATTTTTCTCCTTTGATACATCTCTAGAAGCTCAGGGACTCCCTGTACTTTGCTATTATAAGTGTAGGGGGCAGATGTACCCCAATAATATTTAAAATACTGAACAGAGAATCTGGGGTTAATTGATATGGCTGGAGAGGTTAACAATCTTTCTTCCCCGAATTGCATACCACCCTACCTGCCTATGCTGGTGGATGAGATCCCTCCGCCTGCCCTGGGGGCTGTGTGCCTCAATGTCTGGTCAAACCTGACTTAGGTTTGGCTCCACGGGTCAAGAACTCTGGCTGTAAGTGATGCTGCAATGGCCATGCAGACTTTCCTCCACCAGAGCTGCTTTGATCATTCAGATCCAATGTGTTCTAAACATCTGTCATCATTTATAGGGGCTGGCTACAAATTATTATTAGTTAATGTATAAAAAAAAACTACTGTTGGTCTCAAATCTTTCATGCTGGTACAGGATTTTGTGTGATATAAACTTAAAGGTTCATTTGTTATAGTATATGCATGTTTCTGTTCTTGTTTATAATATTGTACCCATACAATACATCATATACCACTGAGGAAAATCACAAGAAAGACTTCAGTAAGAGTTAAAAGATCCAAAGGGGATGTAAACTATGTTTGCTGTGGTTTCTCATCCATGCAAATACTGAATATGCTTGTTTTGTTGAAAAGTTTCTATGTAAGTTTTCTTGCAAGCTGAGACAGAAATGATCCGATTAACTAATGGTTTAAATATATATTTCCTTGTTTAAGGTCTATTCAGGCTTAAAAATGCACGTTTAGCCTCCTTTCTTTGCTAACTTTGTTGAGTTTAAGCTATTTGGATAAACTGAGTCATAAATTTTGTATTGATACTAAGAGGTTTGGACCTCCTCTTCTGGGGAAAAAAAATGTTGTTCTTATGTCAATCATTCCAGGGTAATTAGAGATTCAGCGGCCTTGTTAATGATGGAGAACAGAACACTGACAGGAAAACTGGATATAAACTTGTTCATCTGGTCTCCTTGGTTAATAACCTTGCTTTCAGCTCTAACAGGCCCCTAATGATCTTGCTTCTTCTTATCAACAGACTGATGGCTTTTGTTCATGAACAGGTCAATACTGTTCAACTGATGGTATGGAGGTCCCAGTATCACCCCCTTGAACCCCTGGACAGAGAGGACCCATGAATAAGTACTGCCATTGGTATTTGTTTTTTGTTTGTTTGTTTTGGGGGGTACAATTAATTTTTATTTTCTTTTTTTTTATTAAAAAGTTCCACCTCCTCCCCTCCTCCCATGTCCCTCCCCCTCCCTCCACTTCTCCTCCCCTTCCCTTTCCAGTACAAAGAGCAGTCAGGGTTCCCAGCCCTGTGGAAAGTCGAAGACCTCCTCATCAGGTCTAGGAAGGGGAGCATCCAAACAGACAAGGCTCCCACAAAGCCAGTACCTGCAATAGAATCAAAACCCAATGCCATTGCCCTTGGCTTCTCAGTCATCCCTAATTGTCAGCCACATTCAGAGAGTCCGGTTTGATCACATGCTCCATCAGTCCCAGTCTAGCTGACCTTGGTGAGTTCCCATTAGATCAGTCCCATCGTCTCAGTGGGTGGGCGCAACCCTTGTGGTCCTGACTTCCTTGCTCATGTTCTCCCTCCTTCTGCTCCTCATTTGGACCTTAGGAGCTCAGTCCAGTGCTCCAATGTGGTTCTCTGTCTCTATCTCCATCCATCACCAGATGAAGGTTCTATGGTGATATACAAGATATTCATCAGTGTGGCTAGGAGATAAGGCCAGTTCAGGTGCCTTCTCCTCAGCTGCCCAAGGAATAAGCTGTGGATATCTCCTTGGACACCTGGGAACCCATCTAGAGTCAAGTCTCTTGCCAACCCTAAAATGCCTCCTTTGATTAAGATATATACTTCCCTGCTCCCATATCCACCCTTCCTCCATCCCAACCGTCCCATTCCCCCAAGCTCTCCCCATCCTTCCCTTCTCACTTTTCTCTCCCCATCTCCCTTTTCCCCCATCCCACCCCACCCCCAAGTTCCCAATTTTTGCCCAGCAATCTTGTCTACTTTCAATATCCAGGAGGATAACTACATGTTTTTCTTTGGGTCCACCTTCTTATTTAGCTTCTCTAGGATCACGAATTATATGCTCAATGTCCTTTATTTATGGCCAGAAACCAATTATGAGTGAGTACATCCCATGTTCATCTTTTTGGGTCTGGGTTACCTCACTCAGGATAGTGTTTTCTATTTCCATCCGTTTGCATGCAAAATTCAAGATGTCATTGTTTTTTTTTTTATCACTGAGTAGTACTCTAATATGTATATATTCAACACTTTCTTCATTCATTTCATTGAAGGGCATCTAGGTTGTTTCCAGGTTCTGGCTATTACAAATAATGCTGCTATGAACATAGTTGAACAATTGCTTTTGTATTATGATAGGGCATCTCTTGGGTATATTCCCAAGAGTGGTATTGCTGGGTCCTGGGGTAGGTTGATCCATAATTTCCTGAGAAACCGCCACACTGCTTTCCAAAGTGGTTTCACAAGTTTGCATTCCCACCAGCAATGGATGAGTGTACCTCTTACTCCACATCCTCTCCAGCAAAGGCTATCATTGGTGTTTTTTATTTTAGCCATTCTGACAGGTAGTTCCTTGGGCAGCTGAGGAGAGGGAGCCGAAATGGCCCAATCCTATAGCCATACTGATGAATATCTTGTATATCACCATAGAACCTTCATCTGGCAATGGATGGAGATAGAGACAGAGACCCACATTGGACCACCAGGCTGAGCTCCCAAGGTCCAAATGTGGAGCAGAAGGAGGGAGAACATGAGCAAGGAAGTCAGGACCGCAATGGGTGCACCCACCCACTGAGACAGTGGGGCTGATCTATTGGCAGCTCATCAAGGCCAGCTGGGCTGTGACTGAAAAAGCATGGGATAAAACTGGACTCTCTGAACATGGCAGACAATGAGGGCTGACTGAGAAGCCAAGGACAATGTCACTGGGTTTTGATCCTACTGCATGTACTGGCTTTGTGGGAGCCTAGCCTGTTTGAATGCTCCCCTTCCTAGACCTGGATGGAGGGGGGGAGGACCTTGGACTTCCCACAGGGCAGGAAACCTTGACTGCTCTTCAAGAGGGAGGGGGAGGGGAGTGAGAAGAGGGGGAGGAAAATGGAAGGCGGGGAGGAGGCAGAAATTTTTAATAAAATAAATAAATAACTAAATAAATAAAGCCAAATATCTAGCTGTAAAAAAAAAAGTAATGAGAAACAAAATTCATCAAATCAAACATACTTATGCTGCCCTCATCTTCAGAGATCTGCAGGATATGCCGTTTAAAATAATGATTAAAAATCTTATTATATTAGACAGAGACTCTGAGACCCTAGCAGTAACCCAAGGTCTCCAAAGAAAATTATGGGATACCATGATGTTTCTGTTTTGGTTTTCTGTCTCTTTAAGAGACAAGCCATGACCACTCACTCCCCCATCCGCTGAGGCAGGCTGATCTCCAGCCTCAGGCGTGAGCTAGCTCTCTTTTCCATCTTCCTCTCAGAGAGGCAGCTTTGTCTCTGCCTCTCTCCTCACTTCTTCGCTTCCCCCTCTCTGTCTCTATCTCCACCTCTCTCTCTCTCTCTCTCTCTCTCTCTCTCTCTCTCTCTCTCTGCCCCCCTTCACCCTTCCCCTTCCATAACCCCCTGAATAAATATTCAACCTCACTCTGCAAGTCATGTTTATCCATGTCTCTGTCTCCTGCCTATCTGCCATGTGTCTCCCTTCCTGGGACCAGCCACTGCTCTGGGACCAGCAACCATCTCTGGCTGCTCCCAGAGCCCGCTGCCTGCTGCTATTAAACTGCCACCACCACTCAGGCCACCGCTGTGGGACCAGCAGCCATTTCTGCCTGGGACTGACTGCTCCCAGAGCCTGCTGGCTGCCACCACATGGCCCGCTACCACCATTTGGGACCTACAGCATTTCTGCTGCCTACTGCCACGGGGATCTTGCAGCATTTTTTAAAAAAGAACAACAGTTTCCACCTGGATGAGCGAGATGCCCCAGTGCAACACCTGGTGCCAGGACCTGGTCCAGACTCTGGGCAAACAGCAGGACTTTGAAGAATTGATTGCACCACTTTTGCCTAGACAAAATAAGGTCAGTCTTTTCCATGTCCCTCTTTCACAGAAAAAGAAAAATTCACCTGATGGACCTGGCTTAGACAGTAAGACTGCTGATCTGGGTATTTCTGCCTCCAATGCTATGGAGACCTAGTCTCATCATTTTTAATAGATTTAAAAACAATTTGGTCTGTACTCATATATACTTTATTTATCCTTCTGAGATCTCTGGTAGTATTAATGGCTAGGGCAGTTATAATGTCAATTTAATAGCAAAAGGTATCCAGATTCTTCCACAAAGTTATAGCCAACTTGTTAGTTAGGACTCAAAAGTATTTATAGACATCTGTGATCTGCTCTTTTTAAAATTTTAACTTCTGTTCCTAGTTTAAACTTATCTCAATAGGCTTCCACTTGGCTGACAGATACATCTACACATCAGTTGATGACTACAACCTGCTCTGAATGATGGCGAGCCCTGGACTTCCTGAAAGCTGATGTGGACCATCACATACGAATGCTCTCTGTCCCTTCAACGAAGTCTGATGAGAGCCTCATTGCCTAAATGCCACCCCTACATTTGTCTAGCCTTTCAACTTGCTTGGGCCCAGATAACAATGCCCCAATGTCAGCTTGAAGTAGTTGTGAAAGGAATACATCATCCTATGCCTCCAGCACAGAATAAGTTGAAAGGCTGAGACAAAGGGAAACTCTCTGGCATGGAGGACAAGAGAACTACCTATAGTACCTGTTGATAAACTAGAAAAATAGGTCCAGAGTTGTCAATTAATGGGTTTATTAATTTAAATACTTCCATACCTCCTTAAAACCAGGGGCAAGCAGGACCCAAGATTGGGTCCTGTCATTGGTGCTTGTGAAGGGGGAAATGTAGGATCCATGATAAGCCAAATATCAACAGATCACCCAAAGGAAGTTCTTTACTTCCAACCATTATCACCTGCCAGTGTAGGACTCAGCTATCAATAAATTTAAGAGACCTGGGTCACAGTAGTTTACCCTGAAGCAATAGATGGCTGCAGGAAGAACCACAAACAGAGATTACCTGAGCACCACCCAAGAACAGACCATCCGAAGGAAATACCTAACATTCCAACCACTGTAGATAGGACCACCTGCCAGCACAGACTCACCAGGACACCCCTAGACAAATGTCAGCCAATCAGGGGTCCTGAACCCCAGAAACCCCTCACCCCCACCTTTACTATTATAAAAGCCTATTCTAACTGAGCTCGGGGCTTTCCGTTTATTCCAATACATTGGACATGCAGAGAGACTGAGTTTGCAAACTTGCATAAAATAAAGGCTCTTTGTTTTTACATACGGGACTGGGTCTCGTTGTTGGCTTTGGGGACTTTGCAGATTTGGGCATAACAAAAAGCACCACAGTTATTGATGTGCTTTCATGGTTTCCATCTTCTTCTTGCCCATTAAGTCCTAAAGTAGCTCTTTCTTTTATAATTTTTGTTCTCAAATCAGATAAAAAAGATGAAAATAGAGAAATAATTTCCTTCTTCAGAGAGATAATAATTTCCTTCTGAGAGAGAGAGAGAGAGAGAGAGAGAGAGAGAGAGAGAGAGAGAGAAAGAAAGAAAGGGGGGGGGGGAGAGAGAGAGAGAGAGAGAGAGAGAGAGAGAGAGAGAGAGAGAGACAAAAGACTGCTATTCCCTGGACATGTGGTGCAAATCAAGTACAGAAATTATGTTTTCATATTAAACGTGAGGATTCAAAGCACACAACTGGCTGGCTTCTAAGGATGAGGAACTAATTATACGAGGGATGCACTTGAAAGTAAGGAGCAGAGGCAGCAAGTGGCTTGTTTACATGCTGCAGCCCTTCCTTCTCGCTCTCAGAGAGAAGCGGTTAGCTGGCACCCACATCTCTTGCTCTGGAGATTATTATCTAGAGAGTAAGCCATCTTATTTTCCTCTGCTTTGCCAAATAAATATGATCAGAATTTTATGTGACCATAGAAAAAATTTGAGAATTGGGCATTTTTTAAGGATCCTCAAAATAAAAAAAAAAATGCTAAGAAGAAAACAAAATAAGCTTCCATCACTTCAAATTTGCTATCTCTTCAAATTAAGTAATAGACAAATGATTGATTTGTAGTAGGCCAGGTGATAAGTATCTCAGGTGCTAAATATTTTTCCAGTCTTACTTTTTTAAAAAAAAAAGTTAAAATTAAGGTATTAGGTGCATTTCAAGGAAAAGGTTAGCATAATATTAAAGGATGAATTAATTTCATGATGTCTCATAATTTTCTAATATATCAGAGACCTCCTATGGACTCATTCAGAAAAATCTAAGATTATTATTAAGCATAATAACTCATCATCTTATGTCTCTCCAAATTCTATAACATTTCCAAATGTGCATATTTTTTCTAGGCGTTAAAAGTTTGTTTTAGCAACAGAAAAAAATATACCTATGGCATATTAGCTTTGAAGAAGAAATAGTTTCTCCTTTTGCATTTCTTTCTTCCTAGTCAAATTAAATCAGCAGCTGAAATTAATTAAAATAGATCAAAATATTTAGCTGTTAAACAAGTACTAAAAGAACAAAAATTAGTACAAATAATGATTGCACTATAATTGCCTAGGAAATCATTTTAAAGATTACTAATAAATATGAATTTTTTAATTGATGGAAAATTGCTAATTTGATATGAGTGGACATGCTGTGTCATTTCTCTGGTGACATGGTTTATAGGCCAGATAGATCATTTAATAATATGCATCTGAGTTCCTTACACTGCACTCCTTGCCTGTGTCTGTAGCTATGTCCTCTGGCTGTGATGTCTAACAGTTTGGACCAACACATTCTTTCCTCTGATATATAATATCTATTTATATATTACCTCTCTCATTCAGCATATACATATGTATTTAGCTTAACTTATTTGATAAGCACATGTGCTGTAAGGAAATCATACAGCTAGTAGCCTTTAAGTTAACCACCCACTGGGGCATAGCCTCTTATACTATAGATGCTGAGGTAAAGCATGTGTCCGGTCTCTTTTTCCAGCTGCGGGATATGGTTTCTGTGCTCTGTTCCAGCAGAGGATTCTGATTGGTGAGTTTACCCCTAAATAAATAACCGTCTATTATTCTCAGTTCTGTATGGGATTTCTGTTAAGCATCCATATTCATAAGGCGTCCACGTGGATTCAGACTCCATGACCAGTGGGACAGTTTAAAGGCCTAGCCGGTCTATAACCCAGACAGTCTCCCAACCCTGCCCGTTTGGCTTGTTTTTACCTATGTGGTTTTTTATAGCACCCCTGCATATGGCAACTTGGAAATTTCCCAAGTGCATGCATGACTGACTGCAACATTCCCTGGCATGGTTCCTTGCCACGTGGTGACTTGTGCAGCTTCCAGTTTCTGCTTCCTGCCCCTGAGTTCTGGGTTTCTTACTCTGTGTATGGAATTGATTTAATTGCTTTTAATTTGTCAAGCAAAGCATATTTCTCAGTATTTAATCAATACCAAGGCAGAAAATTAAAGTGCTCAGGACTGTTCCTGTCACTACCGTGACTCTGCAACCACAATATCTGCTGGAAAATAAACACTACATTTTACCAGATCATATAACAGGTAAATAAATCAATATGGCAGATTACATTAATATTGAAACTTTTAGTAACTTTTTTGCTAATATGCTGGATTGTATTATGCTAAGCTTATATGGTTATGGTGATACTTCAATTTATTGAGTATTGGGACTCAATTTTTTTATATTCTATAATTAAGAAAGAATATGATACTTGTAGGAATGATACAATTTTTACAGATAAATAATGAACAGCTAGTTGACAGGATTAATACCATCAAAAATCAAAAATAGATTACATAATGCTTTATTAACCTTGAATTTGCTTAATGCTAATGAGAAAGGGACAGCAGCAGAGGGACATGTGATGATAGAAAAGTCTTCTGAATTAAGTCAGTCAGTTTATTTCAAGGATGTGCTGACCTCACAATGGAAGCCAAGAGATGTGCTGCGTTGGGGAAGGGGTTTTGCTCTTAATTCCACAGGAGAAGAAAAAGTATGTATACCTTAAAAATTAATAAAGATTCAGTTTGAAAAGGAGAAACCTCTTGAAAAAGAGAAATGACAGCTCATTCACAATCGTGACAATCATACAGGTGGTAAGGAAACCTCAAAAGGTTTTGTGCAGGGTTCTGTTCTTGTCTATGCAGGAACATACTAATCTTCAAGAGTTCAAGAGACCCTGGATGTTTGAATGCTGACAGAAGGAAAAATTAACTATTCAGTAAGGATCATTAAGAAAAAGAAATATCACTTGCAAGGACAGGTGATAAAAACATATACACTTATATATACATATATATACATACATATATATCAATATATATAGAGAGAGCTGGCTTTGGAGTTGGACACTGGCTCTGTCCCTCTAAATCCAAGCATTGTTAAAACAAAAATTCAGAGTTCCTTTCTCATGTCAGGAGCCATGATATGGGACAGAAAGAAAAAAAATTAGAAAAAAATTTATTTTTCTTCATACCTATTTTTATCTCTATTATACCTTTCATTGAACATATATGTCTATATAAATAATGTTTAAGTTTTCCTCAATTAACAGTGAATTTTACTGCAATAATCTTTGATGTTTTAAGGAAGAAGATGGGGCCCCTCAACAGTACTCCTCCTTGTTGTTATGACATCATGATGCTGATTGCTCTACTATAAGACCTGTTTTGGGTACCAGCTGCTCAAGATGGTTCCAACTTGGTTTGCTGAAGTTGTGTACTATTTTAAAACAACATTCTGGCCAGACATCCAAATAGGAACCTCAGAATAACTCTACCAAATACTCAGAGACTATTTGCAATTATACCAGACAGTAATCTTGGAACTTAACCATCATTTTACTTCCATGGGATCCCATAGAAATAACTTTGCCCCCATGACAGCTGGAAGTAATTCTAGAAGATGATGTCTCTTTCCCAACAAAGTTTGTCTTCAGGTTTAGGGACATCATTTATGGGTTGATTATAATTGGTATAGGGTTGGGAGTTGGGAGGGAAATTTTGTAGGTTCAGGAATCTCTTTGATAAATAGGGAAAACTGGATGGGATAATAGATTAGTGCGAGCTTACTCACACTAATAATAATAGTGAGTAATGGAGTGAATACTTATGAGCTATTATTTATAGGCAATTTACATTGGTATAGTTTCTTGTAAATTGATACAAGGGGATAGGTGCTGTAGGAAATTATACAGCCAATAGCCTTTAAGTTAACTGCCCACTGTGGCATGGCCTCTTAAACTATGTATGCCGATGTAAAGCATGCGTCTGGCCTCTTTTTCCTGCTGCAGGATTCAGTTTTTGTTCTTCATTACAGCAAAGGATTCTGATTTGTGAGTCTACCCCTAAATACATAACTGTCTATAATTCTGAGCTAGTATGGGATTTCTTTTAAGTGTCCATCTTCATACATGTACCATGCACTCACTGTATTTATGTATGTATGTGTATGTGCAACTACTCTCTCCAAATTAAAACAACCCCTCCTGGATGGAGGAGGCATGAGTGTTAAGATTCAGAAAGTAACAGAATCTGGTTAGTTTCCCATATCCCAGCTTGACTGACAAGATAGCCACTCCCTAAGGCTACACTAGTAGTAGTGCTTGTTGAGAATAAGGGTCTTTGAGCAGCTGAGTTACCTTCACGCCTTTCAAGGAGCTGGAGGAATGCCGCTTTCATGAGTTCTACCAGTGCAGAGGTGGGCTTCATGCTGGTGAGGTTGCTTTGAAGTCACCTACACTCACCCATACTCCTGTAAGTTACCCCAATAAACTCATTCACCAAGATGAGCTTGTTTTGAACTCCTTAGTCTGCTGTCAGAAGGATGAAAGTTTGCTTGTTCATACAACAGGCAAGAAGAACATGATAGGAAAGTCTGGAATCCTCAGGGACATTGTGGAAATGGAAGAAAGGCATAAAGATATAAACTTCATT
This sequence comes from Microtus oregoni, assembly GCF_018167655.1. Lineage (NCBI taxonomy): Eukaryota > Metazoa > Chordata > Mammalia > Rodentia > Cricetidae > Microtus > Microtus oregoni. Next base: position 1,797,206 of record NW_024543085.1, read on the forward strand.
GTTCGGTTAAATGTTGACAGAGTGTAAGGGCAATATTGTAACTAATGGTAATAGGGATGTGTCTGTTTAGACTGACATCTGCAGCTCTCTTAAGAGGAAGAAAGATTTCACCCTAGGTCAAAGAAATCTGAAACAATTGGCTTCATTGAAAGGAAATGCTGGAGAAAATAATGTTGAGAATAATTATTTGCTGTTCTCTGGGATTTTCCTTTACCTTCCTTATCTCCTCAAAGATCAGAAAATTCAATACCAAATAGATGTCAATAAGCAAAAATTATTTGTTCATTTTTCATGATACCATCAGAACTTACTGTCCCTATTTGTGCAGCCTTTCTTAAAACCTGGTTTCATTTTAAACCATGTCTTACACATACTTCTAGTGATATGGGTGCTGCTGTTGAGGAGAGGTTTGTATTCTAGACTTTTCACCCACTGGATCCCTTGGGAAGGCCCTGCACCTTTGACTTACCCAATAAAATTTATGTATGCTAATAAGTTATTTCCTGCAACTTCAATGACTCAGCACAAATTTCTATGTTTGATTATTCAAGACAATATCAAGTCATTCCCTAGCACCTATAATTTTGCTGTACAGAAAATCTATTAGAACACAGTCTTATAGGAAAAAGAAGTGATGGGAAAATATTGGATAGAGTAGAAAATTTAGGGAAAAGAGAATTATTTGTTATTTAAAATTCATATTGACAAACCAATATCAACAACTTAATAAACTCAGCTTTAAAGAAGAGATGATTGACCTCTATTTATGCTTAAGATATTGGGCAATCATATACTTGTTTGTCAAGAGAGAAGGGGAATTTTGACTAGATTTTCAACTTAGGCACTTGTTTCTAAGAAATCATGGACTAAAACAATTTAAATTCCTTTAAAGCTAATGGAATGTTATGTTTGATAAAGAAAATGTGCTAACTGAACATTTAGTCAGGCTTTTCCCCCAAATTCACATACAGAAACAAAATAACATAGGGATGCGTATGAAAAAGATACTCCATAATGTTTTGAAAGGTCACAGATTATGGAGACCTAAACACAAAGTGTTTATTATCTCAGCCTCCTCCTTGTTCTTCTAGTAGCAACTAAGGTAAGGAGATATCGGAATAAAGACATTATTAACACTATCAGTAAAAACCACTGTCTTTAGACAAAAATCAGTCATTCATTATGCATAAAAGATAATAGAAGATTCACTGACCCAAGAATTGATTATTCAGTGCTGTGTATTGCGCCCATAATCAAGAATAACCATTTGCTAGACAGAAGTAACTTTATGGAAGGCAAATTTTGCCTGTTCATTTTAGCCACTTAATTTTTAATACATTTACTTATTTACTTTTTAATTTATTTTGTGTGTGTATGTAGAAGTAGGAAGACAGTAAAAGACTTGGCTCTTCTCTTCTATCATCTGGGCTCTTGGAATCAGACTTGGGTCCTCAGGTTTGCAGTAGGTGCCTATACCCTCTTTGCCCTTTTTGCTTCTTTGAGTACACACTCCCAATTAGATCACACTCCCAATTAGATCACCTTCTACTAGAGTTGCAAGGGTGCAAATCAATGTCAAAAATGTGCAAAGGAAACAGACAGTAATTAACATGTCTGAAATGTATAGAAACTGATCCAGTTCAACTTTGGAATATTTCTTATTGCCTCTCCTTATTTTTCCATATCATTCAATCTTTTGCTCAGGTCCTTACTCCTCATTAATTTCCCATGGGAAGATTTAAAACTGTTTGCTCTTACTGAAATGTTATCCTAAGGGTCAGGACAATGCACTGGCTCCGTAGTGTGGGCTTAATCCATAGAAACACAGATATAAAACAGCCAACACTGAGAAGACAGGTAACTAGGCAAATCCTCTTCCTAGATGAGTACTTTTCAGGATTGGGCTGGCTTTTAAACATACTTCTTTCTTCTCAATTCAAGTTCATAGTCATCTGTAGGTATCATTGACCCTGACTTTACCATGAACTATTCAAGGGCAAAAGTTTTGAGATTAGCATGTTGATTGATGGAAAAAAAAATATGGTAGTGGGGTAAAGCTGGCGTCAATCAGAGTAACTCTCCCGCAGCTATCAACTCTAATTCTTGTCAAAACAAAAGGCACTAATTTTGGCTTTTCTTCCAATGTTATTGAACCTTACAGAAATTAGAGAAAATTGTATGAGCTGTAAAGTATGGAAAATAAGGGGAGAAAACAAAATAGGAGAGAGGAACAGAGAGAAAAAAAATGTCTCAAACTCAGACAACTGAACCATATTTGCATAGGGAAAATTACAGGAAGACATCTATGTCATCATTTAGAATTATCAAAGAAGTCAGCAGAGAGCTTAACTGTTGTCTTTAACAGGAAATAGAGAGGGATGCTGAAGTCAGCTAAGGCATCCGTAGCTGTAACAAAGCCCAACACTCTTCAGAGAAGAATACAAACTGCAGAGTCTGTGCCCTATCATGCACAGGCTAATTCTAGACAGGTGGATGGTCCCAAGGGTTGGTGCAGACTGCACAACTAGAACTCTGATCAGCTAAAGGGGTTGAATAGTGGAGCAAACCCTTTGCAAAACAGTTTTCTGAAATATTAAACATACAGCCACCAAGACATCCCTCTTCCATGTGTTTATAAAAGTGTGTGTGTGTGCGCGCACAGAATTTCTACTCTAGTGTCCTTAGCAATTTGAGTTAATATAATTCCCAGACTTGAAGTGTCACAGATATGCAGCTGCAGATGAACAAATGTGGGAGTGATGTATATAATAAAAAGGAGAAAGTGAGGTAAGCCAGATCCAAAAAGAGGAACATGGGTTGTACTCACTCATATTTGGTTTCTAGCCATAAACAAAGGACATTGAGCCTATAATTAGTGATCCTTGAGAAGCTAAATAAGGAGAACCCAAAGAAAAACATATAGGCATCCTCCTGAATATTAACCTTCATCAGGAGGTGAAAGAAGACAGAGACAGAGACCCACATTGGAGCACCGGACATAAATCTCAAGGTCCAAATCAGGAGCAGAAGGAGAGAGAGTACGAGCAAGGAACTCAGGACCGCAAGGGGTGCACCCACACACTGAGACAATGGGGATGTTCTATTGGGAGCTCACCAAGGCCAGCTGGCCTGGATCTGAAAAAGCCTGGGATAAAACCGGACTCACTAAACATAGTTGACAATGAGGGCTACTGAGAACTCAAGAACAATGGCAATGGGTTTTTGATCCTACTGCACGTACTGGCTTTGTGGGAGCCTAGGCAGTTTGGATGCTCACCTTACTAGACCTGGATGGAGGTGGGGGTTCCTTGGACTTCCCACAGGGCAGGAAACCCTGATTGCTCTTCGGGCTGACGAGGGAGGGGGACTTGATTGGGGGAGGGGAAGAGGGAGGGAAATGGGAGGCGGTGGCGGGGAAGAGACAGAAATCTTTAATAAATAAATAAATTAAAAAAAGAAAGAATGGAAACATCAAAAATGTTTTTATAGTTGGGGAGTGACTCAGTGCGTGAAAGCACCTACTCTGCAAACAGGAGGCTCTGAACCATTTAAACAAGTGCAAAGCTGGATGTGGTTGTGTGTGTTAATGATCTCCAAAGCTTCTGTGCAAATGTGAGAGGGAGCGACAGATGAATCACAGAAGCTTGCATGTCAGTTAGCCTGGCGTATTATTGGACTAGAAATCCAAACATCAGGGAGGAGTTACTCCAGACACCACTCACAGCCGCAATTGATGCAAAAGCAAGAGGATTTTTATTCTGTCATGACAGGGCCCTTCAGGTTCAGGATATGAAGGGCCTCCGATAGCTGTTACAGCCCATCTTTTAAAGCAAAAAGCCACAGACACAAGGGGGGGGGTGACCTGTAGGTTGTTTTCCAACTTACTGGATTGGCTTATTCAAAGGGTTACTAGCAATGATTGCTCTATTCCAGGGCAGGAGAATAGCTGCGTGGTCAGGTGATAAAGGAGAGCATCTGTGGTCCATCCTGACCTTGGTCCAGTGACTAAATCAATACATCAGGAACTGAGTCAACATCTGTGGGTTGTTTTTGCCTCAATTTCCAGAATGGAGTTACATTTGAAGATTATTCACAAGGACACAGGAGGATAAGCAGTCCAGCATGTGTGTGTGTGGGGGGGGGGGTGGCGGCGACTGTCCCATTTCCAGGATAGAGTGAGTGTAAGGTTTTAGAAAAATGTATTGGGGTTGAGGGGGGCTTACAAATGCATTTAGAGTCTTTCATTATGTTGTTACCATGTTCCAGAACATGCTTCAAATATCGTGGAAGCCTGGAAGCCTGGAATAGAAGCTTAGCTTTTCCTTTTACATGCTCATGCATGCCTTTCACACAAGGACACCCGTGCATGCATGTGTATGCACGTGCATGGGCAGGACTGAATAGTTCTAAAATTGCTAGTTTGGGGTAATGAAAGCTGATTGCTTCCGGTGTTATGTCAAATACAGTCTGTCAGTAATCAAGAGTAAGTGACGGAGATTGACAGCTCAGAACATATGGCCCAGACACCCTTTCCCGTTGCTCCTTTCCTAAGAGCAAGCAGAATCTTTTGGAATGACATTCGATACAACTAAAGAAGCATTTGAAAGGTGGTATGAGAAAGGTCGAGTTGATGTGGTTGCTCATTATAAGATGAGTAACACAGCACGAGGCCTCATATTCAGTCCACCCAGCCGAAAACTCCAAGTCAGAACATGCCCTGATCTCCAAAGTCATAATGAAAACAGCCCCAGTAAGCCGTGGGATACAGTGAAAATCCTGCTGTCAGGCTCATTCAACATGACTTACAAGGAAGACAGGCCATCTGCATACCTCTAGGAAAGTTCTAGAAAAGTCCTAACAGTAGAAACAAACACATTGTTAAGTGGATTTGATAGACCATCAGAGGCCATGTAGTACAGATGCATAAACTGAGGACCGATCAATAGAATTATTCAATTTGAAAAACACAGAACAAACAAAACTCAAGAGAACAAACAGAACCTAGGACATAGATTTTATATCATTGGAAGCTCAGGAGGAAAGACAGAAAACACTATTTATCACGAAGAATGTGTGATGAAGGAATGGCTGGAAACTCCCTAGAATAGAGGAAAGGTACAGCATCCAGAACATGAACAAGCCATAAACAGGACTGATTCAAAGAAATAAACACCAACATAATCCAAGAGAAGAAAAGAAAGAAGCTCATGTTCTCCCTCCTTCTTCTCTTCATCTGGACCTTGGGAGCTCAGTCCAGTGCTCCAATGTGGGTTTCTGTCTCTATCTCCATCCATCGCCAGATGAAGGTTCTATGGTGATATTTAAAATATTTATCAGTGTGGCTATGGGAGAAGGCCAGTTCAGGCACCCTCTCCTCTGCTGCCCAAGGACCTAACTGGGGACATTTCCTTGAACACCTGGGATCTCCTCTAGAGCCAAGTCTCTTGCCAACCCTAAAATGCCTCCCTTAATTAAGATATCTTCTTTCCCTGCTCCCATATCCACCCTTCCTCCATCTCAACCATCCCATTCCCCCAAGCTCTCTCCAATCCTCCTCTCCTTCTCCCTTCTCTCTCCCCATCCCCTTCCCCCATCCCACCCTCACCCCGTGCTCCCAACTGTTTCCTGGCAATCTTGTCTGCTTCCAATATCCAGGAGGATAAATATATGTTTTTCTTTGGGTTCACCTTCTTATTTAGCTTCTCTAGGATCACAAACTATATGCTCAATGTCCTTTGTTTCTGGCTAGAATCCACTAATGATTGAGTATATACCATATTCATCTTTTTGGGTCTGGGTTATCTTACTCAGTAAAGTGTTTTCTTTTTCCATCCATTTGCATGCAAAATCCAAGATGTCATTGTTTTTTTTTTTTTTTACCACTGAGTAGAACTCTAATGTGCATATGTGCCACACCTTCTTTATCCATTCTTTGATTAAGGGGCATCTAGGTTGTTTCCAGGTTCTGGCTATTAGAAATAGTGCTGCTATGAACATAGTTGAACAAATGCTTTTGTAGTATGATTGGGTATCTCTTGGGTATATTCCCAAGAGTGGAATTGCTGGATCCTGAGGTAGGTTGACTCCCAGTTTCCTGAGAAACCACCACACTGATTTCCATAGTGGTTGCACAAGTTTGCAATCCCACCAGCAATGGATGAGAGTTCCCCTTACTCCACATCCTCTCCAGCATAGGTTATCATTGGTGTTTTTAATTTTAGCCATTCTGATGTTGTACAATGGTATCCCAAATTTGTTTTGATTTGCATTTCCCTGATTGCTAAGGAAGTTGAACATGACCTTACGTATTTTTGGCCATTTGAACTTCTTCTCTTGAGAATTCTCTGTTCAGTTCAGTACCCCATTTTTAATTGGGTTATTCAGGATTTTAATGTCTAGTTTCTTGAGTTCTTTATATATTTTGGAGATCAGGCCTTTGATTAATGCAGGGTTGGTGGAGATCTTTTCCCATTCAATAAGTTGCCTTCTTGTCTTAATGACAGTGTCCTTTGTTTTACAGAAGCTTCTCTATTTCAGGAGGTCCCATTTATTCATGGTTGCTCTTATTTTCTGTGCTACTGGGATTATATGTAAAAAGTGGTCCCCTGTGCCCTTGTGTTGCAGACTACTTCCCACTTTCACTTCTATCACGTTCAGTGTGGTCAGTTTATATTGAGGTCTTTAATCCATTTGGACTTGGGTTTTGTGCATGGTGATAGATATGGATCTATTTTCATTCTTCTACAGGTTGACATCCAGTTATGCCAGCACCATTTGTTAAAGATGCTTTCTTTCTTCTATTGTATAATTTTAACTCCTTTGTTGAAAATCAGGTGATTCATAGGTTTGTGGGTTAAAATCTGGGTCTTTCATTGGATTCCATTGGTCAACATCTTCGTTTTTATGCCAAGGAAGTCAGAACTGCGAGGGGTGCGTCCACCCACTGAGACAGTGTGACTGATCTAATGGGAGCTCACCAAGGCCAGCTGGACTGGGACTGAACAAGCATGTGATCAGACCGGACTCTCTGAATGTGGCTGACAATGAGGGCTGACTGAGAAGCCAATGATCATGTCACTGGGTTTTGATTCTACTGCATGTACTGGCTTTTTGGGAGCCTAATATGTTTGATGCACACCTTCCTAGACCTGGATGGAAGTGGAAGGGCCTTGGACTTCCCACGGGGCAGGGCACCCTGACTTGTCTTAGGACTGGAGAAGGAGGGGGAGGAGGAGTAGAGGGAGTGGGAAGGAAATTGGAGCAGGGGAAGGGGTGGAAATTTTTAATAAATAAATAAATTTTAAAAAAGAAAAGAAAGAAGCCAGAGAAGCAAGATCCATCACCACAAAGAACCCACATGGAACTGGTTTCTTATCTAAAGCCACAGAGCCAGGTGAAGTGGGACATATTTTAAGTGCTGGAGAAGATAGTTTTTAATTTTGTATTCTCTGTAAAGAGAAATTTTCTTTCAGCTAAGATGAAAACTAAAAGATGTTTGAGTGTTTGTTTTGCTAGCACTCCTAGCTTCAGAGACTGTCTAAAGCAAGTGCTTCAGAAAGGGGACAGAGGAGAAGGAACTCAGGGTATAATGAGGAAGAGCAACGGAGAATGAGCGGTGTGCACACCAGACTGTATGTCACTGCTTCTGTAAATCATGCATGAAGAATGAGGCAAACATTATAATAACACGTTACTCAAATCCTTTATATTTGAAAGTGGAGAAAGTAAAGGTGTCTAACAGGAAAAGAGTTCCCCACACTTCCCTGAGGTTATAAAATGATGAAATTAGTTAACTGTCCCAAGACACATATTTGCACCTCAACACACAGAACAACCGCTTAGAAAACTGTGCAGAGAAGCACTTCCAACACACAGAACAACCACGTAGAAAACTGTGCAGAGAAGCACTTCCAACACACAGAACAACCACGTAGAAAACTGTGCAGAGAAGCACTTCCAAGCATCTACAACAAGTTCAGCGTGCAAGAAGACAGTGACAGGGTAATAGAAGACCAAAAACAAGAAAGGAATGTGGAACAAGAAAAATAGACAATATGGTTGTGTCAATAAACATATTATAGCCAAATGGTTCAAACAGACTAGCCAAAGGACAAATATTGGCTGAAGGGGAAAAAAATCCCAACAATATATTATTTATAGAAAACTCAATGCGAGTACAATGAGAAGACAACAGTTAAGTTAAAGAAGAAAGAATAGGTGCATTAATGAGTGATAAATAGACTTCAAAACAAAGAAATTAGAATGAAGCAAAAGAGACAGCATAGTACCAAGACAATGAGTCTATCAGAGATAGATAATCATGTTTAAAGTCTTCACACCATATCCCTGAAATTCATGAGGAAAAAAGCGTGGCATTACAAAAAGAGAAAAGAAATTCCAGCTCACATTTGGAAGGTGTTCACCATAACACAGTAACATAACCCATAAAACAAACACCAATTTATTAAAAAAAACAATAGTTATACACAAATTATTTTAGGAATTGTGGATAAAATTCTAGTCTAATTGCTTACCCATGTTATAGATTATTTCAAAGAGTAACAAAAGTATCCATAAGCACATTATAAAAAAATTAAAGAAAACTGTAATGGCTCTGAAACTTAAAGTTACTAAAACCCACTTATCAGAGTCAAAAAGAGTTTAAAAAATTAAGACATTTATTTTGATACAAAAGAGACTCAGTAGGGTCACATTTAATCAAATATTTGTTCATTTAAATGCCTAATAAAGTAGATAATGTTTTAATAATAAGTATTTGTTATTTTTTAAAATTCTCTATAAAATTGAAGAGTGACATCTAAGATACAGAAAAGCTTCAGTAAAGTAAGTCATTAAAAAATCAGGAGGCTGTGGTAGAGAACTTTTTTAAAAGCGTTAAAATAATTAAAAAACTGAAAAATTTCAAATAAGTAATTATATAAAATCCCTGATCATTATAAAAAGATGGAATATTTAAGCATATTTTTGCCCATCACCACAATAATGGCAAAATTAAATGAGCATTTGAATGAGAAAAAATTCTTTAAGAGTTAATAAACTCATATACTACTAACTACTGTCTTAGTTTGCTTCCCATTGTGTGATTAAAAACTAAAAACAAAGCAGCAGGAGGAGTCAATGGTGTATCTTACAGTTTGCAATCCACTGTGAAGAGCAGTCAGAGCAGTGAATCAAGCCAGGAAGATGAACACAGATGCCGAAGCAAAGATCACGGAGGATTGATTATCAAGCTTCCATTCAGTTGCCCAGGACCAACTTCACTAGGGTTCTGTGGGCCAAAGTGGACTGGGCCCTCCAGAATGAATCATCTTGACCTTGTAGGTCAAGCTGATATCATAGCATTGACCTGACTGGCCAATCTGATACAGTCATTTTCTAAATTGAGGTACCCTTGTCCCAAGATGACCCTAATTGCCTCCGCTGGCAGAAAACTAATCAGTAAATCTGCTATATTAGAAGTTCTAAAGTTGTGTAAACTTTTCACCTTCAAAATTATATACATTCATTTTTGATAACCTATTTGATACTCTAAAGGGTAAAATTAGTAGATAATATGATCATTTTTATGCACAAATCTCTTACTAAATCTATGATCTGTATTTGATTTGAGCTAAATTTTCTATTAAGCTAGAAATAATTTATACTGTATTTGTATGATGAACAATACTCATTTCAAACCTATATTCATTTACTATGAGAAACAGAAAAGTTGTTATTAAAAGTTAGACTAAAATAAAAATATTACTCTTCACTAAATATGTGGTATTTTGACTCGGAATTCTGGCCAAGACACAAGAAAGAAAAGAAATTAGAAATGTTAATAACAAGAGGAAATATTACTACTTGCAAATTTAAAAAAAAAAAAAAGCTTCCAGGTTGTGGTGGTACATACCTTTAATCCCAGCACTTCCAAGGTAGAGACAGGCAGATCTCTGTGAGTACAGGTTCAGCCTGTTCTCCAAAGGGAGTTCAGCCAGAGCTGTTATTCAAAGAAACCCTGTTTTGAAAAATCAAAAATAAAGAAACAGAAAACAACCACCTGAAATACTATTGTAAATAACAGAAAGGATTACTATATTTTAATCAGAAAATAACTAGACCAGAAGTTTTACCTTCTTTCTTAGTAGTGTTTGAGAGCACGGGAGTAAAACTGACCAACAACAGAAACAACCAAATTAAAATACAAAACAAAGCAATGCAAAACATTTGAGTACATAACGATGTCCCCAGAAATATTTTCTGTGATTTTGCTGTCGTAGCCTACAGAGAAGCCCATGTGTATGTGTGTCGACCATTTCTTTACCTTTAAACAGAGAAGTGACTTTCTTTTTTAGAGAAGCCAAAAGGGTTTGAGGGTGGCAAACTCTGGAGAGGATTGAGATATATGGATTTGCAGTTCATCCTCAGGAGATAGGCTCTAAGCCCAGCATAAGACCAGAGTTCATGCAGCCTTTTATTCCTATGGGGTTTTCCATAAAACTTGGCACCCAGGAAATTACTAACACTGGCACAAGCATACTACAACACAAGCTGGGATTAAAGTACACCCGATTCCTTAAAGATAGCCCTCTGAGAACCCTCTCAGAAGAAATGGGTCATGATTGAGTAAAAAGACAGCTGTGCTTGAATGACAGACATGTCCTGCCTCCAGCACAATAAATCATGTGTTCTATGTGAACCTCTGTCCCGTTGGAAGATGGCTGAACTGTACCTGTGTGATGTGGGAGTGATTTCTTTCTAATCTGTTGCTTTCATTGGTTAATTAATAAAGAAACTGCCTAGGCCCATTTGATAGGCCAACCCTTAGGTGGTGGAGTAAACAGAACAGAATGCTGGGAGAAAGACACCGAGTCAGAGAGTCGCCATGATTCCCCCACTCCAGACAGACTCAGGTTAAGATCTTCCCTGGTAAGCCACCTCGTGTGCTACACAGATTATTAGAAATGGGTTAGATCAATATGTAAGAGCTAGCCAATAAGAGGCTGGCACTAATGGGCCAGGCAGTGTTCAAAAGAATACAGTTTCCTTGTAATTATTTCGGGGCATAAGCTAGCCATGTGGGCGGCCGCCCACAGCTCCACTGGCAACAGAGTGGCACCCAACGTGTTAAACTGGATCCATATAAAACCTGAGAGAATTTAGCGCAGCTTTTTACTGTTTGTGGGTGGCGTGCCTCAGAGAAAATTTCCTGACTTGGCAGCCTTAAAAAAAAAGAAAAAGCCGTGGTCATTTTAAAACGCGGCTTCTTGGCGAATTAGTGGAATAGTATTTTTTAACTTGATAAATAAATCCTAAAATTAATCTGAAGAATGAACATCTTCGATTAGTTAAGAACTGCCTTGACAGAGAAATAAGAGGCTGCCATCATCACAGAACCATTTTAAGTCCTTGGAAAAGAAAGTTAAAAATAACTCTTGTCAGTAGTGTCTCCCTGCCCTGAGATAGGGTCTCTCTGTGTAACAGCTCTGGCTATTTTGGGCTTACTCTGTAGACCAGGCTACCCTCAAACTCACACTATGCCTCCTGAGTGCTGGGATTAAAGGTGTGCGCCACCGCCCGACTTCAGTAGTCTCCTTTTCATGAAAGACAAATGCCTGCACCCTGATGATTTTTTTGTTTTTTTTTTTGCTTTTTCGAGACAGGATTTCCCTGATGATTAAAAGGTTGTTTTCACTCTTTTGGCCTCACAGAAGAGAATTTGGAAATGTCCTGCTTTTAAAATTATATATATATATATATATATATATATATATATATATATGCAAGCCTTGATTATTAATTTTAACAAATAACATTAATATATAAAATCTGAGTTAGAAAATTATATTTCTCATAGATAGCTAATTATTACAAAAATATACGTTGGTTTATAAATTGATCTAAAATGTAAACAATTTGAAATACGTTTAATTTCAGCACATCAAAATTAAACTGGTGATATACCAGCATGTACTTACCTCTATTAAGCCCCAAAAAATAAAGCATTAGAAATATATTCTTGAAATTAAAAATTATGTGTGAGCCACCTCTCTTTGTAAAAAATGTAAATAAAGTTATCCTAAAAGATTAACTTTAAAAACATTGTAGAATATGAATTTGCCAAGCCAATTATAGTGCTGTGATTTAGATGAAAATTTCCCAAGAGATGATAAGAACAGATAGCAAACCTCTTCAGTACCAAACATGAAAAGAGCCTGCTAAGCAAATGATGTAAGATTAATACAAGATTAACATCCATTTCAGACTCAGAGGGGAGCAGCTGGACTCTGTTACAGCCTCCTCTTCCAGGGTCATATCAATTTGTGCCTTTGCTAAAGAATCTATTAGCATCAAATGCTAGCTAAGCTAAGGTTATAAAATTCATGCAAAGGCTAAGGAGCTTGGGCTTTGAAGCAGTGTGAATATACATTTTCTATTCTGTATGCATTCAGAGGTATGAATATAAAAGTCAGATTGAGCTTAAAAAGATAAAGAGAAAATTGATGTATGCACGGTCTTTAAAACTTTAAAGATTATTTTAATTTTAGCAAATTGTTTGAGACACCCATTTTTCCCTAGGGTAGTCGTCAGTACATACATAAATAATAATTTCTTTGTGTCTTTAACAGGTTATCAAGATCCATAATGAGATCTAATGAAACCACTTGTAACTTAAACTTAGATGAACATTGAGATAGGAAAAACCGTAAACCTCAATTTACATTTCATGGGAGAATAGAAGTAAAGATAGCGTGAAAAGGGAGTTGTTAAAGCATAAATGGCCATACTCTTTTCAAGGGACGATGCTTTTTACTGCAGTCTTCAGTCTGAGGGATCAGAATGACAGCTGTTGGGGAACTTCAGGAGGGGAGGGTTTGAACCCTCCAAGGTCAGACGCAGCAGCCGTGGGGTGGTGTTGCTGAGAATAGTAAGGGAACAACCTCGAAGAAGTAAACGTTCCTTGGAGCCATAGCAGTGAAGAGAAAGAAGGAAAACAGTGGTGTAGAGTGAGGACTGCATACAGCAGATGACACAACGATTCCTAAAAGGATTGCCGTCCCTTAAAGACGTTACTTCTACATACCGAGAGTGGACTTGAACGAAGAAACCTAGGGAGTCAATCCCACAAGGGACCATTTGCTGTTCCTCGGCAAGGAACATCCAAGACACTTCAGAAAGACCAGAAAGTCACATATCTTCTAATATAAAGCTGCTCTTAAAAAAAGAAAGTGAGGCACATTTTCTTCATTAATGAAAATACTTCTTTAAAGCTTATGAAAAACTTAAGAAAAATGTTAAAAGGATATTAACTCTGAAGTTAATATCCTTTCTTGAGAATAACACTTGAGAAGTGTTTTTTTTAAATGAGGTACAAAGAAAATATCAATAAATGCTGCATAGAAATAATTTTTTAAAAAACTTTCATAATTTAATAAGAAAAGAGCAAACAATTAAAGGATGATTTTAGAAATTATTATTCACCCTGTATACACTTAATCATACTACTTGCAAATGCAAACTTCACAATATAAATAAAACATAAGCTCAACATTACAAGCAAGAACCATACTTCAATAGGTGTATTAGAAGGGCTATTATGTATTTCCTACAGTTTTAGTGATTATAAACCATATAATTATCTTAATTGTTTACAGACTTTTACTGTTGTAAAGAATTGTAGCTTATTCCTATGTGCTGAATTTGTATCTTTGCACTTTACTGACTTTTAAATTCTAAGAGGATTTCCTGGTAACCTGTAGAGTTGTGTAAATATAAGCTCATGATATCTGAAAACATGGCTAAAGCACTTCGTCTTTTCATTTGGACATCTTTGGAGTGAGCATACTAACACTTCAGTAAACCACATACAAATAGAAAAGCGAAAAATTCTTTCTTTGTAACAGGTCATAGAGGAAAATCTTTCTGATTCTTTTCTTGTAATATGACATTCTCTGTGAGTTTACATAAATTATTTTGTTACACTGAAAACATTTCCTTTGATAACTACCAGTTGAAAATTTGCATAATGTCAAGCTATTGGTATTTGCAAATTTCTCTTTATGCCTCTGTGCAAATTACTATCAGTTTATCATTCATTTAATCAATAAAATCTAATGCTTTGGTTGATTATGCAAATGGAACAAAGGTTATAAACACAAATAATTATTGCTACAGCTGGTAGGTAAGTCAATAGCCATTCTTTTATAAAAGTCAAAGATAAAAGTGTGAAAACTATGACTAATTCATATTAATGGCCATGTTACAAAAGTAGTTGTAAATTGTGAATTCAGTTGAGTGTAGTGTGAATGGAAGAGAGGCTAAAAAGAAGGAAAACTGTAGTACGATTAATAAAAGCTCAGAGACAGATTTCTGAAGACCAGAAAAGCAAAGCAGCCAGCCGCTGGCTCTTACCTCTACCCCAATGTGAAAATGGTGATCCTGCCTCCAGAAATCCTGAGAAAATGACTGAGCCTGAGAGCTATCTCCACCCATCTTCCTTTTTTTTTTTTTAGTGCTGGGATTAAAGGCATGGAGCACCTTCGCCAAGCATCTATGGCTGATTAGTGTAGTTGCAGTTGGGATTAAAGGGGTGTACCACCACTACCTGATCTTTATGGCTGATCAGTGGGCTGTTTTACTCTCTGATCTTCAGACAAGCTTTATTTATTAAAATACAAGTGAAACATCACTACAAGGGAGTGCTCTAAATATTTTTCAGTGTAAAATAGACCATTGCAACTGTGAGCTATTTTACATGAGGCTGTTGGTAACTACAAATGAAATGGTATAGAAGTCACACACACACACACACACACACACACACACACACACCACGGGGATGGCAAACAGTGTAAGATAATAATATTACTAATTACATAATCAAAAGCTACATAAAAAGCAAACAACAAATAAAGTGAAAGGTTTATATAGTTAAAACTACGAAATATTGACAAACCAGACTGAAGCAGGCACAACTCAATGGAAAGAAACAAAAGGCCATCCTGTGAGTTGGGAGAAAATTAGTATGTATATTTTCTATATATCATATATAACTGCTATGTGTTTGTATCCAAACAACATGGGAGAACATATAACTCAAATGCAAAACTGAAATATGCAAAAACCTTGGGCAAATATTTCCCCAGAGAAGCTATGAAACAGTCAACAATAAAATGAAAAGATGTTCAAGGTGAACACAACAATCAAAACCATAATAAAACATGACCATATTCCCATCTCCTAGCTAGTATCTAAATGTCCAGAAATAGCAAGTTCAAGGAAGGGGCAAAGAAAAGCAAATCTTAATGCACCTTGGAAATGTTTGTTGGGGAAATCATTACAGAGAATAGGATGGAGGCTCATGCAGGAGCTCCTGTTCACTGTAGCACTATACACAGCAGCCAAGGCCTGGAAACAATACAAATGTCCATTAACTCATGAGCGATGAAACTGGGAATATATGTCTGTCTGTCTGTCTGTCTGTTTGCATATCTATCTGTCATCTATCTATCTATCTATCTATCTATCTATCTATCTATCTATCATCTGGAAAATGGTGATGCTGCCATTTGTAAAAGCATGGCTGGTCTTAGAGAACGTAGTGAGGGAGAGACAGAAAGAAAGACACTCCATGATCACACTTACATTGGTAACCAGCACATCCAACAGTGATGATCAGGGATAAAGGGGAGGTGTTGGAAAGATGTTAAGCAGAAAGCACTAACTTGTAGTTAGGTGGGATAAACCAATCTAGGAATCTCATACATAGCAAAATGATAACAGTTAGTAGCACTGTGCATTGATGATTGGCTAAGAAAACTAACCGATTTGGGGTGCTTGCACCATGAAAAGTGATGGCCATGGTAGATAGATTACCAAATATAATTATTTAAGGATAGCTATATAAAAACATTATGTTGTACATCTTAAATTTACCCCGAAGCAAGTTTGACATCCATAATTATTTTAAAATCATCAATTACAACACTGATTTAAAAGACATTTTATCATTAGGAAGTGATTCATTTTTCTGATATCCATTATATTTGACATTTTTGAACAATTGTAGTTGGGAACAAACCAATGTAATTTATTAGCACACACTGACAAAGTCATGTAGCTCTTCACCTAGTGATTTGTACCTCAAAAATGAAATATACTTATTAATCACTTCTTGAACATCTGTATTGCTTCTTTTTTATCTGTAGCTCCTATTTTCTACAAACTATTCAGGGAATATGATAATGTCTTTGAAAGCTAAAGCAAACTTATTAATTTTGCATGAAAAGCATATTTCTATCTTTAAGATCTTGTGTGCCATTTTATTTTATTTTTTTATTGATTTTTATTGAGCTCTACATTTTTCTCTGCTCCCCTTCCTGCCTCTCCCCTTCCCCTCCAACCCTCCTCCAAGGTCCCCATGCTCCCAATTTACTCAGGAGATCTTGTCTTTTTTCTACAGGTTTCTATTTTTAAGCACATGATACGGAACTTTTATGTATGTAATTTCTGTGATCAGGAGTATAGCAGCAGCCCTTTACAAATAGATCTGATTTTACCAGAAGAAATGACAGAACCAGAGAAGTGTCTGGCATGGATTCACAGGGCTTTTTGTTTGTTCAACCCAGCCAAGAAATTTGTTCCAATCCCTCTCCTGAGTGCATCTGATTACTACAGTCCTCTCCTGAGTGCATCTGATTGTTCAATCCCTCTCCTGAGTGCATCTGATTGTTCAATCCCTCTCCTGAGTGCATCTGATTGTTCAATCCCTCTCCTGAGTGCATCTGATTGTTCAATCCCTCTCCTGAGTGCATCTGATTGTTCAATCCCTCTCCTGAGTGCATCTGATTGTTCAATCCCTCTCCTGAGTGCATCTGATTGTTCAATCCCTCTCCTGAGTGCATCTGATTGTTACAATCCTCTCCTGAGTGCATCTGATTGTTCAATCCCTCTCCTGAGTGCATCTGATTGCTACAGTCCTCTCCTGAGTGCATCTGATTGTTCAATCCCTCTCCTGAGTGCATCTGATTGTTCAATCCCTCTCCTGAGTGCATCTGATTGTTCAATCCCTCTCCTGAGTGCATCTGATTGTTCCAATCCCTCTCCTGAGTGCATCTGATTGTTCAATCCCTCTCCTGAGTGCATCTGATTGTTCAATCCCTCTCCTGAGTGCATCTGATTGTTCAATCCCTCTCCTGAGTGCATCTGATTGTTCAATCCCTCTCCTGAGTGCATCTGATTGTTCAATCCCTCTCCTGAGTGCATCTGATTGTTCAATCCCTCTCCTGAGTGCATCTGATTGTTCAATCCCTCTCCTGAGTGCATCTGATTGTTCAATCCCTCTCCTGAGTGCATCTGATTGTTACAATCCTCTCCTGAGTGCATCTGATTGTTCAATCCCTCTCCTGAGTGCATCTGATTGTTCAATCCCTCTCCTGAGTGCATCTGATTGTTACAATCCTCTCCTGAGTGCATCTGATTGTTCATTCCCTCTCCTGAGTGCATCTGATTGTTCAATCCCTCTCCTGAGTGCATCTGATTGTTCAGTCCCTCTCCTGAGTGCATCTGATTGTTCAATCCCTCTCCTGAGTGCATCTGATTGTTCAATCCCTCTCCTGAGTGCATCTGATTGTTACAATCCTCTCCTGAGTGCATCTGATTGTTCAATCCCTCTCCTGAGTGCATCTGATTGCTACAGTCCTCTCCTGAGTGCATCTGATTGTTCCAATCCCTCTCCTGAGTGCATCTGATTGTTCAATCCCTCTCCTGAGTGCATCTGATTGTTCAATCCCTCTCCTGAGTGCATCTGATTGTTCAATCCCTCTCCTGAGTGCATCTGATTGTTCAATCCCTCTCCTGAGTGCATCTGATTGTTACAATCCTCTCCTGAGTGCATCTGATTGTTCATTCCCTCTCCTGAGTGCATCTGATTGTTCAATCCCTCTCCTGAGTGCATCTGATTGTTCAATCCCTCTCCTGAGTGCATCTGATTGTTCAATCCCTCTCCTGAGTGCATCTGATTGTTCAATCCCTCTCCTGAGTGCATCTGATTGTTACAATCCTCTCCTGAGTGCATCTGATTGTTCAATCCCTCTCCTGAGTGCATCTGATTGCTACAGTCCTCTCCTGAGTGCATCTGATTGTTCCAATCCCTCTCCTGAGTGCATCTGATTGTTCAATCCCTCTCCTGAGTGCATCTGATTGTTCAATCCCTCTCCTGAGTGCATCTGATTGTTCAATCCCTCTCCTGAGTGCATCTGATTGTTCAATCCCTCTCCTGAGTGCATCTGATTGTTCAATCCCTCTCCTGAGTGCATCTGATTGTTCAATCCCTCTCCTGAGTGCATCTGATTGTTCAATCCCTCTCCTGAGTGCATCTGATTGTTCAATACCTCTCCTGAGTGCATCTGATTGTTCTGTGATCTTCCCATTACCCTGATATTGCCCAAGAGGACCTAGTGTTGGATGCTAACATGACATTCTCAAACTTCATGAAAAAAAATATGGAACACTTTAAAAATTTGCACGTCATATTTCTTAATAGAACCATTAGGAAAATAGTTCAATGCAGAACCAGTGTAACTAGGAATTTGCATGGCTAACCAAGTTCTTAGGATCAATGATTCAATCTGCTTGAAGAGGCGAAGGACTATGTTAACAATTCAAAGAAGAACAAGTTTATGAGATGTTTACATGGAGGGAAGATAACTCTTCAAAGACAAACTGTAAAGTGAAACACAAAAGAGTGTTTCTAAAAGTTTTTCCAAGTCTCCATTCGACTGTTTCAGAGCCATCATTTGCCATGCGCATCTTTATTGCCACCATAATGTAACAGACACAGCTGACTGCGAAGGACTGATATTCATCTGTAAGTACATCTCAAGCCTCCTATATCAAAACCCCTAGATTCGTAGCACATAATCATACCTAACTTTGGAGAACCAAGTTCTATAAATTAAGCTCTGTGGCATACTTTCAAATTTTCAGATAATATAATACTACCGAATTATGGTCGGAGGTGATGTTAGAATTGAGAAGAATTTGTGTCTAGGATACAGGAAAATCTAGTCATAAGCAACACAGTAATGCCTTGGAGACTAGTGTAAAGATTCAGCAGGAAAACGGGGCTGGAGAGACGGCCTGTGGAAAATGTTCCTCTTGTGCTAGCATAAACACTTGAGCTCAGATCCCCAGAACCCATGCTAAAGCTGGATGAAGTAGCATGTAGTATGTGTGCTTGTGCGTGCATGCGTGTGTGAGTGTGTGTGTGCAGAGACAGGTGGACCTCTAGAGCATATACAAATTGATGCACCTCAGTAAAGACTTCTCTCTCCAAAAGTAAGGTGGAGAGTGATCAAGAAAGAAGTGTGATGTCAACTTTTGTCCTGTATACATGCTTGCATACATACATACAAATACCTACATAAACTTATGTGTACAACACACACAATTTAATATATAGAAAAATATTACAGAGTTTTAAAAAATGAATAGCCTGATCAGAATTTTTTTTCTCTGAAAGTGCCTGGCCCTGGTGCAGATAATTGGATATGAGTGGGCCTCATCAGGAAGGTAATCAGGTTGTTTTGATTATCCTAGCACGAGAGAAGAATGGTCATAACAAACTTAAATACACATACTTGATAGATAATTGTTAGTGACTGAAGGGGAAAGAAATTACTCTGAATGATTCTGATTCTCATTTTTTTTCTTACATCCATGTAGGCCAGCTTATCATAATACATAGTTACTCTTAAAGTAGAACTTGGCACTTTTATATGGTTCCTCATTTTTATTTTTGAAAGACACATTTTAATAGAAGCACAAACTTGTAAAGATTGATTCTTGCCCTGTAACGAAGTTCGCCAGGCGAAAGAGGATCAACAGACTCCATTCATGTGATTTTCTCTTAGATCTGTTCTCCGTTGTCATCCTAGAGGTTTATTCCGAATTGCACCATCTTGGGGATTTCTACAGCCCAAGAGCAGACATGGAAAGGATAGTTCCTTACTGGATAAGATCTTTAGCTAATACTCTACAAGCTTGGAGGGAAGATGAATACTTGGAGATAGCACAGCACAGAGAATTTTAAGCCCTATGTCAGTTTCCAGGGTTTTCAAAGTGTTTGTGATAAAGGAGATACAAATAATTAAATAAAAACCTTATGCTTTTTGCTTATGTGTGCCTGGGTAGTGTGTGTGTTGCAGAAGGAGACAGTCATTTGATTAAGGCTGTCTGGTGAAAACACAATGGGGAGTTTTTCTCAATCTGACACTGAGTGGTAAGAATAGAGTTCCTTCCTTTATCTGGAGGATGCACCATAACTGCTTCAACTTGCTTTCTTTTTTTCATAATTTAAAATTACTTTATTTTTAGTGTTTAATAATGGTTATGCTTGATATATTTTAATGGAATGACAGTGGTCTGAATCTCTGTGTGTGGATGTCTGTGTATGAAAGTTCTACTTTTGAGCAATGCAGAACAGCTGTGTGTACATAAATTGAGTTGGGGTAATGATCTTCTAAGGACTTTGGTTGTAGGGTAGTAATGATATCAAATATTTAGCTACCATATGGAGAATCTAGGAGTTCCCAGAATTCCTAAAGGCTCTGCATCATTCAGTCTGCAACCCCAAAGCATGAATGAGTCTTTTGTTATCTCCCTTCTCTATAATCACTGAAGAGTTACACACACTTTCAGGTTCCCTATCCTCAGCTACCCAAGGAACTGCCTTGGGCTCCTGGGAGCCACTCTAGGTTCAAGTCTCTTGCCAACCCTAAGGTGGCTCCCTTAACTAAGAATTGTGCTTCCGTGCTCCCCTATCCAACCTTCCTTTATCCCAATCATCTTTTTCCCCCAAGTTCCCCCCATCCTCCCCTTCTCCCTTTTCTTTCCCCATCTCCCCTTACCCCCATCCTACCCCACCCCCAAGATCCCAATTTTCTCCCCGGCAATTTTATCTACTTTCCATAGCCAAGAGGATAACTATATGTTTTTCCTTGGGTTCTCCTTCTTACTTAGTTTCTTTAGGTTCACCAATTGTAGACTCCGTGACCCTTATTTATGGCTAGAAACCAATTATGAGTGAGTACATCCCATGTTCATCTTTTTGGGTCTGGGTTACCTCACTCAGGATAGTGTTTTCTATTTCCATCCATTTGCATGCAAAATTCGAGAAGTCATTGTTTTTTACCGGAGCGTACTACTCTAATGTGTATATATTCCACACTTTCTTCATCCATTCTTCCATTGAAGGACATCTAGGTTGTTTCCAGGTTCTGGCTATTACAAATAATACTGCTATGAACATAGTTGAACAAATGCCCTTGTCATATGATTGGGCATCTCTTGGGTATATTCCCAGGAGTGGTATTGCTGGTTCCTGGGGTAGGTTGATCCCGAATTTCCTGAGACACCGAAACCAAAAGTGGTTGCACAAGATTGCATTCCCACCAGCAATGGATGAGGGTACCCCTTTCTCCACAGCCTCTCCAGCAAAGGCTATCATTGGAGTTTTTTATTTTAGCCATTCTTACAGGTGTAAGATGATATCTCAAAGTTGTTTTGATTTGCATTTCCCTGATCGCTAAGGAGGTTGAGCATGACCTTAAGTGTCTTTTGGCCATTTGAACTTCTTATGTTGAGAATTCTCTGTTCAGTGCCCCATTTTTTAATTGGGTTAATTAGCATTTTAAAGTCTAGTTTCCTGAGTTCTCTATATATTTTGGAGATCAGACCTTTGTCTGTTGCGGGGTTGGTGAAGATCTTCTCCGAGTCAGTAGGTTGCCTTTTTGTCTTACTGACAGTGTCCTTTGCTTTACAAAGCTTCTCAGTTTAAGTAGGTCCCATTTATTCAATGTTGCCCTTAATGTCTGTGCTGCTAGGGTTATACCTAGGAAGCGATCTCCTGTGCCCATCTGCTGTAGGGTACTACCCACTTTCTCTTCTATCAGGTTCAATGTGTTCTGACTGATAGTGAAGTCTTTAATCCATTTGGACTTGAGTTTTGTGCATGGTGATAGATATGGGTCTATTTTCATTCTTCTACAGGTTGGCATCCAGTTATGCCAGCACCATTTGTTGAAGATGCTTTCTTTCTTCTATTGTATACTTTTAGCTCCTTTATCGAAAATGAGGTGATCGTAGGTTTGTGGGTTAAAATTCGGGTCTTCTATACGATTCCATTGGTCGACTTCTCTGTTTTTATGCCAGTACCACACTGTTTTCATCACTGTAGCTCTGTAATAGAGTTTGAAGTCAGGGATGGTAATGCCTATAGGATTGTTTTGGCTATGCTGGGTTTTTTGTTTTTCCATATAAAGTTGATTACTGTCCTCTCAAGATCTGTGAAGAATTTTGATGGGACCTTGATGGGGATTGCATTGAATCTATAAATTGCCTTAGGTAGAATTGCCATTTTTACTATGTTGATCCTCCCAATCCAAGAGCAAGGGAGGTCCTTCCATTTTCTGGTATCCTCCTCAATTTCTAGAACCTTCATCTGGTGATGGATGGAGATAGAGACAGAGACCCACACTGGAGCACTGGACTGAGCTCCCAAGGTCCCAATGAGGAGCAGAAGGAGGGAGAACATGAGCAAAGAAGTCGGGACCACGAGGGGTGCACCCACCCACTGAGACAGTGGGGCTGATCTATTGGCAGCTCACCAAGGCCAGCTGGTCTGTGACTGAAAAAGCATGGAATAAAACCGGACTCTCTGAACATGGCGAACAATGAGGGCTGATGAGAACCCAAGGACAATGGCAGGGGGTTTTGATCCTACTTAATGTGCTGGCTTTGTGGGAGCCTAGCCAGTTTGGATGTTCACTTTCCTAGATATGGACAGAGGGGGGAGGACCTTGGACTTTCCACAGGGCAGGGAACCCTGACTGCTCTTTGGACTGGAGAGGGAGGGGGAGAGAAGTAGGGGTAGGGGGAAAAGGGTGAGAGGAGGGGGAGAAGGGTGGGAGGAGGGGGAGAGAAATGGGAGGCTGGGAGGCAGCGGGAACTTGTTTTTTTTTCCTTTTCTCAATAAAAAAAAATAAAATAAAAATCCTAATTCACCACACACACACACAAAAAAAGAGTTGCAAACACAAGCTTTATTTAAACAAATTTCCTTTTAAAGTTTTGCTAATTTTCTTGTTACTAAGGTAAGGGTTCTATTCCCTTGCCCCCCCCCCTTTTAAAAAAATGTAACTGGGGAAACCAGAGTGTTTCATGCAATAATGGATTTTGTTGAACACTTCCCCTGGCTTCTGATAACTTGCTTATCTACTTCCAGTATTTCCTCACAATCTGGAAATTTGATTGTAAGGTCTAATATCATGGCTAGAGGCCTCGTGTGTGTGTGTGTGTGTGTGTGTGTGTATGTGTGTGTGTGTGTAACTATATTTGTACAGGTGCACATGTGCATGTGTTTTATAGATGTGCAGTTCTTTACATTTGTATGTTTTTATGTATTGAGGTCCTTATTTCGTTTGGTGCTAATATTGTCTTCTTTTACATCAGTGTGAGCTACTTTTGATTCCTTCTTTGATATTTAGAATAATATGTCCCAGGCTCCTCTGAATAGTTCTTACATTAGACTTATGTTTGGGGACTTCTCCTAAAAATACCAGTTGTTTTTTTTTTTTAATAAAGTATGATATTAGGAGAAGAAGATGTGAGGAGCAAGTGCGCTTAGTGGTCCTTGTCACTTGCCACTGCCTTAAGGAGCTTTAGTGAAAGTTAGGGAATAAGATGTATCTTGAAAAAAAACATGACATCTGTGTTCATAATAATACTTCTAATTCAAACTTGGGGGCAGGTGCGGATGGGAACAGGAAAAATCAGTCAGGGGTGGAGGGAGGGATGAAGGAAAAGTGCAGGGAAAGACAAATGAAGTTGCTGGACACATGCAGAAGAATGTGGAATCTTCAAAAGTGATCCTAGAGAAGACACCTATCAGTGGGTAATACAGAGCCTGAATCGGCCATCTTCTATAACCCAGCAAGTCTTCTGGCAGTGGGACTTGGACACCAACTCAATCATAAGATCTTCAATCTACAATTTCTCCTCCTTTAAGATGTGCTGGGGCAATGTCTTAGAGCTTGTGGGAGTGGCCAAATGGCTGGCCCAACTTGAAACCACAAGAGGGAGCCAGCATCTGATACTGCCTGGATAATCAGGTACCAGGGTGGATAGATGAATGAATACAATGATTCTAATGATTCCCAATGATATGATTCTGCTACACTCATAGGATCTGTGCCTAAGCCCATTATTATCAGAGAGGCGTCATCCAGTAACTGATGGGAGCAGATGCAGAGACCCATAGCCAAATACTAGTTGAAATTCTAGGAACTCCATAGAAGGGGGAATGGGATTTCTGGACCCATAAATGTCAAAGACACCACACCAGGAGAACATGGCCCACAGAATCAATGAAGCAGGGTTCACAGGGAATCACAGAAACTGAGGAAACAATTGTGGATCCTGTGGGTCTGAGCTAGGTTCTCTGCATATCAATTATAATGCATATGTATAATGTACTATAGACACATATCTGGGTGTTCTTGTGAGACTCCTAACAGTGGGAGCAGGGGCTGTCTCTGGCTCTTTTGTCTGCTCTTGGGACCCTTTTCCTCCTCCTGGGTTGTCTCTCATCAGCCTTGATATGAAGGTTTGTGCCAATTCTTATTGTAACTTGTTATGCTGTGTTTTGTTGATATAACCCTGGGAGGCCTGCTCTTTTTTATTTTTGAAAGTAAATGGAGGAGGAGTGGATCTGGGAAAGAGGGATATGGACTGGGAAGAGTGGAGAAGGGGAAACTGTGGTCAGCATGTCATGTTTGAGGAAATAAAAAAAATGGTGGGAAAGTGATGTGGGATTCCCCTCTGTATGCTGTGAATACCGTTTGTTAATAAAGAATTGGGTCTATGACAGGGCAAAATAGAGCTAGGCAGGAAAACTAAACTGAATTCTGGGAGAAAAAAGGCAGAGTCAGTGAGAAGCCATGTAGCTGCCACCACAGGAGACAGATGGCCCGAACTTTACCTGTAAACTACAAGCCTCGTGGTAAAATATAAAATAATAGAAATGGGTTAATTCAAAATGTAAGAGTTAGCTAGAAATATGCTTAAGCTATTGGCCAAACAGTATTGCAATTGCTATAGTTTCTGTGTAATTATTTCAGGTCTGGACAGGTAAGAGCAAACAAGTAGTCTCTGACTACAGGAGAGATTTCTATTCATTTTTCAATGGATGCTTCTAGATATTTTCTCTTGAAACTAAAAATCTCCTTTGAAGAAGTCTCCTATTTTATTGAATATATAGCACCATAAAGTATCTATACATTTGGGTTCAGAACAGCAGCAACAGTTTAGCAGTAATTAATCACAGTTGAAGAACTTTTCCATACTTTCTCTGATGTCTTTAGAATTTTTAAACCCTTTAGTGGAATACTGCCAAAGATTTATGGTCATGTACTGGTTCTGAAAGCCACCAAAACTAAGTCTATATCTTTTTTTTTGTACTTCTTTTACTGTTCAATAGTT
Organism: Microtus oregoni; assembly: GCF_018167655.1. NCBI lineage: Eukaryota > Metazoa > Chordata > Mammalia > Rodentia > Cricetidae > Microtus > Microtus oregoni. The sequence goes on from NW_024543085.1 coordinate 1,822,745, forward strand.
CTTTGGATTCTCAGCTACATTTTTTTTCAGTGTTAAAAAATGCCCAATTTCTTACCTTTAACTTGTATAAACGTACATAAAACATAACACGTTCCAAAGTCAAAACTACAGAAGGATCATTTACATAAAACTTGTCTCATATTTGTTAACTGCTTGTTGCCTGTGTCCCATTCTAGGCTATCGTTTTTAAATGAGTCAACATCCTCCATGACATCTGAGAATGTGTGTGTGTTTGCTCCTGTTGCCTGGTCCCAGTTTCCTCACTGGATTCTTGGGTGTGATTACACACAACACAGACACTCTGCTTCCTTCGTGGATTCTCGGGTCTGATTACACACACACACACACACACACAGACACTCTGCTTCCTCACTGGATTCTTGGGTGTGATTACACACAACACAGACACTCTGCTTCCTCACAGAGAGAGACACTCTGCTTCCTCACTGGATTCTGGAGTCTGATTACATACACATAGAGACACTCTACTTCCTCACTGGATTCTCAGGTCGGATTACACACACACAGAGACACTCTGCTTCCTCACTGGATTCTTGGTTGTGATTACACACACAGAGAGACACTCTGCTTCCTCACTGGATTCTTGGGTCTGATTACATCACACAGACAGTCTGTTCATGCCCCATGTGTTGTTTTACATCCACTTGGTTTCCAGTTTTCTGCACTGGACAATATTCTCAAGCACACCCATGTTTCCAAAACAACTGTGATAGGGTTTCAGGTGTCTTCTCAGTCAAAGAGCGAATGTTCTTGTAATTTTGCTAAAGAATTACTTTTAAATGTTAAATTTTCTAAAAAGATATAATGCATTTTTCCTTAATTTTTCCTTTTTCTAAAAAAGAAAAACACTATCTTCTTATAATAACCACTTTTAAAAATAATTTATTTGTGAAATTCAAGTTACTAAATCATACATGTGTTTGGAGGATACATCTTACATGTATAAAAGATCTAGTAATGTCATTGTTTTCCAGAAAATTTTGTCTGAGGAAGTAATACAACACATATTGTCAAAAAAAGTCAGCTATGGAAAATGTAGCTTGTCAGATATAAGAAAATAAAGAAACACAGAATTACATATGTAATGATATTTTCTAGGAAATGCTTTTGTTTTAATAAATTTATCCACATTTTAAATTCATCCAGTAATAATTATAACTGTGAAAAAAAAACTGTTCTTCCTACTTATACTGAAATCTGACCAGACAGGAATGGAAGGCAAAGTATAAGTAATAATGTTGGGATGATTGTGTGAAGTGTTCGTAAAACAGCAATTTGTCTCCTGGAGCCTAAAATATAACCTAAACTTTTAAGTTTGTAATTAAATGGTTTTACCATTCTTGTTGATTCTCATATATGTTAAAATTGCACGATCTATTTTGACTTCTGCCATTCTAGCAAGCACTGTCTTCTGAAATGAGGACTAATCCACCCCAAGAAATTGGATGAGTCATGTTCACATTCATATCTGATAACTGATTTAAGTGATATCAGTCACTTAAATATTTGAACAGTAAATTAAAAATTTTAACTTAACATTTGGAAGGCAGCTTGTTATGAATAAAAACCATAAGCAAAAAAGTGACAACAGTAAAACCAGATGAATAAATTACTGATGATTTGTTTCCTCAAGTATAAGGGAATGCTTCAAACGGGGAGTCCAACGTCTGGGCTTTGTTCTAATTCTGAAGCCACTTCCTGTCTTCCTTTTCTTTGGCTTCTTTGGGGCTAAGAACAACAAAATTGCAATTAATATCATAAGGTTTTATAGTCTGACACTCACTTTATATCCAATTGTCCAGAATACTTGTGACCTCACCTCATTTTATATATCCTGGTTACAAGCACAGCTTAACTCATTAGGCGTTCGGTTGCCAATGATCTACATCTGAACCTGGAGAGCGTGCCTACTGCCTGCTACAGCGAGCCAGCATGTGCCTCTGACAAACCAAATCAGCACACAAGCACTATCTTTGAAAGATTAGTCTAGCCATGGCCATTTGGCACTAGTAAAATGGATATAGAAAATACAGTCTTCCATTTGAATTATTCATTCTCGTCGTGTGGTGAGTGAATATGAAAAGCTTTGCTACCTTTAGTGCAAGCACGGTCGCAATCGTCCAGGTAATAAAAGTTATTTTCATTTCCGCCACAGCCAGTGTAGGTGAAGGTCTCACAGGCTTTGTTTCTTGAATTAAAATAATAGCGCGTCATATTGGCAGAACACAGGCCTTCATCTTTTGGGCTGGAGCAAAATGATGGAACTATATAAAAAAGAAATTAAATTTGCTGTAATACCCAAGTAAGAGATGGTAATGTTCAGTGGAGTAGCTGAAGGAAATCCCACACAGGCCTCACACTGAATCCAAGACACTGAACCATTTCAAAATGTGAGTCCAGGTTATAAGGAAGGTTACCTGCTTCATTTTGATCATTTATTTTTTATTAAGTTAAAAATTTAACGTTCGTTCATATATATGCTCTATGTTTACATCATGTCCTCTGCAAGTCAACACCCCCCATATGCATCCTTCTCAATTTCATAAGGAGCTAAAATAATTCCTTTTATAAAACCTATGTCTTTTACCTTTTGTATGTAAAAAGAAAGTAAGTCTCCAACTCAACATGATAAAAATGGGTTAAGTTCCAAAGGAAGGTATGTGGCATACCTTGACAAACTTTTTTGGGCTGGTACCATCACTGGAACATTTACATACATTCAACATTTAATTCTGTATATTCAGCACAGTACAGCCACAGAGCCTGCCACAGTCTGCTAAAGAACTTCAGGATTTAACTTTTTAAGATCTGTATGTCCCTGCTATATCTGGTGGAAACTACATCTTGAGGGAAAAGCAGCGCAGAAAACTGTGATATGATTTGTAATTACCAAAGCATACAGAAGTTCAAACAAAGTCTCAGCCCTATATATTACACTGTCTCAGACACAAAACCACTTCCATACATTTCTGAAGTCTCAGCACTTATTGGTATATGCTATGTTTTTTTATTGATTACTTTCATTGATATAAAAATAGGTTACATGATAACATTTTTATTTTCATTGGGCTTATATCTCTCATTACATGTCCCGTTTGTCATCACCAATGCTACTGACCCATTTACTTCTGTCATGGTGTCCCTGCTCCCTTGTTCATACATAGATATATGCCAGAAAATATGAGAAAAAAGCATTATGTCCACTCTTCTTCTCCCCTCGTATCCATTAGATCCTTCCTCTATTTTTATGTAATACAGGATGAATATTCTTTATCTGAAAATGATTGGGACCAGAAGTGTTTCAAGTTTTTCAAATTTTAGATTTTCTAATTAGAGGTGTTCAATGGGAGGGTTCCAGAAACAAGAGAAAAAGTAGTACCATTTGTTAATGCCTTTGTGAGGGCTGGTCCAGTCTCGAGAACTGTGCACCTCATTTAACCTTCTGCTGGTACCCACCCACAGAAAAGTAAGGACATCCTGCTTCCATTCAGAGTGGTAGTTGTGAATATCGACACAGTCTAGGTTTGATTCCTGAGATACACATACAAGCACACATACATACATGACCAATATCACATGATTGTGCAATCCCTGGCATGCAAACCAAGTTAATTTTAGGTCAAATTATTGATTTTCCCTTAAAATCTTGATAAAAGTCTTGAATAGAAACCCACAATTGAAGTACTCACCTTTGCTTGGTTCACAGCGGTTCTTACAAGTATTTTCGTCGGGGAATATGTTCAAAGATTTGCTGCACAGATGAAAGCTAAGGGGTTCACATGTCATGGTATTCAGATTGAAGAAATACTGCAAATGGCGCTTGTTACATGGGTATGTTTTGAGTTCTAACCGACAAACTGTAGGAACTTCTGGGGGAATGGAGAGGTAATAAAACATGTTACTCAAAGAAGTCTTCTGTAGCAGGCTTTCTTTCCCCACACCAGCCCCAAATCACAACACAGAGACTTTTTATTAATTATGAAAGCTTGACCTTCAGTTTCAACTTGTCTCAACTAGCTCTTATTACTTAAATTAACCCATTTATTTTAATAGACATTCTGTCATGTGGCATTTCCTTTCTTTACCTTGTACCTCCCGTTTCCTTCTCATCTGACTGGTGACCCCACTCTTCTTCTTCCCAAAGTCTTTTCTGTCCCCACAAGTCCCACCTGTACCTCCTGCCTACCTATTGACTGATCAGCATTTTATTATACCAGTCACAACAATGCACCTTCACACAGTGTATAAATATCCCACAGTAGTCTTCCTTGGTTATTATCAAGAAAATAAGCAAGTGCTATAAGGGGCTGGGGCAAGAAGAGTAGGCCCTTATTCACTGCTGATAAGAAAGTAAACTGGTATAGCCACTTTGGTAGTCAGTGTGTGTAAATGCAGAAATAGAACTCTTATCTGACCTAACTCTATTACACTCAAGCGTGTATCTAATGAGCCTTGGGTGCACACACCACAGCAATATCTAAACGTGCACGCTTATTCCTGTACTCTTCACAACAACGGACAGCTGTTCCAGCAACAGACGAATCTTTTAAGTACATGAGGCTGAATATACAATGGAATGTTTTCAGATGAAAAATAATAGTGGAGATGACATTTCCAGGGAAATGAGTGGAACTGGAGATCATCATGGAAAACAAACCCAGCCATGCTCAGAAAGGCAAGCACCGCGTATCCCCTCTCATATGCAGGATCTAGGTTGATGCTTATGTATGGTCAAAGTTAAAAGGCAGAAAAATGGGGCAGGGAAGAAAGCTCCAAGCAGGGAGAGGAGCAAAAAGACTGTACAGGGTGCGTGTGGTGTAAGAAGTGAAGGCAAAAGGACCAGAAAAAAAAAAAGAGCAGAGAATGAGAAACAGTGCTCAGGGTGCAGTGGGAAGGAGAGGAAATACAATGGCATGTATGTACGGAGGAGCCTAAGAAAGCCCACTGTTCTGATGCTAACCTAAGAAATCAATAAGATTATAATGAAAACCAAAGCAGCCTTCCAAGCAGGACTTTCAAAACTTTCCCATAATTTCCAAAACTACTGGGGGACAATAATCTTATTTCATACTAGAATACTATATTTCAAAAATATGCCCCTTCATCAGAAAGTCCGTTTCTTCTAGACAGTGTATGAAGCCTGACTCAGCTTCAGTAGAAGACTGTTCTCTGATCGTTTCCGTATACAAATTTATTCACTTCAATACACATTTTTTTTTTCCTGGCTATGTTCATTGGTGGCCACAGCCCTGTATCATCCTTAATCTATACAATTAGAAAATGGCAAAGTAAAAGAAAACAAACTCTTGTGAAGTTTAGCTATCCCACTAGATTAATCCAAGAAACAAAATTAAAGTTATATACGAAGAGAAATCCCTCCTCAAAAGTAAGAACCAATAAAAGTATCCCGTATCTCAGAGACCGTTTTTCTGGAAATAATGGTGGATATAGAAAGAGTAATGATGTCCTTCCTTTGCATTTTTGATGGCCTAAGATAAACCCATGCATCCTTCCCAAAGTTCACGCAGGCACGGCATTGCAGTGAAATCTGACAGAGAGAGGAACTCTGTTCGTGGTTGTGGATCTGGGGTTAAACTTTGGGGAAACTTAGAAACAATCATAAGGGAGATGGGCACAGTTTCACGCTAAGGAATTGATGTTGGGGCAAAATCAGTTTTCTTTAAAATCATATCCCCAGGTGGGGTGACCACTCTCCACATGTCCAAGAGTATACAGACAGCATAAACTCTACTCCGTAGGGGTTGGGAAAGTACTTAGTTGGGTGGGTAGGAAAGGGGGCATGGATCTGGAAGAAACGAGATGAAAACGATCAACACATATTTTCTGAAATTCTCGGAGAACTAATAACAAACGGGGTGGGGGTGGGAGGGAGGAGTCAGTGAAGTTTGTTTAGCACTTCGGAAATTTGAAGTTAAAAAGTCAGTGGACTCAGCAAGACCTGGAAAATCTGCTGAGCTCTGACCGACGCTTGGGGCAGACGCTAGCTGACCCCAGGGCACCCCCACTTACTCTCAATATTCCCACAAGTGTGTTCACAGAGATCCCGACTGTGGAAATTGTTGGCGTTGCCCAGGCAGCCCCCGTACTTGAATTTGCGGCACCTCTGCCGGTTCCTATCATAGTAGAACCTGGGGATGAGAGCCCGACAAGGTCCCCTCTCCAAAGGCAAAAGGCAGATCTCTAAATTATTCCCTGTAATCAGAAGAAAAACAAGAGAGAGGGTCAAATTTGGTGCCTACCAAGGACTGGAAGGTCTGGAGTCAGAGCTCAGCAGAAGTTTCTGCAGTAACTATGACAGACTTCCCCTTGGCAGAGGTTCCGGAGACAGCCTAGCAAGAAAGCACGTCCCTGGGGAAAAGGGGTAAGAGGAATGGATCCTGGACCGATACCTTGGGCGGATGCTGAAGCGAGACCGCGAGCGGAACCCACCAGGAGCAGCGGCAGAAGCCACAGTCCCAGGGGCATAGCAGGGTCCATAATGCAGGGTAGAGCTGCGGCTCCCTGGACGGCGTGCAGGGAAGAGACTGCCAATTACTTGCTCACCAGGAGAGCGGCCTTTAAGCAGGCGGTCTTCCCTGGACCCCCCAACGGGGCGGAGCGCAAAAATGTAGCTGAATCACGTCTGCAGCGGTGTCCCAACCCGCCCCCGCGAGCATTGTATCCTTAGAGGAATTTCCCGGGAGTTGAAAAGTTAAGCCTAACTTCCATACTTTTGCCCGCAGTCAGAGAGGGAAAACCCGAGGAACACGTGTGTGTCAATAACGAGAAACTGGCCAGCCAGAAGGAAGTGACCCATACCGAGGATTGCTCAATATACCGCACCATTACTGCGAATAAACCTCAATCCCAGAACAAGGCCTGAACCCCCTTATTCCACCACCTCCTAAATGTTGAGGTCAGAAGCCTGGGCCCCTGCACCTGTATTATTGAGACTAGTTCTTTGTAATGTATGTATGTGTTCTGTGTTATCAACAGTTCAGTTTTTAAATCCAACACACAAATACCACAGTTTCTAGCTCATGCCAATGAACGAAGTGCTTTGTGAGGAGATATGTGTTTCTCTTCTTGCACAGAGAAGGATTAGACACTGCCACATCATTTTCTAAGATGATAATTATACTGTTTGACACACTGGCTGAGGTTGAAGTTTTGGCCAGCCCCTTCCCACATATCCCTAATCAACACAACTAAGAAAGTCCACTGTTCTTTCTATATATTAGACTATGGCCAACGTTTTGTTTATACAACAACAAAAATCAACAATGAAAGTTTATACGAGATTAATAGGGAAAATTGAGGGAAACTTTTAAAGGACTCTCTTGATAAATGCGACTTTGCCCCTTTCTCTTGTTTTCTCTGACATTATCTAATAAATTCCTGATTTTTCCTGACGATACTAGGAGGTATTTAAAGAAAATCTTTTTCAAGTTTCTTGAAAATTCTGAAAAGTACAGCACAGTGATTCACATTAGGTCAATTCTCTGGGATATTTAACACATTTATAACTGGTCCTGTTTTCAGTTGCCTTGATATCTAAGAGTGGAGTACCATTCCTAAGAAGACTAGCCCGGGCTGAGAGTGCTGTGGGTGTTACGAGATAACGATTAAAAACAATAGTCAAAGCTCGCAAGGTAAATGCTTAACCACCAGCTGATTGGAGAAAAATTGAAACAATGAAAGTGGGGGTTGTTGGCTCCCTCAGGCTGTGATACCCTCAATGGCCAATCTCAAGCCACTAGTGACTCTTCACAGAGGGAAGAGCTGGGCAGAGGTGAATGTGACGTGCGAGCCAGTGTGAGCCGCCAGCTCAGTGCACGTAGAAATCGCTGAGACAGGCAGTAGGTTCTGGGAGACAATCAACATGCTCCCACATTCTTGGGAGACTAGGGTTAGTCCCTCCTACTGCATTCCAAATACTATCAGAAAAGGGGAATTCTAGCAAATATTTTGCTAGGGTCATGTTCGGAAGGGAAGTCATCTTCAAATTTTATTCTCATTCTGAATTCAATGAAATACATCTCCAAACTGGACTACATAAACTTCAAAGGCAGAACTGAATGAGAGTTTTACTTCAGTGCTCGTGGCTGTCATTTCTTTTCCTTATTCTCTGCTAATGGGTGGGCTTGGGCCAACTATTGCTGGTCTAAAAATTGAGCCTTTTGAATTGGGGCAGCGATTTTGTTTTCTTGGGAAGTTGGTTGCTGTATTGGGGGAAAACACTTGGAAATTGGAGATCTGGATTTTATTTCTTGTTCTTTGAAATTTCCTGAGCCTCAGTTACCTTTTCAATAAGAAAGGTACAGTGCTGTGTCAAAATGTGTGATGCAGGTCAGATGGAAAGCACAGAGATGTTCAGCTTCCTGCAGGACGGCACACAGCCTTCGCATCACACTTGGTCGGGTTGCCTTCGACAGTCTTGGTGCACTATTTTAACAGATGTGTTAGCCTGGGTCAGGACACACAATAGGGAATGACCTTGTGGGGTGGAAAGTTACGATTACAATTACTTCCCATCAGCTCTTTCCATAGGTTGAGCTCAGAGGGCACCTCTCTGCATAGACGGAGACACGAGCATTAGACATCACTTTGCAGTGATCTAAGGGGGTGAGCTTCTCAGCCAAGAAAAGGTAGTATAATCAATGAGCACCCTCAGAGTAACTGGCTGAGGGTGGAATTGGGACTTAAGAGGCCTCTTTTTTTCTGAGGTGTAACATCCTCAGGGACAGGGTAGAAATACTTTGAGCATGTTAGTTTCTTTCCCCTTTTATTTGCTATATAGGGTGCATTCTGAAAGGCAGCTCTGACCATTAAGGAACACAAACTGAACAAGAAGGACAGTTACAAGTTTGAGCTTGTCAATTCAGGTCATCATGGCAGAATTTACCCCTTATAACCGAAGAACACATGAGTGTGAGTGTTTTATATCCACGAGAGAGATGTCTTTCAATGTTATTGGAAATTTAAATGTCTGAGGGCAACTCTGACTTTACAGAACTAAGATGTTGGGACACATGGGAGAAGTGACTTCCACAGCCATACGGAATGCCACATCCTGGTCTTGAAAGCAGTATCTAGGTCAAAAGGTTTCCACAAGCCTGAGGAAAACTGTTCCTTTATCTAAAGTCAGCAGGAAGAGGAAGGCTGTGAGGTAACTGGCGAGCCATCTTCCTGACTGACTCATTGTTCCTATAGCAAGTGACAGTATGGTGGCTGTAGCTAAAAAGACACTCAGAATAGCTTAGAATCCAGTCAAATATGAGTCACGGGGTCCTCAAGATTTTAATACCTCAAAAATCTTGAAGTATGTTGTTTTCACAGAGGTCTAAACTGAGATCCAGAATCCTACAGTATCTAGTCATGTTTCTAAACTATGGTTGTTTGTAGGACTGAGATTAGACCCAAACATGCTCGAGTCCCAGTGCTATATTCTTTCCAACCTCCAGGTGAGAGCTTGGTAGAGATCATTAAATACTGAGATTGAATACAAAAGCTATGGTGAGTCCTGAGCTCTTCTAGTAATAAAAGATACTTGTTCCGGATTCCTCTCACATCAACCCTGGCCATAACAAAAGAATCTGAAGGAAATCTGGATTATATTAACATCTACAGTTTTCAGTCTCTCTGCACAATATCCTGTCCTCTAACAGCCTTTATAGTTGCCTGAGAACTGACAGAAAGAGCTGAGGCAACCAATCTGTCTTTGTTAGACAAAATGTCTAGGTCACTAGTGAACAACTAGAATTAGTTGAACTATGTGACTTGGGCAATGTGCTGTAACATCATTTTAAGGAGCTAACCTGATGCTGATTTAAGAAGCAGGGACGTCCAAAGTCCTCCCCCCTCCATCCTGGTCTAGGAAGGTGAACATCCAAACTGGCTAGGCTCACACAAAGCCAGAACCTGAAGTAGGATCAAAACCCAGTGCCATTGTCCTTGGCTTCTCATCAGCCCTCATTGTCCGCCATATTCAGAGAGTCCGGTTTTATCCCATGCCTTTTCAGTCACAGTCCAGCTGGCCTTGGTGAGCTCCCAATAGATCAGCCCCACTGTCTCCGTGGGTGGGTGCACCCCTTGTGGTCCTGACTTCTTTGCTCATGTTCTCCCTCCTTCTGCTCCTCATTGGGACATTGGGAGCTCAGTCCGGTGTTCCAATGTGGGTCTCTGTCTCTATCTCCATCCATCGCGAGATGAAGGGTCTTTATTTATGGCTAGAAACCAATTGTGAGTACTTTGGACTTTCCACAGGGCAGGGAACCCTGAATGCTCTTCAGACTGGAAGGGAGGAGGAGAGGAGTGGGGGGAGAGGAAGAGGAGTGGGAGGAGGGGGAGGGAAATGGGAGGCGGGGAGGAGGCGGAATTTAAAATATATATATATATATATATATAAAAGAAAAAAAAAAGAAGCAGGGACGTCTTTCTACTGTCAGTGAACTGCCCAAGGAAGATTTGAAGCAAATCTAGCAAGCAGTAAGGAGGAGTTTACACATCTGCTGAGGAAGACAGATAATCTCTGGGAGGTGGGAGTCAGGAAGGCTTTGTTAAATACAGTCCCATCAAATACATATTGCCCTAGTGAGTGAGGCCGGATGGAACATAGTTTCTCTAATGCATCCTCTGTGATATGGCGAGTACATTGGAGAATATAATGTGTCATGGATCCACCAAAAACGATGTACATGCTCTCTGACTAATGTTTATCATTCCTGCTTCTTCCCCAGAGCAAGAGAGAAATGGGTCTCCAGTTGTGGTCACTCTTACAATCACTGAATAAAAATAATGTGGTTAAGTGTGGAGAATGTATCCAGCCTGGTCCTAGTTATTTGAAATAAGGAAGAAGAAGCACTTAAGAGAGTGTATAGCACAACAGTCCAGTGCACAAGGATGAAAACTGTACAAGCCAGTTCAGTAAAGTACTCTCAGCAAAAATTTAAGAATATTAATATATTTCAGATTTGCTCATCAGTAAGTTGATTTTGTTAACTGTTTGGGGTGCTTTACCTAAATATATATTATGAAATGTCTTGAGGATTTGACTCAAATATAAACCCAAAATTAATTTTTTCATATATAATTTATAGACATATCCAGAAGGTAGTTTTTAGTGTGTTTTCATTTTAATCTGGTATGTGTATGAGATGTGTGTGTATGTGTGTGTGTGTGTGTGTGTGTGTGAGAGAGAGAGAGAGAGAGAGAGAGAGAGAGAAAGAAACTATAATTTTACTTAGTTGAAATCATATAAAAAGAGTTTTCAAAACTGAGTTTAAGTTATGTCAACTTTTACTTTTTGGACAGAGAAAATGAACATATTAATTAAGAAAGAGCTGTCAAGCAAGTATGGACTGTAGATTCAATTAAGGAAGTCCACGAGAGCCCTGGATAAAGGATAATGAGTATTTATTTGGGAAAAGTCTCACAACAAGGGTAGAGAGCTGTGGTCCTCTCTGGACACTGGGAGCTATGAACAGAAGTCCCACAAGCTCAAGAGAGTGGCACGCTTTCTGTCTGCGTTTATCAGTCCACATGTAATACCTCACACCATGTCCTAATGGACCGGTACCCAAAAGGCAATTGTCTGAATCAATTCCCTCAGCACCTCTGCCTTTTGTCTAAATAAGAGGGTTCTAAACCTATATAAAACTATATACAGTAAGAACAAAAATCAAGTGTTGTTCAGGAGAAAGAAAAGGCAAAAAACATACAAAAAAAACTGCAACAAACATGGCAAGAAAAACATGCTAAATGTCCAGTAAGTGTAATTAGCAAATAACAGATTATTTCAATAGTTGTCCTATGCTGAGGAGTCTGTCTTATACTAAAAATGTCCTAGCTAAGTTATGAGAGGAAAGTAGCTATGACCAACAAGTCTTTAACTCCATCAAAGAGCTGAGAAGGAAATTAATATTAACCGAGTAAGCAGGAAGTACAGGCAAGTGATTTCCAAAAGGTGCAAAAAATGACAGAGACAGCTGGCCACCTGAACAGTCATCCAAAGTCTTTTTTGCAATGTTGGGACAACCAGCTTTGGCTAAGGCCTAGAATAGCAGACAGATCATTTTCAGAAGCAGGAAAATATGACAAAAAGGACAAATATGAAAATGAGACATCAAGAATAATAAGACAGACAATCCAACATTGAGGAGGAAGATTTTAATATACTAGCTAAAAAGTTAGAAAATATGTTGATGGAAATGTAGTATTGTGTGGCTTTAGCTCTTTTGGGTGTCATATGTTCTGAGTCATCCTTTTAAATGTTGTTGAAATATGTGTGGAGGGGTTAAGTATGGAATTTCCCATACTGGTGGAATCCAATCACAGCTCAGAAAATTTCATATTTGGGACTATTTTGCATTTGGAGCTTTAAGATTAGGGATGCTCAATCTGTAGGACAGGTACTCATAGCTACAGTTCAGTTCAGTAGCAGAATAGCTCTAACTTAGATTTGTGTTTTACCCAACCATGAAGATCACCATTCATTTGAGAGCAAACAGATAGCAATACAGTAAACACACTGCCATAATGCTCCAGAGGAACATCTGCCCAAACAGATAATCAGATTAGAGGATTGAGAGAGCTAATCACTAAAGTCCTCATTTTCAGGGTTATATTTAGCATAAAGCAATAGACCTTGACCTTTACAATGCAGACAATTTTTCTAGCAAAAATATCATCACTTTTATAATTTGGACAAAGTCTGTGTTGGTTATGTATTACTTAGAATTTCTGTGTGCCCTCTAAACATGTTCTTGTTTTAGATTTATGTGGACAGGGCTTTCTATCTTAAATTATACACAAGAGATAATCTACCATCTGTGTGAGAGGAAAACAGTAGGCGAAACCTGAATTATGCAGCTTCCAGGTACTAATACACCTCTCCAATGATTTACTAGCCAAGGGAGAAACTGAGTGAAAAGAACTTCTGCATTAGAAAGAGTTGAGTACAGTGGTCTGTACTGGATGTACTGCACCAGCACAGGAAGGATGAGATGGTGCTGCTGTCCAGAGAAATCTCCTAACTGCCCTAGCTTCCTTCCCGTACGAAGGAAGAACTAGTCTGCCTTCCTCCCCACATCCACGTTAGCAGGTAGATTGTTGCTTTCCTTGTACAGTTCATGTTGCCTCAGGTAAGAACAGATCGAATTATTTTTCAATACCAAATGGTCAGCCCTGAGAACATATATAAAAGTAACAATACATAGACCAAAACCGGTTGTCTTTATGTATTTAGGAATATATATGTATATACACATATTTAGGCAATTATTAATAAAAATTAATTTAAAAGATCATGAAGAGTGAGAGGAGGGTTATATGAGAGGTTCTGGAAGGAAGAAAAGGAAGCAGGAAATTCTGTAAGTATATCATAGTCTCAAAAATACTTTTTTTTAAAAAAAGAGAATTATTACTCTGGTAATATTAGAATTCAACCTTTTGACTATTCAAAAACTTACTTCTCCCAACTGCTGACTGAGATAAACTTATCACACAGGATACACCTTAAAAGACCTGATTAACAGTGCCCCCAAGCAGCAGTAAGCAGTATGGACAAATCTACACCTATATTCCCAAATATTATTTATCAATGTTTGTTTACATTTAAAGGGGGATATAATATAGATATGAATAATTTGCTTTGGTATGGATCTGGGTGTATTGATACAAATTTAAGGTAAATTTTGTTATAGTGCATATGTATATTTCTGCCCTTGATTAAGGTATTGTGCTTGTGTAGTTCATTTAAAAATGTAATGCATAATTAAGAAATATAAGTTAATAGATACTCATCTATAATAGTCAAGTTTATAGTCATGTTAGTTAGATTTTCTAGATGTATAGCGATATATTTCAGTTAGATAGGTATTCCTCGAATCTTTCAGAGACCTTAAGAATATTGCATTTAAAATGTTTAAGAACTTAAAACTTTTCATGATGGTGAGACACATCTGCTCCTGGCAGCACCAAGCTACTTCAAGAGGAAGATGGGCATCAAAGAGACTCCTTTTGAAGTTGGTTAGCTATTTGGACAAGTAATTGCTCTTGTCTGGATTGTTGTATACACTGGATTTACAGGACCCACAGAGAAATGACTGCTGAACTAGCCTAAAAGTGAGATGGTCCTTCCGGGTTCCTGCTTCATGAAAGAGTCTGTGTAACATTCTGAAGGGCATAGAAATAAGTGACTGGCAAACTGCCAATATAGGCAGATGTGTCTTTGAAATTTCCTGCTTCATGAAAAGTCTGTTGGATATTATGGGCTGGAGGCTGAACATGGCCCCCATGGTACACAAGAACTTTGGGTGACTGTCCACGCAATGAGATGTCTCTCTCAATTCTAGAGTTTTGGAAGTTGTTTAGAATGTACTTCCTGTTTACTTAGGTAATATTATATCCTTCTGGAGTCTTTGATGGAGTTGAAGAATAGACAGTTATAGTTTTCCTTAGTTATGATAAAAGAAAATAAATAGAAATATTGTAACTGTAGTTCTTGCTTGATACCTGTTTTGTTATATGTAGTTTTGCTATGTTAAAGTTAAAGCTTTCCTTTTTGTTTAAACAGAAAAGGAAAAATGGTATGGAAGGTCCTTCTGTCTATGTAATGCTTTCAATGGTTAATGAATAAAGAAACTGTCTTGGCCTGTTGATAGGGCAGAACTTAGGTAGGCGGAGAAAACTAAATGGCATGCTAGGAGAAAGGAGGAAGAGTCAGGAGAAGCCCTGGATCCTCCACTTGAGACAGACACTGGTTAGAATCTTCCACATGGCATTGTACAAATTAATAGAAATGGGTTAAATTAATATGAGAGTTAGCCAATAAGAAGTTAGAGCTAATGAGCCAAGCAGTGTTTTAATACAATTTCTGTGTGATTATTTTGGTTCTGGGTGGCCAGGACAAACAAATGGCTCTCCTCCATCAGATCTCCCTGAAGCTGGCTAGGGGCATTGTGTGCTGCCTTGTAGTGGGTGTTGAGCATGGAACTCAGCCCCTCTGCAGAAGTCATGCATGCTTTTAGCTATGGAGCCATTGCTCCATGCCCTGGTTGTTTTTCTGTAAACATTAGAAAGAATGGATTAACTCTCAAGAAGAACTAACTGATTGTTGTAAACAGAGAATTGGGTACTAGTTTTTTTCTCTGGATATTGAAATCTGACGCTAAAAATTTAATAGCCTTGAATTGCAAGCAACTTGGTTGTAACCATATTTCCTCCCTTAAAGTTTAATTTTTACAGTGGTTTTACAACAGACTTTACTCTTAAGTTGAATTTATTTTCATAATGGAATAACCTTTACCTTGCTCTATAAGTCTTTTCTTATCCAAAAATATTTTTCTTTCCTTAACCTTTTAAAAAATATATCTCACACCCAAAACCCTTATATCTTTACATTTAATAACTTCATTTTGTCATATTGTTATTATTTTTACAGAATTTAGATACAATATACTTTTTAAGATAGGGTAATTAATTTTAAGATAAGATCATCCTGAAAACCCAGGAACTGGTTTCTAAAACACAGAAAACATATATACATATATATGACATCTTAGACATTTAATATTTATAAATGCAGGCTTATAATATAAATATAATACAATTATGTTATAAGTTTTGTATAGTGGTGTATTGTTTGTGTTTTAATAAAGTTTGCCTGAAGATCAGAGGGCAAAGTAGTCACACTAGTCAGCCAGGGAGTGTTGAGAGACACTTTTAATCCCAGGATCAGGGGACTAGGCAAGGCAAATGGGTCTCTGTGAGTTCCAGGTTGCCCTGGGATACACAAGATCCAGAAACAGATCCAGATGATGGTGGTTCACACCTTTAATCCAAGTGTTTGGGAGTCACACACTTTTAATCCCAGCATCAAGGAGGTGGAGACAGGAGTGATACAGTTAGGTGGAGAGGAATTTAAAGGGGAAGAGACAGGAACGCAGGGGAGTGTGGAGTCTAAGGATTAATAGAGTCAGGATCTCACCCTTTTGGTCTGATGATTTGGTAGAGGTATAAGTTCTCTCTTGTATTTGGCTACTTTACTTTTCTGACCTTCAGACTGAATCCCAATATCTGTCTCTGGGTTTTTATTATTCGTGCTGCAGTTTTTGGGTTGTTAAATGAACTATTACCTGTCACGTATTTAAGCTATTGATCAGGTACTGTGGGTTTTTCAATGAACTAATATCTGTCACATGTTTAAAGCTATAGAGCAGGAACTTTAAATTGGCTTTTGTCTTAGAATTCATCTTTCATTTCAACTCACGAATCATTCAAAGCAGAATAAAGTTAGACATTTCTGCCTACATCCCTTCATAACAGTAGGTGACAGAAATTTCCTACTAGGGAAGGCTCCATTCTAAAGCAGGACAAGTATATTAATAACAAGAATCCCTCAAGCAAAAGGGCCCATTTAGGTGAATTTGTAGAACCGGAATCGGGACAAGGATCAAGCGGATGAGGCATCTTCGCAAGGCTGTCTTTCCCTTTTAAGGTCTTTCGTTGCTTGTTTATAATTTAACATGTAAAAACTCATGAGAAAGCCCTGGACCTTCAGATAATTTTATTTTTTTTCTCCAGTGCGGTCCATTGACTAACTGTCCTTTCTTCCTTATGTCTGTCTCCACACAATACAGTCTCTTTCATTCGCATACTGAGACAGCCAAGCAGTGCATTGGCCTGCTGACGCGGGGGCTTCTTCTCTTAAAACACCAGTTAAACCATGAAGGAAAAGTAATTTGGCTTTGATTGAGCAAATCTGAATTTACACGACCACTACTAATTAATTTCCTCACATATAAACAAAATAAAAGTCTAAGCATGTGTAGACATGGTTCTTCATACAGGTAGATTTTAAAACCCAGAATTTTGTGTTTCCTTTACGCTTAAATTTATTAGCTTAAACGTAGAGTACTGGTTTGATTGTTGTTATGATAACACCAAATAATTACTAATCCAAACAAAATGCTTTCTTAGAACAGGGCAGAAAATGAGCATTTTTTTAAAAACAGAAAGCATAGTTTGATACTTACATCTAAAAGATATAGTCTAACATGATAATTAATAAGGCTTAAGAATCAAGTAGTTGTTCAACAAAAACATAATGTCAATCTAGTTAAGCCCACTGAGGCAATGTCTTTCCTTTATCTGGGAGCTGGGTAGCAGAAAGCAGGTATCTTTAATGAGGAAAGATGAAAATATCTTCCTCAATGTGACTTTGAGCCAATGTTTTAAAAATTACTTTTAATTTATGGTGATGTTAAATTTTATTTCCCATATTTTCTGTTATATCTCAAGTTAAAAAGAAAAAGAAAAGAAAAGAAGTATAGATTTCAGATTGCACATCATCAACCAACCCAGTGCCAGCCAGAAATATAATTCCCTTCCTATATCTGGAAATATTAACCTGGTTTAGGCAACCCCCAGCAATTGGTCACTGCAAAAGCTGAGGACTGTTTTCCCTGTGAGCATCCCTAAGGTTCCCTGGACCTGAAATGATTCCTCCCCGTGAAAAGCTAGGGAACTTATGTTGAATTCTTGACCCAACTGAGACATTAAAGCCTACCTAGCATGAAGTTTGAAGATCTACATAGCACATTTAAAAACTTATCAATAAAAGCTTTCACATAGAGAGATTTTAAATTCATTTATCTGACCTTAAAAAAATGAGAAGTCTCTTCTTCCAACATTACCTAGTAAATATCTAGAATAAAGAAGAGTAGAGTCTCACAAGATGGAAGGCTGATCCTTCCTCCAACAGACAGAACAGCTGTGAGAGGCCCTCTTCATTGAGACTGCAAAGTTTTGACCGAAAAGATGGGCCTTCCTCAGGTGGCAATTTTTACAGAAGGTAGAGGAGATTGCAGGAAAGAAAAGAGGCAGAACACATTTAAGATTTTAAGTTAAAAACTGGATTCAACATAGAAACAAAAGGATAAAGAAAAGACCTGGATGGAGTGGGGAGGACCTTGGACTTCCCACAGGGCAGGGAACTTTGACAGCTCTTTGGACTGGAGAAGGAGGGGGAGGGGAGTGGGGGGAAGGGAAGGGAGATGGGAGGAGGGGAGAAGGTGGAAATTTTTAATAAATAATAAAAAAGGTAGAAATGTGGTGAGAAGCATATCAAAACACATTGATAAAATTCAAATATTAATAATACATTTTCTAAAAAGACTTTTAAGTTGAGAGAGAGTATAGAAACACTGGCTTTTAATGTGTTTTGGATGCAGAATGTGTTCATTTGACAGGTAGTTATCCCACTGTGTCTTAGCCTGTCTTGCAGACAGGAGACTGGCTTAGGACATCTGAGGGGGCAGCCCTACGATGATGTACCTGGAAAACCATGTTTATTTTATTCAGCCCACAGATAGGAAATAGAGGAGTCTAGGGGACTTTTACCTTAAGCATCCATGACAATTCACACAATGGAGTTTAGGTGAGAAAAACAGAAGCAGAGGAACTTGGGGTAGGTAAGTCATGGTTTGTAGAACACACATCAGGGAAAGGGCAGTCTGGCAAACTCACCGACAATGTATTAAGATGGATGTAAGCAACCAAACGTGTCAGTGTTGAAGGGACAGAGTAGCTCCACCTGGTCATCCTTAATAACCCAAGAAGTTTTTGTTGTTGTTGTTTTTGTTGTTTACTTTTAGAAACCTCTATTAAGATTAAACCAAGAATTTTAGTTTTGACACTGAAAAAATTTTAAGACTAATATTAGAACAAATATGTCTTAATTATTTTTTCTATTTGGTTTCTTGAGACAGGGTCTCCTCTGTCTAACAGCCCTGGCTGTTCTGAAACTTGCTTTGTGGACCAGAATAGTCTCAAACCACAGAGATGTGCCTGCTTCTAATAAATATGTTTAAATATAGGCTTAAGCATCAGGTTAAGAGAAAGTTACAAGGAGAAAGGAAGTCATACCCAAGTGTGGTGATGGGATCTTTAAGGAAAGTAATTTTTACAGTGGGAATTCTTAATATAGAATGGTATTGCTCTCTTTTCATTACTGATTTTTATTCTATAACAGACCATACTAATGTTTTTATTTGATACTGGGATTTGCTCTATTAGAAAATGAGCAATGGAAAAAAGAAAGTATCTTCAACAAATGGTGCTGGCATAACTAGATGTCAACATGTAGAAGAATGAAAATAGATCCATATCTATCACTGTGCACAAAACTCAAGTCCAAATGGATTAAAGACCTCCATATAAATCCCACCACACTGAACCTGATAGAAGAGAAAGGGGGAAGTAGTCTTCAATGCCTGGGCACAGGAGACCACTTACTAAATATAACCCCAGTAGCACAGACACTGAGAGCAAAAATAAATAAATAGGACCTCCTGTAACTGAGAAGCTTCTGTAAAGCAAAGGACACAGTCAATTAGACAAAAAGGCAGCCTACTGAATGGGAAAAGATCTTCAACAACTCCACATCAGTCAAAGGACTGACCTCCAAAATATATGAAGAAGTCAAGAAAATGAACTTTAAAATTCTAAATAACCCAATTAAAAATGGGGTGCTGAAGTAAACAGAGAATTCTCAATAGAAGAATTTCAAATGGT
Organism: Microtus oregoni; assembly: GCF_018167655.1. NCBI lineage: Eukaryota > Metazoa > Chordata > Mammalia > Rodentia > Cricetidae > Microtus > Microtus oregoni. Next base: position 1,842,341 of record NW_024543085.1, read on the forward strand.
TATAAGACACTTAAGGAAATGTTCAGCATCCTTAGCTATCAGGGAAATGCAAATCTAAACAACTCTGAGATACATCTTACACCTGTCAAAATGGCTCATATCAAAAACACCAATGATAGTTTATGCTGGAGAGGATGTGGAGTAAGGGAAAACTCATCCATGGCTGCTGGGAATGCAATCTTGTATAATCACTTTGGAGATCAGTATGGCGGTTTCTCAGAAAACTGGAAATCAACCTACCTCAGAATCCAGCAATAACACTCTTGGTCATATACCCAAAAGATGCTCAATCATACTACAAAAACATTTGTTCAATTATGTTCATAGTAGCATTATTTTCAATAGCCAAAACCTGGAAACAACCTAGATGCCCCTCAATTAAAGAATGGACAAAGAAAATGTGGCACATTTACATATTAGAGTACTACTCAGTGTTAAAAACCAATGACATCTTGAATTTTGCATGCAAATGGATGGAATTAGAAAACACTATCCTGAATGAGGCAACCCAGACCCTAAAAGATAAGTATGATATGTACTCACTCATAAGTTGACACTAGCTATAAACAAAGGACATTGTGCTTATAGTTCACGATTCTAGAGAAGCTAAATAGTAAAGTGAACCCAAAGAAAAACAGATATAGATCCACCTGAAAATTGGAAACAGACAAGGTCACCTGACAAAATTGGGAGCAAGGGGGTGGGGGGAGAAGGGAGGGGAGAAGGAGAGGGTTGAGGAGAACTTGAGGGAATGAGATAGTCAAGATGGAGGAAGGACAGAGATGAGAGCGAGGAAAGACATATCTTAATTGAGGAAGCCATTATAGGGTAAGCAGAAACCTGGCTCTAGAGAAATTCCCAGGAATCCACAAGGGTGACCCCAGCTAAGACCCTAAGGAATAGAGGGAGAGGGGGCCTGATCTTGACTTGCCCTAGAGTCAGACTGATGAACATCTTAAATATCACCATAGAACCTTCATCCAGCAACTGATGGAAACACGGGCAGAGACCCGCATCGGAGCACTGGACTGAGCCCAACGTCCAGCTGAAGAGTGGGAGGAGTGAGAACATGAGCAAAAAGGTCAAGATCTTGATCGGTTCACCCACTGAAACAGTCTACCTGAGCTAATGGGAGCTCACCAACTCCAGCCAGACTGGGAAAAAAACGAGCATAGGACCAACCTAGTCCCTCTAAATGTGGTTGACAGTTGCATGGCTGGAGCAGACTGAGGGACCACTGGCAGTGGCACCTGGATTTATCCCTATGCATGTGCTGGCTTTTTGGGATCCTGTTCTCTTTGGATGTATATTTTGCTCAGCCTAGATATAGTAGGGAGGGTCCTGGACCTTCTCCAAAGAAATGTGCCTTACCCTCTCTGAGGATTGTATAGGGGTGTGGTGGAAGGGTGTGTGGAGGGAATGGGAGGAGTGGAAGGAGTGGGAACTTGGATTGGTACTTTTTTAAAAAAATCTAATAAATTTTTAAAAAAATGAAGGAAGAGGAATGTTCAGAGAAAGAAAAAGTGGGGATTTATTTAGAATTTGTCTATAGTTTTGACATAACCTCTAAATGTTAACTTTTAACTTTAAAACATTTTAAGCTTAGATGTAGTTTTTAGAGCTCCTACTAATTTCCGTAAATTATTAATGTCATCATCGTCGGTAAATATGAATTTTAATTAGGATATTTGTCCATGTAAGGGTTTCTTTAATTCTATTGTCTAATACTTTTATTAGGCACAGAAAGCTAACCAGTTTAGAGATTGTAGATGTCCACCATTGAGGTAAATGCAAAGTTAGGTTATTTTTAATTAAATTTTTCTTTTCGAAAGCACATACTGGATGAATTAATACACTTTTCACATATGAAACTAGTTGGGATAAGAAATGTAGCTTTTTTTCTATATGTTCTCTCTTTCTCAGATCAACTGTTGAAATAGTGCACACAGAGGAGGAACTGGATGTTAGCGACCTAATAAACTGAAGGTCAGGAACCATGTCTCTAGAGGTCTGAAAGCTAACAAAAAACAAATCCAAAATCACTGGAAACCAGCATGCTTTTAAAGCTAACAAATAGGCATTTTAAGCCAGATACTTGAAAAACAAATCAAAATTGAAGAAAAAAAACATCTAAGAAACAGAACCCTAAATAACCACCTCAAAATAAATGAACCTTACACCAAGGCGGGTAAGGCCAAGTTCCAAAAAGGACCAAAATTAACCCAAATAAATAATTATGATTTCACAAAAACATTAGGGTAACAAAACAAAAAGTCACCAATCAAGACACTTCTCAAGTGTGTCTGTGACAACAACAAGTAGGCAGATTGCAACCAAGCAGAGACATCTATAGGACACGTTTTGGATGGTTGCCCAATAACTGTCAGCCTTTTATTGGTGAAAGACAGTGATCTGTCCAGTTCACCCATTGCAAAACCCTTCATCTGTTATTCACAGTTGTATTAGGTCAAACACAAAGGTGAACAAGGGTAGCAATTAATGTGACTAAAGATGACCCTTGGTAGCTTATAATTAAGCTCTGTGTCTACAACTTTCCAGCTCCTCAACTGTCATTAAATCGCCAGTGAGTCAATCACCTGTGCAGAAGCTTAGTTAAGGCATTTTCCCCCCAGAACTTTGTTCCCACCTGCTGGCCTCCTGTCTCCTGTCCCTCAGGTCATCCCAAGGATCATATCTCTGACTACCTTTTATAACGGAACCGTTTCTGTAGGCAGAGGCTGCTTGTTTGTTTCCTGGCCGCCCAGATCCAAAATAATCACACAAAACTTTATTAATTAAAACACTGCTTGGCCTGTTAGCTTAGGTATGTTCCCGGCTAACTCCTATATCATAAATTAAGCCATTTCTATTAATCTGTGTATTGCCACGTGGCTGCGGCTTACCAGGTAACGTTCCAGTATACATCTTCTTTGGCAGCTACATGGTGTCTCTGACTCTGTCTACTCTCTTTCTCCATCTCTGTTCAGATTTCCTGCCTGCCTTTACTCTGCTAAGCCATTGGCCAAAAACAGCTTCTTTATTAACCAATGGCAATAAAACATATTCACAGCACACAGAGGGGATTCCCACGTCACATTTTTGACTGTTTCTCTTCTTTCTTTTTTGGTTTATTTGTTATTTGTTAAATGTGTATTATTCACTTTTTGATATTTTTATCAATGTATCTTGCTAGAACGTAAGTCTCTAGAAGGTTATTTTTTTTACTCTGATTTACTTTGAAGGTTTTAGAATTATGTCCCACAAATAAATTTGTATTTATTACTGGACGAATAAATAAAATGTTATCTGTTAATGTTTCATAGCCCTAAATAGAGTGTTGTGATAGAAAATAATATTATAGAAAGGTTTGTGTACTTATGATCTCAAGTTCATAATATCATAATTAATTATTGAAAAACTGTATCAGACTGAAAGTATTAAAGTATTTGAAATAGTTCCAATTCAAATAGCTTATTAACCCTCCATGTAAAACAAAGGGTTTTTAATCCAAAACTTAAATAATTTCTCCCCCTTTAATTCTTTATAACATAAATAGTTTACTTAGTTAGCATTCTTGCTCAAAACACACTTGTGTCTAATATATGGAAACAAGCAAAATACAAGCAACCTATGACCCTTACATTAGCTCACATTAATTTCTAGAATTAATTTAGAATTGTTTTCACTAACAGACATTAGTGGAAATTTAGTTCACATTTGCATAACTTTATCCTCCCAAAATATTTATAAAGAAATGTCTTTAAAACCTCCCTAACATATGGTATAGGTAAGGAAATACTGGCCAGCCCTGTTCTCATTGTGAAATGTGTCTATTTTTTTTTCAATGCAATTCATCAATGCAAACCAGTTTTTAAGAATTCTCAATGTATTGATATATGCATTAAATATTTTAATAGAAATTGCATCACCATCTGCTATGTTTAACTTCTATTTCCTGTTGTTTCACTTCTTTATTAGTACCCTTTAGACAGAAGCTTTTATTACTGGCCGCATTTGGCTAGCAAAAGCTTAGCTTGGCATTTAGAGACAAAAATGTCAAGGTAATTTGTGCTTCCTTCTCTCTTCTGAAATCTATGATCATTAGTTTTTTTTCTTACTTACAGTCTGTTTTATATGAGAAGTAGTTCATAATGACCCATTTAAAGTCATCAATATAGTACTGGGTTGTATTTATGGAATGGAAAAACATTAGCCAATTATAGGGAAAGGAGATGTACTGGGTGGTTTTGTGTGTCAACTTGACACAAGCTAAAGTCATCAGAGGAAGGAGCCTGAGCTGAGAAAATGGTCTCCTGGAGATCCAACTGTAAGGCATTTTCTCATTTAGTGATCAATGGTGGCAGGTCCAGCCTATGGTGGATGGTGTCTTCCCTGGGTTGTTGGTCCTGGATTCTGTGAGAAGATGGGCTGAGCAAGCTGGAAAAAACAGACCAGTAAGCAGCATCCCTCCACGGCCTCTGCATCAGCTCCTATTTCCAGCTTCCAGTTCTGCTTGAGTTCCTGTCCTGACTTCCTTCAGTGATGAATAGCAAAGCTGAATGAAGTGTAAGCCAAAGAAACCCTTTTCTCCCCAACTTGCCTTTTGGTCACAGTATTTCATCACAGCAACAGAAACACTAACTAAGACAGGATTTTTTTTTTCAGTTAAAACAAACAACAAAAAAAAAACTTTATTGAGATGTGATGTCGTGATGTGTGACGTACGTGTTTCCAATGTGAGTATCTAATATCTATTGTGCAAAATCACTGAAGACATGGTGCTGAGTATAATTCTCATGATTATCATAGGTGATATAATTTTCTAACAGAGTAGAACATTATTATACCATGATCTTCTTTTTCTTGAAAGTATTTATTATTGTAAAATTTAATGTATATAATAATCATGTATTTTTTAATTAATTGTAAATGAAATCATACTCAGATTGAAATAACCATAAATATGTTTTGCCTATGTATATGTTTGCTATTTTATTAACAGTCTGTCTAGAAGTGGGTCTTGAGACCCTGTTAGAAAAACTGATTAAACTCACAATAGACAACTTGAATAGTTTCAAAAAAAAATAATCTTTCCCCTAGAGGGCAGAATTTCTTTCATTGAGAACCAGTCTCCACAGATGGTAGAACCCTTGAATTCTTCCTGCCCCTTGCTGGTTTCTGCTTTGTCTTTGGATCTTGCATCCTCTGATGGCACATGATGGAAGAAGAGGAAAAAGAGCAAGCATCTTCTTAGCTGGGCTGTGGTCCTTCATCTCCATAAGATGTAGCCATTACCTTATCTTATTGGGCTCTGCGTAGAGGTGCCATAACCTGTAAGTGTAGAACATGAGGGACAAAGAAGGATTTAGTGCTATTTGTTATCAATTTTCAACTGTACTTTTAGGTAATTCTTGAATATAAACAAACAACTTGTGCGTTTATATTGATTTGGAAGAAGTGTAGGAGTAGAATCCACCCCAGACCAAAAGACAAACATAAATATTGAAAGCTCAGATTTTCAGCCTATCAATATATGATTATGGACATTTGAATCTAGATAAGTATTGTGCCATTGGAAGATGGTCAGAGAATAAAGTAGAAGAAACTGTATCGATCTATCTATCTTAAAAAATAAAAAATATAATAAAAACATACACATATATTCTTTAATTATATATTCTTTAATTATTATTATATTATTATATATACATATATTCTTTAATTTTTTACTACATTTATTTACTTGGGGGTGGGTGGGTGTGAGCATATGTATGGAGATTTACATCCTAGTGATTGAAATCAAGTCGTCCATCTAAGTGACAAGTGTCTTTATCCACTGAACCATCTGTCCAGCAGTGTCTGGATCTCTTAAACCCTTAGCTTCTATGTAACTCTGAACATTTGAAAGCCCATCCCCATGCATGTGTAACTCAATGTCCTTGAGGAGGTTGAAATTGTGATCCCCACATTTTGTATGGAAGTCTCTGAGGTCTTTCAATGTGAAAGTCTTCTAAAATTTTCTAAGGCTGTTCTCTAAAATAAAAATATTTTCATCTTAGACATAGAGTTAAGAAATCTGTTAAAAATGGTGTCAGATAATTGACATGCTTTTTTATCACAGGTCAATGTAACATGGGGCAGTAACTTTATCTATATGTTTGATTTCATTCCAGCAAACAATAAGCAGAATAATGGGTAGTGGCCAGAATTAAACTTCTGACAGGTACTGGACATCCTAGAAACAGAGCCCAGATGCTGCTTCTAGGTCAGCTGATTGTTTTATCAAGGGTAAGCGCTCGTGGGGAATCTCTAATTGAGTGAGGAAAATAGGAAGAGCAGAATTTAATCAAAATAAACATCATCACCCTGATGTTTAAGGAACTCTAGAAACTTTTTGGTTACAACCAAGATTTCAGTCAACACAAGGGTGTTGTGTTCTTATGGTCCCATATTCTGTACCTATCTGAAATAGCGTCAAGAATATAATCTTCTAGGTGTGACCAGAGAACGTGATTTTGACAGCTAAGGACAATCGGGCCAAAGGTCTGTCCATAATAGTCAATACATGCATCTGTTGGTGGATGAGTACCTCAACCTAAGAAAAGAGATCTGGGTGGGACAGGAGTAGTATGTACGTGATATTAAAGGAGAAAAATTATGTATACATGATATATTTAAGAGTATGTATAGAGCTCTCTAGCAGATATGAATGCTACATAAGGAAATATAGTCTAAAAATCTGGAGGTGCATGGCTAACATGTAGTGAAGGCTTATTCTACTATAAAAGCTATTACATACTCCTCATCTGTATTTCCAGGTAAATAAGTCACAGATTTAATAATTGGTCAAAATCATACAATTAGCAAGTACCAGAAGATGGTTATTGCTGTTAGTAATACACTAGAACTTCCTGAAACAGAGAAAATCAATTGGTAGACCTATCCTAGATCCACTAAGTCAAAATTATTTTCAAGTTTATTTTAATTAAGGTTGGCCTATCTTGTGTAAGCCTTAATAGTTATCTGTTGGCAGAGGCCATTCATTTGTTCCCAGCTGCTTAGACACAAAATAATCACACAGAAAGTGTATTATTTACAACACTGTTTGGCCAATAGCTTAAGTGTATTTCTGGCTAATTCTTATATCTTAAATTAACCCATTTCTATTAATCTGTGTATTGTCATGTGGCTGTGGCTTACTGGGTAAAGTTCTGTCCCCAACATCTGTCTCCAGTGGGCAGCTACATGGCTTCTTATTGACTCTGCCTACTCTGTCCTCCTCTATCTGCTTGGAACTCCCACCTTGCCCTATTCTGCTAAGCCACTGGCCAAAACAGCTTTATTCATCAACCAATAAAAGCAAAACATAGGTGGAAGGGCTTCCCACACCAAACTGTGATACTCATGCACACTGAAGTGCTTCTTGGACATACCGTAGCATTTACAGCTGACACGGGGAAAGTGCTTCTTGGACATACCGTAGCATTTACAGCTGACATGGGGAAAATGCTTCTTGGACATACCGTAGCATTTACAGCTGACACGGGGAAAGTGCTTCTTGGACATACTGTAGCATTTACAGCTGACATGGGGAAAATGCTTCTTGGACATACCGTAGCATTTACAGCTGACATGGGGAAAGTTGTACGACCAGCAGTGTCAGCAGGTAAAATGCAGGGAAGTGTTAAGGTTTTACAGACACTGTAAAGAGTAAGAGGGAGATGACAATAAAATTGAGCATGGGCTTCCACTTGCCAAATGAACATCTGACAGAATTGATTCTTTATTGTTGTGTCATGGTTTTAAAGAGCAGCATGAGAAAACAAACCCCACAGGCAACAATGGACTCGGGTAGCATCATTGGTTGCTTTGCTCTGTCTCTGTGCTGCATATACAGACAATTTTCACGAAAACCTGCATAAATTACGTCTTGCTCAGAGAAGGACACATCTCGTGAGACTAGGAAGCACATAATATTTCTCCAAGTGTTTTGGGATAGGAATACCACATAAATACAAGGAAATATGTTAGTTGTTGTGATGCTGCTTAGCAGAGTGTCTTGCTGTAGATGTACAAAGTTATAATGTCTGAAGTACTGTGGAAGCTGAATATGTCCACATTTCATAAATACATTTTCTCAGGGAGATAGAAGCGTAGATGCAAAGGAGAGGAACAGGACAGACACAATGTCTTTGAGCTTTATAATACATTTTTAAAGTAATTTCGTGGCCATAGCAACAGTCACCAAATGATCTTCTCCATTATCCATGAGTCTAAATAGGAGAAAGTCTGCTAGAAGAGTCAATTCTTCTCACCGAAATTACATGGTACATCAAAATCAATATGCTTCCTCTTACAGATTTTAACTGCTCAGAAACAGTCGTTCAATGTGCTGCCGCAGTCACCTATAAATCCCAGGTATTGTTGGAAGTTACTTCTGAATTGTATAATAGCCTTTTTCTGAATAAGTTCATTTGCTATATCTCAGTTTCATTAGTTCACATTTTAACCCATTCTCTATGATAAATTCATATTGGTACTCTTTATAAATAGTTCTCTTTTAATACCAGATTAAATACTCCAGCAATCTGAGGATTAATGTGTAGTCCTCTGAACGACCTCTGATTAAACTAAATGGCATTACTTGGTGGACAGTTTTGACACTAGAGATGAAAGTTAAAAACTACAAGTTCAGAGTGTGCAAGAGGCTGGAAGAAAGGGGGGGCTTTAAGTATAAGTGCTTTATATAATATGCCAACTGAACAGTTACTCCCCTCAAATGTACTGGTAGGTGTTGGAAGACAAACAAACGCTTAACCTTAATCATATTAGGGATGATTATGAAGTTTTAAAATCCCAAGCCTAGCATGCAGCAAGAGCAGTGTTCAGAGTGTGTGCTCACGAGAAGCTGGTGACGATAGGCAATTTAAAAGAAAGCCAACAACAGCTTCCCTGGTAAGTACAAAGCAGAGGGGTGGGCTCCCTGTGGGTGATTCGTGCCTAGTTCAGGTGTGTGTGCCAACATTATTAACACAACATACTAAAACAGACAGAATATGCCGGTGATCAACATTGAGGACCTGACAGAAAAGGACAAATTGAAGATGGAAGTAGACCAGCTCAAGAAAGAAGTGACGCTGGAGAGAATGATGGTAAGAGGGTATTCTCCCTACTCACTGGAGGGGACAGCGTGGAAAAGCATCAAGTCTTCCTATTGTGTTTTGTCCATACTCGAACAGCTAGATGTACTTACAATTAAAATGTTTGTGACAAACACAATCAGAGATAAAGAAAGGCAAGAACTGAATTTATTTCAAGAATTTTATTCTAAGTCTAGGTGTGGGAAAACTATTGTCTTTCACCCAAGTGCAGCCCTTTGCCTGTTTTTGTATAATCACTTAGCTAAGAAATTTTTTTTGACTTTTACAAAAAGGTCAGGATGAAAATAGGGTGGATTATGAGACAGAGACTGTATTTTACCCACGCATTCAAATGGAGCAAGGCAGTGAGGCATTTGGTTCTATTCCTTTGAGTTCATGGATTTCTCTTCATTTTATGCAGTATTTTTATGTTGTTGATGTATTTTAAAGTATGGCCTCATCCTCTCCAGCCCTGCTCTGGTAGTAGCAAATAAGTATGCTTCATTCTCTCTTTGCAAATAAAGATGATTTCAGCCAAAAGAACTCACTGGTTTCTCCTAAAAGCATCTGATAGCTCTTGAGAATAGTGACTCAGAGTCACTGCATTAAATAAAGTAGAAAGGAGAAAGGAACAGGAAGCTTTCACCAAACCTTGACTGAATGTCCAGAAGCGTAGATATGTGCTTTAGGTAGCTTAATATACAAAAGTCAATAGAGCAAAAACTCCTCCATAAGTGATAACAGCATATCATATCAAATATATGGAATACATATGTAAAAAAGTATATATTCTTGTCATGTATGGCTCAAACCTTATTCCTAAGCAAATAAATTTAAGATTTTTATTCTTTTATAATTGCCTCCAACTGCCTGTTACTATTTCCATACAGGCAAAGCCTGTTTTTGGAATAAAGATAAGAAGCACAATAGAACACTTGTATAGAAATATTGCTTGTTTCTCTTTCTCCCTCACTTAATCAATAGAGGTATTGTTAACACAACCCCATCTACATCCCTACCCAGTTTTGACTGTCAATATGATGTGACTTTTTCCAGAGTGCTAGCTGCCAACTGGATTAAGTTGACAGGCTAAAGTCCTGATCTTATTCACAAGATCCTGAGCATTCTTTGGTCAACAATTTGGTTGTTTTGGGGTTTATTAATCAGCTGGGAGTTTTTATTTGAGTTTAACATGACATATACTACCACCCACCTTTCTACACTACTCCTAATATTTTTGCTTTTGGAAGTTTAAATACCGATATTATATTGTGACGCTCGCTATCTTTCCTGTCCTCTCATTTTCTTCTCCTATGTCCTCTGGTATAGATTCTTTCCTTTTTTGCTGTAGATTTACACAAACAGACACACTTCCCACTAACACACTTGCTATTTTAGTCTATTCTGGCTGTTGTAAGGGAACAGCACAGATTGCATGGCTTCACCCCAATGGCAAATCATTTTGCTGTTATTTTCTACAGTCATTGAACTGTGCTGGTTCAAATTGAGAGCCTGTTCCCTCATTTCTAGGTAGTGTCATTTCAATGTGTCCTTACCTGTTGAAAAAGGTGAAGGATTGTGCTAGTGGTTCTTTCATCGTGGTGTTAATCCTGATTATGAGGAATCTTCAGGGTGAAAGTAGCCTTCGATGGCTACTTCATCTCCATGCATCATATTTAAATATGTATATGATGCACATGTATGTGTATATATGCCTATGGCATAAAATTTTATTAAAGAAGCATTAAATCATTTACATAACTGCACTTTCAAAAATGCAGTACATCTACATTACTGTCATAAAAATTGACAATAAAACAAATTGAGGCTAAAAGTCATGAATTATTTGAACTCATTTGAATACATACCTGTGCATGTTACCTAAATAGATAACGCAGCACTGAAGACTGGCTGTTTCTAAATAGTAACTACAAAGGTATAAATAAACGAGGAACAATTTTGTAAATAAACTACGATTGAGTTCAGCACACATCTGCTTATTGAGTGACAGCTAAGTGCAGGCTCAGTTCTAGATGCCTGGAATATAGCGAACAAAACAGCTGTAGTCACTAACCTCTGAGAGCACATGCTGTACACTGGAAGGAAGACTCACTGTAGTTGAATTTAATATTGCATGTGTACACTTTCAACAGTCCAACACTGATAGTAAGCCATAGATTTAGCAATTGCGCATTCTCTTCCATCTTTACACTATACTTTTAGGAAGAGGAAGAATACTTACTTTGGTGAAATTCCTCACTTGTATTTCCAGGTGGGCTCTAATCCCTGGGTCCTCCCTGCCTTGACAACACAGGGTCCATGAGGGACTAGTAACAGAAGTGGTCAGTTTCTATCCTCTGGAGACAATGGGTAGGGAAGCATGGGGATGATTTGCTTTCTGTCCTGAAAAGTATATGTGTGCTGGCAGAAAGCAGATGCAATCATTCTTTTTTTAAAAAAAAAAAAAAAAGATGCAATACAGAAATGTATTATAATAAACAGTTCTGGAGTCTGTAGAATTCTGTTTTAAAACAATTGAGTTCTCTCTGTCTCCTCCCTCTTAGGTTTCCAAATGTTGTGAAGAAGTAAGGGATTATGTTGAAGAAAGATCTGGAGAGGATCCTCTTGTGAAGGGGATTCCAGAGGACAAAAATCCCTTCAAGGAGCTCAAAGGAGGATGTGTGATTTCATAAGTGGTGGGGGATTTTCTTAGAATATTTACAATTTTAATGATCATGCAAATTCCTATATAATTAAATTTGCATATGTTGTTCAAATTTATAAACTTTAAATTTTAATAAAAATGGAAATGCAATAATATATATTCATGTTTTTGAAGTATTTAGCATAAGGTCTAACATATAATTAACAGTAAATATTGATGAATCATTCTTTAGAAACAGTATATTCTGAGTTGCTTGAATGGTTTTATGTTTCTTTCCTTTCCTGCCAATACTAATCATATTCTATCTAGATCTTTATAATTCAGCATATATTATTCTCAACATTACACTTGTTTATAGCATTAGGAATTCTTATTTTGAGACACAGATAATCTATCTTGGCAAGAAACAATTCATAAATATTTTTTATTATTGAAACTTTATTGCTTGTTTCTCTTCCTCCCTCATTTAATCAATAGGGGTATTGTTAACACAACCCCAACTACATCCCTACCCAGTTCTGACTGTCAATAATGATGTGACTTTTTTTCCAGAGTGCTAGCTGCCAACTGGATTAAGTTCATTCTTCGGTCAGAGAACACAGTGAATGTAGCCAGTAACAGAATACCAACTTATGAACACAGGGGTAGGAGACAGGGAACTCTGAGCCACTCTGCTGTGGGACCAGCTTTGGTTGTTTCATCCATTTTTCTAAAGCACTCCTCTAAGAATATGAAGATAATACAGGTTCTGGTTCCTAAGTTCATGGAGTTGAAATTATGTGATTAAAACACTCAGCTTATATTGTCTGACACATGGTGAGACCCAATACCTGTTTGCTAGGAAATATAACTAGAAAATGAATTACAAAAAAAAAAACCCAACCAAACAAACAAACCCAACTAGGTGTCCATGGAGATGTCCCCAGCTAGATCCTTGGGCAGCTGAGGAGAGGGAGCCTGAAATGGCCCTATCCTATTGCCATACTGATGAATATCTTGCATATCATCATAGAACCTTCATCTGGCGATATATGAAACTAGAGACAGAGACCCACATTGGAGCACTGGACTGAGCTCCCAAGGTCCAAATGAGGAACAGAAGGAGGGAGAACATGAGCAAGGAAGTCAGGACCACGAGGGGTACGCTCACCCACTGAGACAGTGGGGCTGATCATTATAATAGGAGCTCACCAAGGCCAGATGGACTGGGACTGATGGAGCATGTGATCAAACTGGATTCCTTGAACGTGTTGAACAAGCAGGGCTGACTGAGAAGCCAAGGACAATGGCACTGGGTTTTGATCCTACTGCATGTACTGGCTTTGTGGGAGCCTAGTCTGTTTGGATGCTCACCTTCCTAGACCTGGATGGAGGGGGGAGGAACTTGAACCTCCCAAAGGGCAGGGATCCCTGACTTCTCTTAGGACTGGAGAAGAAGGGGGAGGAGGAATAGGGGGAGTGGGAGGGAAATGGGAGGAGGGGAAGAGATGGAAATTTTTAAGTAAAAATAAATAAATAAAGAACAACAACAACAACAACAAAAGAAAACCCAACCAAACAAAAAACATTTCAACATGTTGTAAGTTACAAGCCATTCCATCTCCACAGCATAGTGAAGGCAAACCACAAAAAAAAAAAAATGATGCTGCCATCTTGTCTCTGCTTCTCTGGGAAATGACAAGTGTTATTAACTAAGCCAAACTATTTTTTTTAATCATTGTTTCCTTATTGTTATATCACATGGACAGTGAAATTTGAATACTTCACTCATCAGAATCCTCCAATGCAAAGCAATGGCCATCATTTTGGAGACAGAATGCAAACTGTCTACTACTGGTTCTGGCAGACATTCTGAAGTCAGTGTAGTGCTCTCCAACTAGATCATAGGAAATCTCAACATGTACCTTTTGCTATTCATCCAACCCATTTTCTTTCAAACAAGGATAATAGAACAGATTCTGAGGAGTAAACTGGCAGATGTCTCAGGTCAAGACTTTGGATTACCTGCTGAAGACATCAACATTTTCTCCTGCAGGTCTTCATTTATGATACCTTATATCATAAGACTCCAGGGTAAATTACACAATGTCATCAACTTTTTTCTGAGGAGAAATTACTTTTCTGTGAACAGAGTTTCTATCCCACCCAGTCCAGCAGCCATTCAATCCCAAAGAAACATACAGAGGCTTATATTAATTAAAAACTGTTGATCTATTAGCTAAGGCTTATTACTAACTAGCTCTTACAACTTAAATTAACCCATAATTCTTATCTATGGTTAGTCACATGGCTTGGTACCTTATTCAGTGAGACATTCTCATATTGATTACTCTGCATCTAGCTGGTGACTACAGACTGAGCCTTTCAGCTTCCCAGAATTCTCCTAATTTGATGGTCCTGCCTATACTGCTTGCCTGGTTACTCGCCAATCAGAATTTTACTAAACCAATACAAGTGACAAATCTTTACAGGCTACAAGAGCATTATTCCATAGCACTTCTCCATTTTTCTTTTTTAATGACTCTCACCATCTGGCATGGATCCACATAGGACCTAAAATAGCTATTTTGTGTTTCTAGACCCGCAAAACACGAGTCAAACACGGATAGGCTCTGTTTGCTGGTGGCAAGCAGATGTGAGGCTCCTTTAAGAAATGGCTACTTGGTTCATGTTTGTGGCACTGAAGACTCTTTTGAGAGGTCCTGGTACAGAGCACATAAATGGGGATTGTGGGCAGCGTGCTGCAAGTTACTTGGTGGGCCAACTGCTCCCCAGATTTGGGGTGGTAAACATGGCTCCCAGTGCTGGCAGTAAATGAACGTCTGCCATGTTGGAAAATCAAGGAACCAACGGGTAAAGCAACTCTGCTTCTAGCCATACCTGCTTAAGAGTTTAAAACGAGGATCAACGAAGGATTACAAATTTGCAAGAAAGACAGATAAGACAAAAATAAACCTCTGAAAGGGTCATAGTGTGTTTTAAAAATGTACATAGGATTGAGCAAAAAAAGAAAATGGGTACGGACAGTTATTGAAAGAAATAGTTTTAAAAAATAAAACAGTCTTTAAAGAGACAGTAAAAGTAATATAAAAGATTACAGATGGTCATAGAGTAAATATGTAAAGATAATAATTAAAAGTAATAGATTAAAAAAATGAAGAAGCCTCATAAAAATGGAATATATTCAGAGAGTCTGGATTATGCATATTATTGCATTTTCTTCAGATTTTTTTGCCTGCTAATAAATTAACTGCTGAAAAATATTTGACTCTCAGAGCTACTAAGATAAACCAACATATATATTTTAAAAATATCTTGACTTCAAAATTTGAGTCTAAGGATATGTAACTTTGGAAAAGAGGTTCTGCTTTTGTTTCCACAGAGGATGAGAACCTATGGATTCTCTCCAGGCAAATATGGTTTGGTGGAACACGACCCTCCCTCCAGAATGACCTCCATGAACCCTTAAACTATTTGGCCCAACAAACAGCAGGAAGCAGTTTAGAAAAAATATGCCCAAATTCTTTAAATGATTGTTTATAAATGTTTGTTTCAGTTAAAGGGGGATGTGATATAGAAATGAATACTTTACTTTGGTATGGACTTTGGTTTATTGATACAAATTTAAGGTCAATTTCATTACATGTATATTTCTACTCCTGTTTAAGGTATTATGCTTGTACAGTTCATTTAAAAATGTAATGTATAATTAAAATGAGTTATTAATAGATAGTCATTTATGATAGTTAAACTTGTAGTCATGTTAGTTAGGTTTCTAGGTATGCAGAGATATATTTCAGTTAAATAGATAATCCTCAACACTTCAAAGACTTACAGAATATGGCATTTAAAATGTTTTAAGAACTTAGACTTTTCTTGGTAGTGAGACATGTATGCTTCTGGCAGCACCAATTACTTCAGAGAGGTTGATGGGCATTGAAGAAACTAGTTATGAAGTTTGCCTTCAATGTGACAAGGCTAGCCATTTGAGCAAGAAACTGCTTTTGCCTGAACTGCTTGATGGTTTGCTGTATAGAATGGACATGCAGGACCCACAAAACAATGACTGCTGAACTTGCCTAAAGAAGGTGAGACAGCCCTTCAGAGTTCCTGCTTCATGAAAGAGTCTGCCAGACATTCTGAAGGACACAGAAAAAAGTGACTGGTAAACTGCCAATTTAGGCAAAACAGTTTTTTCAAATTTCCTGCTTCATGAAAAAGTCTGCCAGATACTGTGGGTCTGCAGGCTGTAGCTGGATGCCACAACATTACAGAAGAACCTTGGGTGACTATCCAGACAACAAGATATCTCTGTCAATTCTAGTTTTGGAAGTTACTTACAATGCACTTCCTGTTTGCTTAGGTAATATTATATCCTTCTGGAGTCTTTGATGGAGTTGAAAACAGATAGTTACAGTTTTCCTTAGTTATGATAAAAAATAAAAATAAATATGAAACTTTAGACTGACAAAGATTAAAATAGATGATAGAATATTTTCTTTAATTTTGCCAGATACAAATAGATTAAATATTGTTAAGTATAATTCTTGCTTGATACCTGTTTTGTTATATGCAATTTTACTATGTCAATGTTAAACCTTCCTTTTTATTTAGATGGTAAAGGGGGGATGATGTAGGATTCTTCTCTGTATGCTGTGAATATGTTTTATCACCATTTTTTAATAAAGAAGATGTTTTGGTTTATGACAGGGCAGAATATAGCAAGGTAGGAAATCCAAGCAGAGACAGAGGAGGAAAGAAGGCAGAGTCAAGCAGACACCATGTAGCTGCTGTAGGAGAAAGATACCAGAACTTCATTGGAAAGTCACAGCCTTGTGGCAGTTCATAGATTATAGGTTAATTTAAGATGTAAGAGCTAGTTAGAAATACTCCCAAAAAATTGGTCAAACAGTGTTGTAATTCATATAGATTCTGTGTGATTGTTGAGGTCGGGTGACTGGGTGACAAGTGTGTACTTCTTTCCTATTTAGAAGGACTAAAACCCACCCCACCAACCCCCACCCTTCCATACAGTTTCCTCAGTCTCTGTGTCTCCATCGTATTATTTTGTGTAATTATTTATTGGATCGATGTCTGTCTCTTGTTTTCCACCTGCAAGTTAGTGTTTATTTAACAAAGTGTTCCATATTTCCTTTTCTTTCTAATTTAAATGCAGTCTTTATTATGATAATTGATAATATGCAAAACATACTCTAAATTGTCACATGTGGTTTCTATCCTGCAACTTTATATAGATTTTGAAGTCTGTAAAACCCCTGCTCTTCTATTGTATTAGGAATTTTGGATAAACAACTCCAAGTCTTTGTAATGTATAAAATGAACATGGAGTGATCTTTATTTGGGTATTTATGTTCCCTTAGCTCAGAAGTAGACACAGAGAAGGCTTAATAAAATGCATCATTGTGATGTCTGTAGAATCCCGGTAAAGATGACAAATAGCTTCATGAAGATCAAGACTGCCTTGATCTTCCCTGTAAAATTTGGTCACATTGGTCCCCACACCTGAAATACCTCTCCACTCCATTTTAGACCTCTGAAAACTGTTTTTTTTCTGAGACAATTTCTTCTCCTCCATCAAGATTATTTTTATGTACCTCTGAAGTCATCTAATATTTTTTTACTTTTCTCTTCATAATTTGTAGTCTTAATTTCAATGCTATATCATAATTTCTCCAAGCCTCTTAATCTTTAAAACTGCCCAACCTAATAATAAATTGTTTCTAGAATAAAACTGACTTCATTAATATTTAATCTAATTAAGAACAGGAAAGTACAGTACTTGTCAAGTGTTTAAATTAGACAAGGCAGAACCCTTACGGCAGGCAGATAAATTCATTTTTGATTAAAAATACATATTGTGGGATGAGTTTTGAGTAGGCAAGAAATCAAAGGGAAGGACTGCAGAGAAAGATATCCAAAAAGAAGGAAATGAAGCCGTGACTATTCCCCCAAACTGCACAGCTGTAACTGACAATGACTGTTCTCTCCAAAATCTGTCATTCCAGGGCTAGGGGCACTAGGTTAAGAAGAACTGGCTAATACAGAGGGAGGCAAAGACAAAAGAAAAAGAACAACACCCAAACCTCCTAAAATGCCTCCTTATCTGGCTCTTGTACAAAGTCTGCAGGTGCATTAGTAAGAATGAATACTTACACAGTCTTTCTTTTGAGTCACTTATACTTTGAGATGTAAGTACAGAGGTGAGTTCAAGATTTACAAAAGACAAAGAAGATGAAGGAGATCAAGGAGGAAGAAGGAGAGTGAAGATGAATGAGATTGGGAGAAAGAGAAAGGAAAGCATCTCTTTTATTATTTATTTTTAAAAAATTGATCTCAAGGTGCATCGGTTCCTAAAGAAATAATGTGAATATTTCATAATATGTGAAAACTAGTTAACCTTAGCCATAAGAATTATCAATTACTTGTGATAAGATTTTAAAGAGCTCAGAAACAGTTTTGCAGATGGAAACTCTTTGGTAAAGTTAATTACAAATATTTGTGGGGTGTTTAGACCACCAGACTCAGGCCATTCTGTTATTTGAAGGCATCTCTTTCTTTCTTTCTTTTTTTTTTTAATCTAAATAGGAAGCACACATATGTAGCTATGAGCAATAAGCACAAATCTCTTGAAGCTGCTATGGGATTGCTTTTTAGCAGACTCCAAAAAATACAAACAAATCAAGAGTAAATCAAATATGTGCTAAAATACCTTTCTTAAAGAAGCCATCATTTTAATAACCTAATCTGTTATTTATTTTTATGATTTCAGAAGACAGAATTTGGGATTTTATTTTTTCCAACAGAAGAGAATCAGGAAAAAAGGTGTTTTTTTTCTTAAAACACACAATATAAAATATAGTTAGAACGCTATTCCAAAAAATAATATTTTTTTTTTACTGCAACGTAAAACTTCTTTTGGTGTTTTTATAATGAACTTTCTTCATCGATTTTTAACAACAACTTGATTAATTGGGAAATTTTAAAAATTTTATTTTAAGATCATGTTTTTTAGAGTTTAAAAGAGCAAGTGGTTGCTTTTTGTATATATGTGTGTGACTGTGTGTGTGTGTGTGTGTGTGTGTGTGTGTGTGTGTAGGCCAGAGGTCAACACTAGGTATCTTCTGCTATCAATCTTCCCCGTATTTTGATGTTTGTTCATTAACCTATTTCTCTGGTAGTTTTGTACATGTATGCAGTATATCCTGATTATTTTCTCCACACACCAGCTCATTTCCTCTCATGTTCCCAACACTCAATTTCCAAGTCCCTTTTCAAACCCCTGCCTTAATGTTTCATTTTGTGACCCACTGAGTTTATTCAGAGCTATCTGTCAGATCACAGGTGTGGAAATACAACGAAGCCCGCCTGGAATACCAGTGAGTAGGTAACTGAAAACCATACCTCTCCTCCTAGGATCGATCAGGAGGCAAGAGTTCACCGATAGGGACCAGAGCCGCTGCTCTGGCCACCTTTGCCTGCATGTTATCACAGAACCTCAGTGCAGAAATCAGCAGCTACAGAAAGTGTATACTTATAATCACTGCACCTCGATCAAAAGACGGCATTTGTAGTCACCCTCCCCCCCCCTCCCGCCCCTCACGCTTTCCACACTACGTTGCTCACATTTTGTGAGCACTTGAGAGGACACCATGAATATTTTTCTTGGGAGCAAGAAATTATGCTTTATTTATTCTCAGATTCCTGAACAGCCACGAGTCACTTCATTCACTGCCTTTGACTAGCAAGTGGATTATCTGATCAAGACTGAGAGCATCATTTGCCTATGAACGTAAAATTTTTTTTAGAAGGCAGTTTGACATTATAAGAGTTTAGCTAAATAATATTATTAAGTTTTCCCCAGAATTTATCACCTCCCCAGCCATAGGATTTTTATTAAAAAGATTTACATTCCAGGCACAAATTTCCTCCTGTGGAGTCGGTCTTGAGCACAGTGGAGTTGGTGACTCCCACAGCCGTGGTACCACTATTGCACAAGTGGACATCCTCCTCGCTTTGGGGACGGAGACTTCTCAACTGGCTAGGCTGGCCAGGAAGCTCAGGAACCCGTTTATTTCTGCCCTCTCCCCGGCTCCTCCCAACCTCTCATAGATAATTAACTTGCTCCACCACGTCTAGTTTTCACATGGGTGTTAGTGATCTGAACTTAAGTCCTCCGGTTTGAGTCACATCCACTCTCCCCAGCCACATCATCTCCCTAGCCTCTTTCATTTATCAGACAAATTTCTATAAATTTTGCCCAAATGGTGATGAGATGCTTAATGAAAGTTTCTTTCTGGCTATACCTGTGATTTTTTTTTTTATGGTATGACTATATATTACAGACAAACTACCCTGTAAATAATCTTCTGATGGAATAATGCACAGAATGTCAATATGAAATTATCACTACATTTGAATTGCCCAATACGAACTTAACTATCTTTTAACAAAAAAATATTTTTTAAAGGTTATTTACTCTGGGGGCTATATGGCTGATTGGGAGAATTCGTGTGTAGCATGTGTGAAAAATGGAGCTCTGTCTTCAACACAACAGCAACAACAGTAATGGCCAGGGGAAAAAACAGTCAAACAAATAAAAGTCCTTTTGAACATTGCTGATGGACCACCTCTACTAGGATACATGAGCAGTTCCTTACCAGTGGTCTTTTCTGGGCAATGGATTCAGTACTTAAAGTCAGATGTCTACAAATCCCTCCCCCAACTTTTTATTTTATTTATTTATTTATTTGTTTATTTTTTTTGTTTTGTTTTGTTTTTCGAGACAGGGTTTCTCTGTGGTTTTGGAGCCTGTCCTGGAACTAGCTCTTGTAGACCAGGCTGGTCTCGAACTCACAGAGATCTGCCTGCCTCTGCCTCCTGAGTCCTGGGATTAAAGGCGTGCGCCACCACCGCCCGGCTACCCCCAACTTTTTAAAGTTACTTCATCGTTTTACCACTTAAAACCAAAGAACAACAAAACATTTTTTAAAATATTGTATGATAATGGAATCTTAGTATTCCGTTGTTTTTAGGTTAATTCATCTATCTATCTATCTATCTATCTATCTATCTATCATCTATCTATTTTGTTTTTTTGAGACAGGGTCTCTCTGTAGTTGTTGAGCCTGTCTTGGAACTAGCTCTTGTAGACCAGGCCGACCTTGAACTCACAACAATCTGCCTGCCTCTGCCTCCCAAGTGCTGGGATTAAAGGCTTGCGCCACCACTGCCCAGCTTAGGTTAATTTATTTTTAAAAAGATATCACACTGTGAATTGTCTGAGAATAAAAGAAAAATATGGATTAATACATAAAGTCTCTAACTTAAGCCTCACATACCGAGGAAAACGCTCACCAACGAATATGTTTATAAATATGCATCCCTGCATGCACTAGCTGATTCAAAAGGAAGAAATTTACAGGCCCAAATAATTCTACGATATTATTTAAGTCAGACATGTACCTTAATTTTCGTAACCAACTTATTTCATTTTGGTGTAAGACTTACCCACGTTCATTTAACTTACTTTCACTAGCTAACTTAAGCTATTTTAGTGAACTTTTTAAACTTAAGGGATAGAACATTTAAGACAGAATCTTGGCTCTTCAGACAGATGTGAGTTTGTCTTGACTGATTACTAATAAGCAAAACTTCACCAGCTGGCCCACCTCTAAGTCTGGGTGATCCTGATATTTCAAATACAGAAAGCGGAGCATCTAAACATTTTCTTTATGGAAAAAGAAAGATTGATCACTTTTAGTCACCTTTGGAGACATGACACAACTCACCCACTTCCCTGATTCATATTTTTAAAGCTGGAAAACAAAACCCAGAAAATTTTAAGTGACTTTTCATTGCTGGCTCGAGGAAGAGTTGGAAGGACTACCAAAGAGCACTTATTAAATAGTCCATTGTTCTTTTCATCTTAATATAGTCAGTGAGGGTAGTGGGTGGAGCCTGTGTACTAAACAACTCCATACCTAAGATCGAGTACCCTGAAATATTTAGTTATTGCCTCCACTCTTCATCCAAATTTGACTATTAGTTGGGAAGTTGTCTAGGGGAAACACAGGGGGTATTCTATTGCAAAGGCAGGTTTCCTACATTTACATATGTGTTTGTTTTTTTCTCTCTCACCTTCGAGCATTATGAACAAGGGATCAAAGTTGACACTGAACCTTAATATTTCCCAAAGACTCCTTCCTGGCTATCCAAGGCTGCAGTTCCATGAAGATTGCTTTCTAGAAAGTGGGGAAAGCTATTCTAAGTGACATTGCTGCCTCCTCCAAGGAAAGGAAGTCCACCAGGAATCCAAAAACATAAAGCAAGAAACTTGCCCCTTCATGTAGATGTGTACTACGACGTCTTGGGGAATGGGAGGAACTCTGGAGGGGGCTTTAACTCCTGTTAGTTTTCTAGTAATGTCTTTTTATCTTCTCGGGGTTACAAAACTTCTCCCACCACTCCCACCAAAAAGTGAAAATGCAGATAGTTATTTGGCAACAGGAAACACTATTATCTCAAATTACTTTTCTCCTCCAAGCATATTTGTCAAAGGCCTTTTAAACTTTAGCAAACCACGTGACATGTGTCAACACAATTCTGGTGGAAACTTGTGAGACCTAGCTGAGTTCCACATTGCGCTTCCTCCCTCCTTTTCAAATATCCACTTTCCCCATTACGTATTTGGAAAAGTTACAAACTGTGTATTTTTAAAACTTGGAGAGGTGAAGGACCGTTATTTCCTGTTGAGTAGTGTCCTTTTCCTGCCTTTAAACAAAATCCGGATATAAGTTGGACGGACACACACACACACTAAATAAAAAAAATAATAATAAAGGAACAAAAGTAAAACTTTTGTTTCCAACCGCAGTTCCCGTGGGTGTGGCAAGGTCCAGCGCCAGGCCTGCCCGTGGTCCAGCAGAGTCTGCAGCCTGCCCAGAACAGCCAGGAAGGAGGAGGTCTCATACTTAACCCTCGCCAAGCTGCCTGGATACAGGGCTGCTGGGCCTGGAGAAGCCGCTTGGAGGTTGCCTGGACTCTGGGAAAGGTCATCGGGAGCAGGCTTGGGCAGGAAGCCGAGGCCCCGGGGAGCTGGGAGCAGAGGTTCCCCAGCCAGTCACGTCCTGCGAGGGGGTGGGGGGATGGGGGACGGATAGCCTGGGCCGGCGCATATTTGGGGACGCGTCCTGGTTCTAGGAGCTTCCAGTGGCTGCCTTGCACAAGTGACTCCTGGGCCCAGTTCTGAGGCAAAGATGCCTGCCCTTCACATTGAGGATCTTCCGGAAAAGGAAAAGCTGAAGATGGAGGTTGAGCAACTTCGCAAAGAAGTGAAGTTGCAGAGACAACAGGTAAGGTGGCCAGCTATTCCTGAATTCCGTCTCAGAAATGTTAACGAGGTCAGAATATCACGGTTAACTGGTTTGGTTTTCTTCTGGCAGCTTCTCTATAGAAGCCTGGAGCTGTTAGATGATGTGGGGAAGTTGCTAAAGGTATAATTAATGAATCAGTAATTAATAAGAAATATAAAGTCAAATATCATCAAGATAGCCCTAAAAAGAACATAAGCAATCCCCAAACGGCTGCTGGTTTCTATTCTGGAATTAAAGAGTTCTTCTAAAAATACATTTTGAAACCTCCCAGTCATGTTACCTTCGATTTTGCAAAGACTCCACGGGGGCTTTAGGAAAAACTGCCTGAATTTCAGTTATTTGTTTGAACATCTTACGCAGTTTTCAACTCTTTTTGTAAGTATGCAAATGACCAATACAGTGTTTTCTGAACTTGCTTATAAACATAATTATATTTATACTGAAGAACATATGGTTGCAAATTTAAAAAAAAAATAAGTACAGACTGGGTGTGGTAGTCTACCTCTGTAATTCCCAAGCACTTAGGAAGTGGAGGCAGGAGGGTCAAGAGTTCCAGGCCAGCCTAACCAGAAAATGAAAAAAAATATTCTGGAGTTTCCACTGAAACTCCATGAAAAGCTTCGGAGTTTTACTTCAGTTTCTTGCTGGTCGTAGGAGCCTTTTACATTCATCCTCTCACTCTGTCTGGCAACTTGTAGTTCAGAAAAAAAAAAAAAAAGGCTTTTAGGTAATTTGGTCATTTCTAAGAAAATGATTCTTTTCTCTTCAACAAGAAAAATTTGAACTGATTTTATTTTTAAAACTTTGGGATGCTGGGGCCCAAACTCAGGGCATTGAATACGTGGTCACCTCTGAGCCACACTCTGGACTCTTTGATTTTTACCTTTTGTTTATAGTTTAATATTTGAAAAAAAATAAAAGAAGAAATGGGAACGAGGCGCCAGTAAGCCGACTCCGAACTCGCACCACAAGAGTTTTGCTATCCCTTGGTGATCTTTGGAAGAGGCTGGAACTTTTTGAGTTTCGCTATTTTATGCACAACCCCCCCCCCCCCCCCCCCCCCGGCCGCCATCTAGCTATTTACCTCACACAAATTCTTACACGTAGTTTTAAGTAGGTCATGTGATTCGAGGAATAGGGCCTTTGAAGGGCTGTTTTGGTTGGTGACAAAAACCCTGAGTTTGGCAAGTGCTAGCCCTAGGGACAGCACTGCGTATACTGAAATAATGTTTTGCTTTTGCAAAGCGGAGCTGTTTGTGTAGTTAACATCACTGGGTAGAAGTTACAGGGGTGTGTAGGAAAGGACAGGTTTCTGCTGCAGGGCCGTGGTTGTGCCAGTGTAAAAAACAAGCATCTCTTTTTTGCACTTTCTCCCTCGGAATCACCTCAACCCCAGGGTGCACAGGACATAACAGCTTTTCCAACTCCGGAAACTCTAAGTTTCTAAGTTCAAGGAAGACAGAAAGACTTAGGGTGATCGTTCCTGGATTCCTAGAGGGGCCATCTCACACTGCAGCATTTCATTTTCAGCATGACGCACAGAGGTCTCTATCCGTGCCAGGTGAGCACTGTGGCTCTTAGATCCCACTGGAGCCCTCACTTGAGCCAAGAGAAGCACTTCAGTCCCAGAGAGGCTAACTAATTCCTTCTTCAACACCACAGACAACCACAATGCAGGTCCGTCCAGAGTGTTTCTGGGGTGCCCTCTATGTTATCCTGTCAATCTCTGTTGATGCCTGGGGTAGTGCTCAAGCCCATTCACACGTCACATCTGACTGCAGCTAACTAATTAGGGGTCAGATATGCCCTCTCCATCACAGAAGGAGCAATTATCCACTTTTGGAGATTACTGACATTTTCAGAAACCCAGTGTAAAAGCTTCTGCAGGAACAGTGGGGAACAAGGATCTTATCCAGATGTTTTTCACTGGACCCGTAGACTCCAGGTTTTAACACTCCATTTATCAGCACTGAGAATTCCCTTAAAACACACATACTATGAGTGCCAGCAATAGTCAGATTCTTGGCAGGATACTATTTATTATCATATTTTAATCGCTGTCACTGTTTGACCTAGTTTTAAGGTTTGGACCAGTGGGTTCTACATACTGCCATGCGAACAGGGCTTTCAGTTATGAGAAGGAAAAAATGATATGAGGTTTCTACTTGTGTTTATTTTTGAATCTCATTCTTTTGTAATTACTAGTTTATGTTTCATAATTGTGTGTGATGTGTTAACACTGTGGTAGCTGTACTTATTTATAAATAATTGTGCATGTTTGGAGAGATATATGTAAACATGTTTAGTGAGACTCTCTCAAAGGGTACTAATTTAAGTCACAAACCGTTGTCGATAGTACGCACGTTACTTCAAAACTTCTTACTCTCAAAACAGACCCTTTATGTTTAGTGACTCTTACTTTTCATTTCCCACTCACTCTCCTTTATTTATTTATTTTTTAAAAAACTGAAACTTGTCTCTTACTGGCAGAATTTTTGAAAAAGAAAAAAAACTATTTAATCCTTTCCCAGTGGAAGAAAAGTTTACCAGAATCTCAGATAACCCTACAACCCCCCTAGAAAAGCATTTATTATAATCATCGCCATACTGGTCAAAGGAATTCCGAGGCACGGTTTAAAGTGAGACGGGAGGACAAATATACCAGTGCCAGTCAGCCAGTCTTCCCCCGTCACTTCTGTGACTACACAGAGTTCTGGGGTGTGGCATAAGCGTTTGTGTGAGAACAGTGACGGGCGACTGACAGCTGACTGTCGTGGAGAGAATTTGAAGATAGGTTTGTTACAAGTGTATTTCAGAGAGGACGGAAATCACGTAACACATGAACAGACATTTTCATGGATAAACTATTCATTCCTACAATGGCTTTCAAGCATTTGCTTCTTGAATAATTAAAGTTCCTTTCTCACAGATTGTATCACATATACAAATAGAATAAAATGAAAATCTTAGAGCATGGGAAGAATTTTTAAAACATTATTTTTTTAATTTTATTTTTTTATTAAATTTTTTTAATTAAAAATTTCCACCTCCTCCCTGCCTCCCTTTTCCCTCCCCCTCCCCCCACACCCCACGCCCCCCTCCCCTCCCCCCTCCCTCTCCAGTCCAAAGAGCAGTCAGGGTTCCCTGCCCTGTGGGAGGTCCAAGTTCCTCCCCACTCCATCCAGGTCTAGGAAGGTGAGCATCCAAACAGGCTAGGCTCCCACAAAGCCAGTACATGCAGTAGGATCAAAACCCAGTGTCATTGTCCTTGGCTTCTCAGCAGCCCTCATTGTCCACCATATTCAGTGAGTCCGGTTTTATTCCAAGCATTTTCAATCCCAGTCCAGCTGGCCTTGGTGATCTCCTAATAGATCAGCCCCACCGTCTCAGTGGGTGGGTGCCCCCCTTGTTGTCTTGACTTCCTTGCTCATGTTCTCCCTCCTTCTGTTCCTCATTTGGACCTTGGGAGCTCAATCCATTGCTCCAATGTGAGTCTCTGTCTCTATCTGCATCCATCGCCAGATGAAGGTTCTATGGTGATATGCAAGATATTCTTTAGTATGGCTATAGGATCGGGCCATTTCAGGCTCTCTCTCCTTAGCTGCCCAAGGAACTAGTTGGGTACATGTCTCTGAACCTCTGGGAACTTCTCTAGAGTCAAGGCTCTTGCCAACCCTAAAATGGCTCCCTTAGTTAAGATATGTACTTCCCTGCACCCATATCCAACCTTCCATTATCTCAACCATCCCATTCCCCCAAGTTCTCCCTATCCTCCCCTTCTCACTTTTCTCTCCCCATATCCCCTTTCCTCCATCCCACCCCACCCCCCAGTTCCCAAATTTTTGCCCAGCAATCTTGACTACTTCCAATATTCAGAGGGATAAATATATAGTTAAAACATTATTTTTAAAAATTAAATCTTATTCACTAAATTTTAACAACTTCAAAAAAGCCTGCAGCAAAGTTCAATATTCTTGACCTAATTTGTTTCTTTTGATTTCCCCCTCCCTTTTTTGAAACTTCAGGTGTCTAAATGCTCTGAAGAAATAAAGAACTATATTGAAGAACGTTCCGGAGAGGATCCTCTCGTGAAGGGAATCCCAGAAGACAAGAATCCCTTCAAAGAAAAGGGCAGCTGTGTCATTTCCTAACTCTGGGGAAACTCTATTCTCACTCGCGGCAAGTTGTTCCTTTATTTGTTTTATTTTTCCCCGAAATAAAATCAAAGTGTATTTTAAAGAAGATAAAAAATGTAATTGAGAAGAAAACTGCTGCAGGACTCTCCAGGAAGTTTATGTGCGACTGTGGTGTGTGCCTGCTTCTGACTCGTGCTCAGGATACGCCCGTCTTCGGAGGGCAGTGGTGGGATGAAGGCATGACCCTACCCTTTCAGTGAGCTGCTTGCTGCCTCCAATAAAGTTTGTCTTGGGAAAATTAGTGGTGGTGATTTGAGACAGCACATTTCATATATTAAATCTCGGATTTCCTTCTCTAATCTCCTCAGAGTTTGGGGGCTGTAAGACTGGGGATGCCATCTGATAAGTTTGCCAATCCTAGCTCTTCCTGATTCGTGGGAGTTTACAATGCCAAAGTCTGACTTCTGGAATGTGTTTGATTTAACTTCAACTATTAGGGAAGTGAGCGGGTAAAATTCCTAATGACATTAACAGGAGTCGAGCTGTGGGTCAGGAGCCTCAGCATTTCCCGGGTTTGTGATTATCCACGTTGTTTAAAGTGTTCCTCCAGCAGGAAAAAGGACCAGACTGTGAATCAGAAAGAGGAGAAAGAGAAGCCCTTCTCCCAGCAGTATATCCGTGGCCAACTCTGACTTCCAAAGGCTAGCTCTTTTGTTGACACTCCATCCCCTTGTTCTCTCCACCTCTGTGGACGGCTCCACCCGAGTTTGGTGGCAACTGGGAAGCTGTTTGAATATTTTCATCCACTCTGTCAGCTCATTGCAGGCCCAGTTAAACATGCTTCTTTTTTATTTTCTCCAAAAACAACAGTGAATTTTGACCAACTATGAAAATCAATTGGCTGTTTTCATGTCAGCTTGCGGAAACGCGACATATATTCTATTCCCTCTGCTTCGGTGATGAGCCTTGCAAGTATATTTTTCCAATCATTGGTCCCACTTTCCTTGGTGACCTTGTCTAGGTAGCTGTACACAGGAGGTAGAACAGGCCAAATACATTTCTTGCTGATATCCTCTATGAATGCAGCTGTAACTAAGACCTCTGTGAAAGAGACATTCTTCCTCTTGTCTTTTGTTTGGAGATTTGGGGGGAAAGTAAAGCAAAATATTTATTGATAGGTTCTAGTTCAACTAGGTATAGTTACTAACTTTCTCTGTGGTATTACATGTGGCACCCAAAGCCTATATGTCTCTTCCAGTTTATCTTTGCTCCTGGTTAGCTTAGTTTTGCAGGTTTTCCTTCCATGCCTTGCCAGAGGACCCATGCCCCCAACAGCTTCCTGAGGTCTATCAGCCTCCTCACTTGCAAAGCTTGTTTTTTCCCTGTCAACAAGAGAACAGGATACTTGGGCTTTTGAAAAAGTAATTATATCAGACTTAACGCAAGAGCTGTTTCCTTCAGTTTCCTGC
This sequence comes from Microtus oregoni, assembly GCF_018167655.1. Taxonomy (NCBI): domain Eukaryota; kingdom Metazoa; phylum Chordata; class Mammalia; order Rodentia; family Cricetidae; genus Microtus; species Microtus oregoni. The sequence continues at coordinate 1,871,144 of NW_024543085.1, forward strand.
CGTTTTCCCAGTGATGACATCAATTGGGGTTACAGAGAGAGAGCCCAGGGATAATTTTAGCTCAGAGCACCAACTACAGCAGGGAGGGTTTTAGAGTAGTGAGAACTTATTTCCCCCGTTCACCATGGAACAATTGATAATTGGGGTTGGTTTCTGCTACATTTAATGTGGCCTATGATTTTAATATCTTGGTGTTTATTAAGTTTTACTCTAATAAGCAGGTTCATTCCTTTTGATTTGTTTATTGGATTTTCTTTTTTGGATAAGGAAGCAAACATGTATTCTGTTTACACATATAATATAATTAATAATCCAAATCCAAAATATGATCTCTATTCCCTAACTGCTTAAGAAAAATGCATACCAAACTGAATCCTGCATTTCCTTCCTTGTATCCAGTCACTCATTCATGAGAACACATACCCTTATGTCTCTTTCAATCGTAAAAGAAATTAGTCAAGTTCTGTTTTCTCAATGAATAACCAGGCTTCTAGGTTTTTTTTTTTACTAAATTTGTTTTTGTTTTATCATTTAACCTAGCCAACCCAAAGAATCATATCTCCTTTTTCAAGTGATGATAACTTGCAACAGAAAAGTTTGAAAAATATTTATTTGAATATATTATAGAAGCAACATTTAACAAGTGAAAATGTATTACGTATAAGTTAAATCATGTGTTCAGTTCCTTTCAGCTATATAATTGTGTCATCGATCATTATTACATCACAAATGGTTGCCGTGTTTTATGCATTGAGCCTTAAAACCTATGGACCCAATACAATTTACTTTTTTTTTTCCTTTTATGGATCTTACTTTTGATGTCAAGTCTAAAAATTATTTGCCCATTACTAGGCTGAAATGCTTTTTTTCTACATGGATTCTAAACAAGTTATTGTGTAGGTCTGTTGGCCATTTTGAATCAGTTTTCATGGTGTGGGTTGTGTGGTTTAGATAGCAGTCTCACTTAATGTATGGATTTCTGAGAGGGTAATTCCTTGCTTCAGCACCCTTTACTAAAAAGACTATCAATTCTTCTTTAACAACGTTTCTGCTTGGTCAGAAGTTCACTGGTCGTATCTCTGTGTTTATTTCTCCTTCCTTCATTTGTGTCTGCACCACACTATCCTCTTTTGCACAGCAGCAGCAGAAGAGATAGGCCTTGCATTATTACTCTTTGTAAATTTTGAACATAGAGATTTAAGAGTAGATAGATCACTGGGTACAGGTGATATCCTTACAAAATTTACATGTGAATAGGCAATGGTGTATCACCAGGACTTGGGGTGTAGAAGCAGGATCGGGAGTTTAAGGCCAGCCTTTGATACATAAGGAGCAGGAGTCCAATGAGTCTAGTATTAGCTCCATGGGTCTGAAAAACAGATAGTGATAGGCAGGCAGACAGACAGACAGACATTCGAAGTAGATAGAAATGGATAGAGATGTTAGATAGACAGACAGACAGACAGATAGTGTATTGCTCCTTTATCTTTTGTCTGACAACAATAGGAGCATGCTTTATTAGTTATGAAAAGGGTTTTGTAGAATCCTTGAGGATTTTATGTAGCCATCAGTAGTTTTTTTTTCCCCCCATTTACTATCTCTATTTAAATCTTGTTTGGCTATAGTAATGAGACATTTCAGTATCATACTAAGTTGATATGACAAGATCAGTTCTATAAATTAGTCAACAATTTATTTAAAAAATTAGAAATATATCTTTAAAATCATTGTTTAAAAGGTAATGTAAAAATGTGAAGAGAAAACATTAAAAGTTTTACTAAAATATATAGACAATTGATAACTTCAAGATAGAGAAAATTTTCATAAATGTTATGCATACCAATATAGGCACAATCAATGTGAAAAGAAAGATGAACAAGATAAATTTCTATGTAACTACGTTAAAATTCATTTTTTGTATACCATGCATCTAAAGAAAAAAGAACAGTTGAAGAAAGCATCTTTCATTATTTCTCTCCCACGACACCAAGAAACCCCAAGTAGGACCCTCCACAGTACCAGTGCGCCCAGGAAGACCTGTTAGCCTCACCAAGGCTCAAAGTTCATGTAAGAAGATAAAAACTACACAAGACCTAAAAAAAAGAGACCATGAGAAGGAAAATAGCACAGAACAACAGAATCCTTTCAAAATAACAAGACTGTTCTTAAAAATTCTTTATCATAAGAATCCAGGAAATTTATAATCTTATTGTGTTAACATAAAAAAAAAATTCTGCGGATGACAAAAGGATCCAGATATTAGAATTATATGATAAGAATTATAAACAAGCATGATAAAGATTAAACGTCAATTACAAAGTCTCTTGATGTTAAAATAAAAGGATGAAAGGGAAAGAAGAGAAAATTTTAGGGGAGTGATGTGAGATTCCCCTCTGTATTGTGTGAATACCATTGGTTAATAAAGAAACTGGCTTGGCCTGATAGGGTAGAGCAGAGCTAAGTAGGGAAAACTAAACTGAATGCTAGGAGAAAGGAGGCAGAGTCAGGAGCCATGGAGCTGCTGCTAGAGACAGATATGGTGAAACCTAGTAATTAGTCAGTGAGCCTCGTGATAAAATATAAAATAATGGAGATGGGTTAATTCTAGATGTAAAAGCTAGCTAGCAATATGCTTAAGTAATTAGCCAAACAGTGATTTAATTAATACAGCTTCTGTGTGATTTTTTTCGGGGGTCTGTGTGGCCATGAAACAAACAAGCAGCGTCCTACTACAGGTGAGCAGTAAAATTTATATGGAGATTTTCAGTAGGACTTACATATGTCAGTCTGACTGGATACACTCAACAGTATAAGGATGAAAGAACAGAGCAAGTGGACTTAAAGATTGACCTTTTACAGAACTAGGGATCTAAACTGGAATCATCCAAGTGGTAGAAACAGTGAAACAGGTAGAATGGACAGATAAGTAAGAGAAAAACATAATAAACGAAAGTTTGAAAAAAACAAAACAAACAAAATCAAAGAAAGAAAAAAAATCTACAGATTCAAGAACCTGATCAAACCACATACAGGGTAATGCTAAAGAAATACACACTAGGATGTGTCATAATCAAATGGTTTAAAACTAAGAAATAAGAAAACAATACTTTTTAAAAGATTTGTTTTCATTTTATGTGTTTGAGTGTTTTTCCTGCAAGTACTTATGTGTACCATGTGAATGCCTGGGTGCCCAAGGAGCCAGAAAATAAAAGAAACACATTGGATCTCTAAGAACTGTAGTACCAGACAGTTTTAAGTCTCTGTGTGGTACTGTAAAGTAAGCCTGGAACCTCTGTAAGAGCTACAAGTGCTCTTAACCACTGAACCATCTCTCCAGACCCCAAGAAACAATATTATTAAAACCACAGGAAAATGTTACATTTTGTATGAAAAACAGAAAACCTTGAATTAAATGTATTTATTTATTCTTAGTAACAGTGGAGGCCAAATGGAGAAATTATCTTTTAAATGCTAAATAAGAAAAAAAATCCAAAATAGTTAACATTGAATCTTATACCTGTGAAACTACCCCACCGATGTGAAGAGTAAATGAAGACATTACCAGATGATGGAAAATTAAGATAAATTGTTTCTTGCTGACCTCTTAAAAAATAAAGGAAGTTCCCAAAATGAAAATAACAAACAAACAGTAACAGAAAGGCTTCCACAGTAAGAAAAAGAAAAGCCAAGGAGAATAAGTTAAAATTAAAGCAGATTCCAATTTACAAATTGTAAAAACTTTAAAAAATAGTCTATGATGATATTCGAGATAATAATCAGTGTGATAGTGGGGTAAGGCCAGTTCAGGCACCCACTCCTCTGCTGCCTAGGGACCTACCTGGGGACATCCCCATAGACACCTGGGATCCCCTCTAGAGCCAAGTCTCTTGCCAACCCTAAAATGGCTCCCTTAATGTAAATATCTTCTTCCCTGCTCCTATATCCGCCCTGCCTTCATCTCTACCCTCCTACACCCCCAAGCTCTCTCCAGTCTTTCCTTTATCCCTTTTTTCTCCCCCTCTCCCCTTCCCCCATCTCCACCCCCACACCCATGCTCCCAACTTTTGCCCGGCAATCTTATTTGCTTCCAATTTCCAGGAAGATCTATATATGTTTTTCTTTGGGTTCACCTTGTTATTTGGCTTCTCTAGGCTTGTGAACTATAGGCTTAATGTCCTTTATTTATAGCTAGAGTCCACTAATGAGTGAGTACTTACCATATTCATCTTTTTGGGTATGGGTTATCTCACTCAGTAAAGTGTTTTCTATTTCCATCCATTTGCATGCAAAATTCAAAATGTCATTATTTTTTACAGCTGAGTAGTACTCTAATATGTATATATTCCACACTTTCTTTATCCATTCTTCCACTGAGGGGCATCTAGGTTGTTTCCAGGTTCTGGCTATTACAAATAATGCTTTTATGAACATAGTTGAACAAATGCTTTTGTAGTATGATTGGGCATCATTTGGGCATATTCCCAAGAATATTGTTGGATCCTGGAGTAGACTGATTTCCAATTTCCTGAGAAATCTCCACACTGGTTTCCAAAGTGGTTGCACAAGTTTGCATTCCCACCAGCAATGGATGAGTGTTCTCCTTACTCCACATCCTCTCCAGCATAGGCTATCATTCATCCGGTGACGGATGGAGATAGAGACAGAGACCCTCATCAGAGCAAGGAACTGAGCTCCCAAGGTTCAGTTGAAGAGCAGGAGGGATAAGACGAGCAAGGAAGTCTGGACCATGAGGGGCTGGTGCACCCACTGAGACGGTGTGTCTGTTCTAATGGGAGTTCATCAAATCCAGCTAGACCAGGACTGAATGAGCATGCGGTCAAACTGGACTCTCTGAATGTGGCTGACAATGGGGGCTGACTGAGAAGCCATTGATAAAGGCACTGGGACTTGTTTCTACTGCATGTACTGGCTTTTTGGGACCCTAGTCTATTTGGATGCAAAACTTACTAGTCCTGGATGTAGGGGGGAGGGCCTTGGACTTCCCACAGGGCAGGGTTTCCTGCCCTTTCTTAAGGAGAGATGGGGGAGGAAGGAGAGTGAGTTGTGGGGAGTGGGAGGGGAATGGGAGGAGGGGAGGAAGTGTAAATTTTTGAATGGAAAACTAACTAAATAAATAAATAAATAGTCTAAAAGCATGCAAAATCATTTAAGTCGTTGAACGTCTGATCTGGTGTCAATGAACTAATCTGGGTAGCACAGTGGAAAAAATAGTGCAAATGTAGTCAATTATTTAACATGAAAATTCTACGATGGTCCCAGTATGTTTGGTCTTGATCCATGCCTAATTAATACAGCAACAAGTCTTTAACATCAGATATTAATTTAGTAATTTTGAGACAAGACCTTACTGTGTAACCCTGAGTGACCTGGAAATTACTATGTAGACTAAGTTGGCCATGAAGTAACAGAGATTCTCCTGCTTCTGTCTTCTGAGTACTGAGATTATAGGTGTGTACCACCACACATGGCTAAATGTCAGACTTTAAAGAAAGCATAAACCCTCATGACTACAGTGACAAGTTAGACAATGTCTTTCATCTTAGAGAATTCATGAAATTGATAACTAACCAGACACTGTTAGAACTTGGTGTAGAAGATCCTTCTGTTTATGTGTTGCTTTCATTGGTTGAATAAAGAAACTGCCTTGGCCTTTTGATAGGGCAGAACTTAGGTAGGCAGAGTAGACAGAACTAAATGCTGGGAAGAAGGACAGAGAGAGCTCTCATGGAGACACTATGGTTCTCCTGCCTGAGACAGACACTGGTTAGAATCTTTCCCAGTAAGCCACGACCTTGTGGTGATATACAGATTGTTGGAAATGGGTTAAATAAGGATGTGAGAGTTGGCCAATGGGGGGCTGGAGATAATGGGCCAGGCAGTGATTTGATTGATGCAATTTCTGTGTGGTTATTTCGGATGTAAGCTAGCTGGGTGGCTGGGACAAACAAAGGGCCACTCTGCACCCCATGCAACAAGAATTTGCATAGTAGACTATGTTGTATGAAATAGAATAAGTCATAAAGTAGTTTGGGGTGGTGTTTTATTGTTTTTATTGAACTATACATTTTTTCCCCTTCCCTTCCTCCATCCCCTCTCTGCTTATCCATATAAGTGATTATTTTCTCAGGATTAGAACTATTTTATCGCATTGATTATTTAATTTAGTTCTTGAGAGTATTTTGGGGGGTATTATGCATAATTTCCTTAGCCATGTAGCAATTGTAAGCAGCACCCTGTTCTTGAAACTCTTCATTACATTGCCTGTCTTGTAGGAACCAATGCATTTGAGGTGTGAACTGAGCGATTAAGTAAGTGATCTGATGTGTCTTCTAGCATCATAATAACTGGTTACTACAACCTAGAAAAGTTTGACCTTGATGTTTGATGTAATATTTTAAAGTATCTCATTTTAGTTTTCTTGGTTGGTTGACTCGTTGGATTTCTGTATTCACAGTGTAATACAATTATAGTAATTTTAGTCTGTGCCAATTGCATGAATTCAGCTTTCATAAAAAAAAATCACAACTCTAAATTACTTTGACAGCGATGAACTCTAATTATACATCAAATAGCATTTGCTCACTTGTTGAGCAATTATAATCTCCCATTTTCGTGCCAGAAGTCATCTGACAGAAGTTACATGAATTATGTAGATTGACTACAAAGGTTTTCTTGAAAATGGCCAACTATTAAGGAGTAGTTAGCCACCCCTAGAGAGCTGTTTACAGGTGCCACAGAATCACTTCTTTGAAGTGATCAGATTCATCATACTGTGAAATAACTTGATTTTGCTTAATCAGGGTAACTATGGGCTTTAGTGTGTCTCTCCCTTCAGTCTTGTAGTAGTCTGAGACAGATGATGCTAAATGGGAGATTTCAGAGTCTTCATTTTGGAATGAATGTGTCTAATTCCCCTGGTCGATGTCTAGAAATGTTATGCCCATTAAATCAATCATGTCTTGATGCTCCCAGCTGCTTATCACTAACTAGCATCAAATTTCTTTAAAAGTAATCAGAATGCATACTAGTATATATTAATGATTCCACAGCAGTGGTCAATTCATTCAAACTTGCACAGTTATAATACTGCATAGGAAAAGAAGAAAAGGAGTTTGGTCATGCTTCATTGAGATTCTAAATGTATCTCAGTCTAAGAAAAAAGAAACATTTAAATTTATATTAAACATTGTAAATATGTAATTTGAATATCCTGTTACCTGGCATAGTTCAGTGATTGCTTGAAAGAGGTTTAACATCATCTGTTGCTCAAATGTTCCCTTCGAGGACTGAAGTCTTGTATCAATACAGAGCATTTTACCATGGATGTCTTGCTCTGTAATTACCATGATACAGACCTGATATTCTATTTCCTTTCTTTTCATAGATCTTTAAAAGAACTTCATGGTAATTTCTACATATACATATATTATTGAAGTATAAATGCAAATGCGAGTCAATGAATTAATACGTCTTAATATTTAGATTTTTCAGCATGGTGATATGATTGTTAATCTTAGCTGTCAATTAGGTTTAGAATTACTATGGAAACAGATTTGTGGACATCTGTGTGAGGAATTATCTAGAGCATGTTAATTGTCACAGGAAGACCCACCCTAGACTGGGGCTGCATCATTCCCGAAGCTAGAGCAGTCATTGCTTTATGTTTCCTGACTGTGAAGGCATGTGACCATGTGACCAGCCTTCTGCTCTTGTAGCTGTCATACCTTCCTGGACATGTAAACAAAATAAATCTTTTTTTTTTAACTCTTTACTCTTTGGGGTTAAAGTTTCTAAATAATCACACTGAAACTTACTATTTCTTAAGTAAGAACAGCCGGCCTTAGCTTGGCTTATTTCTAGACAGCTTTTCTAAACATAAATTATTCTGTCTACCTTTTGCCTCTGGGCTCTTATCTTTCTCTATTCTATATACTCTTCTTTACTTCAAGTCTGTGATTTAATGTATAGCTTGGTGACTGGCCCCTGATGTCCCTTTTCTTTCTTTTCTTGCTCCTCAATTGACCTCTTCTCTTTTTCTTCTTCCATTTATTCTTGTTGCCTTCCAGCCCTGCCTATCCCTTGCCTGCCTAGCTATTGACCATTCAGCTCCTTATTAGACCAGGTGTCTTAGAGAAAGTAACTCAGCTTTACAAAGTTAAACAAGTGTAACATAAAAGAATGCAACATATCTTTGCATTACTAAACATTTCACAGCATAAACAAATATAACACATCTTTAATATTCTATGACCTAGACCCTTCCTGCTTTCAGTTGCTTTTGTCATAGAACTAGACAAGTAACTAACTAATATAAGTGAAGAATAAGTTAAAAAATTTAAAGCCATTCACTAAAATTTGACTTAACAAATGAATAATGAGTGAAAGGCCTATAAATATAACACTTTGTCATCAAGTTCACAAAGCAATTGTTCACATACTTTCAGAACAGACAGTTGCAACAAATGGCAGTGACATTTATCAAATACTAAACTAATTTCACTGTAGATGTGCTTGGGAGGAAACGTAAATAAATTATTCAACTGAGACTAGGAATTTTTGACTTTTCTTCTGGTAAAAGTAGCTTGACTGAAGGAGTAAAAAAAATGTGCATTAAGTTAAGGGGAAAAACGTTCTTGTATTGATTATAGATTGATTAACAAGAAGTCATTTCATCAAATGTATATAGAAAAAACAGAGAATCTACTAATCTATTAGTTAATTGGGTGTGTTGTTGTTATTAGTACATTTCAGGAATACAGTTTAGTTACTGTAGTTAATAAACTATTTCAAATTCTGTTAGTTAAAACAAGCTACTTATTATTGTTTTTCTGTAAACCACAGCTATTTCAGCTCTGCACTGGTCTTGAATGGTTTTGCTGGGTCATCTGTGTCAAGCACGTGGATCAATGGGAGTTTACTGATTATTGGATATTGGCTAGAAGTTGACCAAAGAGAGGTAGATGATTAAATCTGATACCATTCATCTTCTCACAGGCTTGACTGAGCTTTTAAGAATGAGAGACTAGAAGGTAAAATGTAGCTAAGACCTAGAAAAAGAACTGGACACCACCACTTAACCTGTACTAAGGTTATCCAAAGTAAGATATTAGAACACACCACAGTCAAGGAGAATGAAGACAGGTGCCCTTTCCTGAGAGGGAAAACTTCAGAAAGGCATGTGATAATAGGTATAGACACCAGGAGAGTAGGGAATTAAAGTCATTTTACACAAAATCGGCCCAATTGACTAAGGATCATAGGTTCAGTCCTAGACTGTAGAAGCCAATCAAAATAACCCCAGGGAATATATGAAACAGAAAAATAAAGACATTGTATCTAGATTATTCATGAGGTTTGATAATAAAGAGAAAAGATGGCAATGATCTGGACAGTAATACAATCAGGTAGAAGCCAGTGTGTCAACGGTGTTGTGAGACAAAGCACAGTACAAGCTGCAATTTTAGAACTTACCAGCCTTCATGCCTTACATGGTATTGTAAGTATGCTATGTCAGAAACACAGGAAGTCATATGTTGTGCTTTCAAAATGTCAGAGTTTATTGAATGACATTAAATTCACAAGCTATATTGGTTTTCTTGGTTGGAATTTGCCAAGGATTCCAGATTTCCCTTGATATCTGACTGCTGGCAAACACAGGTTCTCTTATTCCAATCTTCAGACTGCACCTGGCACATCGCACAGAAATATCAATATATGTACATTTGTAGATTATATCATGTCTAGAACCAGTTTTTAAAAGCCGTAATACTAGTAAAGGGGTTAAAGAGGCTTACCTTGGAAACAGAGGCAAAAGGCTGGTGGAGGTGGAAAGTAAACCCTTCAGGGATTATACACAGAACACACCATAGGGTCAAACTACAGGTTCAGATTTGAGTCCCGCCTTGGGGTTAAAACATATAGAGCAGGCGCAGGACCATGGAGGATCAGAGGTAAATGACAGAATCTAATTTCAGTGGACAAATGAGTGGCCAGCAATTTGAGTAGCCCACATCATTAACGGGACCAATCAGAGCTGAGTCCTCTGGGACAGTCAAAAGTTCTGTGTCTGTCTGTCCCTTGGCACTCACCCTGAGTGGTCAGATGGCAGGAAACTGGCCAACACAGTGTTAGGTTTTCTCCTTTGTGGGTCTCAGATAAGATTACCACACTCTTTTGCAAATCTGAGGTATTTTATTAATTATTGGATGCAATTTCCCTGCTCTGATTTTAGCACATCTCTGTGTCCATGTGGCTCTAAATAGATACATCTATAGTGTGATATTTTTCACTTTTACAAACAAGTTACTTGTCAGTCTGTGCCTCGTGGGTGGTGCTCAACAGGTGTTGTATGTCTGTGAAAATTCCTCTCTACTGTAAAAATGCTGTTTATAAAATGGAGTTAGCTAAAGTTCTTTGTATGTTTGAGGTACCATGAGATTCCCCTTTCACACAGGCATGTCTGTTGTGTTGCCCTTATTTGGGTCTTGTTTGTAACAATAATTAAAGAAACAGTGAACCCAAATTTGAAAAAGGGGTGGGGGAATTGGAATACAGGAGAAAGGCTCGAGGAAGGAAAGAGAAGGGGGAAATGATAAAATTATATTTAAATTCAAAAAGAAAAAAAAAATGGAGTGACCTAGGGTAAGACACAGCCTGAAAGTCCCTGTTTTGTGCAATATAGAGAACTAAGAACAAGGCACAACTTGATAGCAATACATGACAAACTTAATTATACATATTATCGGAGTTTATGGACAAAATATGACAATACATGACAAACTTAATTATACATATTATCAGAGTTTATGGACAAAAGTCCTGACTCTGGCAGTCATCTTTGCTCAGTGTCAAGGTGTGACCACCTATGCCCAATATGTCAAGGCCTCTTGAAAATCAATTTTACATGATTATTAGACATTCATTTGGGGGAAGCAGAAAACTGAAGGATCTGATTGTGTTTCTCTGGCATGCTCTAAAGTTGAAGAAAAAAAAATTCTGTATTGTGGTCATCTCTTCATGCAGAGGAACTCAACTTTAAAAGAGTGAAGTTCAAAGAAGATTCAGATCTCTATTTCTGTCTGCAATAATGATCACAGTGAGAGGGTAAGTCAATCCTACCAGCACTTCATAAGCCAAAACGTCCTGCCCCTCTCTTTATATTCCTCCCCAGCTCAACCTCTGCAGCAGCCTGAATTGCTTTCTGTGTTTCTTCACACACTGCGGAAACAGACAGCAAGGAGAATGATGTCGATAGAACTTGAGTTGACCATGTTTATACTCTGCATTTCCTGAATTTGCTCCTATACCAATTCTAGTGCTACCAGATTCATATTTTAACTCCAAGGAGGTCATCTTAGTATGTCTTGACTTTTGCTCGTCTGTGAGCAATATTTGCCTCTTGTTAAGCTTGAACTTCTCCTCCTTAACCTTCCTCAGCTATTTCACAGGCTCTACTTTCTTCTCACTATGCTACACAAATCATATTCTACAGTACCTAGAAGGCTGTCTAAAAAGAAAGAGCCTTTCTGATAGAGTTGCAAGTTTGGAGACATAAGCTACAAGCTTAAAGCATTACTGTCTGGGTATCTTCACTGACTGGGAAGTTGACCCTGGAAATGTGATATTCTCTTGTTCCTTTTGGAAAGACATTTTCCAGAACAGTACCACAGTCTCCCTTTGAAGGAGTCATTCAGTGCCTAGACTCTAAGCTGTATAATATTGTAGCATGTTTGTACACAGGAGAAGGACGAGGTATAAGGTTGTGTTTTGGTGGTATATTGGGGGAGTGGAAGGTCACATTGTAAATGCATTTTCCGGAGGCCATAAATCATAAGGGTACACTAGGTCAAGAGTTTCCTGCCCCTTCTCCCCCCCTACACAATGAGTAGCCAGATAAGCAATGTTTTAGCCTTTGCAAGTCAATATCTTTTGTAATGTGAAATCACCCCCCCCCCCCCCACACACACACACTGGCAAAGCATAAGCCAGTAAAGCTGTGTGTGGTCTGACAGTCCTACCCTGGTGGAGCTGTGTTTTACCCGAGAAACACCACCCCTGTATTGGCATTTTAATGTATTGTAGTAAATAAAGCTTGCCTGCCAATCAGAGAGTGAAAGATCCCCACTGGTCAGCCTTACAGACCAGGCAGTGGTAGCACACACCTTGAATCCCAGTAGCCACACTAGTTGCCATAGAAACCAAGAAGTGCCTGCCTTTAATCCCAGTGATGCACGCCTTCAATCCCAACCCTAGAAAGAATAATAAAATGAGAGAAGACAGCTCTCAGACAGTCTCATTCTGAGATTGCTAGAGGCAGGAAAGCCATTTCATACTGAGGTTGAGGTAAGAGCCAGTGGCTGGTTGCTTTGCTTTTTGGGTCTTCAGGTTGAACTCCAGTTTCTCTCACTGATTTTTTATTAATCGTGCTTCAGTTGCAGGTGGGACAGAAACTTCCATTTACCCGTCCCTTTCATACTAAATGTTAGAACCTACTAAGGGTTGATTTAGAGGAATAACCAGTAGTTTGATTAAATTCACCTCAGAGAAACTGAAACAGTAACAGAGAATAGAAAGATATTTACCTTACAGAATGGACATATGATGTATGTTTGAGTCCATGCGAAGAATTCATCTCTTTCCCCCCACCCTTGGCTATTACAATCTTTTATTTTTTTTATTGATTTTTATTGAGCTCTACATTTTTCTCTGCTTCCCTCCCTGCCTCTCCCCTCCCCCTTCCACCCTCCCCCAAGGTCCCCATGCTCCCAATTTACTCAGGCGATCTTGTCTTTTTCTACTTTCTACTTCCCATGTAGTTTAGATCTATGTAAGTCTCCCTTAGTGTCCTCATTGTTGTCTATGTTCTCTGGGATTGTGGTTTGTAGGCTGGTTTTCTTTGCTTTATATTTAAAAACCACTTATGAGTGAGTACATTTGATAATTGTCTTTCTGTGTTCTATCTCCACCCATTTTCCTGCAAAATTCAAGATGTCATTATTTTTTCTGCTGTGTAGAATTCGTCTCTTATTGCAGATTCTAGTCAATAAGTGTTTGCAGGCTGTTGGGTAAGAGTTAGGGCTGAAAGTCCATCTTTTCACAGTATATAATAAAAAAATTAATCTTGACCAAAGATAGACCTGCCTGTTACTCTGGGGTACTTCTTTAAGTTCTTTGAAAGTCCTGCCTAAGAGAACCTCTGTTTACCTGGAAGGGTTGAGCCATACCAGAAACTCCTATATGCTTGATTTCCACAATACCTGAACAATTTGACCAGTGGACGATGAATCCCCAGCAAACACTGATGAGCAAGACTGGGGTGAGCTTCTCTTTTGGACACAGTCCATGTACTTTGTGATACTTTGGTTCTGAGAGAGGAGGCTGTCAATGTTTTTCCTGGGAGGGAGCAGGTGGTAGCTTGTGCTTAGGTATTACTTGGACTCTGCCCCATACAAAGTTTCTCGTGACAACTTTTTATTGGTATTCTTTAGTTTTAAGAAACCTTAGCTGTGAGTCTCCAAACTTTCACTGTTTCAAGTCCTGTAAATTTGCAACTCTAAGAGTGCCTCCAGGGAATGCTGAACTTATAATTGGCATCCCAAGTCAAGTCAGTCTTACAGGCTGTGTATACTCAAACTTCTAAAACAGAGGAGGAAGCCATGAGACAGTGACCTTTATAAAGGTCATGCAGCAAATTAATGGCAGAGCCACAATGAGACACAGTGCTTGTAGTCTCCATGTTTAAAGGTTTCTTCCCGTGTCTGTGCCTGTTCGTGCCGCTTGCCAACATTTGCCCAGTGTATCCGACTGAGTGCCAAGGGCCCAGTACACATTAACTCACCGTAGCCTCACAAAGTCCCCATGCATTTGTGCAAGGATTATAGTTCTTTTATAATGACAACACTGAGGCTTGGAGAACTTAAGTCAACTTCCCTGGGTATGAGTTTTAAATGGCGGAGCAAAGATACAAAGCTGGGGCTTCGATTCAATCGGTTTTCTTGTATTCACCAACTGTATTACATCCTGTGCTATTAAATATTCCACTTTTGAGATAAGTAAATCTAACTTTTTTCATGTCACAGGGTTACTGGGATAGATAATATGACAAACAGCCACATTATGTCTTTTGTACCTGACATAGTCAGTATTTGTAAATAGGATAAATTAATGAATGGGGATGAGAGATTTAGAGTATCGTTGAAAAGCACGCTACATCTTCCACATTATTATTGAAACTATGAATTTTTCTTCATTTGATTTGGTTTTGTCTCGTCTTTCTTCTTGTCTTTCTCACCTCTCTTGCTTTGTCTTATTCTCATTCTTTATTTCATCACCACTTCAATTATTACACAAAATGGTTAAACTAATCTCCAACTCCTGAATTTCCTTAAAACTGATTTAAGCCCCAATTTCTGTTTTGTGTTTTTGTTAAATAGAATTTGGCATGTGATCTTGTACATTGTAACACATTGCACCAAAAAAACATGAAAACTTTCCATATTTTGCTTTCCAAAAGATACTTTGGGTAATGATATTTGGAATATAAAATCTGGAAATATAAAAACCATGGAAAGTCAGTACAAATATAATTTTATTAGTATCATTTATCATAGACTTTAATCTGAAATCAAAGGGCAGATTGGACTACATATTTCATCATTTATATCATTTAAATTTTCTATATGAAACCTTTCTTTTGCCTGAAAATACTTATTTTCCTTTTTGTAAAGTCTTAAATATATATTATACATAAAGAAACTGACATTTATTGGGAGGAAAAGTATGTTTCTTTGCTATTCATTTGCTTTATTTTGAAATAGCTGGGTTCTTAGGGCTGAATAAGCTGTAACTAGTAGGTAATATATAGAGATGTGACATTTTTTGTTACATTTTGGTTTCAATACAAAGCCACACACATTCATTTGACACCAAAAAGGAAGTAAAATAAGGTAAGGTTCTTTCTGGGTTGTTTCTACCTTAGGAATGAGAAAACTAAGCCTTAGATTGTGTCATTCCCAGGTCATGCATGCTTCTAGTTAGGGCTTCACAATCCAAATGCAGTTCTTTCCTTCTGACAAAATGTCCTTGTGTTTTAGTAAACATCCTCAGTGGTTATGCTGTTCTCCCAATCTACATTTTCCCATTTAAAAAAAAGCCTTCTTAACTCTTCTATCCTTGGGTAAATGTGAGTTTAATGATCAGTTGACTTTCTGAAATATAATTTACAATTTATCATGTATATACTCTCTCCAAAAATACACCAGTAAGATAATATACTTTTATATACATTTTAATAGAGAAAAAATGAGTGGTGGGAATCCTCCATCCTAAGGGGAAGCATTCCTGTGTCCCTTTCCAATTGGCCATCGGAATCATTAGTTTGTATAGTTGCTGTTTCACCATTATGATGGTTAATCTTAATTGTCGACTTTGAAATCTAGAATCACTTGAGAGATGGGCCTCTGGGCATACCTGTCAGAGATTATCTTGGCAAGGTTCATTAAGGTGGGAACCATCTCCTGAGCTTGGGTCATGGACTGCACCAGAAAGACAAAGTGAGCCGAGCACAAACAGCAACAACTCTGCTTTCTGACTGTGGATAAAATGTGACAGCAGCTTAAGTCTCTGCCTCTGCAACTGACCTATCATGATAGACTGTGTCCTTGAACTGACCTCTCACTGTGGACTGTGTCCTTGAACTGACCTCTCACTGTGGACTATGTCCTTGAACTGACCTCTCACTGTGGACTGTGTCCTTGAACTGACCTCTCACTGTGGACTGTGTCCTTGAACTGACCTCTCACTGTGGACTGTGTCCTTGAACTGACCTCTCACTGTGGACTATGTCCTTGAACTGACCTGTCACTATGGACTGTGTCCTTGAACTGACCTGTCACTATGGACTGTGTCCTTGAACTGACCTATCATGATAGACTGTGTCCTTAAACTGACCTGTCACTATGGACTATGTCCTTGAACTGACCTGTCACTATGGACTGTGTCCTTGAACTGACCTGAGTGGCAGAATAAATTCTTCAGTCTTAAACTATCTTTGTATTTTATTTCAGATACTGGAAAAGAGACCAAAACAGTGGTGTTCAGGACCTAAGAAGACTTGAAATCCACAGCCTGGTGTATTCTCTACAGTGCCAAAATCTCCCTCTCTCTTTTCAGTAACCAACTGACCCATCTCAATCATTTCTTTCCATTAAATTTTATTATCACTATAACCTAAAGCTTTTTATGAACTGAGCTGTTGGGTTACAACCTTTGTTTATAATTATATAAACATTTGACCATCTTTGCTTCTTTATTGATCATAGGCACACTTTGATGGAAGTGGGTCTTGTATCTTATCTGTTGCTTTCATTGGTTAACTAATAAAGAGAACTGCTTGGCCTGATAGGACAGAAAATTAGGTAGGCGGAGTAGACAGAACAGAATGCTGGGAGAAAGAAGCCAAGTCAGGCAGTCGCCATGATTCTCCCACCCAACACAGACACAGGTTAAGATCTTCCTTGGTAAACCACCTCGTGGGCTACACAGATTAATAGAAATGGGTTAGATCAATATGTAAAAGCTAGCCAATAAGAGGCTGGAACTAATGGGCCAGGCAGTGTTTAAAAGAATACAGTTTCTGTGCAATTATTTTGGGGCATAAGCTAGCCAGGCGGCCGTGAGCTGGGGCAGCAGGAACAGAGCCCGCCTCTTGGCTCCTCACAACAACACTTATCAGAGATTCTAGCTTTTTGTTGCTATCTATACCATGTCAACTTGGAGGTCTATGGTGATAATCCTTTTATAATTTAACCTTGAATTTCTCAATTTCCTTCAGTAAACAAGTCACTACAATACAAGTTGTGACTTTCTCATTATACCACCATGTTGTATGACTGTAAAGTATCAAGACACTAACATTTTCAGAGTTGATTAGAAGTTTTCACAAAATGACTAACTTTTGAATGTGACATCTGTGCTGTCATAAATAAAGTTTGTGGTAACCCTGCAATATGATTAAAAATGAAATCTGAAGTGAATTATGGGATATAGATACTATTTTGGCATTGGGTGAAGTCCTTGAAAACATAGCTGTAAAATCATTTATGCTCAGTTTTGTAATATTTACATATCTAATGCCATTTAAAAGTATTCTGACATCATTTCTCCCTTTTTAGTAATTTGAAGGCCCTTTGAGATTTTGTATTTGATTTCCCTGGTTAAAGATGTAGTGAGAAAGCTTTCTAACATTTTAGATATTTGAATTCCCCAAAGTCAGTTTGTACCACTGTGTGTTCTAAGGGCTATGGTAGAATCCTCTTTTAAACTGTGGGAGAAAGAGCATCAAGGAGTGAAAGATCACATGACAGGGGATTATGAGAATCCAAGGAGTCACCCAGGGTAGGAGGTCATTGCCTTGTCTCATTCCCATGCTATTTCTTTAGACTGGTAAATGATGCACTTCCCTCTTATTCTAAGCCTGACAGTTGTCAGGAGCCTGAACCCTAGTGCTCCTGGATGATTTACTTAAAGCATGCCTTTTCTTTATCAATCATCAGAGCCAGAAGGTCAAAGACACTGCAAGCCTAGACCCTGACCCTATTCCAAGGGGAGTAGCACCTTGGGTAGAATGTACAGCATGATGACAACCATATCTTGCTTTATGATGAATTATTACCACAAATATCAAAATAGAATTAGTGTCTGTTTATCCCTCTGTACAAGCACTACTCAGTTTCATTCACCTTCCCTTCCTCTGAAAGCACTGGTTTGTCTTAAATTTTTTTCTTTGATATGTCAAGCTTGCTATTTCCTAAACCTTCATTTTTCCCTTTCTCTTTTACAAGTTTTGTTTTGTTGGCGTTCTATTCTTTGGTCTTTCTTGTTCTTCCAGTTTCTCCTCCATTTTTGTATTTCTTTGTACCCACCATCCCATCAACTAAAATGGTGGTTAGCCATTTTAACTTAACATCACACTGTCAGTTAGGACTAATGAGATCAACACTCCTATGTCCCTTCCTGTTCTGAATTCTATGCAGATCAACCTCTACCCACTAAGGTATTACCTCTGACTACTATTCTCCTCTGATTCATCCTTGATTCCCCTATACTACCTGCATAAGAAGTTGCTATATGTTACAATTGGTTTACATGATTTCAAAGAAAAAGAACTTATAAAACAAAAGAATAGGTTAGATTCTCAGATGTCTCTATCTATGGGAGTTGTCTATCTAATCTCCCAAATCATGCTATCCATTCCTGCAACATGTTTCTCTTTTCATCCTTTATTTTCTACTGCTTCATTTCCTAATTATGGTTCATTTCTAATGGGAGTCAATCAGCTGAAGTACTTTTATGTCTTCTCTATTTATCTAAATTGATGAAGTAATTTTTCTGAAGACAACTCTTTCCCTAAAATGAATTTACCTCTTTCTGATATACAGATTACCATTGTTAACTTAATTTATTTTCTTAAATAAGCCATCTTTATTTTCTTAGATTTGTTATTGCTATAAATGTATTTTCCTAAGAAGCAAGAATAGGATAAACGTTTAGAAACCTAATTGTATATATTCATCTATAATGAATAGTTCTATTCCACTGTACATATTGTTTCAATTTGAGGTCATTTGTGTCCTTTTTGCTTTTAAATTTCATCTGGAATTCCATCCCTCTAAGACTGCTTTATTGTGGCTTGGGCTGGAAGTCACTGTACCACAGCCTTCATCTCGGTTTTGCTTACTGGAGGTTTTCTCTAGATATTGCTTCTACCTCAGGAGCAAGTACTCAGCATCAATTCATTTCTGATTGCTGACACTTGTTCTCTGATATTGAGCGGCACTTTACTCTCCCAGGTACATTTCCTGGACCTTTGTCCCATTCCACAATCAGCTTCATTTCCCTGTAGGTGAACACATGCTAGCAGACTGTCTTTTATATACTTTGCAGCAACTCTTCCATGGTGTCTGTTGTATTCCATTCTCACCTCAGCTTTTCCTGCTACTTCATATACCTTCTCTCCATTCTGTACATAAAAAACCTAACAAACAAAAAACCTTAAGTTGCCAAAGAAAGATGATTATACTTCTACTTCTTTTGTCCTCATAGTCCAGTGGGAAAGATGGATAATTTACGGAATTGGGAAGACATATTCACTCATTCTGGATAGCAATGTACTATTTAGTTTTCCATCCAATATATTTTATAATGTCCTATTCTACTAGAGTATATGGATATAGAACCCCTTGATTTTGCATTCATAGTTTTAATAAACCAAATGTTTAAAATGTAGTCATATTTTGTATTATATTAATCTTATGCAACAGATATCTTATGTTCCAACATTAGGGGAAAGACTCCCTTCTATCGTTTAATCATGAGTCTCTTAAGCAAATTGGTTCAATTCTTTCTGTCAGCTTCAGACATCAATAAGGGGTATGAGAGGCTATCCTTAATTTAAATTTAATTTATCTAATCAATAGTTCAAAATAAACCTTTCCAGAAGAAAAGAGTTCTGAAGAAAATTCGCTTTTATCTATTTGGATAGGAATCGGGTATGTACTTCTGATACAAATCACTCATACGTGAAGTAAAATAGCAAGGAAGTCATCAATATTGAAGTACAATGTCATGACCTCCTCTCAGGAAGATGACCATACTTATAATCATTGTCTTGAGTTTCGTTTGTTTCCAGATGGGAACTAGACATCAAGTCTAGCCTGATTATCCTTTGCAGTAAAATTGAGTTCTTCCATTTCTCATTTGAATTCACTGCTATACAATGACAACTTTCCTCCATCCTTTGTAGATCCTTGGCCTTCTTCATTCCATCATCTTTTTGGCCAATGTCTCATACTTCTACCCAGAGAAGCATTGTAAAGCATCAACTGTATACTCTCCTCTAACACAAGAGTATGACAAAAAAATAATTTCTTTACTTTTTTCCTTCCTTCCTTCTTTACTTCTTTCCTTCCTTCCTTCCTTTATTTATTTATTTATTAGGGGGTGGCAATGTTTCACTATGTAGCCTTCACTGGCCTGCAGCTCACTATGGAGACCAGACTAGCTTTGAACTCAGAGACCCACCTAGGTCTGCTTCCAAGTGTTGTGGTTAAAATATGTGCTAGTGCATCAGGATGACTTACTTTCATGATCTTTCTTTTCTTTTTCTTTTTTAAAATAGCTTTATCTCCCCCTTTACCAGCCCATGTATTAATATATAACCCACACTAGCTTGGAACTCCTTATATATTCATGGTGACCTCAAATTTATGGCAACTCTTATATTCATGATCACATCAAATTTATGGCAACTCTTATATTCATGATCACATCAAATTTATGGCAACTCTCATGCTACAGACTTCCAAGTACTTACTGTATTCACAGATGTTAACCATCTACCACTTGACTATTGTACTTATTTTGTTAAGAGCTTATGTTCTTGAACTTCTTGAAACATAAATCTCCAAGTTATATCTTCTCTTACAGACTTTCTATTTCTCCTCTTCACTTAACAATCCATTTTATTTTTCCTACCTCAGAATGTGACGTTTATGATCTAGCCAAATTGCCAGCACGTATAAAATAGAAGTGAGTATTCTCTGGTGACTGTTTTCTGTAAGTATTATTCCTTTCATGCTTCTTCATGTCCATACTACTTAGAACATTTCCTGTCATTCATTTATTTTCATTTTTCACTAAAAAAAAAATCACCCTTTGAAATCTTAGAGTCTGTTTTCATTTTCTCTACTAACTTTCTTCCCATGATTGTTTATCAGCCAAGTCCAATGCACTCAGATCCACTCTTGTTAATGTGTTTTGGAATTTTCCTAGCGTCTTATACACTGACATGCCATAACCCCTTATATTAATGTTCCCCTTCCAAGGGATATCTCCAACCACCCAATAATATACTCTCTTTGTTCATAAACCTACAAAAAGTTTATCTTTTCTCTTCAAGTAATTGCAAATCATTTATTGTGGTTCTATGGGCAATACTACACAGTTTGAACATATAATGTTAGTTTCTTTCTCCCATTGTTCTTCTGTGTATAACTGTCTTGAAGAAGAGAGGATACTGCTGATTGATAGCCAAGGAAGCTAAACAACGCTTTTAAGTCTACCACCTACAACCATATTGTACAGTCAGTCTCAACTTGTCTTCACTTCTGTACTCAGTGTTATGCCCAGTCCATGGGGACAAAAAAAAAAAAAAAACCCACCAGGGAGACCAACTCACTGAAACGCAAAAGCAAGGTTTACTGTATACACGATATAGCCAGCAGGGACCTCGTCAGTGCAGCAGCAAGAGAAGATACTCCATCCTTCTAGAGGGCATTATTTAAAGGCAAAAACCAGAAAAGTTACATTAGCAGAGTGTGTGCTGGCTGGTGATCCTTTCTAAAATGGTTGGAATGTTAGGAATTTCCTTTGGATGGTCTATTCCTGGGTAGTACCTGGGTTGTCTCAATTTGTGGTCTTTCTTGCAATCAGGTATAGGGAAAACTACTAAGACTCAGGCCTCTATTGAGCTTGTCCTGAGTGGGTCCTACAGTCAGTACTTGTCCTGGTGATCCTGATGCCAAAATGCAGACCAATCAAGGGCACAGTGAACACTCTTAGGTTAATATAATATGAAAGTTTCTCAGCTGATGTGATGGTTAGTTTTTTGTCAGCCTGACACAAGTTAGGGTCATCTGGAAAGGGAAAACCTCCATTGAGATAATACTTTCATTGTATTATCCTTGAAGCAAGTCTGTGGGGACATTTTCTTGATTAGTGATTGATGTGGGAGAGTTCAGCCTACCGAGGTAGGGCCACTTGTAGGCATAATATGGTCCTGGACTGTATGAAGAAGCAAGCTTAGCAAACCATGAGGAGAAAGTTAGTATCGGCTCCTCCATGACCTCTGCTTCAGTTTCCGCTTCTGTGTCCCTGTGTAACAAACTGGAAGCTGTAAGGTGAAGTGAACCCCTTCTTCTTCAAGCTGCTGGTGCTTATGGTGTTTATCACAGCAGCACAAGACAAGTGGGGCAGCGTTCTCGATATGATATTCTTAAAGTCATTTTTCTCTAATCCTTTTAATGAGTTACCATTTTCTTTTCAGAAGAGAAACATTTAAATCCCACTCTATAAAGATGCCCAAAACATTAGAAACCAAGCTTATTCCTTTCTGAATGAAGAATTTTAAAAGACTATTGCATTCTCTACTCTTTTGTGGGATTGATGAACCGGTGTTAGGAAGCTGCCCTCACTTCCTTTTTCCTATTGGTTTTGATTTGGATCACCTGCTTGGCTGTGCTCTGAAGTGCTGGGCTCTGCATTAGGAAGCCTGTGGGTGGCATGGTGTTCATGACTAGGGCAGAGGGAGCTCTATCATATTGGAGACGGCTTTGGCTTAGACAGTAGGAAACATCTGGTCATTTTCCGATATTTATCAAGACAGCACTGTGTTTCCTTTAAAAACAGTTTTACTGAACAATACATTACACAATAACAGAGGAATTTTATAACACATATAGAAAACAATAATGTGATTTTAAAGATAAAAATTGCTTTGAAAAATGTTCATTAGAAAGTTACTTATATTCTCGAAATATATCCATGTGTATATTTAAAGAACACTTACTAAGATGACAGGCATCATAAATTTTCTGTCATACACCTGACTTCTATTTCCAGTGAATATTTATGCTTTGAAGCAAATGTAGGAGGCAGTTGTCTCTCAGCCCTCTCTGTAAGTAACTCATGTTGTACCATTGATGGGGGTTGAATGCTCTAACAGAAGCTTTCCTTGATGACTTCAGAAGTTCTCCTTGTTGATTTCATGTGCTCCAGCCCCTCAAAAAAGTTCCTTTATGTAGAAAAATATTCTCATTCTCCTTTCTCCTCACCATTATATTCTATTTTAACTCACTTGAAAATAATATATTTTAAGAACTTTAGAATCTAGGCTATAGTACTTGCTTCTCCTAAATGAGTTGGGAAAGCTTTCTGGGATAGTAAGGATGTTGGTATTAGCTTCTTAACCTTTAAAGTTCAAATATATTTACAAGACAGACTCAAATGAACTTGGCTGAAAAGACTATGACATCTAAAAGCAGATTAATGAGCAGAATCTGCTTTTTCTACTTTAAAGCTCAACTTCCAGCTGCCCCAGTCTTTCAGATAAACAGTTTTTTAAAAAGGTAGTTTTTCCTGGCCTTTCATCTTTCACAGAAGCCTGTGATGGATGTCTGGATGTTGCCTCACTTCCAACCTGTACATCAGAAAATTGGACTCAATAAGTTATAGTTATGGCTTCAGAGTTACCAAATATATCAACCCCTTATGCTTGGACAAAGTAAGACATGGCTAATGGATCTCAAGGCTCTCTCCTGCGGTGCTGGAAGAGCTCTGTAATCCTTCCCAATAGCCCTGCACATTTCCTATTGATTTAGTTGATATGACATTAAATCTGTTTGCTCGCCCAGGTCTAGGCTTTTCTGAATATAACAGATAGAACAATCACCCAGGTAAAGCAAGACATTAGTCACTTTCTAAAAGGGAATCAGAAAATCCACGTTGTCTAACACATGACAATGTGAGGAGGGCATGTCTGCGTGTAATCTGAGTCCTCCCTTCTTTCCTGCTGGCAGTGGTGCCTGCAAACATCATCTCACTGGGTTTTAATACACTGGAAGAGACTCCTTAGTGTACCTCTCCTAGAAGTTCACCATTGATCTGTTTCCATCCATTGTATATCCTCCACAGTCCAGCACAAGATGTCTTTTACTTTTTTTCAGTAAGTTGCATTTTCCCATTCCTTCAGAATCTTCATCCTTCAATATGTCAGTCACTTAATTGTATGATCTTATATTTCCTTTCTTTGGTAATCACCCTCCTCACTATCTGAAGCTGTCGTCAGTATTCTCATCTGCATAAACAATCAAGTTTTCATCAACGTTGCTCCTGATTTAATTTGCCATGCTGTAACTCTTTGTGCCCCCTAACCAAAACACTTCCTTTTTTTCTACTTATAGAATTTTTTATTGATTTTTATTGAGCTCTACATTTTTATCTCTTCCCTTTCCTGCCTCCCCCTTCTCCTTCAACCCTCCCCCAAAGTACCCCATGCTCCCAATTTACTCAGAAGATCTTGTCTTTTTCTACTTCCCATGTAGATTAGATCTACGTATATCTCTCTTAGGGTCCTCGTTGTTGTCTAAATTCTCTGGGATTGTGATTTGTGGGCTGGCTTTCTTTGCTTTATGCTTAAAAACCACTTATGAGTGAGTACATGTGATAATTGTCTTTCTGGGTCTGAGTTACCTCACTCAATATGATGTTTTCTAGCTCTATCCATTTGGCTACAAAATTCAAAATTTTTTAATAAGATGTTATTTTTTCTGCTGTGTAGTACTCCATTGTGTAAATGTACCACATTTTCCTTATCCATTCTTTGGTCGAGGGGCATTTAGGTTGTTTCCAGGTTCTGGCTATGACAAACAATGCTGCTATGAACATAGTTGAGCACATGTTGTTGTAGCACAATTGAGCATCCTTTGGATATATACCCAAAAGTGGTATTACTGGGTCTTTACAATAAAAGAACTTCTAGAGGTATCACAATCCCTTACTCAAACTCTACGCACAAGAGGACCAATGGAACCTAATAAAAGGCACAGATATTAATCCACACACCTTCGAACACCTGATTTTTAACAAAGAATCAAAAAAAATAACAATGGGAAAAAAGCATATTTAACAAGTGGTGCTGGCATATCTGGATATCAACATGTAGAAGAATGAAAATCTATCACCATGCATAAATTCAAGTCCAAATGGATCAAAGACCTCAACATTAAGCCAGCCACACTGAACCTTATAGAAGAGAAAATGGGAAGTACACTTTAATGCATTGGCACAGGGAACCACTTTCTAAATATAACCCCAGCAGCACAGACATTGAGAGAAACAATTAATAAATGGGACCTCCTGAAACTGAAAAGCTTCTGTAAAGCAAAAGACACGATTAACAAGACAAAAAGCAGCCTACAGAATGGGAAAAGATATTCACTAACCCCACATCAGACAGAGATCTTTTAGTGGTGTGTTGAAATTTCATTACAGATTTCATCTTAGCTGGAGATTTGGAACTAAGGAGTAGAGATGAATAGGGAGCCTGCTTTGAAGTTTGTCAGAACTGCAGGAGGTGAGGGTGTACCTTCTTTCTTGGGAAAGGCTTCAGATGGCTTCAAAGTTTGCTGCAAACATTTATGCTTAAAGAGGAAAGAAGAGGACTTGTCCTTGTGTAAAGTTCTCCAATGGCAGGTGCGCACATGTGAGGGAGTGCAGCTGAGAGCTTTGACCATAGCAAGGAGGAAGACAACACATTCTGTAGGAAAAGAGAGCATAGAGGTGGGTGAGGAGAGGGGAAGAGTAGACTTGGAGACCTAAGACTTGTACGTGGAGAATCCGATGTCAGCTGATGACAGCAGGGAAGAATGAGAACAGGAAATGTCGGGGACCATGAAACTTTAAAACCATCACTGCGCAGTGACTGTTCTAAGAAATAATAAAATAATTTGAAAACAATTTTTGACATAATGGAAAAGCATAAAAACAAGGGTAAAAAAAATCAATCATGAATTTATTTATTTCTGCTAGCATTCTAAAAGACGAGGGTGATCAAAGCCTAAGATCATAAACATATTTCATATGCTGCTAAACCACTGATAGGATGCTGGGCATTTAAATAGTAAAATAAAATAGAAAAAAATATGTAATACAAACAAGGAGGATTTGGAAATTAATTGGACATCATGGAGAAATTCAAAACTGGTCTCACCACTTACTGTCACTACCCCAGAGGAAAGTCCTCTCCGTCCAGGTCTACCTGCCACAATTATTGGAGCTGTTTACCACCCAAATGTCATCAACCATATACTGGTGTATTTCTATAAGGGGCTCTCGCTTCCTCGGCATGCATGTCAATATGTATAGCTTTATCTGCACTAGGCACTGAAAATCTCAATAAGTATTTGTTAAATGTATAAAGGAAAAGAGGAAGAGAAAAAAGACAAAACAAGGACGCTTGGGGACAATGTACTGCAGTTTTCTTTCTTTCACAGGTTGTTCAAATGTGTCTTGCTGAGTCCATTTCCTTTTCTTGTTATGTTTAAAAGTTAGTGGAAGGTGTTTTGGTCTTTTATTGATCGAAAGATTGAAACATTAGATTAGCCCACTCAAACCAGCAAAACAAATGCGTTAGCTGTTCATTAAGCATGCATTTGTTCCTTCTTTTTATTCACTACATGAGGCAGAAAATTGTGAAATTTTCCAGTAATTACCATTCAATTCAGCAGGCCAGTCTGCAAATGAGTCACCTGCTTGTCTGGACAGTAAGAGGCCATTATTTATATGGCTATGCCCTGTGGCTGTGCCTGCAGCTGACCATGAATGGTAGCAAATGTCTGATTTTTCAGTTCCTTTTTAATTCCCTACTTTAAGATGGAAAACAATTTAATGTAATGGGGTACACTGCCTTGAACACCAGTGCTGAGCGTGGTTTTCTGAGTAGCTATAATTCGTGTTACAGTAATAATTAGTACTTTAATAATTACTAATCATTGCCATCTACAGGAATATGATTTTTTTTTCATTTCAGCTCTTAATCCGTAAAGAGCCAGAACAAATGCCTATTCTTAATTTTTGTGGCAAGGTATTAATGCCTTCCAGTGAGGTAAGCCTCTTAGAATTTGAACCTAAGCTATCCCTCTGCAGTTTACAGACTTTCATGAAGTACCAAACCCTGCAAAAAGGAAAAAGTTTGGGAAGTAGAAGAAATAAACAACTTTGAACTAGATTTTGAAGTGCTGCTTTAATGACCGCGCTGAATCAATACGTGGTGTTTTGTAGCTGAATTGAATGAGGTTTTCACAAAAGAGGCTAATGGCCTAATGGAGCTGAGTAACATCATGTTCTTTGAACAGACCTTTAATTTCTTGCTTTTTTCTTTTCCTCTTTGAGCACTATTCATCACAAAAAATCATCATCAGTCATCAGCACTCCTCCGCATCCCTACTGTTATGTTATCAGTTGTCGCCTAAAATGAGTCTCTATATCTCCATACAGAAAGTATTCTTTTAAAAATATAGTATTTTTGAAAAGTTATTTGAAAAGATATTTTAGTATCTTGATTATATTTTTCTTCCTCCTTTTCACAATTCCTTCTACATGCATCTCCTTTTCTCTACTCTACTTTCAACTTCACGTCTTCCTCTATTATATTATTTTAGACATGACTATTTCAAGCAGTTGTCCAGATCCTTTGGCTTTGGGGTAATTATATTTTTTATGTTTACTTAGAAAGTACTGTTAAAGGCCTTGGCACAAATGTGATTTGATACATAATCCCTGAAGGAGAAATTTTTCCCATTGCTTTCTTCTTCTTCTTCTTCTTCTTCTTCTTCTTCTTCTTCTTCTTCTTCTTCTTCTTCTTCTTCTTCTTGTTCCTCTGCTTCCTCTTCCTCTTCCTCTTCCTCTTCCTCTTCCTCTTCTTCTTCTTCTTCTTCTTCTTCCTCTTTTCCTTCTTTCTCCTCTTCCTCTTTTTCATCCTCCTCTTGGATTTGTGTTTTGAGAGAGTATTGTTTTCCAGCTTGGCTATCCAAGAACTTACTATACCTCCCAGGCTGGCCTTGAAGTCACATGATTGTCTCTTCTCCAAGCCTCCAAGTCACACCACAACACATTACTCCACTTCACTCCCAGCACACCACTTCACACCAAATCATATCACACCATACCACTTCACTCCATTCCACTTCATACCATTCCACACCCCATCCTTACTATCACTACACCCCCAACAACAACAATAAAAACAAACAATTTGAAGTGGCAATTATCAAAAACCAGATCATGATTTATTGAATATCTGAATTTTTCCCAGAGAAAAGACAGTTCCTTCATACCATGATGTCAGTTTGTGCAGGTAGCTTTTTTTGGGGGGGGAGGGGGCGGATTCAAATTTCTTGGGAATTCAAAACTATCTCATTTTCCTCATGCTTTAAAAATGTTTCCCAAAATTTCTGTCACTGCATCCTGACAGTTCATTAGTTAATGATGCAGATATCTAGGCTGAATGCCATTCTTGCTGTTGGGAGTAAATTCCTTTTAAAATACACACTAACTGAAATATGAAAGGTTTGTAGGCATCACACTCACCTGGGCATCAAAGCACATGTGACTGAGCCTCCCTCCAGTGATATCCCAGGAGACAGGGTTTGCTAGTGCTGATCTTCTGTTGATCTTCTGTACACACTGTGAAAACCTTTGTTTGAATAGTTAGCATCAGAAACATTGTGTTATATGAGATCACAGTTGACACTACCCTTTTAGAATTCTGGGCTCTCTGGTCATTAGCACAAATCTCATAAAGTATAATCCATGATCTCCTCAGGAAGTGCTGTTTTGCATTTGAAAACCTGGTCAAAACTTATATACAAAATGACAGATAACAAAGTTTTCCCAATGCATTATCCTTGTGTCTTTTGAAAGATAATCTCCACCAGAGTGGCTTCTCCCTCTCCATCCAATTCACAGTTGGCAGGATACTTCAAGGTTCCTATTCTCATAGTTACTCCCATCCTGGTCATTGCGATATCCCTTCTATGCCTGGTTCTCCTATGTGAACTGTTTCTTCCTGACAGTATATTTTCTCACTTTTCATTTGGAGTAGGTTATAATTCTTATTGAGTGCTTTTTATTGTATATAAAAGATACTTAAAAACTTTAGTGCTAAATAACCTTTATCACTCTCTGCCTTCAACCTTCAATTGACTAATTTGTGTACCTCCCTGTGGCCCCCTCTTCATACTCCTAACCTTTGGGTTAAAGCATGACTGATTTGTGACTAATACAGTGTCCAGGCATCAATAAGATTTTTCTCAGTTCTTCCCTTCAAGACTTAGGAAAATTCTCCTGTGTTCTAGAGGTAGAACTAGATGTGATGACTTTAATGGAAATGAATGTGTTTAGCTTTATTCCCA
Organism: Microtus oregoni; assembly: GCF_018167655.1. NCBI lineage: Eukaryota > Metazoa > Chordata > Mammalia > Rodentia > Cricetidae > Microtus > Microtus oregoni. The sequence continues at coordinate 1,900,192 of NW_024543085.1, forward strand.
GGAGAATCTTAGACAAGATGAGGAATGCATTTATGCATGATTATTTTTTTAAAGCATAAAACATAACAATATGAGAAATTTACACTCATTTGAAAGGTGCCTGTACTAGTTACTTTTCTTAAATATCCCAACAAAAGCATCTTGAGGGAGAATGGGTTTACATGGTTCACAGTTCAAGGATATAAAGTTCATCTTGGCAAGGAGGTCATAGTGACACAGATTAAGGAAGCTGGTCTCATTGCATCAAAAGTGATAGAGCAGAGAATGAGGAATGGTCTGCTTAGCTCACGTTTTCTTTCTCATTCCCACAGGACCCCAGCTCATAGATTGGCACCATCCACAGTTAGGGTAGAACTTCTCACTTCAATTAACCTATCAAGATAACCTCTTTAGAGACATGGCCAGAGCCTGTCCTTCAGGTGACTCTAGATTTCCCAATTTCATAGTCAATATTAATTATCAGAGGGACATTGCATGCTGGAAACAGTATGATAGGGGAAAAGAAAAATTTAGGGTTGCAGATAGAACAGGGAGCACAAACCAAAGAAAGGCTGACTATTAAGACATACCTGATGTGTTGTAATAGGAGCGGTGGGCTACATTCCTGGCACCTGGCTGCCCGCACTGCTAGCTTTATACCTGAAATAATTACAAGGAAACTGTATTCTTTTAAACACTGCCTGGCCCATTAGTTCCAGCCTCTTATTGGCTAGCTCTTACATATTGATCTAACCCATTTCTAATAATCTGTATAGCCCACGAGTTGGCTTACCAGGAAAGACCTTAACCAGCGGCTTTCTGGAGTGGAAGAATCATGGCGACTCCTGACTCGGCTTCTTTTTCCCAGCATTCTGTTCTGTTTACTCCACCCACCTAAGAGTTGGTCTATCAAATGGGCCAAGGCAGTTTTTTTATTAATTAACCAATGAAAGCAACAGATTAGAAAGAAATCACTCCCATATTACCTGATGTCTATTCTATCCAAATGAAGCAAACATGTCGGAGGAGGCTGTTACTTCGTTCCCGGCTGCTCAGCCACAAGATAATCACACAGACACTATATTATTTGCAATACTGTCTGACCAATATCTTACTAGCTAGCTCTTATATCCTAAACTAACCCATTTCTATTAATCTGTGTATCACCACATGGCTGTGGCTTACTGGGTAAAGTTCTGGCTTGTCTGTCTCTGGTGGAGACTATATGGCTTCTCCCTGACTCTACCTTCTTTCTCCCAGAATTCACTTTAGTTTTCCTGCCTAGCTCTACTCTGCTCTATCACAGGCCAAAGTGGCTTCTTTATTCATTAACCACTAAAAACAACCTATATACGGAAGGATATCCTACATTACAAACACTAAATATGACCTGGGAAAGAGCTATAATTTTAGACAGAGAAGGGGAGGCAAATTCTTTGTATGTCAAGGACCCCTTAAAGGCACAAAAATACTGTATCAGGCAAGCATTTTATTTTTATTTATTGCTTACAAATATGGCCAGGTTTTGAAACAGAAAACAAATACTCACTGGAGAGATTCTAGATGAGACTGTTTGAATCTTCTTCAGAGCTCTGCACTGATGATTAGGGACTCTGTCTGTATCTGGAAGAGCAGAAACAACTGTAGCAGCAGACAATGCAGTGTTGCTGATCAACATTGAATAAGATGTCAAAGATGCCTTTGATCACATTTGTGAGTTTGAATGTAGCCTAGGCCCATCACTTCAATCCCAGTGACAGCCATGCAAAGCATCACATTTCATCATAGGAAAAGCAACAACAACAACAACAACAAAAAACAAAACAGAAATCATTTAACAGCCAGTTGCTTGCTGTAGTAAAGCCTTTAAAACAAAACTACTCATATGCATTTTCCCAGCAGCCTTCATTGCTTCTCTCTAGTCTTGTGATCCTCAAATTGGACCTGGTCAGAGTGTAAGTTCGTTTTTGCTTTCACATATCCTTTGCTTATTTTCCTTTTGTCTCTGAGAGTATTTTCTTTTGTAAATTATATCACAAAAGCAAAAGCAAAGTAATTCTTGCTAGGCCAGCACCATAGTAGGTCATCAGTGTTCATGGAGGTGACCAAGAAGAGGGGCTATCTTTGGCTAGGATTAAAGGTACTTCCTCAAGGATGATCAGAACAGTAAACAGTATTCTTTTTTCCTCTGTCCCTAAAATTCTTTTGCCAATGCCCAAGTGAACCTATAGTCCAAACAGCAGGGCAGTTGAGGCAGTAAGAACTGATGTTCGAGGCCAGTCTTACTTGCACAGTGAATTTGAGGCCAGCCTAGGCTGCATGAGACTCTGTCCTGAAAAGCTCAACAAGCTAAACAAATGGCTGCACTGCCAACAAGAACACAGGAGTGAAAAATGTTAGAGTTCTACAGTATGATTTAAACGTACCAGATAGTATTTTAGTAGAGGAAACCATGGAAAGATGCTACATAATGAACAGAACGATACTTCATGTACAACATAGATTCCCTGGGAGTCTGGTGGGTGGAGATATAGTAAAGAACTCAATAAAATACAGTGTCAATTGAATGCATGTAGAAAGAGTTCTTCTGGTATTCAGCAAGTTGAAATCATTTTATCTTTAAGGCCTGTCTGAATCTCAAATTGTAGTTCTTTATATATAAAAAAAAGAAAGGGCAGAGAATCAATTCTGCTTGGGATACATGCACATCTCTGAGAATTTGTTCTTACTGCTAAACTTTAAGTGCATTTTAACCTTTTGTTTAGTTATAGACTTTATTCCAACATTTGCATATGTATTTTGAAAGATTTTCAGCATTCTTCTGAATTTTACTGATATTTTGCCACCTCCTAATTTCCTTGTGACTCACATTTTTGGTTCTTAATTTAAATGAATTTTGCCAGTGTTCTCAGCTTCCTGATAGAATAATTATGTATTCTGCATCTTAGTGTGCTTTCTGGTGATAAATTATATTATAATTGTCCCTGCCAGAGCTGCTTTAGTTAAATGCCTGGTAGCATTTTCATTACATAAGCCATTTTTCTCCCTCAAGGCTTTGCGACTCTACCCTACTTTTGTTATTCCGTTGCTAATAGAATATTCATACCGGAGAAAAACAAAACAGATCTACCTAATATCTTGACTTAACCCCAGTGGAGTCCTTTGATTAAAATTTCTACAAAGGAACAGGAGAATATCTTATTAACACTTTTAAAGAAAAAAGAAAAGTTTTTTTTTTTTTTTTTGACCATGCTGGTTGTTGATTTGAAAAGCAGGGTGGAGTGTAGAGTGTATTCCATGCGGGAATGTGTTCTCCTTCATCCAAGTGTGAATCACTAGCCTCCTGCTGGTTGTTTTCAAGATGGTTTGATGGAGTTAGAGAAAAAATTAAGAGAACAAGTTGAGATTTTGGAGGATGAGCGGCTCATCAAAACAAGCTGTATTATGGACTGTCGGCACAGCATGATGAGAACATGACAGTTTGAGGAAAACAAAATTGAGTGTACCCAATGGAACACATAAAAGTAGATGAAGCTCTTGGCATGATATGAGATAATGGTGGGGAGTGACAGATTTTTAGAAAGTTTCTATTTGTTTCATATAACGTGGAGTAAAAAATTTTCTGTAGGCACAGAATTTATAGACATAGGCTGATATGTACATACAATAAAACAGGCAGACTGTACAAAAGGTATTCCTCAAAATTCTTTTTATGTGTAAAAAGACAAAATCATATTTCTATCCACAAATAACAGCCTAACTTCAAGCTGAAATGTATCATGAATAAAGTACATCTGCTGACTTTACAACTTAAGTATCAATAGTGAAAACAAATCAAACTGGAGTGAAATAAACACATTAACAAAATTACTTTTTCTTTGATGACACAATGCTATGATGCATATGCTTTTTCGGAATTTGAAATTTGAAAGTGGAGATTGAACTTTTGTTTTCTATGTAATACAAATCCCTCTTTCCTTGGAATTTTTATTTTCTCATCCATAATATTAGTGTAGTACCTGTTTGGCAGTCGCTATGACAACTACCTGTTATATAAAATACTCAACTAATCTCTAATATTCCCTTCATATAATTCTCTACAGATCTTAACAAAAAAATACCAGTGGGACTGTTTCACCTATAATTAATCATTTACTTCTTCAATTTAAAAAGGAAATTGTTTAGCAAGCGAAAAGGGGAATTGCAACTCTGGTGATGCTACTGTCAATGCTAGGCATGAAGGGAAGGAGAATCAGTACTGAACGCCCAGGCTTCCCTGGCATTCACATTGCACCGTACTTTTATCTTTAGACACTTGCAAATTGCCAGATTAGCTCCCATGGAAACTTGAAAACTAAAACATATTTCAGAGTCATAAACAAAGATCAGAAGGTCACTGATGCTGTAATCAAAGAATTCATAAGCTGGTAAGAAATAGATGTGCAAAAATACCACACATTATTGCAAAATACCACACTGGAGATTACATGGAAACTTTAAAATCAGACTTCAGGGACCCAATAGGTCTACAAAGCAGTTGGTTAAAGTGTGAGTCACTTAAAATGATACATATACACTCTACATATTTATTTAAATATGGAATGTACAAAGCATTGAGTGTGGTCATTTGAACAGGTCTATTGAATGTACAGCCTACATTTTGATCTAATAAGCCAAATCATAATGCAATGTTGAATTTCTGCTCTAGCTATTTGTAAAGTTAAATGATTTTAGAGATGTAAAAAACAATGTGAGAATCAGAGGAAGTTTAAAAAGTTTGGGTATGTCTTATCCTTAACTAATAAGAGTAATTTATAAAGTTAATCATTTTTTACACACACACACACACACACACACAAACACACAGTCACACTAGAAAGAAACATTAAAAAGATGTGTGAAATAAACTTACCTGAATCACATTTTGCACTCTTTTTCACTGCCACCACCATTGTGTGTGTGTGTGTGTGTGTGTGTGTGTGTGTGTGTGTGTGTGAACCCTTACAATGTGTGGAGATCAGCGGACAATTTCTCGGCAACATTTCTCTCCTTTTATTAGCATGCTGGGGTTTGAACTAAGGTCATCAAGCTTGGTGGTAAGCACCTTTGCCTATGAAACCATGCCCCCTTAACCTCATTTCACTAACAGTTGTTATAGTAGCTATAATATATACTATATTGAAATTGTTTTTATTTTGTTGTTGTTTTTGTTTTTTTTCTTTTTTTTTTTTTTAGCAGGCATGGACCATCATATAAACCAGTATTTCATGTTTCTTATTCCCCTGTTATGTCTTAGCTTTGGCTATAGAGCATGTGTTTAATCTAGACATACAGAAATTGAACATTGCCCCCTGAAACTCTCCTAACTTCTTGTATCTAGCTATTTTTTTCTCAGGCATGTGGATGATTCTTTATAGAAAAAGTTTTAAACCTTCATTATGATAACACATATAGAAATTTCTAAGCATTTATTTGTTCAGGAGAATGGCCATTTCTGTGGGCTGAATTAACTTGTCTTTGGAGTAAGCAACAGAAATGAGTGAAATGAACTCTGGAGCAGGGCTGTGACTTGGGACTTTAGTGGTAAGGAGAACGGTTCACAGAAGGAAAGAGAGACCATGTAAAGCACTGATAGACCAGGTTTCATCATTGTCAAATAATGTAGCAAGACTGGACTGTATGAGGGGTGAGGTGAGTCACAGGATATGACTAGCAGGGTCTTTAGCAGCTCTGACTCACTGCTGTTGGAACTGAGCCTCAGTTAAAATGTAAAATATAAAATCTATATGTATTAATGAAGGAAGAATGAATCTAAGGAGGAAGATAAAGAGGAAATATAATTGATACATGCAGAGGAAGTAGAACGAGGAAAACTTTTTCTTCACAGTATGCTGTTTGAGAAGTTAGTAGGCTAGTGAACGAAAATGAAATGAGAAAAAATATCCACAAGAGGCAAAGTTACTGTAGGAAAAAGTATGTCCTTGCAACTGGAAAAAACAAAGAAGCATTACTATTAACGACCAGAAGTCAATTTTCTTAGAAAAATCACAAATATATATATATAAAAAAAACAATAATGATAACATCAAGAAAATCTGAAGGGAAAAAACCAGAGAGTGAACTTTGTCATATGGTGTTGATTACAGGAGACAAGGGAATTGGGTTTGCAATTCTACTGGGCCGCTTTTAAAAACTGCACTGCTGGTTCGTTTCTGGGGCTGACACTGATGTCTAGATTTCCAGTCATTTCCAAACAATTCTAATGCTCAGCAATAACTGAACATATGTACCACAGAGGTGGCCGTATTAGACCAGGCAGGCCCTGAACACAGCCGCGATGCGCCTTTAGGGAGTAGCTCCCTTGGTGTACCACAGAGTTGGCTGGACTAGACCACACAGGCCTTGAACACTGCTGCTCTGTGCCATTAAGGGTTTGCTCCGTTCATGTACCACAGAGGTGACTGTATTAGACCAGGCAGGCCTTGAACACAGCCGCGATGCGCCATTAAGGGTTTGCTCCGTTCATGTACCACAGAGGTGACTGTATTAGACCAGGCAGGCCTTGAACATTGCTGCCATGCGTCATTAAGGAGTAGCTCCCATCACTTGAAATAGCAGAAAGTGCAATAACTTGTCTGCATATCTGCTCCTCCCATCACTAACACATCTTCTACAACTACTTACACATATTTTCCTTTTTGTTATTTAACTACTTTCAATGACTTTTGTATAGCTTTAGAATTTTTGTTATTTGTTCCGTTTCTTCTTCAATTGTCCACATTTTTAAACTTCTCTAATTTTTCTGTTAATAAATTCTTTTTTTTTCTTTCTTAGTCAAGGTAGCAAAAGTAAATTTGGCCAGTCAGGGACAGAAAACCAGGCAGTTTTCATAAAAGATCTTAACGTAAGTTTGCAGAAGGATGGACCAGGCCTGAGGCATGACTGCCACAGCGTCTGTCAAGGGAGTCAGTCAAGCACATTGACCTTACAAGGCCAGTGTAGAACCTCACTTTTTAATTTACATTTAGAGCTCTTGTCTTTTCATACCATCTTAAAATACTTAGACAAAGCAACATAAAGAGTAAAGGATAACGTGTTTGTGATTTTAGTCCATCATGGCAGGGAGGTCAATGAGGCACAAACTGGAGGCATGTAGTCACATGGCATCCACAGTCAGGAAGCAGAGAGAACTATGACTTCATGCTGTTGCCCAGTTCACTTACACCTTTTTTTTTTTTTTTTTGCCAAGAAATAGTGTCACCACAGTGGGGAGTTCTTCCCACCCCAGTTAAACCAAACTGGCCTGCTCAGAGACATAGCTCAGAGGAGGTTCTAGATCTCCTCAAGGTGACAACATTAACCATTACTTATATCAGCTCAGACTCTTCTTAGATTCCACAGTTATACTTTCTCACAGTATGAGTGAAATACTGGTGGCCAATGTATCTTTCTTTTGTTAATAGACATACCTGTGAGATGATACTGGTTGGGATTCATGTAATTACACGTGAAAAGGTACACAAGGTAGGTGAAGATGAACAGAAATGCCTGAAAGACTCTCAGAAATGGGTAAAATCTAAAACTGATAACTTCCACATTCTCCAGACTCCCACACTTAGGTTTCAGCACTCCAGAGAATTAATCCAGTGGTCTTAAAAACAATTAGTTATTGACTTGTGGCCTACTCTTGTATGCAGCCTGTCAGTATCAAACCTGCTCTCAGACTGCAGCCCTCTGAGATTAGCTTCGAATCTTAATTCTCTCCAAGGCTTTCTAAAATAAATAATTGTAAACTTATCCCTTTAAAAGCTCTATATTTTTTGTAGTTAAATATGTTAATTAGAATGTATAGTAGGCTTCAAAAATCAAATCAATCTAATATAACAAAAAAATCAAATCAAATGCATTCCAGAAAATGTTGCCAATATTCTTAAGTGTAAGAAAAATATTGTCAGAAAAAAATCACAAGGGCAGCAATACATTTAGTTATGTTTCTAATTTCATTTGTATTTTAAATACGAAACAAAAGTGTGCTGTGTCTCCCTCCCCAGTTCACACGAAAACAGAAAAGGTGGGTGACTGGGGGAATCTGCAGTGACCATTGCCCCAAATGACATTCTTTTCCATCTCATCCACTGTTGACTATACAACATGAGGCTTAACTAAAGCAGATATACAATATTCAAAAAGTATTTTTAATTGTAGTAGTCATCAAAGTGACATAAAGGAAGGGTTTTTTTTTCTTGCATGTTAGATTTTTTGTGTGTCACTGATAGAAAAGTGTGAAATTGTAGCTTACAAAAATTTCTTTTATTATTTTATTTCATTCTTTAGCAGAGCACTAATAATACTGAGATTCAGTACTTTTGACATTGAAGAAGATAACAAATTTCATGAGATAACAGCACAGCTAAGGGCAAATTTCAAGAGCCCTTGTTTTAGGCATGCGACAGTGTTACCGTGGCACCCTGACTCACCTATATATGGTTGTGGGACTGGGACATACTAAGTCGCATAGAACATGGGTCCTCTCTAGAAAATGTTGCAAAAGTTTGCATGAAAACCTCATTAACACACTCATCTCTGTAAGTGAGGATCACAGACGTCAGAACTCAGGGAGGACCCTGAGCAAGAGTAAAAATCCATAATGTAGGAGATCACTATGAGCAAAGAAAAGACTGGAAAGTGAGAATCACACAATGTACAGGCAGATATATCAACAATGAACACAAAAATAAAGACTTTAAGAGCATTTCCCTGTCTCTTTAGGTCCTGGCAACTATAACAAAAGCATCTTTCTTTACCTAGTGCTCCTCCCATGATGTTCTGCCTTGACCAATGACTCAAAGCAATGGAGCCAAGTGATCATCAATCAAAACCCCTGAACCATGAACCAAAGTAAAGCTGTCCTTTCCTTAAATTGGTTGATTATCTCAGAGATTTTATCAAAGTGGACGAACAGTAACTAGCATGCTAACACATCGTTCAGTGTATAAGAAAAAGGCTTCTTGGTACCAAGGAAACTTGAAATCAGTGTGGCATGCAGCAGGAATGAACTTAGTTTTTGTCTGAGGCAAACTCTATGAATCCTTATGCTATGTTTAATCTCATGTTGAGGGAATTCCATACAGATATAATATTTAATGATTAATCTTTTAAGCTCTTCATTCATTGGTTAATTGCCACCAGTGCATATTATTATATTATATATTATGCAAGGTTATTGTTGGTGAGTCTTATCTCAAATACTCATATATAAAACTACTATATTGTTTATGTTCTGAATTAATATTTCCTATAGAAGTATAATTCTAATTTTACCAAAGGGGATAATCATTAAAATTACACACACACACACACACACACACACACACACACAAAGGGGTTTATGAAAATTCAACTACATTGCTTGAAAAGTCCTAGTACTTATATTTAATCACAGACTGAAGACATAACTGACACCATGCATCAAAGATGAGTATGAAAGAGCATGTGCACAACAAAGATGAAACTAAGTTAACACATTTTAAAGTATAATGGGATCTGTCAAGTGATGTACAGAACGAAAAATGAGAATACATTCCTAAGAATTGTTAGTTTTTTCCTAAGATCTATCCTGGGAAACTTTCATAATTTAATGCCAAAAGAAACACTTGTTTAAAAATCAAACCCTGGGCTACACGCAAGTTCAAATTATTGAGCTAATAGAATCCCCACAGTTCACCTCACAGAATATTTAATCTATTAATTAAAAAATCTCATATTAAGACTGGGTATATTGAATTCTTTAACAACTTCACCACTGCAGGGAAAATAAGTATCTTTATACATTAATCATGCTATTCAAGGAGAAAATCTTCTGTAATTGACTAGATGTGGTATCAGAAAAATACTAAGGTCAACTTGATTTGAAGTTCATTCAGCCAGCATCAAACATCCTCATTTCTAATAAGTCAAAGAGGCAGCTACTATAACGGAAGAGATAAATGACGTCAACAAATATAATCATTTTTTTTTCTTTTGCTGCTTAAGGATAGAACAATACTACATCAAAACCACAACAGTGAGGAGACAGTGCTTCAGTTTCCTAAATCCCTAAAACCAAACTTCTACCGTCCTCATCACCATCACGTATGCAATATCTTACATGGTCTCTTTGCATATTTATTTCTTCCACTAAGAGTTAGGGAGTCCCCAATGAGGGCAAAATTATTGACTTCTGTATCTGAAGAATTAGAAAACTGATAGGCTGATGGTAGTCTTTCTATAGAACTCTCGTGTGTCTGTCTCTGTGTGTGTGTGTGTGTATGTGTGTGTGTGTGTGTATGTATGTATGTATGTATGTATGTATTTATGTAGTGTTTTCTATCCAAGCACAAGAACTTAATAAGGATCATTCCAGCACCTACTTAAAGCCAGATGCACCGGTATATCTGCAATCCAACACTGAAAGGTCCCTGGAGTTTACTGGCCAGTCAGTTTAATCAAACCAGTAAGATTCAGATTCAGCAAGAGAATTTGCCTCAAAAAACATGGTGGAACAAGGTTGCAGAAGACACACAACATTGACTTCTGGTCTCCACACTTCCACAGTCTCTCATATACACAGACACACAGGCAGACACACACACACACGCACACACTTGTGCACACACACCATCCCACCACACATGCAAAGTTTAAGAAAAATGATCTTTTCTATGGAAAAAGAAAGGCAGCATTTGCTTTAGTAGCAAAGGAGTTCCTTTGGGTCTCTATTTTTGTTGCACAGTTGAGAATTTGCTTATGAAAGAATTTTTCACTTCTCAAAATGATTGGAAACTCTAATAACAGCCAGTCAAGATAACACATTGCTGGAGTAAAACATCTTGGCTGGTTACCTGTGAATGGCAGTCATTCTGAGCTGACTACTGCTGCTAATTTATTTCTGGTCTGGTGGAACTAAATACTTTGATGAATGTCTATATACCTTCTTGAATTGTAGATTTAAAGAGAAAAATCATGGGATCTTCAGTAATTTTCAAAGTATAGTAAAGTAAATATTGTAAAATAAGAATGTAATAGTGATGAATGTTCCTTATAGACTAGTTCCTTAGAATAAATCTGGGTAAGATTTAGAATTTATCGTTTTATACACCTAATAAGAATATTTATATATAATAATTTTCACAAGAAAAATGGACTGGAAAAATACAATCTGCTCCCCTAACCACCCTGAAAGCTGAACTATCACAAATATATTTTTAATATGTCCCTGAGTCAAATGTCTATGACTACCTGTTAACTAGTGCTCCTCTGGACCTATTGAGTTAAGCACAGTGTTTTTTAAAGAGCAAGTATTAAGATGAGTTACTTTGAAACTTGAAATGCACTGTGAAAATCAACAGTAACCATGAATTTTGAAAAGTAGACTAATAAAAGACTTTTCTCTAGAAGAAGTAGTTTCATTATCAACATTCAAAAATCTCTGGTGGATGAGATATCAACATAAGACCTTACTGTTTCATGGTCATTTCTAAGTTCTTCGTAGTCAATTTCAACTCATCACCTGTACTTAGAGTAGATTGCCTCTACTCCTCTTGCTTTCTTAGCCATTGGTGAATGAGAGCTTCATTGTGATAAACAAAATCAAATGACTTTTTTTTGGGGGGGGGGTTAAGACAGGGTTTTTTTGTAGCTTTGGAGTCTGTCCTGGAGCTAGCTCCTGTAGACCAGGCTAGCCTTCAACTCACAGAGATCTTCCGGCCTATGCCTCCTGAGTGCTGGGATTAAAGACATGTGCCACCACTGTCCAGATCAAACTATTTCTAGAAGGTCAACATAATCAGAACAGCCAAAGAAGGGTAATCCTGGCTTCAGAACTTACTCAAGTTACCAAGAATATCTAAAATCCAGGTAAATCAAGTCCTTGATATGATTCTAATATTTGTTAAGATTTTACTCTGCTTTGGAGAACTCATTGAAAAAAGACAAAGAAAACAGGATTTCTCTCAACTCTCCAGTGCATACTTTTCTTTCCTAAGTGGTGACAATTTGGGGTTTTTATATAAGTTCAAAATTTAAAACTCGAAAAGAGTATGAATTGAGAGATTGTACATTTGGGTCATAAATTTTACTCACATGTAAACATATTTTGCTGAACTTTAAGATTGAAAAACAATAGTTATGTGTTTAACTGCTGTATCTTGAATCAACATTGCTTTCAAGAGTTTGAACTTCTCTTCACCTGTTGGATGAAATCTTAATGTTAAGCAAATTAATGTCATACCCTTTCCTTTCTAATGCTTGTTTTAGAAAAGTTTGTTTGCTAAAGAATGATGGCAGAAAAATATTAAACATCTTTTGTTTTTTGTGGCTTAATTATTATGTAACTGTAAGAGCAGAAGGTGACATACAGTAGGAACACAATTCCTATGATAACAAAAATAGTGTTTGATCTGAGTTGAAGTGTTTCAGGGATGTCGTGGATACCATGTGTTGTGTGGACATTTTCAGTAGAAAGAACATGTGCTTTGTGTTTAAAACCAACACTGCAATAAAGTTAAATGACACAAAAGGGAGTTTTGCCATAGACAACTCTGATTAATTTTTTGATTGTTTTTGTTTCTTTGAAACAGGGTTTCTCGGTAGCTTTTTGGAACCTATCCTGGAACTAGCTCTTGTAGACCAGGTTAGCTTTGAACTCAAAGATCTTCCTGCCTCTGCCTCTGCCTCCTAAGAGCTTATAGTAAATGTGTGTACCACCACTGCCTAGCTTGACATTTGATTTTTAATTAATTGCTGGTTGCTGAACATGCAAGAACTTTTTTGTTGTAATTTTGTTTTTTGTTTTGTTTTCATTGTTGTTGTTGTCTTCCACATTCAATTAAGTGACTTTGTATGGAGCCATAACCCATGTGAGTTGTGAACCAAGAGATGGTCCTTCAGCACCCTTTGATAGCCTCAGGATTTGTTGGTGTACCCTTCTTTAGAGTGCAGAAGTGTTGTGTAGATATGGAATTTATTAATACAAGATCTTGGCAGTTTGGTAATATGGGAAACACACACAAAAAAAAAAAAACAACAAAAATAACATTTGGCCCTTGGGGACATTGATTCATCAGGGAGTCAACCAAATTTGTAATTTCTCTGTTCTGGACTTTGAGTTACACTTGGTTTATTTGGAACTGGTTTTCTATCGTAGTCAAAGCATTCTAACGGACATACATCTCATGCTCCTACACATGCCGTGTTTAAACATGCTCTACTTTGATTATGCACTTAAAATACTAATATTTGCAGCATTTTCAGTAGAAAGAATGTACTTATAAATTAGGAAGCTCCACTCAGTGTAAACTACTTTCACTCAGCGCCATCACACTCACTATGGCAGCACGTCTTCACATAGCATTCATCTTAGTAAGAGGAATCAGTCTCATGGTCGCTCAGCTACTTTTACATCAGTGTCTTCAAAACATAAAATAACTCTAGAATAGTACCATCATAGTATTTTCCAATTTCTTTTGTTTTCTTATTTCATATTCCATCAGGTATTGGACTGGAAACACTTTCTTCCTAAATGATACAAAGCAAGGTAGTGGGCATGTGTTTGTATACTTGTTCCTTTTTATTTGCAAGAATCTATACATTATTACAGTAGTACTAAAAGTACTTACTATATGCACACCTATACAACATTTCTAAGCTTCCTTTATGGCACTATAGAGTTGGACATTATAGAAACAACCCAAAAAAATTAAAGAGATAAAATGCAATGTTGAACATTACAAGGGAATACTTAAAATCACTAAATGAGCTATCTACTTTTATAATAACTGTGAAGCTAATACAAAATTTTTAAAAACTAAAATGGAATTTGTTATGAAGTCTACTAAAACATCAAATTTCTGCTATTTAACTTAAACAATTTCTAACAAGTTATCTTTCAGTAGAGAACAAAGTAACAGTTCTATTCAGAGATGATGGATGATTAATTTTATTAGTTTAATACATTTTCTTCTACAGAATTTGTTGCAAAAACTACCCAAAAGAATAGCATTGAGTTTCATTTGTGACTTTGTTTTGGCTATCACAGCTTGTTCTGAAGAACCAAATTAAAACTAGGCATTGCCATATAGAGTATCTCTGCCTTTGAGAAACAACCAAATTAAATTCTGGCAGAAACACATTTGACACAAACTGAATAGAAGATGTTAACCAATATGTTTGTTTTCTGAGGGGTATTGAAATGACAGTCCATTTGATATTTTTATTTCTACAGCATGAAAATAAGCAGATTCTACTCATGAACATTTCAGTCTAGTTATGAGCTCACTTCCTTCATATTTCTTTCATCACATCTTCTTCAATTTAATGTAATTACTCTTGGTGATTCACAGATTCTAAAAATAATAGTAAGCAACCAACCACATATAATTTCCTAATAACCGTTCATTTGTGTTTATTTAGAAACAACTGCAAATGCATTACCATAGTTTTACAGAAATGATTCTAATCTGAAAAACAAATTATTTTTAACTTATCAGGTAAGAACATGAAAACAAATTAGACAAATCTTTCAAATCAATGCACCCAAGTGCATTTTCTGTTTAGACACAGCTGGCCAAGGTAGAACAGAGATCATTATTTTCATCTGACATTCTTTACAATGTACAGGGACTCTAACTGTGGGTATATAGTGAGTGCCTTTGATGGGGAAACATGAATGGCAACTTGTTTGAAGCACAGCTCAGCAGGTATTTTAAAGGGATTACCATGTGAATGCACCATTTTCAGAGTTAGGAATATTCTATTTATGAGACTCTCGAACCACCAAAGGGCTAGTAATTGAATCAAGATAGCCCAAGTGGCATGTTATGAAACCAAAATGTGCACCCATTTCTCCTGAAAACTCAGCTCACATTCTTTCCCTACCATCTTCTGAATTTATTTTTCACTGAAAATGTAAAAAGGCAGACTTGAAACTGAAAGAGCTGATGAAAGGAAAAGCCAAAGGCGATTCCGCAGCAGAATGAGTGGGCCAGAAGAATCCACGTAATGCATGTGTAAGCTCAGAGAACACGGTGAGATAACAAAGAAACAAAGCTAAGGAGGTCTTTTGCTTCCGGTCACTATTATTTTATTTAGAGAGTCTTCACTTTCCTCCATTTTGATAAGGGTGACCACGTTTTCTTATTTTGTTCCCTAGCTGTCTATCATCAGTCTCCTGGTAAGGATAAGTGGGAACAGTTGACCTAACTGGAGTGTTAGTAATAACTATTGGCCCATTAGAAGCTACATTTTCCAAAAGAATGTTTGATTTAGAATCAGCAGCTAGCTTCCCAGTAACTTTTGCTGTTTTAGGTTTGTAACTCTTGTAATAACTTACAAGCTTAATTTTCATATTTAAAAAAACCTATCTTTGAGTTATTATCTTGGAGATGATGGCTCTATTCCTGCCTAATTTATGCTGATTTCAAATTCTCTAGTTACCCTCACTGAATTTACTTATATGCTTAAACACTGAAGAGCAGAAAAATTAATATATGAATAATTTAAAACCACTTTGGGATAAGTAACAATTATTCAAATATTTAATAATTTTGTGTATTCCTACTTGCTTTTTTGTTTTTTGGTCTTATGGAGAACCAATCACTAGTTATTAAGAATTTCAGTAAGTGACTCTTTTTAAATTTGTCTATGGAATCATAATCAACCAATTATACAAAATTTGTATTATACAAGAGCACCGCATTAAAGAAACGTAAGATTTTTTTGTATGATGTAACAAAAGAAAAGCTGGCAGATTTGGGCAAGAATAATCACAAAGACCTCTGAGTGATGGAAATAAGGGAGTAAATGCTAGCAGAGAACAGGCTGCTCCTTAGAAATGCATTCATCAAGCACCCTGGGGCATCCCATAATTACCTCCTCCTGGACAAGGTGGTGATGTATAGAGAGGCTAATGAATGCAGAAACAAATTGAACCTCTTTGCTTGGCATATTTTGTTCCACCTCTGTTAGCTCTGGAGGGAAATAAACACAGCTTTTAAACCTTTTACATGATTAGACTTCAAAGCAATTTTTGAATTTATATTATTTTTTTTACTAAACCCTGAGTATTTGAAGCACAAATTTGCAATACAGTCATAACCCCTGTTATCTTATTCTAAATACTAACTCATGAGAGCCCATGAGACAAGGCACATGTCTTACTCATTTGAAAACCTAACAGTTTCAGGAGTCATGTAGTGACATACTTAAAAATTCTGTGTATACTCTAAAATGAAGGTATCATAAAGGAACGTATCACATCTGCTTACAAACACAGCAAGAAGAAACTTAAAATATTATATAGCATTTGACTTTACACAATCACACCAAACTTGGTAATTCAGTTATGATTTTCTTCATTAAGCCATTCTTTTTTATTGCTGTTATTTAAATCTTTTAGTATCTCCACCAACACACCAACTGAAAGATAACTCCATGTGATGAATTGTCAGATGAGCACAGCAACTTAGAAAAATGAGAGAGAACTAATAGACCTTGCCTACTGTCCACAAAATGGAACTGTGTTATCAAAACACTATAACTGCAAGCTACTCACAACTACAGTTATTGAAGACATTTATGTTATAAATCGGACTACCTGACAGAGAACACTATACAATATTAAGACCACTCCCTCTGAACCACATCAAGACAGGATGTCCCAAAGACATCTAAGTGAAAAGCCCAGTGTCTCCGCGTATATACCACGGATGCTGCCAAACACTTCCAGCAGAAATCCTATAGGAAGCTCTTCCTTAGATTCCTGTCTCGTGCATATCACCTTTCATTTGAATGCTTAGATATGTCTTTTAAACACATACAGATTTTGCTGAAAGCAGTGGGTTCCTTTTTGATTGAGGAGATAACATAAAATGAGATTCAAATCTAATTATCACACAATTACCATATTATCTGAGATGCATTAGGATCCCTTGGGATTAACCCCTCATGGATCAGTGAGCACATAAGCAAACAGTTCTATCTATTGACTGTCCCTCTTACAGTCCCTGGGGAATTATTAGCAAAGCTCACTTTCAAATCTCAAAGTGTGTTTGCCTAGATAATAAACTATAAAACTATCATAATGTAGTCAAGACAAGAACTGTAAGATTTTATTAATAATATAGATCCACTGTTAATCAGACTTAACTAGAAAATTTTAATTATTTTGAGAGTCCTTGGAATAAGCTGTCTCCAAAGGAGCCGATACGTGTCTTGGGAAATGAATCATGCTAACATTCTGTTACTCTCACCAGTAGTTGGAATTAAATAACAGGCAACTGGTTTGAAATAGAGAAGTAATTTGAAGAAAATTTCCTCTGGAGGCTTTCATAGCTTCCATAAGAAGCATTAAGTTTAGGCTGTGTTCCATCATATCTGGAGAATGACTATCTCCACCAAATACTTTGCAAAATTCTGCTGTAAAAGTCACATGCCATTCTGCTCACGTGTGGTGATTTAAGAAAGGTCAGCTCTGAACTGTGAGCTGCCATCCAGAGAGGGTGTGTTGTAGCATCCGCAGTAGTGCCTATATAGTCAGGTGATGAAACCAACCAGTGGGAAATGCCATTGCCGATGTTGTCTTAAATCCAAACTGTCGGGCCATGGTTATTATCTGGCTCAATTACCATTTCGGAAAACTATTATGTGGTAAGCATTTCTTCGGAAACTTTTTCTTTTATTAGATCCTAATAACAGCCTGTGAGGGATGTATGTCCTTCCAGTTGGGGAACAAGAGAGCAGAGATATTAAGTGACTTTCTTAATATCATTTAATGGGTAATGATGGAAGGCTGATCAATCAAGAGTGGTTGATCAATATTAGCTTTTTCTATTCAATTTTTGCTTACCCTTTTATCTTCTATCTTTGATGTCTGGCCGAGAAGAGAGTTTCCAGAGAGGTGGAAAGCCATTTTCACTACTGTAATGTAAGAATCCTGTATGAAGCCAAGAAGGAATATTTCTAGTTTACTTTAAGTATCTTCAACACGTTCCCTAGGAGAAAAGATGAGCAGATACCATCATTCCAAATTGTTTTCTCTCCCATCAGTCCGTAACAAGGTTGTGAAGGAAATTATAACTTCTAGAGGGAGGGCGCTCACTATTGCCCTGCACAAGGAAAGTCTTACTGTATCCAGTTTGTCTATGTTTGAAGTTTTCAATGAACTAAATTTATTAGACTTTCCAAACTTTTAAAGCTGGAAATTTGGCTCCATAATCAAGTCATATCAACAGTGAAATGGCCAAGAAAATCTCTGATTCTTTCCTTTAGATTTCAAGAACCAATGTCATTTGACATACAATTATCTGATGTGTGGTTAACAGATCAAAAGTCCTGAACCATGTGCAGCCATGGCTGCCACTGGTACCAATATTTTACATCTGGGATGAAAAATCATCCACAATATAGAAGAAGCAACTCCAGACACGTTTAAAGATGCCACAAAATTTCTACTGCCAGAAAGCCTTGTAAATTCTATCTCCCTCAGCAAGTCTCCAGAGTAGATAGTTGTCACAGCACTGGTCACTACAGCTTCAGGTCACCTATGCCTATGGTAGATAGGAGAGTTAGCAATCAAGCAGTGGTCCACACCCATCTCATCAGAACTTAGGCCAGAGAAACAGTCTAGAAAAGAATTACTTTAATAAAATGGATTCCCACGCTAATTGCTTGAAATGCTATAGTGATATTTCATTTGTATTTTAATTCATAAAGCTTGTCGGAAGATCGGAATGCAAAACAGCCACACTAGTCAGTCACACAGGCCAGGCAGTGGTGGCACACACCTTTTATCCCATTAGCCACATTAGTTAGTCATAGAGACCAGGCGGTGGTGGTGCATGCCTTTAATAGCAGCACTAGAGAGGAACATAAGACAGAATGAAACAGGAACTCGCTCTCATTCAGTCTGAAGATTTTATAGGGGGTAAAAGCTCTCTAGTGGACTGACTGCTTTGCTTTCCTGACCTTCAGGTTGAAGCCCAATATCTGTCTCTGGGTTTTTACTATTTGTGCTACAAACATCTTAAGAAATACTCGGAAGAGTGAACAATTGAATTCACAAATCAAACCTTAATTTTATAAAGGCTTGTGACTCTTGTTCATAAAGTATTCACTGGCAAAAACATGGAGAGATGGGGCAGTTGTGTAGGATTCCTCTGTACAGACTTCTGTTCTTGGAGCTCTGTGATGAGAAAGCAGAAAAACAAGAAAAGCTAATCAGACATTTTTTAAAAAACATTATTGTGGTTTTAGTGAGATGCTCTGGGGTATGTCTCAGACTCTTTGCTTTTTGTAGGGGATGGACATGAAGGATACGTGTGTGTCCTATTTTATCACTATGGTGATGGACACGACCAATGTATTTGTCAGAACCTTTGGAGCTCTAACCTAGAAAGAGTCATTTGTACATTATGTGATTTACCGAAAAAAGTTCAGATTCAGGAAGAAGGCCAAATGGAGCAGAAATTGTAGAAAATGAATATAGTTATTACAAATGAATAATACAACACTGGAGGGGGTAGAAAGGAAAAAATAACCTAAGCTACTTTGGAAAACAGTGCTCTGAAGAAAGTTAAATTACAAATAATGTATTTTACACAGTAAATATGTTTCTCACATAAGAATGGATTCATGTTTTAGCAACCATTTTCTTTGTACACTGGGGTTAAGAAATGACGTATGTGCTGGAAAAATAGGAAAGTCAGTTTTCTCCCGTGTGAAATCTAAAAAAGTTATAAATGTAGAAAGAGGGATGCCAAAAATAAAGCCTATAATAATGTTCCAGAATCACAATGAATCAAGTGGGGAGAGAGGTTCAAAAATATACATGGGCTAACACATATACACATATTCTCAAGGTTTATTGATTGTGAGGAGTCTAAGTCGTGGCACTCATTCTGGAAGTGATAAATACAACTACTATATAGACCTTGATTTGTAGGTCCATCCTAATAAAAGATACCAGGTCTTTTTGCAAGAATGTGTAGTTTACACAATGCTAGAATAGAAAATAAGCAAGATAAAAATCTATATAATTTTTGGTAGTCACAGAAAATAGGGTGATATTCAAAAATACAGGGACAAAAGTTTTTTTTTTAAAAAAAAAGGCACACACACACACAAGAAACAAATATAAAATATCTCAGTGTTAAAACTAGAATAAAGAAAAGCTAAAGAGCAAGCTGTGTTTCAGGAGATAGGAAGCACCACAATTTACTAAATAAAGAAAAATGGATGAAATTTATAGTCCAAAGAATAAAACAAATATCCATAACCACATGAGATTACACTTAAGTAATAAAGGATTCTCTGACTGTATTGCTTGGTCACTTTCTAATTGATGTGTTAACGTAGCCAGCAAAACTAACTTAAGAATGAAAGTGTTTTGGCTCGTAGTTTGATGGTGCAGTACATCATCGTGGGAAAAATGAGGTGGTAGGCGCTTGAGGCAACTGATAAGCAGGAAGCAGAGAACAAAGAATACTTAGGCTGATCTAGATTTTCTCTTTATGTTCAGGCCAGTACTCCAGAATACGGAGTGGACACACCAGCATTTAGGGTAAGTTTTCCTACCCCAATTAATTTAATCTAAATCACAGCTCTAATTCTTAACTTGACACCCAAAGACATAACTTTTAAGTCCTCTCTTTCCACTCTTTGTCTCCATAGGCTTGTGGCCATTCCATTTTGTAAAATGTATCCAGTTCAGCTTTAAAAGTCCCCATAACGATAGTCTATAATAATCACAAGACTGTTTAAAACATCAAAGTTCACATTTCATCTGAAACTTGAGGAAATATATAAAAAGACAGTGCTGATGGAGGAAGGTCATTGGCTAATAAAGAAACTGCCTTGGCCCATTTGATAGGCCAGCCTTTAGGTGAGTGGAGTAAACAGAACAGAATGCTGGGAGGAAGAGGAAGTGAGCTCAGAGGCCATGCCTCTGCTCTCCAGGGCAGACGCAATGAAGCAGGCCGCCAGGTCAGACATGCTGAATCTTTCCCGGTAAGACTGGTGCTATACAGATTACTAAATATGGGTTAGGCAAGATAAGTCACCACCTCTTGGTGCTACACACATTAATAGAAATGGGCCAAGCAGTGTTTATATGAATACAGTTTGTGTGTTGTTATTTCGGGGCATAAGCTAGCCAGGCAGCTGGGAGCCGGATGGCAGAATGCAGCCCGCAGCTCCCTTCAACACAGCGCAGCAAAGAACCAAGATTTGATGGTTAGTTACAGGGTTGATTTGTCACAACCTATAATCACTGGTAAAGCAAATCTCAGTGAGGAAATATCTATGTCAGGTTGGCCTGCAGGCATGTCTGTAGGGAATTGTCTTGACTACTAGCGGATTCAGAGGACCCATCCTGAGTATTAGAGGTACCATTTCATGTGCTCTGAAGCAAATGTGCAAAGAAAGTCAGATGACCATGAGGAGCAATCAAACAAGGATGCATTTTTCTTGCTTTGCTCTTAACTGGATATGTTGTGACTGGATGATTGAGCTTCTGTCTTGACTGTTTCCAAAGTAAAGGACTATGACTGGAAATTGTAAGCAATCTGTTTTCCCTAAACTTACTTTTTATCAGGATACTTTTCAATAGCAGCAGAAAGAAAACTGGGATGCAAAGGAGGACCAAAACTCATGAGGGTAAACACCAAATTCTACACATGACCAGCACCCGGGTCTAATGAAGGAATCTTCTGGGTTACAAAAGGTTGGTTCACCCATATCCTCCATCTTGGCTGCCTTAAGCATACGACACCTCTCTCTGGACGGTTGCACTTCATTTCTGCAGCTTTCCTAGACAGATGCTCTAGGTTTCGCATCTGGAACATGCTGGGGACACCATCACCACTTAGGCTTCCCCTAAACAAGCTCTAAGCCTCCATGCCAGGACACCCATCTTTCCACACATTGAGTGTTTTCAGCTTATCTCTAAAAAATGATGTGGAAAACTCCATACAGTCCCCAATTTTGTGTCTTTGATGCTTAAACCAACAGTTCTTTATGGACAATGTTGCTACATTTTGTTTCCAGCTCAGGATGGAACCTGGCACTGTGGATCAGAGAAAATCTGGCTTTTGGGTGCTGACACTAAAGAAAATAATTTCGTTGGGCTTGTTTCTTAGTTTCTAAACCTTAGCAAGTTGATAGTCAAGGTTACCTAGCACACGCAATACCACAAACACGATATCACAGCACAACACCAGTAAAATCTAAAGACCCTACAACAGCAAGAATTGAACAACCAAAAATAGATGAAGCAGAAGAAAATGACCTAAAAAATAACTTCAAGAAAAAGTTTGAAACTCTTAAACAGGAAACAGGAAATTCCCTCAAAGAAATGGAGGAAAAGACAAATAAAAAAATGGAAGACATCAGCAAATCCCTTAAAGAAAACCAAGAAAAAGCAATCATACATCTGAAAAAAAACTATTCAAGACTTGAAAACTGAGATAGAGACAATAAAGAGAACACAAGCTGAGGGAATTATAGGAAAAAAAAAACACGAGAAAATGATCAGGAACCACAAATGCAAGCATGAACAGCAGAATACAAGAGATAGAAGAGAGACTCTCAAGTGCTGAAGATACAATGGAGGAAATAGACTCATCAGTCAAAGAAAATATTAAATCTAACAAAAGCTTAACCCAAAATATCCAGAAAATATGGGAAAACATGATAAGGCCAAACCTAAGAATAATAGGTATAAAAGAAGGAGAAGTTCAACTCAAAAGTACAGAAAATATATTTAACAATATCAATCAACTTTTAAAATATCAATATATTTATATCAAATGTTAAGGTTTATTTCAGGGATAATTGAAGTAGAATAGATGATCTTCTTTTAGAATAAGATTCCAATCAGTAAATAGAGACTGAATATTAATTATCATTAGAACACTATGGCAAAAATTATTTCATTCAAGATTGACAAATGGGTACTAAAATTAGTGGGTGAAAGTTTGTATAGAAGCATAGTCTGTTCTTTGGACAATGCCTCTTCTAAGATATTTATTATTTACAAAAAACCCCAGAAATTTTGGGGTAGAGACACCTAATATCCTCTACTTATAAAGTAATGTACAGTAATCTAAGAAATAATTGGATAGATTGACATCATGAACTTCCTATTACAATATACTGAGGATATATCCCATGTATAAAATGATTGTCATTTTTACTGTGTTAATTCTACTTAAGGACATGTTCAACTTCCTTAGCAATCAGGGAAATGCAAATCAAAACAACTTTGAGATACCATATTGCACCTGTAAGAATGGCTAAATTAAAACACCAATGATAACTTATGCTGGAAATAATGTGGAGTAAGGGGAACACTCATTCATTGCTGGGGGGAATACAAACTTGTGCAACCACTTTGGAAATCAGTGTGGCGGTTTCTCAAAAAATTGGGAGTCAACCTACTTCAAAATCCAGCA
This sequence comes from Microtus oregoni, assembly GCF_018167655.1. Lineage (NCBI taxonomy): Eukaryota > Metazoa > Chordata > Mammalia > Rodentia > Cricetidae > Microtus > Microtus oregoni. Next base: position 1,923,654 of record NW_024543085.1, read on the forward strand.
ATATCACTCTTGAAAATACACCCAAAAGATGCCCAATCATACTATAAAAGCATTTGTTCAACTATGTTCATAGCAGGATTATATATAATAACCAGAACCTGGAAACAACCTAGATGCCAATCAACAGAAGAATGGATAAAGAAAGTGCGGCACATATACACATTAGAGTACTACTCAGGGATAAAAAACAATGACATCTTGAATTTTGCATGCAAATGAATGGAAATAGAAAACACTATACTGAGTGAGATAACCCAGACCCAAAAATGATGAATATGGTGTGTACTCACTCATTAGTGGACTCTAGCCATAAATAAAGGCTATTATGATATTGAGCCTATAGTTCATGATTCTAGAGAAGATAAGCAATAAGGTGAACCCAAAGAAAAACATATATAGATCCACCTGGAAACTGGAAGTAGACATGATCACCTGGCAAAAGTTGGGAACATAGGAGTGGAGGTAGAGGGAAAGGGAGAGGGGGGGTAGAGGGAAAAAGGGAAGAAGGGGAGGGCTGGGGAGAGCTTGGAAGTGTTGGATGGTTGATATGGAGGAAAGAGGGATATAGGAGCAGGGAGAAGAAGATATCTTAATTGAGGGAACCATTTTAGGGTTGGCAAGAGGTTTGGCTCTAGAGGGGTTCCCTGGAGTCCACAGGGATGACCCCAGCTAGGACCCTGGGCAGTGAAGGTGAGGCTGCCGAAACTGGTCTTGTCCTGTAGTCAGACTGATGACTATCTTGAATATCACCATAGAACATTTGTCCATCTGGCGACAGACACAGAGACCCACACCGGAGCACTGGACTGAGCTCCCAAGGTCCAGTTGAAGAGCAGAAGGAGAATATGAGCAAAGGAAGTCAGGACCATGAGGGGTTGGACCACCCACTGAGACAGTGTGCCTGTGCTAATGGAAGTTCACCAACTCTACCTGGACTGGGAATGAATGAGCATGGGATCAAACTGGTCCCTCTGAATGTGGTTGACAGTAGGGGCAGACTGAGGGGCCAATGACAATGGCACTGGGATTTGTCTCTACTACATGTACTGGCTTTTTGGGATCCTATTCTTTTTAAATGCATACCTTGCTCAGCCTGGATATAGTGGGGAGGGCCTTGGACTTCCCACAGGGCAGGATGCCTTGCCTTGTCTTAGGACTGGAGGGTGGTGGGAGGGAGGCTATGTGAGGGGAGCAGGAGGAAAGTGGGAGGAGGGGAGGAAGTTGGAATTTTGACTGGTATTATTTTTAAAGGAAAAAAAAAAAGAGCATGTGTATAGTACCCTAACAAGCAATGCTCCTCATGACCCTAAAGACCAACTTAACCCTTGTCTGACCTGGTACTAGGTGTTTATTCTAAGCTGGAGTTTTATTGTGGGGAAAATCCTATATGAAGGAAAAGTAAAAATATTTCCTATGGAAAGTTTACCTTTTTAATATGGACATATCAAGAAGCTTTCCCAGGCTCAATGTGTACTAGCCATGACGCATCAAATGAAGAAAGAGATTATAAATACCAGGAGGAAACCTAATTATTGACTAAAGAAAAACATGCATGGCCAAAGAAAAGCCATTTCACAAGTACCCACATAATAAAAAATTCTGATATTCTTAAAAAAAAGAATCAGCAACACCACTTTTGTTTATATACCCAAAGGATGTTCAATCATACCACAAGGACATATATTCATCTATGTTCATAGCAGCATTATTTGTATTATCCAGAACCTGGAAACAACCTACATGCTCCTGAACTGAAGAATGAATAAAGAAAATGGTCTGCTACACAGCGATAAAAAATAATGTAGGCAGTGAATAGATCTAGAAAAATCCATATTGACCCAGAAAGGCAAATAAATGTACTCATTCATAAGTGGCTTTTAGACATAAAGCAAAGAAAAACCAGCCTACAGTCCACAACCCCAGAGAACAAAGATGACCCTAAAAGAGACATAGATGATCTTACATAGGAAGGAACAAAAGACAAGATTTCCTGAGTAAATTGGGAGCGTGAGAGTCACAGAAGAGGATAGAAGGGAGCGGGGAGGAAGGGAGAGACAATGAAGAAAATTTATAGCTCAATAAAACAATAAAAATGATTGTCAAAATGCATGGTATTGAATAACAGCCTACAAATAAATATCAAATACCACCAAAAACGGTGAAAGTTTTGTGAAGTTGCCTGTAAGTACTCCTCCACACTATTCACTGTCTAGTAGAGGAGATCACGGAGCAAGGATAACAGGAGGTTCTAGAGCACAGTAGAAAAACCTAGTAATCTACAGAAAAGCTGTAGTTAAAATTGTACCCCGTTTATACACACTATTGACATAAAGGGAAATAGTATGAAAAAAATATAAGGAAACTGCCTTTGCAATGTTTAGCATGCTAAATTCCTTTAAAAACTAATTCTAAAAACTAGAAAAAATACCCTAATATTAATAATGATCGTCTTTTGAGGGGGAAATAAAGATGGTTTTAATTTCCCTTCTCATTTTGTCTTCTAAAATTGCTGAAATGAGCTTGGATTTCTCAGAAAATATTTTGATATTGCTGTTTTATACTCTGGTCAGGAAAGCTGATATACATAGTTGTGAATAACAACAAATTGTTTTTTAATTGTGAAATAATACAGAAAAAAGTAATAGCTCAGCTTACATGGTGTCTGAGAGCCTCAACAGCAAAGGAGATTTGGCCTTTTGGTAGCCACAAACATTCCAGGACAGGCTGTTTTTACGCAGACACTTAAGCCATCACTGAGTCATCCTTTATATTTTAATTATAAGATATCTGCTTACCATATTTGAAAGCTGAGATGATCCTAGATGTCATAAGTTTATACAGAAAATGTTTTTATTTTGAGTAACTGAAGGCTGCTACGATAGTATCTTTTAATATTGTGCTCAACCATACATACCTGATACTGATTTTTAATGCTTAGATATTATGAGCATACAAAAAATACACCTTTATTAGAAGTGTTGGAATTGATTTTAAATTTCAAGATGACATTTTGTTATGTGACCGTGCCCAGGCAAGACTGAGGGAAGCCTGTATTTTCTTTGGCTTCTGGATGAATGTACACAGGATCTGAAGTCACCACTGTTACGTTTTTGAACCTGAAGGATCTGCTGGATAAATACTTAATCGTAGTTTCCAAATTTCTTGAAAAATGCTATTTAAGATTAAAGAAGACATAACTTTCAGGAATTGCATGAAAAGTGAGAAAGCCAGCAACATGGCAGAAATCAGCTTTCTTAGCTGTTCTCGATGGTGCCCTTTCCCCGTTGGGTGCATTGTCCCAGAAGAAAATGCTTCTGGATGTGAACCAGCAAACACCATAAAAGAAAGTGGCCACAGTAAAGCAGTCTAAAAATGACAAGGTTATCTTAAGAGTTTTAACAAACTGGAAACATTTAATATATTTACGTATCATAGATGCATTTCTATAGTTAGTTGTTTTTATACTCTTTGCTCTTTGGGGCCTGCCACCCAGCTCCCAAATAAATATAAACATGGAGACTTATTTTTTTCTTATAAATGCCCAATCTTAGCTTGCCTTGTTTCTAGTCAACTTTTCTTAAACTGTTTTCTTAAAAGATATCTTTTGCCTCTGAGCTTTTTATCACTTTCTGTATGCCTTTCTTTACTGCTTACTCTGTTACTTGCTTTCTGTCTGAATGACTGAACCCTGATTCCTCTCCCTTCTTTCACTTCTCCATCTACATATTCTCTCTGTCTGGCAGCCCTGCCTATCCTTTCTCCTGCCTAGCAATTGACCTTTCAGCTCTTTATTAGACCAATAAGGTGTATTGGACAGGCAAAGTAACACAGTTTCACAGAGTTAAATACAAGATAAAAAATGCAAACATCTTTGTATCATTAAACAAATGTTCCACAGCATAAAAAAATGTAACACGTCTTCAACTAATATTCCATTCTCTTCAGACAATACAATATAACTATAAGAATGTTTTACATATCAACTTTTTATATACTAGTCAAACTCGAAAGTAGGAAGGCTCTCTGAAGTAATGTTTCCAGGTTACTATAAATGAGGATTGGCTTAGCATAACAGTTCTGCTTGGCTACTTGTTTTATAGTTTGTGTTTTCTGGATTATTTGTGGTCACTTGAAATTCATTTCTCAGTGGTAGGCATGCGAGTACTTCATCTGATCTGTTGTCAATCATTATAATTTGGGACTATGGGCTTTTAATCCAAAGTAATGGAGCAATTTTCTTCAACAATGATTTCAAATACACAGTACTCTACAAATGAAGCTAGCTCTCTGAATGCTTTGGTGTTCAACGTGGTTTGGTCTAGCTCACAATCGGCTTTCTCATCTTGCGCCTTGTAAAGAGTATTTGTCACATGTTTTTACGACCACAAGTATCAGGAAAATGTTCTCCAGGATGTCTAAATCTTCAGAAGAAGAAAGAAAAGTGTTACATATAAAATGCCTTCCTCAATAACCTCACTCTTGAGACAATTGTCTCTCCTTCTGCCGAGAACATGATGGGACTACCTTCTTCACTGTCTTGAAGTTTGAAAGTCCATGAACCAGGATCTGTCAGTGAAATCTGAAATGTCAACAGAATGTTCTGGGTTACTTTAGAACAAAAACCAGAAAGTGCTCTTTTCAGTGTTCCATTATTCCTCCCTCAGCAATTATAAAGCTCATCCATGAAAGAAACCTTCAGCATCTGTGACATGAAGCCAGACTTCCAAGTAAACATTTTTAGAGCTAGGGAGGTGATTTGGTTGGTAAGACACCTGCTGTGGAAGCTTGGGGACTTGCGTTTGGATCCCAGCATCCAAATAAAAAGCTGTGGACTCTCTTTTGAAGTCTCAGTGCTGGTGGGCAGATGTAGAGACAGAAGAAACTCACTGACGAGCCAGTCTAACAGGTCCAGTGAAAGGCAGAGAGAGAGCCACTACAGAGAAACCACACATTAACATCTGGCCTCCATACATATGGTTGCTCACACATATGTATGCACACTCATGTATACACACACACACAAATACACAATAAGTGTGTTGTCAACTACACCATTTTCATCAAATAAAATCCATGACAAATGTGGCTGCAAGGCACATGGTTGTGATGGAATCTCAATAAAGTGATGAACAACAGCAGGTGACATAGCAGAAAGGTTGTGAGCTCCTGCCTATGTGGAATTGTTAATTCAAGTGACACGATTCGACTTCACCATTCATAAAAACGATACTTAGAACTGTGTTGCCTCTAAAATATCTTCCATAATCACTACTTTTATTGCTATTATTGTTGTTTTACTATTTTTGTCCTAGAAGCAAGTAGCTGTCAGAAAATATAACTTTAAATAACTTCTTGATTCAAATATAAACAAGTAAAATTTTATCATTGTTTTAATTTTTAGTAAGAAAGCTATTAAGAAAAGCATGTGGTGGCCGGTTTTTCTTTTTAACATTATATTCTATATATTGAACTTTTATCCTGTGACTTAAGAAGATATTTCAATTTAAAATATATTAGTTTTTAACTAATAGGCAGGGATTTACCCAGATCGTTATCTGCATAGGCTTTTCATTATTCTTTTTGTGTGGTCCTGGGAGTCAGTAACATAATATACTTTTTAACTTGAAAACATTAATCTACCTCTCCAGAACACTTGGACAAAAGCTGCATTTCCCCACTCTCCAAAAGATATTTTGTATAATTGTTATATTTATATTATGTCTATAAAATACTTATACATAAGCAAAATGTATATAGATCCAATTTAATAGTGAAGGGTAATAGCATGTACAGAAACTAAATAATTAATATCTGCTAATATCAACTAAAGAGGAGTCAAAAGAGAGAATCCTTTGTTCTTTGGGTAGAGTACTGGAACCCATGGACAATGAATTCTTCCTGCAAGGTTACTGAGTGTAGGAGCTGCTCCTACAAAGTCAGCTAGGGTTCCTGGAAAAGGAATCCTTGAGGCCAAAGAAAAATCAGATGAGAGAAACAGAAGACTGGATAGAATTGGGATATCATGCCAAAGCAGTCAAACAGCCCAGAGTGTATTTCAGAACTTGCTTATATACAAAAGCAGAACAAAGCACAGCACAGACGGTCAGTATCTGACAAGATTATTCCTGCCCTTGAGTGAGCAACCTCCTCTCCAACACGTGCTTGCTGCTTGGGAGCAGCCTTAATTTCTATCTTGGTGTTCCTGAGGTTTGTCGTCAGCAGTATACTTTCTACTAGACAGAGTGTTCTTTTCTCACAGGCTCAATCAGAAGTCTCTCATAGCCCTCAAGGTTATAGGAAAAAGTAGAGCAGGCAAGCGAGAACTCAAATGACTTCTTTAAGTCAGAAATGACTCCAGATGGAAACTGAGTCACATGGGGGCTCCCACAATTCAGGGAGGAATTCTTTCCTAGTCCAACCTCTCAAAAGTAAATAATTAAACATATTTATTTGTGGACTCATTATCCACAATTATCTTACTAGTCAGTGTTCTATTGCTGTGAAGAGACACCATGACCATGGCAATTCTGACAAAGGAAAATACGTAATGGAGACTGGCTTGCGATTTCAGAGGTTTCGTCCTCTATTATTGTCATGGCAGAAAGCATGGTGGCATGCAGACAGACATGATGCTGGAGAGGTAGTTGGGAGATCTACATCTGGATCTGCAGGAAGAGGGAGTGAGACAACTGTGACTCGAGCTTTGGAAACTTAAAAGTTTCATACTTTCTCCCAAAAGACCACACTTAACCCAGTAAACTCACACCTTCTAATACTGCCATTCCTTATGAACCTATGGAGACCAGTTTTATTCAAACCACTGCACTTTTGCATTGCTGATATAAACAATAATGACTTTTTTGCAACCGGGTTTTGGAAAAAATGAATATTTGCTTTCTTTGTGTCTTCTTTCCATTTAAGTTAGAGCATGTTTTTAAATTTTTTTCTAAGTATTCAGTTCTAAATTCATAACATGAGGTATCTCTGAATTAATAAATGAAATAAAATTGTGTTTGTGTGGAGAAGTATAAGAACTGATATATATATATATATATAATTATATTATAAATTATGTTATTGAAATCCACTTGGAATAGTATAAAGTTTTGTTCCACAAAAATTATGAAGATGTGATGCAATCTCTTAAGTTACTTAAAGCGTACAAGTTATTCTGGTTGAATATTATGTAGTTCTCAGAAGAATTTTTTTATTTTTCTTTGTTTTTGAGACGCTCAATGTACATGATAAAACGTGGTCACATCTGCCTCCCTCTAGTGTCTCTGTATCTCCTTCTCACAGTTTTATGGTTTTCTGTCATTCAGAAATTATTTTTGATAATCCACTAAGTCCAGTTAGAGCTGCCCATATGCGCACACCTAGGAGACCATCAAAGAGCACAGGAAAACTACCAGGGGACATTTCCTCAATAAAGAATGATTCTCTCCCCAGCAGCTATCCACTGCCAATCGCTCCTTAGGAAAGGGTGGGGGCTGGAGATCATCTCCTCCATCTATGCTGTGTTTCGGGGTAGGAGTTTGAAGTTAAGTAATCTCAGCATGGCCTGAGTTAACTGCCACTGATGACCACCAAGGGAAGGTAGATCAGTGTATGGACCACAAGCGTTATTACTGCAATACATTCAGGCGATAAGTTGCCTAGTTAAACCTGACATGTGCCTCTCTGTAACCAGTTTTTTTTTCCTTTGAAAAACAGCGGAAGACAGACTACTAGGCAGAATTATCCCAGCTGTCAAAATCCACAATAATTACTTACTTGTCATCAAGACTAGTGAAGAATATTTTTTTCGACAAATTAATTAGTTTATCCTTCAATTCATTGTACTTTATCTCCTTCAATTGACAAGTATGCATTAGCAATATATACTTATTCACTATTTAATCAATTTTCTGCAATCATAAACAATATTCCAACGCAGAAATAATATTTTTATTTTCCTAAGCCTGTGTCCATGGTGGGAGACTAACCAGAAGTTCCATTTTCAGAAAATATAACTATTGTTATTTGAAATAAATATAATGAGGGTCATATTTCACATAGAATGTTTCTAAGCCAAACTTGGAAAGCAATGCCTACAATGTGCCCTGCATGATCAGTTGGTTTCAGGCTTTAGCTCAAGATTTTAGATAAACGGTTGTGTGCTGGAATAGAGAATATCATAAAAGCTGGCTACCCAGAGTGCCACAGATTTCTCTCAAAGCTGTATAATTAATAGACAACATATTTAATCTTTTCATAGGTCTCTGTAGTCTTACACTGGTTAGAAAATATTGATTTACGTTTTTTTTCACCTAAACTATATTTTCCAAAAAACTGTGCTATTTTTTGTTTGTAGGTTTTTTACATAAAAAAGCATTATTTGCTCCCAACCATTTCTCTAATGATGTCTCTGTAGAAAGGTTGAAGAGAAAGAAGGGTTGACCAGGGGCTGATACTGTATTCACAGGGCTTTAAAACTAAAGAACACTATTTCAGAATCCAAAATATATTTCTTAAAGTATTCAGAATGCTTCAGTAACTTGGATAAGGCTAAATCTTATCCAACCTCTGTCTTAATTCTAAAGCCTGAGTGTTTAGGTTCTTAACAGGAAGTAAAGAGTATGTTGGCTTAGAAAAAGATTTTTTTTTTTTTAAGATCCTGAAAATTCTGGTCTCTTAACAAGTTCAGTCTGGCACCATGAAATAATTGATGCCATCAGTTCTCTCATTAACACTCCTTCAGCTTCCCTATCTCTTGAAACGTTATTTGGATGCCCTCAGTTGGTCAAGCTCAGGCTTTCACAGGGAAAGAAAAGAACTTCAATACACCCTTATCTTCTAGAATGGAAAGCTCTTCTAAGGAATATATCTAAGAAACGCCCCATAATAAAAGATTTTCTGGATGCATAGAACAACCAGTTTCCACCACACACCTATTATGATACTGTTCAATGCAATGATGAAGAAATACAAATCAATTATAGATACATTACAATTACTTTGTTATATACATATGCTTATGTATGTTACCTGGAAGTAGGAGAAGATTGCCGTAGTGGTATGTCATACAAAGGAAAACATAACAAACACCTTATTTTTGAAAACTATTATCTTTCATTATGAATATACACACAGGAACTGTCATGTCATCAAGATAACAGGAGATCCTAAACTCACTCTTTCCCACGAAGATAAATGTCTAACAACAACATATAGAAGAACCTTCGGCAAGAAGTTCATAAGCAAGCTGAAAGCCTTCTAAACCCCAGACAGTTACAAGATGAGTCATGCTAAGGCCAGCAGGAATAGGCAAGGCACATTCTTCCACTGCACTTACTCTCTGAAGTGAGAAAAGGGGAACTCTTTCTCTACTTTCTCCCTATGGATGGGCAGTAAGAACTGAATTATGCACCCGACATTTGACTTTTAAGAGGGTGTTCCAAAAGACTGACTTCTACATCCCAGGTCTTTGGCACCCCAGGTCTTAGACTCACTGAGAACAAAGATGACAGTTTGTTCTAGCACACGTCTCAAGTAGTCTAGTAAAAAACGCAAACTAGATTTCAACTTTTCCTTGAAGTGGGAGGTCTTTGACCAATGTGACCAATGTGACAGTATTTCTCTTTCTTCAATGTACACATTTCTAGTAAGATAAAGAACACTAAGATTAAATCATGAAAGAAATAAAAATCTCGATATAGCCATAGCTAAAAAGAAAGATTAAATCAGATATCAAAATTTTACAAGAGTACCAAGTCTGAGTCAGCACTTGACTGAACTCTACTCATGTCTGAAAACTTCTCACCATTCTTTCTCAATGTCTCCCCAACAGCCACAGAGGAAGGCACAATTCTGAATTCATCTTAGGAGGCCAGTATTTCTCTGGCACAGAAATCAGACACTGCAGAAATACTTTTGGCCAGTGTTCCTGAAGAACATACACGAAACATTTATGAGTCACCACCAAAAGCACCTCAAAACGATCACACTTTAATGTAGTAAAGAGTGTTTCAGGATGGAATGTTATGCCCCACAGTGAAAAAGAAAAAAATCGTAAGGTCAGGGAACAAGACAAAGAAGCTCGCGGTTGTCACTTCTGTTCAGCTCTCGAATCCCAAATAAAGCAGTTAGGCAAAGCGAATCACCATTTCACTCATTCTGCCTCCGACAACTCCATAATTTGTTTATTCTTCTATAACTTTTCTTTCTTTAACAAATGCAAGATTGTCTTACTTTGTGACAAAATGCCATGTCCAAGACAACTTATAGAAGAAAGCATTAAATGGGGCTTCCAGTTTCAGACGGTGAGTCTATGACCATCATGTCAGGGCGCAAGGATGCAGACAGGTAAGCATGACACTGGAGAAGTAGCTGATAGCTTATGTCTGTCCCACATGGCACAAGGGAGAAAGAGGGCTGACTGTGAATGGCATGGGCTTTTGAAATCTCAAAACATGCTCCCAGTGACACACCTCCCCCATAAGACCATACCTCCTAATTCTTCACAAACATTTTCACCAATGGTTGAGTTAAATATATGAGCATAAGGGGGCATTCTCATTTAAATTGACACAATAAGAAAAGCAACTTTAGTAAAGGAATTTGTTTCGGCTCACAATTTGAGTGTATACTGAATCCATCAGGGAAGGCATGGCAAACAGGAGTATGGAGGCAGTTGGTCCTGCTGCATCCACAGGCAGGATGCAGAGAGAGATAAATGGTGGTACTGGCCTCCCCTGGCTCACTTTTCCTCTTTTTATGCAGTTTGGAACAACAGCCTTCAGGCTGCAGCCACCTATACTGAAGGCTAAACCTCATCAACATTCAGTAAACTCCCTGGAAACACTTTCCAAACATACACAGGACTGTGTCTCCTAGATGATTCTAAATCCAGTTACTTTGACAAGGAAGATTAACATGTTATTCATTTATTTATTCCTTTAGTCCACCAACTTTCTGCTCTTTGCCAGTTATTGTGTTTAATACACGTAATAAATACTGATATGTTCTATCCTTTTCCTGTGCTCAAGAGAACAGAGTATATCAGAGTATAATCAGAAAGGCACAAAAGAGATTGATACACAATGAAAGATCCAATTCCTTATTTCCAGGAGTAAGGACATCAGCAAAGACAGTTTACTTATTTGTTTACAAAGACAGTTTACTTATTTGTGCTTGATTCTGGAAATACCTCTCCACATTCCAATAGGAATAGTGATCTGTGCCACTTATACTTGAGAAAAAGAGGAAGTACATTTTTCATAAATATGAAGGGAAAATGAGATACATCAATTGTTGGACTCTTCAAACAATCCATCATACAGACACAGTGTGTTCTGATGCTAAAGCCCACCAGGAGAGTGTGGTGGCAGTCTCCCTTTTCCACCTTTATCAATGGCCAAGGTTGATCAATGGTTTGGTGGTTATTTCTCATTTGTCACAGGCTACTTTCCATCAGTGACAAAATATGCTGTCTGAGCTCATTACTCTCTGTACCTCTAATTTTCGTATAAGTACCCTGTGACTTTACGGAGACTTATTATTTCTTTATGCCACACCAAGCTGATGCTTGTGCTTCAAAACATTATAACAATGGTGTCTAATTTCCATATATTAAAATCCATATGTTGAAATAAGGTACGCTGTGGGACAATGGTCTTTTATCATGTTACATATAATTTTTAATAAAATACTGATTGGCCAGTTGCCAGGCAGGAAATAGAGGCAGGGCAATGAGAATGCCGGGAAGAGGGAAGTTTCAGTCCCCAGTCATGACCCAGATGCAGAAGAAGTAAGATGTGACTGCCTTGCCGAGTAAGGTACCAGCCACATGGAAACTCAGACAAAAATTATTGGCTAATGTAAGGTATAAGAATTAGTTAATAAGAAGCCTGAGCTAATGGCCCAATCAGTTTATAACTAATGTAGAACTCTGTGTGATTTCTTTGGGACTTAATGACTGCGAGAACGGAGCAGGACAGAAAACTCAGTCAACAGAGGTACATGAAATTTGTGCTTTATTTTGGAGGTCAAAATTCACAAGCATTCAAATAGGTGAAAACCATATATTTCATGTATCAAAGGTCAATTTTGACACGTGAAATTTGGTTAGTTTTCAAATCAAAACTGTAATGGAAAAAAAACGTTCCAGCGTTATACTCTGTTCACTGGAATGAGTCAGTTTCCTATCAATCCATTGTGGGTTCTAATTATCCAGTCTTTTCATTAACTGCAACTTTCTTTCAGATATTGACCCCATTAATCTATCTGCATTATTCACAAAATTCAGAATTATAATATATCAAGCATATGTTTATAAATGGGGGAAGTAAAGAAAGAAATCATGATGAAGTCTTTTGGGTAACTCTAGAGTTTCTATGACTGTCTGCTTAGGGTTAGGCTGGCACAGCAACACAGGGCAGCCAGAGCCCCACAGCCCTCCCTATCAGTCTGCATGTTGGGCATCTGAGACATCATTCAGGCACGGTTTAGAAACCTGTGAGCACTTTATGTCGATGTATTTGTTTCCTAGAGACAGGGTTAAAATCGACACAAACCAGTAGCTCAAAACAGCACAATTTTGTCTTCTCACACTTCTGTGCACATAACTTCATGCCCAAAGTGTTGGTAGAGCCATATTCCTTTTGAAGAGACCCAGGGCGGATTTTTCCTCAACCACATCCAGTTTATGTTAGCTGCTGGTGATCTATTATGATCCTCTCTGGAAAAATGCATCGCCCATTCTCTGTCTCCTCATACTGTTCTTCTTTCAGTGTCCCCTAAATATCCTTCTGGATATCAGGCATAGACTGTGCCCATCCTAATCCATTTGACTTATTCTTGACTACATTAATCCCCAAAGCACTATTTCCAAATAAGTTTTGAGAGTCAGAGTAGACATGAGTCTTTAGGAAATACCAGCTAGCAGTCAGTTAGTAGTTAGCAACCTTTTTGTCGTGTTAAAACGGCCTTCAGTTAAGGAGATTTAATGATTAAATTCCATCTTCGAGGTAAGACTTGTCTTAAAGGAAGTCCTTACTATTACATCAGAAGTCAAGACAAACACAATGCTTTGCAAAAAGCACTGGTATTTAGAATAGCAAAATAGTGCCAATCAAGTCCTTATTTGTAATCACTCCTCCTGTACACCTTATTAGCATAATTGCTACAGCAAATGTTCAGACCATGATTGCAAATGTCTGATGCAAGATAAGATGAGCCCATTGTAGATTATTACACAAGCTACAAAAAGGTCTGCCAGGAAAATTTAGACATAAGTTTGGCTAAATAAATAAATAAATAAATAAATAAATATTATTCCTTAGAAATGTGTTTATGCACTGTATTACCATAGGATAGAAATGTCATCTATGGGGTTACATGTGATTATGCCTATTACATTTGCTCACAAAGTCAGCTTCTGAGTTTTAAAAATTAAGTTCACAGATCAGCAGGTATCAGCAGGTTTAGATAGTTTAGGCTGTTTCAAAGATGTAAGAAATTGATACCTCAAAGTGGTTGCACAAGTTTGCATTCCCACCAGCAATGGATGAGTGTTCCCCTTGCTCCACATCCCCTCCATCCAGCATAGGTTATCATTGGTGATTTTGATTTTAGCTCTTCTGACAACCACTTTGGAAATCAGTGTGGCAGTTTCTCAGGAAACTGGGGGTCAACCTACTTCGGGATTCAGCAATTCCACTCTTGGGAATGCCCAATCATACTACAACAGCATTTGTTCAACTATGTTCATAGCAGCATTATTTGTAATAGCCAGAACCTGGAAACAACCTAGGTGCCCCTCAATGGAAGAATGGCTAAAGAAAGTGTGACACATATACACATTAGAGTACTACTTAGCAGTAAAAAAAAAAATGGCATCTTGAATTTTGCATGAAAATGGATGGAAATAGAAAACACTATCCTGAGTGAGGTAACCCAGACCCAAAAAAGATGAATATGGTATGTACTCACTCATTAGTGGATTCTAGCCATAAACAAAGGACATTGAGCCTATAGTTTGTTATCCTAGAGAAGCTAAATAAGAAGGTGAACCCAAAGAAAAACATATATAAATCCTCCTGGAAATTGGAAGCAGACAAGATCGCCGGGCAAAAGTTGGGAGCACTGTCCAGCCATGAATGGAGATAAAGACAGAGACCCACACTGAAGCACTGGGCTGAGCTCCCAAGGTCCAGTGGAAGAGCAGAAGGAGGGAGAAGATGAGCAAGGAAGTCAGGACCACGAGGGGTTCATCCACCCACTGAGACAGTGTGACTGATCTTATGGGAGCTCACCAAGACCAGCTGGACTGGGACTGAACAAGCATGTGATCAAACCAAACTCTCTGAATGTGGCTGACAATGGGGGCTGACAGAGAAGCCAATGATAATGGCACTGGGATTTGAGTCTACTGCATGTACTGGCTTTTTGGGATCGTAGTCTGTTTGGATGCGCACCTTCCTAGGCCTGGATGGAGGGGGAACAGCCTTGGACTTCCCACAGGGCAGGGTACCCTGCCCTCTCTTAGGACTGGGGGGAGGGGCAGTGTGGGAGTGGGAGGGAAATGGGAGGAGGTAGAAATGTTGAATTGTATTATTTATAAAACAATATAAAAAAAAGAAAAAACAAAACAAAATAAAATAATAAAAATAAAAAAGCAACAAAAATAGAAATTGATACCTCTACTTTGCATTGTATTTTGAAAATACAGAATTTTTCAACACGGTTCAGTTCTCAGCAAGATAACCTTACTATTCCATTTTCCACCTCCTTCACTTTGACTTCTTCTATATTGTGTGTCCCCTAGTTCTTCCAACCAGTTCGCAAACCCCGAAAGCAGGAGACAAGCACCTATTTGCTAGTTCTCCATCTCTCATCAGGCTATGAAAATGTCTACAAATTGTATTGTGAACAGCAAAGGCATTGCTTTTCTAACCACTACAGACTTTAGGACAAGGCTGCCTTAATTCCAAATTTTATGTGTGATTTTGGGTTGCTTATTGTTTTGAAAAAAGAATTTTATTATAAAAATAATGCTATTAATAATGCCTCCAAAATATTACAAACCTGAGAAAAGTCACAATAGAAAATATGGCCTGACCCCATAATTAGGTATGATTACCAACTAATGTGCTGTTAGTATGAACACAGAAAAAATACATCTGAATTCAAAGTAAACTATGAAGAATTCTGGAAAGAAAACGTAGCTTCTCATGGTGAACATACTTGAAGTTTGTAGTAACCCAGCTTTTATGAGTGGCTGATGGAACCAAATAGAAAGGGATTCAATGAATATAGATATATTTGAACTAAGTTTCAAGCTGTCCCACAGTGAGACACAGTCCTTCAAATAACTTCCTCTGTGATGATAAAATAGAGCAAAATGGTGACACCCAACCGAAGGCCTAGAGCCTCTTTGAGTTTGTGGGCTGGGGCTTGCAGTGCATCACAGCAGTTCTGTGACATTGGACTTAAGTCTTCTTAAAAATTTATCTTTTATTTTTCTGAAATTATAAATATTTTCAGGACTTTCAGTATATATATAGATAGATATTTGTGTATATATTTTATATATAACTTGGTATTGAATGACCAACTGTGTGTTTGTCCCTGGGGAAGACTATTCTCTCACTCTCAGGATTCCTTAGTTGCCTGTTATTCTTTGTGTAGGACTGTTGTCCTTTGAACTTTCTCTGTCCATGTTAGTATGTCTGTTCATGCCCATCTTATTTGTGCCAGCATCCGAGTTTTCTTTCTTCAAAAGTTATACTGCTCTTTGTCCAGCTAAAACCAAAATGTTGACAATGAAATATGATCATATCTCAGTCTGAAAAGCATAGCTGTCTCTCTGAGTACTCCCTTGACTTAATTAGTTATCAGTTCTCTTTTGATTTTTATCTGTGAAAGGGTGTAAGTCAGAACTTTGAATTTATGAGATATATTCTAATTAAATAAAGCATCCTTTGAAATTCAGAGTTCTATTATCTGGTAGAAAATTTAAGCTCTGAGAATTCATGGTAGAAATAAAGAATCGAATTCTTAAGTTGTTGATATTCATCACTTGCCTTTCATGAACTCATTAATAGAGTGCCTGCTCTGAAAGCTGAAAAATGAAGCTTCCATTTTCTCTGGTTCTCTTTTGCAACAGATGGGGAAAAGCCAATGAATGACTGAATCGCCAACCAGCCATGGGTGCCATGGTGACTACCAGTGCTTAACTTCAGATAGCTGTGATAAATCTCAAAACTCACCTGAATAAACTCTTAATCAGTGTGTCAGTGAAATCCTCTTGAAAATGAGAGGATACAGCTTAGACTATGTCTAATGTTTCCCACACCATACCATTGGGTTTTGAATAAAATGCAAATGACTTAGCTATTGTCATCAGTTAAGTTTTATTATTTAGAAACAGAACAAAAATGATCATTTTTAAGATGAAAATTCTAGTCTTTCTGGAATATAGTTTATTAATTGTAGGATCAACTTGGGTCAGAGTAGTTACCTTGAAATATGTATTTTGATAGAAAAGAAAGAATATTAGAACAGTTTTCTTCAATTACTCTTTGCCTTGAGTTTAAATCACATCCATTTTTTTTAATCAATGCTCCCTTTTTATGTCTTTGCCTAGTATAGAGGTTGAACACCAAAGCTAACCTTAGATCCTTACTTTTTTCTTTTTTTCAGCAGAATATGTTTTATTACTTTATAAACAATCCCAATCAAAATTTCTACTTTCTCCCCTCCTCCCACTTCCCTCATGCTCTCCCACTCAACCTCCCCTCTCCCCCTCCAGTCCTAAGAATGGGAAGTCCAAGGCCCTCCCCCCTCCATCCATGCTCCTTCAGTCCCAATTGTCAGCCACATTTAAAGGGTCCAGTTTGATCCCATGCTCTTTCAGTCTTGGTCCAGCTGGATTTGGTGAGCTCTCCTATGCTCAGGCACACTGTCTCAGTGAGTGGACCAACCCCTCGTGGTCCTGACTTTCTTGTTCATATTTGCTCTCCTTCTGCTCTTCAACTGGACATTGGGAGCTTAGTCCAGTGCTCCAATGCGGGTCTCTGTCTCTATCTCCATCTGTCGCCTGACAAAGGTTCTATGGTGATATTTAAGACAGTCATCAGTCTGACTATGGGACAAGACCAGTTCAGGCAGCCTCTCCTCCACTGCCCAGGGTCCTAGCTAGGGTCATCCTCATGGACTCCTGGGAACCCTTCCAGAGCCAAGTCTCTTGCCAACCCCAAAATGTGTCCTTCAATTAAGATATCTTCTTCCCTGCTCCCATATCCATCCTTCCTCCATCTCAACCATCCCACTCCCCCAAGCTCTCCCCAACCCTCCCCTTTCTCCCCTCTCTCTCCCCCTCTCCCATTCCCTCACCCACCTCCACCACATGCTCCCAAATTTTGCCTGGCAATCTTGTCTGCTTCCAATTTCCAGGAGGATCTATACCGGTTTTTCTTTGTGTTCACCTTTTTACTTAGCTTCTCTAGGATTGTGAACTATAGGCTCAATATCCATTGTTTATGGCTAGAATCCACTAATGAGTGAGTACACACCATATTCATATTTTTTGTGTCTGGGTTATCTCACTCAGGATAGCATTTTCTATTTCCACCCATTTGCATGCAAAATCCAAGATGTCATTGCTTTTTTTTTTCTATAGCTTTTAGGTGTGCTGTTAAGTCTCAAATGTGAGCTTTCTCCGTTTTCAAGGGGACATTTTTTTTGATCCAGTCTATTTGGTGTTCTGTAAGCTTCTTGTACCTTCATAGGAATATTCTTCTTTAGGTTGGGCAAGTTTTCTTCTATAATTTTGTTAATTTTCTGGGACTTTGAACTGGATTTATTCTCCTTCTTCTACCCCTATTATTCTTAGGTTTGGTCTTTTCATGGTGTCCCAGAGTTCCTGGATATTTTGTGTTAAGAATTTGTTGGATTTGATGTTTTCTTTGATCAATGAGTCTATCTCCTTTACAGTATTCAGTGCCTGAGATTCTCTCTACTATCTCTTGTATTCTGTTGGTTATACTTGTCTCTGTAATTTACCCAGATTTTCCATATCCAGCCATCCATCAGTTTCTGTTTTCCTTATTACCTCCATTTCGGTCTTCAAGTCCTGAACTGTTTCCTTTACCTGTTTGAATGCTTTTCCTTGGTTTTCTTGGGTAACTTTGAGGGATTAATTTCTTCTAACTTTTTGTTTGTCTTTTCTTCCATTTCTTTAAGGGTCTCCATCATTTTCATAAGGTTACGTTTATAGTCTTTCTTCTACTTCTGGGTTAGGATGTTCAAGTCTTCCTGTTGCATGTTCGCTGGATTCTGGTGATATCATGTTGCATTTCAGGATGTTGGAGGAATTCTTGCATTGGCACTTTGCCCATCTCTTCCTTCAAATGTGGCCACAGAGTCTAGGCATCTTGGTTCAATCTTTGCTGTGGCTGACTAGTTACTTGGGAATTTTTCTTTGTCTGCCCTCTCTTAGGTCCCCTCAGCACTGAAGCAGGCTTAAGGAGTTGGAGGAAGCCTGGATTCAGTTTCTCAGGACTGTCTGGCTGTGTGGTCACTTGCTCACCTCTCCGGATCCCCTCAGCATGGGAACAGGGTTTCTTGCTGTATTCTAAAAACCTCACAGACAAAAAGGCGGACTTGGGGAGCAGGATGGGATGATACAAAGAGCAGGAACACTCCCCGCTGGCTCTCTGGACCCCTCAGCCTTGAAGCAGGCTGTGTTGGGGGATCCAAGAACCTCGCAGAGGAAAAGGAGTGCTTGGGGGCAGGGTTGAATGGGGTAAAGAAAGCCAGCAGCAGGGGACATACCCTGCTGGATAGCCAGAAAAGCTTAGGGAATTGGAGGGGGCCTGGATTCAGTTCCACCGGACTGTCTGGCCCTGTGGCCACTTACCTCTCTGGATCCCCTCAGCATGGGAGCCCCATTCTTGACCCTATAAACAAAACATTAAATTTAAACCACATACTGTCAGCTTTATAAATGAGAATATTATAGGAAAAAATTAATTAGCAAAACATTTACACCCCAATTAACCCAATGGCTATATGTTGTTCTTCCAATATTCAAAATTTAAAACTCAGCTATATGACCAAAACCACCTTTTAACTGCAAACATTCCATCGACTCAGCACTAGAATTTTAGTAAGAGATGACAAAATAAAGGTATGTCCTTTAGCAGGAATAATCAATCCAACATTAATTTATTCCTCAAACATGTGTTGGTGTCTACATTGCACTGAATGTTTTACAGAAAGCACAGGTAATTGAACATAATGTATACACCAAAGACTTTATTCTTGAATTAATTCAAATTAATTCAAGATTTTCAATGTGCTAGAGGTATGTGCATATGAATACAAGTGCCCTTAAAGGCTGCATGTATCAGATCACCTGGAGCTTATATGGAACAGCACTTGGGTCCTCTGAACAACAGTATATGCTTTCAACCATTGAGGAACCTCTTTAGCCATATATTTTTATTTTTGATTATCAAAGTTTGTATATATTACTTTACTATTATGAATTAATATCAAAGTTAGAAAATTATAGACAAGTTCTAACAGTTTATAAAATGGTCATTGATAAGGAAAATATGACTTTTACATACTTGATATTATAGTTCTAATATGGATTTATGTTAATAAGAGTTAAGAAAATGAAAAGACTAAAATTTAAATATTTATATTAACTGAAAAATATCCCTTAAATTTACCTGGCATAAGTTAATACCCAAAAAAACTATTTAATCTAAAATTGATCAAATTTCCGGAAAACATACTCTTCAATTACAAAGAACAAAAGAAAAATTATATTTTGAATAAATCAATGTTTGGATGTTTTATTAATTAAAGTTCCTACATCCTTCAAACTAGGTTAATATAATTTTGACCAAAGACTACAAAAGTACATTAGTGATGGAAACATAGATCCTGTATGCTTTTCCCCTTTGCATGCCTTCCTGTTCATTTCTCATACATCCATTGCATCATAGTAAACCTTATTACAAAAGACCTCCCTGATAATCTACTCCAGAATAAACGATGGCACAAAGGACTTAAGCATAGTTAAGTCACCGTGGCCCTATGAATCTGAATATTAGAATGCTTTCTAGGAGCTAGCTTTGCTTATATACTTAAATTAATTAAAAGTATGAAGTTTAGAAGGTGAACTTTGAGGACTCTACCAGTGGTTTGGTAGAGGCAGAAACACACAGAAAAGCATAGGCTGGCCAACTTAGCTTTGTACTGTGTGGTGTCTCTCTGGACTTCCCAGGTCAGAACCTGGCATCACCAGTTGCCTTATGTCACTGGCTGTGGAAAAATAAACATATTTCTGTTACTTTTCAGTCTCTGCCTGGAATCATTACCATTACATGTCCCTCACACTCAGTTTCCAATGAGCCAAACCATTGTCATCAATAAAAGTAGAGTTTCTATGTTCCATTGGTCACTCTATAATAAATGTTCTCTGAGTACTAAAATCCATTCTAGAAATAACACAATTAAATTCAAACTATTTAGTCATGAGAAATAAATGCAAAGTAAACATTTAATGGAGCCGACTAACATATACTGCTTTGAAATTGGCTTCTCTTTAAAGCAATAATCTAAAACATAATACTATAATTATTGCAAGAGTTTTAATCTAACAGTATGAATCTCTTTAGCTGACTTTACCACAGTCAGACATCTTATAATTGTTTTGTGTCTCTGTAAAGAAAAGCAACTTGCCTCGAATGTATTTCAATATTAAACTTAAGTGTGCAATTACAAAGTTAAAAGGAGGCATTTTAAACAACCAAGCATAAAATCTGTTAAAGTCCAATGCACTTTATTTTGATAATTTTTCTGAAATACACTATTGCCTATAACACTCATCTAATTTCCCTGGAAGAATGAGTTTATCTTGAGAGTTCTAAAGCAAATAGTTACTAAATAGTGCAAAAGTCTAATAAGTTTTTAGCTTCTATAACACGTACTCATTACTGATAAATGATAAAAGGATTCAGGAGAAAAGAATAATTATATTATTTTAAAGTTTAAATTAATAACTTAAAGCTTTCATATATTAGCATGTTTCTGTATTTTAAAAAGATGATGTCTCATGTTTCTGTTCATTTTAACATTCATTACAAGCATTAAAGAATCCACACGGACTCAGCTGTGCATTCTTATGAGCCATACCACAGGAATAGATACGTGAGAAAACACAGCAGGATATAAATATGCAAAACTCCAACTCTATACACTTGTATAGCGCTGACACCTGTTGAAGCCTGCAAAGCTGACTTACTTCATTAAAAGCACTGTCCTAAGTGCCATAAAATCTGTAGAATACATATACTTAAGATATGAATGTGGTTATACTTTAGTTACACTTTAGTTTCAAAGGTTATAATTAACGAAGCTTACATGAAGTTTAAAGTCAGATCTACTATGTTTGACTTTTTCAACTAAAAACGTCATGTATGTGTTTCTAATTTTTTATTTATCTTGAGGATTAAACAAAGGTTGGTAGGACTTGGCCCTGCACAGTTCAGTAACTTTCTTCTACTTCTCTCATGTCAAACATTTGCTTCTAGAATGCTGAAAGGTCTGTTCTCTCTAATAACTCAAGACAGTCTGGGGATTGAAACACAATTCCATCAGGTTGCTGATGATGCAAAGAAGCCTAAATGAACTAAATACCAGAAAAATTCCTAGAAAAGACAGTCAGGACAGTGGGAGAAGTAAGCCAAAATTCATCAGTGTATGAGGTGATGTGACAGATCAGAATCCCAAGAATCTCAACAAAAAGCACCTGCCAAGTGCCTAGCCTAGACTCCTTCGAATGGGATTCCATTCAATTGTCACAAAGAGCTTAGAAGTGCACTATTTCTATATGTGACTTTAATTCCTGTTTCACAAAATCAGCTTGAAATCAGAAGGAGGCCACAGCCAGGGTTTATGTCAGGCAAGTTAGTTCTGAAGCAGTTTGCCAGTAAGTTTATCTATCCATCAATAGAGCCTGATGACTGAACTCCAATTATCAAACATGATTTCAACTACCTCCTTAAGTAAACCCAATACAGTAAAGCCAATTTTGTAGAAACAGCTTTTTACATGGATGCAGGTGCCAAGGCTTCCCCACTCCAAGCTTCTAGCTCTACATCAAAATATTACATGTCAGATTTAACCTATTCTCAACTCAAACAATATTCAAGAATTTTATAATTTAAGTGACAAGAATAACATACATAGCTTATCCCTTTATACTCATGGACATCTATTATTTCCATAAGAATAAATTGTACTTTCTATTATTTGCAAGGGTTTGCTATACTTCTAAAGAACAAGACATAGTAAATTAAAAGTGACTGAGGTTTTTCAAGACGGGGTTTCTCTGTTGCTTTGGAGGCTGACCTGGAACTTGCTCTATAGACCAGGCTGGCCTTGAACTCACAGAGGTCTGCCTGCCTCTGCCTCCCAAGTGCTAGGATTAAAGGTGTGTGCCACTGCCCGGCCCAAAAGTGACTAAGTTTTAGGAAAAACTTGGACCTTTGGTATCTTTAGAAGTTGCTTTCGGCAACCTAAATGCCCCTTGAACGAAGAATGGCTAAGGAAAATGTGGTACAATTATACAATGGAGTACTACACAGCAGGAAAAAAATGACATCTTGAATTTTGCAGGCAAATGGATGGAGCTAGAAAACATCATTTTGAGTGAGGTAATCCAGACCCAGAAAGACAATTATCACATGTACTCATAAGTGGTTTTTAAACATAAAGCAAAGAAAACCAGCCTACAAACCACAATCCCAGAGAACCTAGACAACAATGAGGACCCTAAGACATTGATCTTATCTACATGGGAAGTAGAAAAAGACAAGATCTCCTGAGTAAATTGGGTGCATGGGGATGGTGGGATAGGGTTGAAGGGGAAGGGAGAGCAAGGGAGGGGAGCAGAAGAAAATGTAGAGCTCAATAAAAATCAGTAAAATTTAAAAAATGAAGCTGCTTTCTCAATTTTTACCACATAGAGATATCTACTGTCCTACACACTATCCAAACAGCTGCTAGTCTCAGATCATTTAAATAGAGATGGTACTGTGAAGTTTATCAAGCCTGTGATCACAATCAACTTCTCTAAAATGCATATCTCTTAGAGAATTAGCAATGAGTTTATAAACTATTATAAATAGGACATTTTTGTAATTTAAAATATCACCAAAACTGATTCATAAGAATGCCCTTTCTTAATGGCTTCAAAACAAAAGCAAGTAGAATACTGGCCAAGGATCCTGAATGGAACAGTGCGGGCAAGTACTTCCAGAGGAGTGCCTACCCGCAGGCATCTCAGCACGCAGCAGAGTGATATGTCAGGCTTAGCTCTCCACAAAAATAAAAATGTAATATTGATGGGTGCTGTAGAATAGCTTCTACCCCATCACATGTGACTCCTGCTGTTTCCATTAGTTCCAACTACAACTTGAATTACTAATGGTGACTTCTAAGTCTTAAGCTCTAATGTCATGCAATTGGCAGAGGACAGTTAAAAATGTCTGGAAACAATGAGTCACACTCTCAATACATAATAAAAATACCTGCTTGGAGGTTATATAATTATCTCAAGACCTGAAACCAAACTACCGGACATTAGTAACCCTTCCTGACTATGGCAGGTCAGGAGCTTCTTCTCCACTGTCTATGGACAGCGCTCAGTCCTGTGAAAATGTGAGTGAAGAAACAGAGGCTACAAGCCTCGGGCAGGTAAAGATGTGCTTAGGGAGCGCAGATCATCCACCTCATGTTAGCATTTCTTCCTACACCTCAGCCCTGTCTCCTCACGTCACTTAACTGCACTCAGATTTAGTGTTTGTAACCAGTAAAATATAGGCCCAAAGGATACACCACAGAAGAGCTCTTGAACTTAGTAGGGAATTATCAATGAGCGAAAAGAATTGAAAATGCATGCAGGCCAAATGGATAGACTCCTAAGTAAAAACAGAAAGAATAAAGATTTTGAAGTAGCAGTCAAAATTTGTCTCATTTGTTCTGTTTAATACAAGTGTTCATTTTGACTCATTTTGTTTAGAATCTTGAGCTTTGGGGATATTTCTAAGATTCTGTGTCAAGAATATAAATCACTTGAAGAAGCCACAAATACATTTTCATAAAAGTTTATTTTTGAACCTAGAAATATGCAAATTTCTAAAGTAGGAACAATACAGAATGTTTTGCAGTATTTTAATATTTTTTTTTTTTACTTAAATCCACCTTGCATTTTGATCTCTGTAAGCAAATAAAATGGTGCAGAACAACAATCCTCTGTGCTCTGGTTTCAGCACCAGCAGATTTTCAGTCCCCAGGGAATGGTAGAACATGTGCTAAAACAAAGGCAATTGATTTTTTTTCAACACTTCATTTCTCCACAGAGCTTAGCAACACTGAACTTCACATTATTCTGACACAAATAATCACCAAATGGCCCATCCATGCAGCTAGACATCAGAAAACAGTTCTAAAGCACACCAACAGAATTTATCATTAATATAGAACCATACCTACACTGATGCACATGTGTAGTATGCTCCCACAGAAATATGTCAATAGTTTTATGCAAAGAAGTTCTTATACAAACGTATTAAGACAATTATCGGGAAAAAGAAGTTGGTACATATATGGTAACAAGCGAGGCAAGCCCATCATCCCAGTGATGACAGCAAGCAAAGAAAGGGAACATTCTACCACCAGCCAACAGCCACCACAAAAGTGGATGTCAGCTTCTACAGCATTCTATTGCTCTTCCACTTGCTTCAGAAAGTTACACTTAGTGTAGCACAGGGTATATATAATATTGGTATTTAATCTGAATGGAAAAACATCAGTACAGTCACACAGATTTCAGGCTAACTCCAAACCCCTGAAAATAGGAGTCAAAATGAGTCAAGATGGAAGAGCAGTCAAAAAGCACTGGGTGGTAAAGTATGGTTTCTGAAAGAAGAAAGCTCCAGTAATCTTCAATGAAGAAAGCCATTAGAAACGTTGGGATGCTGGCTATCAAAGTGGTACCCCAAGATATTAACTGCAACAGATTCCAAGTCCACACTAACTTGTATCACCTCAGTTTAATAATCCAATAAATGACAAAAAAGACAAACAATGAAAACAACATCATATAGCATAGTAATTTTGTTTGGCTTCCTCTGGATAAAATCTTCAGTCTTCCCATGGTTTTACCTAGAAATCCAGTTGTAGAATCAAATTGTGAATCCTATGAAAGAATAAGAAAAACATAATAAATTCTAATATTCTACACATGCTCATTCCAAGCAATTTACATAAGATTATTAGTATGTATTTTTAAAGATAATTTGTATGTAATCAACTCAATTATCTATCTATTAGCTTAGGAAATCAGCCTGATTATTCTATGTAAAATAAAGCAGTTTTCTCAGTGGTTCTTTCATTATCCAATAAGGATTTCTTGCAGTTCCTGAGAATCATTAAAAAACTCAAAACTCAAATGATTTAGGACTTTCTTATTTCAATTATATGAATAAAAAGCCATTAACAATAAAGGCAAGTCATCTCTGTGCTAGTCAGCATGTCTTTGTCCACTTTCTGTTTAGAAATTTTTTCCCAAGGTCAAATGTGTGAGTGTTTAGATACTTCAGCTAAAATTTAATATGATTAGTGCCAAAAACGGTAGAGTCTTTTGTTTAGACAAATGACTTTGAAATACAGAGAAATTTACTAAAAGTTAAGAGAATATAGAAGTTGACAGAGCAGTAAGTGGAGGATTTAAATACATACACGAAAAATGCCATATTAAAATAAAGCCAGAAAAGCCTTTAAGACATGGAGACTAGCAGAGGTGAGAGACAACACACTTGCTTTAAGATCACAACATGCTGAGATGAGCAGGCACCAGCACAATGAGGCTCCACATAGCTTAGTCTCCACATAGCTCATGCATTTGAAACCCTTGCTTCTTCATTACTTCGGGATGCTTCTCACAAAATCTAAATGTTGGGCTCCCCTAAATGAGATTTTGAATGAGCTTACATGAAAAAAAAAAACCACAGGAATATCTGTTTTCAAAGAACACTGCATTTGATGCCATATTTGCTTTTAGATAGCTGTTTTGAATGCATGTGAAGAAACAAAGGAAGGTCTAGAGAAGCTGGGTATCCAAAGTTAGCATCAGTGACTGACTGGACGGCTGCTCTGAGAAGAAAAGGTACATGCTCTTGAGTTTGTTTAGACTAGAAATAAAGAGACCTTGTCTACTCAAATCTGAGGAATTTGCTCAGCAGTAAACCTTAGTTGGCGGAGGAAGTGTCTGTTAAGTGAAAGGCACTTAGTTGGTTGGACATAAAATGCTTTTTTATGGCTAGGTTAATAAATTACAAGTGCCTACCCATTACAATTTCTAAGACCACTCTAATAACCATCACCATTCGCTTCTCAACGGTGCTTTATACCAGAGTTAAAATGCATTGGCTTCAATGTTCACTTCTTATTTACATCTTAGACAAGAAGAACGCAAAAATACACTTGATAGAAATTCTAAACTGATTAGCTAAAAACTGAGTGAAGTCCAACAGGACTTACAATGCCAGGGTCTGTTTAACTGGATAAAAATAAAGGATAGGGTGGGGAAGAGTAAGAGGGGGAGCCATGAGAGTTGAATATGTCAAAATACATCATGGGAAATTCTTAAAGAACGTATTAAAATTTTATTTTTAAAAAGTATTACTGCATAAATTATATCTGTATAGAGTTGTTAACAAAAAATGTTTTTAAAAATGTAATTCCTTATACCTGGTCAACACACTAAATTTGAAAACATTAGATAAAATTTCTTAGTTAAAATCATTATAACTTACCATTTCAGATAATAGTTTGTTTTGGTTTCTAACTTCATGGCCTATTTCAATGGAAAGCTAGGAAGAAAGCATATACATTACTATTTACATGAAGGTATTCAAAAGTGATAAAGTAAAAGCAACACTGCCCTACTTAGCATATTTAATTTCTCAGATGAAACTGTATTCTAAAAATATACACTCTCTCCTCACACTTTGTCCAGTAAAAATATTGGAATATAAATTTAAAATTTTCCCCTTCCAACAATAAACATATCTCTCTTCTCTTCCTAATATTCAATCTCTATGTTAACATTCTCCTCCTGGCTCCCCTATTCTTGTATTCTTTCTTCTGTTTTTTTTTTTTTTTTTTTAGTCATATAAAAGTATTCACCCACAGATTCCGTTTTTATATTTTAGCAAATACAAACACTCACATGACCAATTCAAATACAGACATATACATTTAGTATTCTCTTAACAAAATATTGCATTTATTTGAATATAAGTGTAATGATGGAGGAAGGTCATTGGCTAATAAAGGCACTGCCCTGGCCCATTTTATTGGTTAGAGGATAGGTGGGAGGAGAAAACAGGACAGAACACTGGGAGCAAGATGAAGTGAGCTCAGAGACTACACAGCTCTCCTCTCGGGAGCAGACGCCTGAGAGAGACGCCATGCCCGCTCCGGGATGAAGCTCCGACCCAGTATGGACATAGGCTAGAAGATGCCTCAGAGAGAGACGCCATGCCCTGCTCCCGGCATGAAGCTCCGACCCAGGATGGACATAGGCTAGAATCTTCCCGGTAAGCGCACCTTGGGGTGCTACACACAGATGATTAGGAATGGGCTAAATTAATATGTGAGAATTAGCCTAGAAGAGAATGGGCCAGGCAGTGTTTAAAAGAATACAGTGTCTGTGTAATTATTTTGGGGCATAAGCTAGCCATGTGGGCGGCCTGGTGTGGGGGACGCAGCCCTGCAGCCCCATACTACTACATTTGGCGCCCAGACGTGTGAACAACTAAACCCACTTAAAAAACCTGAGAAGGCTTAAAAATAAGGGAGAGAGAGTTTAACACAGATTTTTGCTGTTTGTTGGTGGCGTGCTGTAGAGAGATTTCCTGATTCGGCAACAGTAGCAGAAAAAACGCTGTGTCATTTTAAAGCGCGACTTCCTGGGGCTGTGCCACCATTGCGATCTCTGTCTGACTCCTGCAGGAGACAGAGCTTTTGAATAGACCATTTGGAGTAAAGTGCTACGATTTGTTTGATGGCAACTAGACTCGCTGTGTTCTCGGGTCTGCTCTGCTTGCTAGAGGCAAGCATGCGCTTTCTTCTAAGAGAGGCTTCCTGACTCAGCTTTAGCTGCAAAGCCTGCAGCTCATTAAGAGGTCCTGCCACGAAACACTTAAACGGTGTTGACGAAAAGCTGAGCGCATGCTTTTCGGTTTTCAGCCGTAGCAGGAAAAAAGCTGCGCCGTTTAAAAATGCCGGCTTTCTGGGCTGTCCTGCCAGGGCAAACTCTGACTGTTTGAGGCAGGAGGGCCGGCTACTGAGAGAGGACTTGAGTGTTGTCTGTTGTAGCTCACTTGCTGGCAGGGACCTTGAAATGCCATCCAGTAAACATGGCTACAGCCAGTACCTCAGCCATGAGGCTGGAAAGCTAAGGAATGGACTGGATCTAGCTGGCAAAGCCACGCCTTTAGTCCTACTGAGATCGCTTGGTAAATTAAAGACTCATGTGGTCAGAAAAAGAGAGATATATAGTAAAGAGAGATTCAAAGACAAAGAAAATTTCTAAATGGTTTGAAGTGTGTTAAAAATATATGCAGACTAAAATTTAAAGTTCTTAAAGTAACAAAAAAAAAAGGAAGAAAGTTGTGTGTGTGGTAGCACACGCCTTTAATCCCAGTGCCTAGAAGGCAGAGACAAACAGATCTCTGTGAGTTCAAGGTGTAGTAGTGTACACCTTTAATCCCGAATGCCTGGGAGGCAGAGACAGGCGGATCTCTGAGAGTTCAAAGACAGCCTGGTTTACAGAGTTACTTCAGGTCAAAGATACAGAGAACCTGTCCCAAAAAGCAAAAAGTTAAAAGTAAAAATAAACAAAATAGAGGTTAAAACAAAGCTGCACAAAGATGGAAAATACACAGAGAATCTTGATACTGTATGCTATTATGCTCTCTTTGAATTGTTTGAATGCTGAGGAAGAAGCAACAGCTGCTAAAAGATATTTATTTATAAATGCTGCTGAACTAATCCGACATAGATATTTTGATGCCTTAACTTTGAAATTTGGATCTAAGGACATGATGCTTTGGAAAGGAGTTTCTTATTTTGTTTTCACAGAGGATGAGATGCTGTTCATTTCTTCTATTCTGATTTGGTATGATCGACCACGCCCTCCTGAAGGGTTGCAGTGAACATCTTCAGAAAATTGCTTCGCTCAACTGCCAACTGAGATGAAACTAGCACACAGGTTATACCATGAAAGACCTAATTAACGACGCCCCCATTCAGCAGGAAGCAGTTTGGAGAGAAATAACTGCGCCCATATTCCCAAAAAATGTTTATAAATGTTCTTTTACATTTAAAGGGGGATATGATATAGATATGAATAATTTGCATTAGTATAGATTTTGCTTTATTGATAGCGATTTAAGGTCAATTTTGTTATATGTATAAGTGTTTCTGATTTTGATTAAGGTATTGTGATTGTGTAGTTCATTTAAATATGTACTGTATAATTAAGAAATATAGGTTGTTAATGGATAATCATCGATAATAGTAAAGCTTGTAGTCATGTTAGTTAGATTTTCTAGATATATAGAGATGTATTTCAGTTAGATAGACATTCTTCATGTCTTTCAAAGATTACAGAATAGGACATTTAATGTTTTAATAACTGAGGACTTTTCATGACAATGAGACACTCTGCTCCTGGCAGCACCAATCTACTTCAAGAGGAAGATGGGCATCGAAGAGGCACCTTATGGAGTTTGATAGCCATTTGGGCAAGAAACTGCTCTTGCCTGGACTATTGCATAAACTGGACACAGAGAACCCGCAGAGAGAGGACTACTGAACTTGCCTAAGGTGAGATGATCTTTCGGGGTTCCTGATTCATTTTGAAAGAGTCTGCGAGACATTCTGCAGGACACAACAGATAGTGACTGAACTGACTTTGAATTTTCCTGCTTTATGGAAATGTCTGCTGGATACCATGGGCCTGAAGGCTGAAGATGGATGTCCCAACGGTACAAAAGAACTTTGGGTGACTGTCCAGGCAGCGAGATGTCTTTGTCATTTCTAGAGTTTGAAGTTTCTTAGTATATTACTAAGGTAGTATATTACTTAGGTAATATATCTTTCTGGAGTCTTTGATGGAGTTAAGAATAGTTAGTTATAGTTATAGTTTTCCTTAGTTATGATAAAGATTATTGTAACTTTTACTTGATAACTGTTTTCTTATATGTAATTTTGCTATGTTAAAGCCTTCTTTTTGTTTAAACCGAAAAAGGGGAAATGATGGAGGAAGGTCATTGGCTAATAAAGGCACTGCCCTGGCCCATTTTATTGGTTAGAGGATAGGTGGGAGGAGAAAACAGGACAGAACACTGGGAGGAAGAGGAAGTGAGCTCAGAGACTACACAGCTCTCCTCTCGGGAGCAGACGCCTGAGAGAGACGCCATGCCCGCTCCGGGATGAAGCTCCGACCCAGTATGGACATAGGCTAGAAGATGCCTCAGAGAGAGACGCCATGCCCTGCTCCCGGCATGAAGCTCCGACCCAGGATGGACATAGGCTAGAATCTTCCCGGTAAGCGCACCTTGGGGTGCTACACACAGATGATTAGGAATGGGCTAAATTAATATGTGAGAATTAGCCTAGAAGAGAATGGGCCAGGCAGTGTTTAAAAGAATACAGTTTGTGTGTTGTTATTTCGGAGCATAAGCTAGCCGAGCGGGCGGCTGGGGTGCTGGGGAAGCGGCCCCGCTGCCCTTATTACTACAGTGTAATTCGTTATTTTAAAGACTTTGGGTTTAAAATAATAATAAATTGGAAAAACCCTTAAGGTTAGTATTATCTGATGGAGGAAGGTCATTGGTTAAATAAAAAGAAACTGCTTGGCTCTCATTGGTTAGAGATAGGTGGGAGGAGTAAACAGAATGCTGGGAGGAAGAGGAAGTGAGCTCAGACTCCACAGCTCTCCTCTCAGGAGCAGACGCCTCAGAGAGATGCCATGCTCCCAGCTCCCAGGCAGACACACACCATGAAGCTCCGACCCAGGTTGGACTAGGCTAGAATCTTCCCGGTAAGACCGGTTCTCACAGATTATTAGAGATGGGTTGATCGGGATATCAGAATTAGCCTGTAAGGGCTAGAGCTAAAGGGCCAAGCAGTGTTTAAACGAATACAGTTTGTGTGTTGTTATTTCGGAGCATAAGCTAGCCAGGCTGCCGGGGTGCTGGGGATGCAGCCCCGCCGCCCTAATTACTAAAATTATCTATAACCTAAAATTATATAAAAAGAATATGAGTGTGTAAAACAGCAGTTGCTATGCAAAACTATACCTCATAGCTTACACAACAAATTCATCAGAGATTTCCCTTCTAATGAACTTAAACACAATTAATTACTGAGAGTCTTTGTAAACAACTATTAAATGTTCTTCTCAATTTAATCTGAGTGAAAACCAATCACAGATAATACTGATATGGAATTATACTAAAATTATGGCGATCAGATATGAAGTTTTCCTCCAAATTCATCAAATCAGAGATAACAAAGCAGGCAGCCCAACTCACCCAACTACTTAACATGCCATTCAGGCAAAAGGAATAAAATCTCCAGTCTTCTAATATGGGAGCTCAATAATCAACACTAGAGGGTTCTGCTTGTTTATTTAAGACATTCAATTCTATGTCCTTCCCAAACTTATGTTTCTTAACCTCTGAACATTATACATGATTAGGTCCATAGATTAAATCGTTTTAATTAATATGATTTTGAAAACAATACCATATATCAAAACTCTAATTTGAGTCCAAGCTGAATACAGTTTAATTTTTCAATGACTGAAACTAAATACCAATTCCATGTAACAATGTGAGCATCTACTGAATGCTTCACATGTATCATATGTTTATTGCACTGGAGAATCAAGACTCATGCTTTTAACATCACCTTCTATAATTCCTTTAACAAAAATTCACTCAGTATTGCTAAGAAGGAACTATACTGCATGTCACAAATGACCCTAGGTTTATAGCGAATGAGTCAATTCTGGATGTAGTACTGAGATACAGCATGGAAAGAGGCAGGTGCAGCGATGGGGCCTTTCATGAAGAAGACAACTTCAAAGTAAGGAGGAAGACAATGAAACTGCTTAAGGCAAAGTTTAATTTTGAAAATATGGAATAGGGGCAACATCAGTATGCAGAGAACAAAAGAGAATTCTTATTTTTCTGGCATCAAATCCGTATGCATTCTTGATGTGCTGAAGAGAAGTTCTGCTCTGAGGAACATATAGCACAATCAGTCTACAGAATGTGAACTTAACCTTTTAAGGAACAGTGGACTCCAAAGACTTCAGAGCGGGCAGGATAAGCTTTAACAAAATTCTACCAATGACTGTGACAACATAACATAGACCAGGGAAAGCTGAGACAGGTCAAGAGATTCCTCCAGGGGCCTAAGCATAAAAATCAGGACTGTGTTAGAGAACAACAAGAAAGCCATGACTCAAACAAGGCTCAAAGACCGAGGAGAGAAAGACTTGTGTAATGTATTCAAGCCTCTATCAGAAAAGGCTAGAGGAGCTATTTCAATGGCTCTCCTGACGCTCTGTCCAATGGAATTATTGGACAAGAAAATTTAAAATTTCTCTTCCTTCTAACAGTGGCACCTCTCACCTCTCTTTCTCATAGTAGTCAACCTACCTATCAATACTCTCTGGTTATGTTATTTTAGCAAACTCTGTTTTCTCCTTCAGTCATAAAAATTAAATGCTTTCATCTGTATATTCCTTACAATTTACAATGTACAAGTATTCATATAAACAAGTCAAATACATACATACACATTTAATATTTTCTTAACAATATATGGTATTTCTTTTATTATAAATCTAGACTGACTGTTTTAAATATGTTTTCTTTACTATAATAACAAATTGGAAAGAAATTACAAGTTAACATTATCTAAACTTAAAATTATAAAGAACACATGACTGGCTCTGTTTAAACTACTACATGAATGTACAGTACATTTTAGATTTTGCTAGGTACACAACACAAATACACAACTGAGGTTTGAGAAAAATTAAACCAAAGTACCCTATCTTTTAAGTTGTGGCATCTTCTAACTTACTTATGGGCAGCCTGCACTTGTGCGGCACTGTGACCTCACCGCACAAGTTTCTAAGTTAGTTCCTTATTAAGATGACAGTGAGCACAAATCTAAAGGTGAAGTGGGAAAGCACTGGTGCTGTACTTACAGATTTGATAGCATCCACTTTGCTCCTCAGACTTTCAGTGAGTCTGTCGTTCTCTTCTTCACAGGCATTATATCCACTACTGGCATAGCCATAGTTCCCATAGCTGCCAGGAGCTGCTCCATCACCTACGAGGATCAGAGGCAACTGGTAGGACTGCAAACAAAACCTTCAGCTACTTTCCAAAGTCTAGCAGTTAAAACAAGCCGAAAAAGACGCCTGGAGGGCGTTGCAGACCCCATATATTTACAATAGTTACACTGAAAATCAATTTTAAAAAATCAGAACATTAAAATTAAAACAATTCTTTTTATACCCTCTTTTAAGGAAAGTATGCATTTTTTCAATACACATTTATTAATTGCTTAAAGACACTAAAACAGGTACTGATATACAAGAATATTTGAGAGAAACTTCTTGCATACTAGAAATACATGTTTTAATAAAGGACACAAACATAGAAACATCCACCCAAAAGAGAAGCTAGATGATAAGAGAAAAGGTGTGGAGGATGGGGTTCCCGTGGCAGAAAGATGCTGGTTCTTTAACGAGCAACTTCTCTTCTAAGAAGCAAGTGGTGAAAAGTGAAGAAACAAAGGGAAGTAGAGGCCATTAGTGAACGCCGAGGAAAAAGGTCCAGTAGCTTGTAGAGGCTATAAGCTGAGATTTATAAAGAAGTCACTCATTTTTATCAACAAGTATTCGAGAAACATCCATGTATCAACTCTACTTTTCTGCTATTTGTAAGAAGTTGCATATAGGACACGGTTTAAAAATCACAATATCCATTATTCTGTCTACTACAGTACTTGATAGTCACTAGGAAAACAACAGGTATAGTGAGCATTGGGCAGCAAATACATATATAAATGTGTTGGGACTGGGATATTATTTCACCAAGGTTTTTATAAACTGATGTCAGAATTTTCATTGCAAAGGAAGAAAGTGGGCTACACAGCAGAGAAGAGTGATTGTTTCTAATAAAACAATAAAGAAAATCACGAAGACCAGTGACCAAAATCATCCAGTATTTCTAGGAGAATAAATTGACAATGGCTGTGGCAATATAGCTGGATTAGTTTCTGTCTTTCCATATATGAGATCTCTCAACAAAAGGGTTCCTTGGTCTCAAGTCAGCTGTTGAGAAGTCACACTGTTGGATGGACCTAGAATTATATGTTTTGATATTGGGACTTCAGAAGAACAAAGCCCCCAAACTTTGGAATGTGGTGTTAAGAGGTACTTCCGTCTATGTGCTGCTTTCATTAATGAATAAAGAAACTGCCTTGGCCTGTTGACAGGGCAGAACTTAGGTAGGTGGGGAAGACGGAACTGAATTCTGGAAGGAAGAAAGCAGAGTCAAAGAGACATCGTGGAGCCACCATAGACAGACATGCTGAATCTTTGCCCATAAGCCACTGCCACGTGGTAATACACAGATTACTCTAAATGGGTTAAATCAATATAAAAGTTAGCCAATAAGAAGCTAGAGCTAATGGGCCAAGCAGTCTTTTAATTAATATGGTTTCTGTGTGGTTATTTCGGGGCTAACTAGCTGAGCATCAGGGATGAAGAAGCGGGCCCTCCTCCTACAGGTATGGTTTGACAAAAAGAGTGGAGAATGTATTAAAGGGACTAGATTATCCACGGTTAGAAGCAGTTTCTCTAGTGAACCAAGAAAGCGGAATAAAGGAATAGCTTAAAGCTACAGGCTACCATAGGCTCAAGCAGCAAACGGAGTAGCAATAGTAGTAAGAACAAAAACTGTAACAGCCAAGAGGGTAGACAGCAGGAAGTCTGAATGATGGTTGATGTGTGAATGAGAAACTCTTTCAAAGCACAGCACAAATTTAATTTTATTAAATAGCAAAACTCTTGAGTCCTTACAGCTTGGATTGTATAACATCAACTTTGACATCTAGATTGAACTATAAGATCACAAATTAATCATTCTATACTTCCATTTACACACATGTACACACAGGCACATACATGAACAGGTGTGCACATACCACCACCACCTCAGTACTTTAAGTGAATACTTGTAAATTACTGAATAAAGAATACAATTTTAATTTACTGCTAAGCAACTTCATTAAGAGCAGAGTATCTTATGCATCTACTTTCTCCCATACATATGAGCACTTTCTATGCATCAGAAACCTACAATTCTCCTTATACCACAACAACAAAAAGTTGAATATTCCAAACAGATGGCACAGTTACATACTCACATCTCCTATCAAATACTGGCATGCTATCCATGAGGTTCTCAGTACAAGTTTTCAAACAGATTAAAAGCTGCTGAACTGTGCACAATCATTTCTTCCCACTCACCAACTAAAATACCACTTAAAATACCCTGTGTAACCTCTAACAAGAGCAAGATCTGTAACTTGTCTATGTGACTAAGGATCTCAGTAGGACACACAGTCTAGTAAGTTACTCTGGAATAGCTAAAGTTAATTACTGGATAACTTCACCAAGGAATTCATTCAAATTTAATGGCTATTTTATTTCTTTTGTTTTGACTCTCTGGCCAATCTTAAGTTTAATTGTAGAGTTCTTCCACTTTTTCCTTTAAAGTAAAATTCTCACTTTTTGTTCAGAAATTGTTGATGCAGTTCCAAATCTGACTTTCTTCAAACTATCCTCCATTCCAATGCAGAAAAACAAAAACAAACAAAACTAAAATTCCAGAGCTCCTATTCCAAACCTAACCCATTTTTTTCTGTGCGAATCACTTACTAGCATTAAGAGCTGTAGAAAAACAATCCTGAGGTCATCTGCAACCTGTTATTTCTGAAAAATGCTCCTTCCGTGAAGCATGTACCATCAGTAACCAGGCCAATTCACTTACAGCTCATGTGAAGTGTGACAGATTTTTACACATAAATGCCTGTCACATTTGCTAGTATTTCATATTTGCTAAAATTTCAAGTAAACATGCGTTGGTACTTTAATAGGTCTTCATAATTTTACACCAATGCTCTTCTCAACTGCACAGACACTTTAGAAAAAATTAGGAAGGGACTCTTGTCTAGAGACTCCTCTTTAATTGAAAATCTAATTTACTATCTTTCTGAATAATTCCAACACATAACCAGAGCTAAGAACCTATTGACAAATTCATGCCCTGCATGTAATAAAAACAGTTAGCACAAACATCCCAATAGGCCAGTGGCCTGCTGATGAAATGTAAATTCCTTCCATAAACAAAGATCTTCAGAATGCTTCAGGGTCCTAGCTTCAAAGTGACT
This sequence comes from Microtus oregoni, assembly GCF_018167655.1. Classification (NCBI taxonomy): domain Eukaryota; kingdom Metazoa; phylum Chordata; class Mammalia; order Rodentia; family Cricetidae; genus Microtus; species Microtus oregoni. The sequence goes on from NW_024543085.1 coordinate 1,960,272, forward strand.
TGATCACATAATCTCTTGCATACATCCTTCATAACTCAATGCCTGAATCTCTGTCATCTTCCTATTTAGAACCTACTTCTCCCGCTCTGGCCTGGGGAAGTACACAACGAACCATTCAGTATTAAATCCCTACGGCATTCACCATCTATTGAACTTAACTGGTGTTGGGGTGAAAATTACCACCTTGGATCAGTTTCAGAAGCAATTTGTCTTCTGCTCCTCAGTTACATGTGAAGCTTTGGGAAGTCCACACTAATTCACAAATGACCATGCAATAAGACTTAGGTTGCCATTAAGTGTTTGTTGTCATTAGTAATGGAAGAATTTAGGAAGAATAATGTCACTTGATATTATTCTTATATAATAATTATATTATTATATAATAATGTATAACTATATTATTATATAATAATGTATAACTATACATTATTTGGCAAGGACTACTTCTTCCAATGATTGCAAGCATTCAAAAAAACTAAATTTATAAGTTCCGTCAGAAGCAACTATTTATTGATAACTGTGTAAGTCTGTATTACTAGCACGTCTCACCGCCAATATTTTTCTATGGTTTTAAATTACCCGGTTTCTAGTCCTATAAGTAACCCTATTAAAAATACCACTATCCTCTTCCTCTCTGTATTTCTCTTTCCCTCGTCCTTCCTTTACCCTTCTTTCAATAAACTCCTCACTTAAAAAAAAAAAAAAAACCCTATCTCTCTTCACTGTCCTGAGTACTGTATTCCTTTTCATACAATTAAAATTCATACACAGCAGTGGGTTCTGGACTGAAAAAAAAAAACCTTTATTTATCTCCCATGTCTAATTTAAAGTGTTTATTCACTGGCTTTAGACACCTGAAACTTTTTTAAAATACGTTTTTTACAACTTATGGTGGAATGGAAACATCCTTTTCCATGTTTCATTCATTTTTTAAAGCACTCTGCCCTTCCTTTACAAAAAATAAACAAAAAACATGTTAAAATAGAACTTCAGAACCAGAAAATGCTATTCTAATTATCTTGTTATTATTTCTCCTGATCCATAAAGACAAAAACAAATGTTAAGTCATCAAAACTTATCACCATCTATTGCCTTAACAGTGGGACAAGGTCTAACTCAGAAACGTACCAAGTAAATCGCCTTTGATCGAGACCTCTCACAACTCAACTGCCACTTAAACAATAATGACGTGTAAATTTACCTTTGTACTAACAGATCATTATTAGCAGACACTGAGTTTAACATCTACTCTCCAAATGTCACTTCTAAGACAAGTAAGATCCACAATGAGTGAAGAAAAGGGACCTGGGCAAGGCTTGGAAAACACGGCTACTTCCCAAACTAGCACATCAAAAAGAAAAATCCAAACAACCAATACTCCACCACTCTGCTACAACCTACCATATAAACTTTCCTGTGAATTAAACTTAAGGAAGCAGCTCGGACCTGGGACAAATGATGCCCTTCCACTTGGAACCTCCTTCAAAGAACCCAAACAGTTGTCTTTCCGCCCTCAGAGTCACTGACAGAAGGCCGGTAGAGTTCCCCCCACGCCCCCACTCCTGGCTCGGATGGTCCTAGGGTCCCCAAAGCTCGAATCTCTGTCCTGTTCTTACCCAGGCCTGCACGCCTCATCCTGCCTGGAGAGGGAAAGGCGGGCGAGAAGGAGTGGGTAGGAAAGGGTCAGGGCCACCCGACCTCGGCTTCACTTCGAGCGCCCCTCAAAGCACCAACTTTTTGCCTCTGAGCGCCACGACATCAGTAGAGTCTAAACCCCGCGCCGGTTTATGTCGTCACCAGGACACTTCTAGGCTCCGTGCAATGAGGTTTAGTTGCATTCTGGGAAATGTAGTTTTCGGCCAGCTCTGGGCTGTTGGCGAGGAGGCTGGCCTGGAGCGGGCGGAGCTTCCGGAAGAGTGACGGTCGCGGCTGGGGCTCCAAAGTCTGGGTGTTTTCCTCTTCCCGGGCCTCCAGTATGGTACTTTCTGTTGTTAGGGCAAACTTTAGCCCACGGTATTTACTCCTTCACGGACGGGATGATGGTTGATTCATCCTTCCTGGTTCATCCTAGTACTCCACTTTCTCAAAGTCGGGTGAGGAAACGTCAGGGAAAACTTGGTTGACTATTCTCCTCTTGGTGCCTGAGCCTCTCATCCATTTGTTCCTGATAGTTCAGTAGACCCATTTCCTTGGAGTAGGACTCCTGGTAGGAAAGCCTGGCGTCTCTCATCCCTTGTCAATGCGTTTGTTCCAAGTCTGGAAAGACCGGTGCCATTTGGCTCTTAAACTCTCCCTCCCAGGTAGACCTTTTAAAACTTACACATAAATACCTAGTACTTGTTTTCGTGGAGTAAGGAGTCAATGTAAGGGCTTAAAAACTTCTTGAGAGGAATGGGAAGGCAGTGGTTTATATCAAAGGATCATTATGGGATTGCAAAGGAATAATGGTTTTTGAAAACTGAGAGTTGTTCCCAATCCATGTTCAGATACATCACAGTTTTATTGCTAATGTATAACCGTGGTATAGTATTTATAATGGAGCTTTCTGAAAGTGTAATCTTCGAAAAGTGGTTTCCCATTAGAAACACTGGTCATAAACATCAATTTTCAAACATGAACAATGAATATAATCCTAGCTTAAGTCTCTACTTTACGGCTGTATCTGCAAAATACACCCAAAACAGTTTTCAATGTCATTTTTTGGTTATTTTATTTTTTTATTGTTTTTATTGAGCTGTAAAGTTTTCTCTGCTCCCCTTCCTCCCTCCTTCCTCTCCTACTCTCTCCCATGGTCCCCAGTTTACTCAGGAGATCTTGCCTTTTTCTACGTCCCATGTAGTGTTAGATCCATTTATGTCTCTCTTAGGGTCCTCATTGTTGTCTACATTCTCTGGGATTGTAAATTGTAGGCTGATTTTTCTTTGCTTTATGTCTAAAAGCTAGTTATGAGTGAATTCATATGAAATTTGTGTTTCTGGGTTTGAGTTACCTCACTCAATATGATGTTTTCTAGATCTATCCATTTGCCTGTAAATTTCAAGATGTCATCATTCTTTTTTCTGCTGTGTATACTCCATTGTGTAAATGTACCACAATTTCCTTATTCATTCTTCATTTGAGGGGCTTTTAAGGTTGTTTCCAGGATCTGGCTTTGGCAAACAATGCTCCTATGAACATAGTTGAGCTCTTGTCCTTGTGGGACGATTGGGCATCCTTTGGGTATATACTCAAAAGTAGTATTTCTGGGTCTTGGGGTTGAGAAATAGCTATACTGATATTGAAAGGGGTTGTACCAGTTTCCACTTCCACCAGTAATAGATGAGTATTCCCTTTTTCCCACAATCTCTCCAGCGTAAGTTGTCTTCAGGGTTTTGATCTAGGCCATTCTTACAGGTGTAATATGAAATCTCAGAGTTTTGTTTTGATTTGCAATTCTCTGATGACTAAGAATGTTGAACATTTCCTTAAGTGTCTTTCAGCCATTTTAAATTCCCCTGTTGAGAGTTTTCTGTTTAGGTCTGTACCCCATTTTTTTTTTATTGGATTATTAGTTTTTTTGATTTCTTGAGTTTTTTTGATATATTCTTTGTATATTTCTGGATACCAACATGTAGAAGAATGAAAATAGATCCATATCTTTCACCATGCACAAAACTCAAGTCCCAGTGGATCAAAGACCTCAACATAAAGCCAACCACACTGGACCTCATAGAAGTGGGAAGTACAGTTGAATGCATTGGCATAGGAGATCACTTCCTAATTATAATTCCTATAGCACAGATACTGAGAGAAACAATTAATAAATGGGACCTCCTGGAACCGAGCAGCTTTTGTAAAGCAAAGGACACAGTCAAAAGACAGAACGGCAGCCAACAGAATGGGAAAAGATCTTCACCAACCTCACAGGGGACAGAGGGCTGATCTCCAAAATATTCAATGTGATATTTTTACTGAGGAAATAAACTTAACTCAATAACATTAAAACAACCTTAATAAAACTAAAGTATGCTACTATTCTCTAGAAGCAACACCCTTAAATGATGACAAAAATCGGGGTAGTTTTAAAAATAAGCCCATGAGAGACATGATAGGCTTTCCTTTTCACATACAAACTGTGGTAGTTGTTCCTCCCACCCCACCCCCTTTTGGCACCCAAATGTGAGGCAGAAAGTAGGTTTAATATACAGAATAATAATGACTGATCGTGGTCACAATTGACAGAAAGTAGAAACAATTATTTTTCCTCTTTTTGTACTTTTCTTCATTTTGTTAAAATTTCTAGTCGTTTTATTGATTTGGAGATGAATAGCATCAGTGATTTCATCCTTATATCAGAGATAATCTTGTAGAAAATATGTAATTTTTGACTGTTCTCAGGATATTGTTAACTAAAAATGACAAGGTAACATTAAGTATTCTTATTGTAAAAGCAAGAACATAGGCAGAAAAATCTGTGAAGTTTTCCACAAAATTATATATTTTTTAATTTTTCCTGTTTTGTGGTCTCCTGTGCTCTTTAAATTTCTGTTTCTATCTGCATTCTAAGTCCAAACCAAGGGATAACATTTTACAAAGATCTTAAAACTTGTTACATAAACATAATTTTTTTACAATTATGTAACAAATTCAGCATCTCAAATATTACAGTTGAACATAAAAATGTAAGTTAAAATCAAGTTGTTTTGTCCTACCAAATGAATATGAAACAAAAGATAGTTTGTAACTTCATTATTTGGTCACGAAAATAGATTTTTCTGGCAGTGAAGTATGTTTAGATTTCAAATCCAGCTCAGAAAAAAACAAGGCTTTCTTAGTTCCCATGCCAGATAATCAAAATCTGTGTAGCATATGGGAGCGTTGAAACAATTTATGCTTTTCTTGAAGAAAATACAGATGAAAATGCATTCCCCCAGTTCAAAATAAATGTTTGTGATTAAAGATACTAAAGCATAATGTTTTTTCTTAACCCCAAACCCTCAACATCATGCTATTTTATTATCTATGTAATTTTGACATCATTCTAATGAAGAAAGTTAATTATTAATGAGTTTACTCTTTATATTATACAATGACAATTTCAAGTATGAGCAAAACAATATGTGAAATCAATACAATTGTATAATTGGTGTTTTATGGCTCATAGATGAATATATATTTCAGTCTTGTCAAAATATTGGGAACAGTTCATCAAGTTAACATATATTATACTTTAAAATTGTGTGTGGTGTGTGTGTGTGTGTTCATTTGTGTTTGTCTATCCATATGTATGGATGTCAAAGGATGACTTTTGGGAGTTGATGCTCTCCTTGTACAATATCGGTCCTGAGAGGAACAACAAAAGTCATTTGCAGCAAGAACCCTTGGATGCTGAACTACGTTGTTAGCCCATCTAAATTGCACATCGTTTGTTTGTTTGTTTTTCAAGACATATTTCCTCTGTGAAACAGCACTGACTGTCTTGGAATTCACACTATAGACCAGGCTGGCATTGAACTCACAGAGATCCGCTTGCCTCTACCTTCTAAGTACTAGACTTAAAGGCATAATGTCACCACCGTCATTATGAAGTTCTTAATTGCACTTCTTAATAGACACACGTTTTATTAACATTCCACAATCAGCTTACTGTAGTTTAATAATTAAAGGAAAAAGAAAGTATGTGTTTCATTGTCTTTGCCTCTGTTTCTAGGTAATTATCTTTTAAGATCCTTGGTGATTTTGCTTTTTCATTACAAGTTTACAAATAGAACATGTGACTATGGAGGCTGTAAGTGTACAGACTCAGGCACAAACTTTCCATCTTTATCTTGTATTCCTTGTGTATCTTGCCAAACTATGATGGGGTGAGAAAGCTGAAAGAATCCAAAGCATGTTAACAGAGAACCATGAAAGCACTTACTGCAAATAGACCTTTGGCTCATTAACACAATAAACTGTCCCATTAGACTTTGTTTACATGATGCAAAGGCAAAAATTATTAAGAATTTCAGAACAATGACTTGAGAACACTAAACAAGTTTAGGAGCATGTGTAAAGGCACAGTACAACTGCATAGGTTGCACACCCATGAACCTGCCTTTGTCTTCAGAGGAAAAAAATGAGCATGCAAAGCCATAATTGATAGAGGAAAGGACTAAATGAAATAATATTGATGAGATAGATGTGCTATATAGAGATAGGTAGATAGAGAGGGAATAGGTTGGCACACACAGATACACAGAGACACTGTGTAAAGTGGGGCCCTTCAACTAACAGTGACATTGAGAGGGGAGGAAATAGGGCAGTTCATGTATAAGGTATTCCAAGGGAACAGAAAGAAAGGACAGCGTTGTATGTGGTACACTCTTCCCAAAGCACTCACCAAGCAAGTTTCTTTGTAGAATAAGTGGGTTATGTGGTTAATAAAACATATATGGGTGAATTTCTTATGATTTAGTAAGTTTATGCAATAAAAAGAGGTCTTCAAGATAGGGACTGTAGCAGAACTGAGTTGTGATGACAGAAAATAAGACTGCTACTGTAAACCACTCCAAGGTGATTCTTCCTTCCAGTACTTTAGGTGCTTTACCAAGTATTCATTCTGGGAAATGATTCCTCCTTAATGCCAACTAATTGGTAGATGTAGAGAGAAGTTTCTATCCTGCCTGGGCAAGCAACCATTCAGTTCCAAAGAAACAAACAGAGCCTTATTGTAAATATAAACTGTTTGGCCCATTAGCTCAGGCTTGTTGTTAACTATCTATTACAACTTAAATTAACCCATAATTCTTATCTATATTTAGCCATGTGACTTGTTAACCTTTTAACAGTGAGGAATTCTCATCTTGCTTCCTCTGTGCTTGTCTGGTGATTGTTTCTCTTCCTTTCCACTTCCCAGAATTCTTTTAGTCTGGTTGCCCAGCCTGTACTTCCTGCCTGGTACTGGCCAATCAGTGTTTTAGGAAACCAACATGAGTGACAAATCATTATCCCCCCCCCCCCCCCCCACACACACACACTCACACACATTCTTAAAAAAAATCTCATGAAATTATAATCTCCATTCATTTTCTAAGAAGGAATTACTGATCTCCAGATCATGTCTCAGTAGAGACTGTCTCTTTCCTGAGGACAAATAGTTACTTCACATAAAGAATTGGGAAAATATCTTTAATTAGTTTTATTTGTAAATAATCAGTCAATTATAGTTCTTCCAATTGAATCATAATATTTCTAAGACATCTGCATGAGAATTTACTGTCAGTTTTGTCATAGAGCCTAATCTGGTACATAAAACGCACACCATGTTGAGGCCAGGTTGCCTCCAGACTGAAGACCCCTTGCCCCTGCTCTTGTGAGTAGTGCCAGCAACAGCCTTCTACTGTCAAGTCTCTTAAAGACATGCCTCCACTAGCCGGGTCATCTGTCCTACAACCATACCAACTTTCCCTCTCTGCTGGCTCTGCTCTTCTCTTGCCCACCAGGAGTCACCCAGACATGGCATCCTAAGAGACCTAACAAGAACCATATACAAACAGAACATCACTTGGCATCAGTTGTAGAGCAGATTGGGAATAGCTTACAAATAAAATAAGACTGATTACAGTCTGAGTTCACCATATTTTGACTGTCATTTCATAGTGAGTCAGCTCCACATGCTATTAGTATGCAACATGTCCTCTGGCTCTGCCCTGCTATGTACTCAAGAGGATCGGAGTCCATTTCATTCCTAATATAATTTTCTTGGGGTGAGGCCAAAGTATTGATAATTTTTTATATATTACATTTGGACAAAAGAAGAAATTTAATTCTGCCTTTCTTTTTGGTAAATTACTTATAGGAGCACACAAAATGTGTTACTTAATGTCTTTTCATGGGTTTAATATTCTATATGACTTAACAAAAATATTAGAGCATTATCAGCATCTCTAAAGTCCTCTCTGCCTCCTCTCACCTACTTGGAAGAAAACCCAGTCTTTCCAAAGTTCTAGCATCAGGAGATGATTTTTTTTTTTTGTAAGAGGCTTACAGGGCCAAAAACAGACCTGGCTTTGAACTGGAAGTGCCAGTTTAGAGTCTATGCCCAACCACGTGGCCTAAGTCTATTTCAGAGCATTCTCCAAAGTGGCTCTTAGGTCCAAAAGGGGTCACGGAGATTGAATGAATGCCCAGCGTCCTGATACAAACAGATCTCCCCCTCAGCCAACCCCGATCCCGCAGGATTGACCACAACCTGACTCGAATTCCCAGCATGAGCTCAGGACTTCAAATGGAAATCCGAAAACGACAAAAATAAGTACAAATGGGTCCCCCCAAACCCTATAGCATAGACAAGAAAAGGGACTCACCAAGATGCAGCTGCTGTAGCCCAGAAGCCGGTTTTAAGCGTGGCGTAGAGAGCTCGAACTGCGGACTAGGGGCCTTTCAACACGTGGCCTGCCACGTGGAAAGGACCTGCCCTAGCTCGGTGGGAACCTCCAAATGTTAGGAATATTTCCTAACCGAGCTCTCTGACGACGCAAAAATTCTCAATCAAGCCAAATCAAAACAAGCCGAATTAAAAAATATCCAGGTTTAATGAGAGATCTGCGCTTTCGGGTGGCCCCGAGGGGGAAACGGGAAGCCACAGAAAAGCGACCCCCAGGAGGAAGAAAGGGGGACTACTTGTTCTTCTTTTGGGGGATTACTTAAGTACCCTGGGGAGGGGTTCTGACCCCTCCCTGGGGTCAGGACCTGGCCTGCTGGAATTTGAAGTCCAGACCAAGCCTAGGGGCTGAGATAGATGCCAGGGACTGGGGCCTAGGCTCCCAACCTAATACCTATCAGCTTACCCAGTTTTGTGCTGATAAAAGTTAAGGAACATGTGAAAAAGTAAAATTAACTGCCTGAAATTTTGACCAATATGTGGTTGAATTGGATTCTACAATCCAGTTGTCCTTCCATGCACAGACAGAAATCTTCATGTTCTATATGAGTGCTGGTAAGTCCGTGAAACAGTTAGCAAATTTCAGGGATCATTGTAAATCTGAGATGTCCATTTTTAGTGGCCATCAACTGACAAATATTACAATCCACCTATATTTTAAGCATTTTATATATACAAAAATGTAAAGGGTTTTGCCATTGTTTCATCATTAATTACTCAAGAGTAACCCCTGACAATGACTATCTAATCTATAAATTTAATGTTATTTTTCACAATTATTATTACATTTTGCAGTAACAGATAGAAAGAAAGGAAAATTTAGATTACAGGTTAGCACAATAGATACAGATAAATAATAGGCAGATAAATAATGGACAGACAAATGATAGGCAGATAAGTAGATAAAGCAGCCAACCAAACAGATAGAGTTTCAAAGGGAATATCCTGGAAATCAGTTGCACAAAACAGAGCTAGGCTCTCTGGAAATCTCTGCTACAGCCAATTCTTTTTACCTGTTTTTGTCCTTTCTGTATCGCCCACATCATTCTCTCTAAAGCTTCTCCAAAGGAAAACTTGAGAGTTGTATTTCTGTAACCCTCAAGTATACTACATATTGGAATATTTGCTAGATAGTGTCTCAGTCTCTAAGAGAGAAAACCAGATTGGTGAGCTGCAGATAAGGTGCCTTCCCCTGTTCAATCAGATTGACTGGTACAACCTGGGGGAGGGGGTGATTGGGAAGAGCAGACTCTCTAAGAGAGTTAGGTGGTAGATGGGGGATGGGCCATTATCAGCAGCTTTTTAGGCATTTCTGGAATGTAGAGAATTTGCCTAAAAGCCTCTGGTACTGAAGAATAATAAAGATTCTTCTGGTTATGTGCCTGCCTCTTCCCAGAGGCCTCACCACCCACGCCATTGTGTATTAGGGAAACAGCTTATTATCCTAACTTTACTGAGCCAGACCACATACCTTCTCTTTGTCTTATTGAAATTAGTTTTATAGGAATGAGAGGACCACCTTTTCTCTGGAAGAAAAGAAAGTAGACACAGTCTCATCTAAAGCACTCCAAACTTTGAGGCACTTTGTGCCAAGGCTTTGTGTCACCTTGTATGGTGGAGGCAGAATTTCAGATTCTGATCTTCACAGAGATGGTCCTCATAAATATAGTCTACTGGATGTTCCATAGACAGCAATTCCGAAATAAAACATTAGCCTCACAACTTTAATAAAAGATACGTTTTCATGAACACTTAAGTTTTCTCTGGCAAATTTTTATATTCTTCCATTTTTATAAGAAATCCATTTCTGACACAAACTTGGAGTCCATGAATAATTTTTGGAACAAATGTCACCTTTGGTTTGCTGTCTTCTTACCTCTACAATCTACTTGTTGTAGAAAGGAGACATGGATTGTTTTCTTTCTTTTCTTACCAGGTAGCTTTCCTCAAAAGTCTGATATTATAGCTTCAAGATCAAAAAGCTAGATTGGTTGCTAAAGATTATAAAAGAGTCTTATAGATATTATAATTGATAAATAATTCCAACACAGTGTTCATGGGTCTGGGTAACAAATGGTTAAGCACTACTATCCCAGCCCCTCAAATTGTGCTACGGTATTGGTATTAACAATATACTTCTGAATATAATATTGATGTTGTGTTCTAGGTTAGTGGGAGCACACACACACACACACACACACACACTTTTCAAAGATAGAGTTTTAAATGATAATGTATGACATAAATATCCATGTTTAAGCACCCTCTGACGCTGTTTATTTTCAACTTTCTGCCATTAAAATGTAAATGATTCTTGTTTGTTTACTTCCAGATGTTTTTTTATTGCAGGGCATGGTGACTAATGGCAGTCATCACACATGCCCGTGGATATTTAACCATTATTCCATTGTTGGTTGTAAGAAAATGGGATAACAAAAGATTATGAAGAAAGTTCCCTCATGCTCAAAGGAGTTTTCCCTATATCCCCATACTCAGTTGAAGAGGACAGAATGTATTAACTGCATCAGGGAATACCAAAAGGGTATCAAGCTAGTGGAATAATGAGTTGGCTGGCTGTAGCGCATTAAAACATCCCTTTATTCAAATGGCTTTAAGAAAAGGTTGGTCAGTTTTACTAAATATTTTGTGATCTAAGAGTTACTCATAAGCAGTCCTTATTAGGAGAGTTCAGTGTTCAGGGCATATTAGTATCAATACTTACCCTTTCCCTTCCATTTCAAAACCAGTGTAGAGATCTACCTGTGTAGATGATACAGCATTTGAAACAGAGGGAATGACTGTATGAGAGCGGACAAACTGTGAGTTAGTCATGAGTCACTTCTGTTGGCGGAGGCTTCTCATTCATTTCCTAGTCACCCAGACCCAAAATAATCACACAGAAACTGTATTATTACAACACTACTTGGCCTATTAGCTCATGATTCTTATTGGCTAGCTCTTATATCTTAACTCATTGATAGTCATCTGTGTATTGCCACATGGGTGTGACCTACCAGTAAGTTTCTGTCTGGCACCTGTCTTCATTGGAGGCTACATGGCTTCTCCCTGTTCTGCCTTTCTTCTCCCAGCATTCAGTTTAGTTTTCCTGCCTAGCTAAGTTCTGCACTGCTATAGGTCCAAAGCAGTCCTTTATTAACCAATGGCATTCAGAGCATACAGAGGGGAATCCCACATCACCTTCCCTTTTCTGCTTAAGTAAAAAGGAAGGCTTTAACTTTAACATAGTAAAATTACATATAACAAAACAGGTAACAAGTGAGAATTACAATTACAATATTTATATCTACTTTATCTTTTATCATAACTATGGAAAACTATAATTATAACTATCTATTCTATTATAACTCCATTAAGAGTCCAGAAGGATATAATATTACCTAAGTAAGCAGGAAGTGCATTGTAAGCAACTTCCAAAACTCTAGAATTGACAGTGACATCTTGCTGTCTGGACAGTCACCCAAAGTTCTTCCATAACATTCTTCTGAGTATCCGTCTTCAGGCAATGGGCTCACAGTATCTGACAGACTTTTCCATGAAAAGGAAATTTTAAAAACAGTTCCACCTATATTGTCAGTTTGTCAGTCACTTTCTTCTGTGTCCTGCAGAATGTCCAGCAGACTCTTGAAGCAGGAAATTTGTAGATCTCTTATGCCCTGTACTGGCAAAGTTCATCACTTGCTTTCTTCTGTGTCCTGGAAAATGTCTGGTAGACTCTTCACGAAGCAGGAACCCTGAAGGACTGTCTCACCTTCTATAGGCAACTTCAACAGTCATTTTTCTGTGGGTCCTGCATATCCAGTTCATAAAGCATGACATCAAAAAGTTTGGGCAAGAACAGTTGGCTAGCAAACTCTATAAGGAGACTCTTTGATACCCATCTTCCTCTTTAAGTAATTGATGTTGCCAGGAGCAGATGTGTCTCATTGTCATGAAAAGTCCTAAGTTCTTAAAGTATTTTAAATGCCATATTCTGAAGGCCTTTGAAAGGTTTGAAGAATAACTATCTGAAATATATCTCTGTATATCTAGAAAAACTAAAATGACTACAAGCTTGACTTTTATAGACAGCTATTAACATATATTTCTTAATTATACATTACATTTCAAAATGAGATACACAAACACAATATCTTAATCAAGAGCAGAAATATATATATATATATATATATATATATATATCAGAATTGACTTTAAATTTGTGTCAATAGACCAAGATCCATACCAATGCAAAATATTCATCTCTATATCTTATACTTCTTTAGATGTAAACAAGCATTTATAAACAATATTTGGGAAATTGGACATAGTTTTCTCCAAATTCCTTCCTGCTTTTTGTTGGGTGAAGTAATTTTGGGTGTTTCATGGAGACTTTTCAGGGGCTCTTGTTCCATTAAGCCACATTAGTCTGTAAGTAATCCATAGGTTCTTATCCTCTGTGGAAACAAAAGCAGAACCTCTTTTCCAATTCAACATAACCTTTGACCCAAATTTAGAAGTCAAGATACCTTGAAAGTGTATATGTTGATTTAGCTTAGCAGCCCATACAATGAAATATCTTTCTATACTTAGCTCATTTACAGCAAAAAAAAAAAATTAAAGAAAACACAATAATATACACAATCCTGACTCTATGTATATTTTCCATCTTTATGCAGCTTTTTTTTTCTCCTTTAATCTATGACTGTCTGTACTCTGTCTCTTTAAAGATTTTGCTTTATTTATTGATTAAAACCATTTACTTCTTTTTATAACTATTTATTCTCCCTCCCAAGCCGGCATACATTTATTCAACACCAAGACCCATATAGAGGTCTTTTCCATGTGGATTTGTCTTTATTGCATGTGTATCTGTAATTATTTTTTGACTAGTAGTGCTTAGCAGGCATGGCTAGGACCAACTCCTTCGCACTCCCTGTTGGCTCCTCCAAGTCCAACATGATGGAGGCATGTTCACTGCCTCTGAGAATGTTTAAGAGTTTCTGTGATCATAGTGTCTCTGCACAGCCTAGGAACCCTGAGTAATACAGGCTCCATATCTCCAATTACTACAAGGGTTCACTAGATTCAGTCAAATGGATTCTAGGGAGTTTCCACTGAACTAGTTTTCTATATCACCCCGCAAAAGCCCCCAAATTCTCCCAGTATTCTCTCCCTCCACTCTCCCATCCCCATCTGCTCCCTCTTGTTCCCATCCCCCCAGTCCACCCACAAAACCTATTCTATATTCTGTTTCTATGGAGACCCATGCTTCCCCAAAGCTCCAGGGACACAGTGGGTCTAAATCACCATTAAACAATTTGTAACAAGCTGCTCACAGACCCCATTTAAGTGTTTGACCTCCTGAAAGTGAAAGGGCTAGAGCTGTTCATGCAACTAAAACAAACCAGGAAGCCACCATTTTGAAACTGCGCAGTTTTTGATTTTTTGTTTTTGCTGCTACCACTGAATCAGGAAGACCTCTTTTAAAAGAACTGTGGCACCCCTGCTTGCTCCCAGCAAACAGAACCCATGAAGAAAATAAAAAGAAAAAATATTGGCTACTAAGAAGTTGTGTTTAACTTTGCTCTTTTGTAGCGAGAATTCCTTTTCAATTCTCAGGTTTTACATGAGTGTAGTCAGCCCCATGTTGGCATGCCAATCTGTTGGCAGAGGTTGCTTGTTCGTTTCCTGGCTTCCCATACTTGAAAGAATCACACAGAAACTGTATTATTTCAACACTGCTGGGCCTATTAGCTGATGTTTCTTATTGGCTAGCTCTTCTATCTTATATTAACCCATTTCTATGAATCTGTGTATTATCACATGGTTTCAGTCTACCTGTAAGGTGTTGTCCCCCCATTAAGTATCAATCTTCTGCAGCAGCTACATGGCTTTTCTGACTTGGAATTCCTCCCTTGTCCTATTCTGTGCTGCAATGGGTCCAAAGCAGGATCTTTAATAATCAGTGACTTTCACAACATACAGAGGGGAATCTTACATTATACTTCTCTATAAATTATAATAACATTCTTGGTAACTTATTCCTACCATTCTTTTGCACGTTTCTACTTGAATGTGTCACCATGATCTTAAAATCAACAGTCTCCTACAGTCATAATATCTTCCATGTTTTCTCAATTTTCCTTAATACCTTTTTAAGGTTGAAACCTCAGTTTCAGTTTTGTTTACTATTTAAAAAAAAAGTCCCAACATGCCCTATTTAAGCTCCAGTTTGCATTTCTTTTTCATTTCTTCTATTTCCAGTACGAAACTAACAGTATTAATATGGAGTTCAAGAGTCTTTATTGATAGTACTTTTCAAACTTGTTCTCACTTCTACTTTCTCCATGCTCTGCTTCTGACTACACTAGAATTTCTTAGACTATAATTTTTTTTAGCACCACTGTTATAAGGTGTTCAGTGGATTCTCTAGGACATATTTGGCAAAAGGGTGAAGAGTTCATAACATTTTAATTCTGAAGCTCCCCAATGGCCTGGATCCTGTAATTTCCCTAGTAAAATCTATAAAAGGTCAAAGCTAGCGTGTGAGGTGGCAAAAGTCAGCCTTAAATTTACACTTACTTTCTTTGGGGTCAAGACCTGCTGGTTGACATTTGTTCTGCATCTGAACCCAAAGTCCCTTTTTCTTTCAAAACTATATCCAGCTTTTCCTCATTAGGGTGCCTCTCCGTCTCTAGCCAAAGCATTCTGCTCATTATTTTCTGCATGTTTTTCAGACAAGAAATCAGTAGGTATGCAGGACAAAATGATACCATTTCAATTCCCATGAGTCAAAGCATCTCCTGCGGATCTCAATTTTCTTGGATTCCACCATAGATGCTGCCCACAATAATTACAAGATAATTAAGAAAAAATGATTTTTCTCTTCCTGGCTGTAAATGTCACCTAATTCACATCCTGTTTTATATTTTGATTAAATAACAAGTTTGTTCTATTTTTTTTTAATTGTAGACACAGTAGGAAGAGTCTGGAAGGAATACAGGAAAAAAAGAATGGTTAGTAATTTAAAATTTATAAAATAGCCCCAAATGTTTTTACTTCCTGTCGCCATATCCTTATGCTGAAATGTCTCATTAGTAGATGGGACTAGGGTGGGAATTTAATGTCTTTTGTTTCTGTCATGCTTGAGAGCATGCATGAGGTCAAGCTTAATCAAAAAAAAAAAAAAGCCTAAGGTAGTGAAGTGAGTGTCATCATTGAGCTGACCAATTGTTCCGGCCTTGTTAGATAACACTATTCTATAATCATAATCAATAAATCTGCAGTTATTCTCGTTACTAATATTCACTCACATTGGTGTGCAGTGCTGCGTTCTAAAACATCCCAGAGGGCTCGTTCTCTAAGTGTCTATTTTTCTACAACTGTAACCCAAAAACTTTTAGTCATTTTCTGATTTCCAAAACTTCATTCTGCCTTTCTCTGTGGTTTTAAACCTTTTGTGCTAACAACTTTCATTTCTACTGATGGATAAATTAGTAACTAAATGTGGCCTATCCATGCAAGGACCAACTGTTGGTAGTGGATGTCTGAGGCCAGCTTTCTCTAACTGGGCCAAAGTGATCAACAGTCTGCTTCCTTAGACTTAGGAGAAATGAGTACAATTGTCACTTGTCACATTGCTAAGGAACTGGATAGTCCACTTTGAGTCTCTAGCCCTGTCTCTAATTCAGAGTTTCTCACTCATTTCACATGCCTTTGGTTGCACCTTCAGGCAACAAAGCCCTCCAGCTTCCTCTCCACAGGGATGAGTCATGCCATTGAGACTCCTTGTCCTATTGTGTGGGCAAATAACTGAGGCAAGTCCATCTAAGCCTTTCTTTAAGGATTTGTTCCAAGGAGTGGGAGAAAATGTGCCTGCTACATTTATCTCCTAAGCTGTAAAGGTGAAGAGTGAAGAAGACACCTCAAGTAGAAACTCTACACTAACATAGGATAAGGACCACCAAGAGAAACCATGATAAACATCATTGAAATTATGGTGGCGGTAACTACAGAAGTGGAAACGAAGGATAATGATAGGGAAATGAGGTAGAGCGCCGTGATAGCACTGGTTGATTCTGAAAGTAAACACAGCAAGTCAAAGTTGCCAAAAGTGGCCAAAAGTGGACAGGGTTTAACTTCTTCATTTATCATCACTAAATTTTATATCTTTTCATATTTTTGTCTTTATTACATTGCCAAGAGTCTCTAGACTCCAAGAATGTCAAACAGTGACAATTTCATTTTCAAATTCAAAAGAAAATCTTCACTATCATACATTGCCAAAATATCTAAGTAAACAGTCTTCTTGGTACTTAATAATTTCAAAGATTTTTGTCATATCAAAAACATTCTAGTGTGCCAAGAGGATTTTATAAAATTTTATTATTATATTTTACTTACTTAGTAAACTTATTGATATGATCAGATTTTATTTTTCTTTTCATACTCTGAATTACATTGATTTTTTTCCAAATGTTAAGTCCCTTTTGTATATATATATATATATATATATATATATATATATATATATATATTTTAAAGATATTTATCAATGACTTACATGTCCTTATACGTTAGAGAATTACCTGCAATGTTTCTTTCTTGGAATGACTCTTAAGCTTTTAGAATTAATAGTATGCCAGGTTTATTACTTACATACTTGGACAAATTCACACAAAGCCACCAGGTTCTGATCATTTTCATATGTTTTCTTGACAATATTACTTGTTATTGTTTAATTAGATTCTAGCTTAACACTTACTGATCTGTTCTTATTGGCTTTTATCCTTTGTTTTCACTCCATGGCCCTTTTTTGTTTTGCTAACATGTTTGTTTTGACTCAGTTACATTGTGGATTATTTGTAATGCCACTATAAATTTTGAAACATTTTTTATGTTTGATAAAACAGATTCAGCTTTTTCTGTTACTAGATATAGTGTGATACATTTTCTGGTTTAAGTGAATTGTTTTTAAGTTTAAATGGGATTTAATTTAAATATACAAGGCCTAAAACTCTAAAGACTTAGGCAAATAAACAGAAGTTTCAGAAAAGGTTAACTTGGAGGGATAGAGATGTTTGGAATAAAGAGACCTGTTCAATACCCACATCAGGCAGCTCATAGCCATCTGTAGTTGCTCCAAGTGATCTGGCCCTCTAGTTTTTCTGGGCACCTGCACTCATGCACACAGACCCACATACAGACATACACATCTATTCAAATATTTCAAATTAGTCAACATAGTGACATGTTTTTAAAGGTTAAAATAGAAATAAATTGGTCGAAAGCCAAAACATATATTTATATACATTAAAAGCAAGATGCCTGTAAGTTGAAGTCTTCCCGGGTCTAGCAGAGCTGCTCTGACTTTGAGTTACCACAAACCTCTGAACCAAGACTGTTAAAAAGAGAAGAGTAGAATTAGGAAAGCACAAACCTTAGAATTACAAAATGAATGATATCCACAGCTCAGGAATGTATTTATTCCATCTATTTTTAAAAAGTCCTTTTAGGGGCTGGTTGTGAAACATTTCAAACAATTGCAGAAAAGAAACCCCTCCCATTAATAACTTCAAGTGAAATTAGGGAACCAATGTATTTAATTTCAATCCAATTATCCCATAGAATTTAGTCCACTTTACAGAAGATATGTTTATGTTATGTTTATGTTTAGATAAATACTCAAAATTATAAACAATATTTAACATTTTCCCAATACTTATAGGGAGCAAGTCAGGATTTCATGTTAGATAAGTAATCTTGGTATGCTATCACTAGTTAGATGAGACTTTCAATTGACTCTTTATGTTCTTTCCACATACACAGTCCAGATACATGCACACACACACACACACACACACACACACAAATATATACACACTACAGACACACACACACACACAAATACACACACAAACATGAACATGCAAACATATTTTCACTATAGACACACTCTCAAACATATATATATATATATATATATATATATATATATATAAACAAATACACATGCACCAACACACACAAGCGTGCACACACACTATATACATATATACACATTCAAAGACACACACACAAATATATACATGTAGCATGAATCCTCACACCCAATATCTTCTCTGAAGTAGATTAGTGCTGCCAGAAGCAGACATGTCTTATTGTCATAAAAAACCATATTTTATTAAAACATCTTAAATGCCATTTCTGCAGATCTCTGAAGTGTTTGAAAGTGACCTGTCTAAAATATATCTTTGTTTGACCTTGAAAATGTACCTGATGTGACTATAAGTTCAATTATAATAGATGACTGATTACTAACTGTATTTTCTTATTATTCTAAACAGGTGGTAATAATAATTTTCAAAAACTAGAAATTTGCATTACATTCTTAAATGATCTGTATATTGTGATTTGAACAAGATTAGAAATGTAGGTACTATATTTTTAACAAAATTAATCTCAATTTGTATCAATATACAAAATATGTTTATAATATAAAAAGTCCAATCCATTGTAAAACATTTAAAATTAATAGTTCTTTTTAAAATTAGATTCAATAATCTACCTTTTACTGTTATCATATCTTTATCATCTCTTTTCTTTTCAAAGTAGATTCAATAATCTACCCTTTTATCCTACATCTATTTCCCTCTTGTTTCTTTTCAAAACAAGACCTTGAATCTAATTTCCTTTGTTTAGCTTTTTCCTGACCATTACACATAACAACTTGTAACCAATACATTAAACAAAGACAATCACCTATAATTCATTTTTTTGGAATGTGGGCATAGTTTTCTAGGCTACTTTGTGCTGGTAGGGGGCACTGATGATCTTATAGGAACCCAAAGAAAATTTAGGATTATAGTTAAGTCCTCTCTGGAGTATTCTGGGAGCCTGCATTGTCTCAGCCAGCAGTTTTGAGGCTGTTCTGAAGGTAGAACTCAGAGGCAACTGCAGCAGAGGAACTCTGAGATGTTGGATCACCTGGGCCATCTATTCCTATCAGAGATTTTTTATGGGTGTTCCTTGAATAAACCTCATTTTTCTTAATCTAGAATAAAGCCACAGCCTTTTACTTCCTGTTGTAAATAGGGGCGGCAGGGCTGCGTTCCCAGCACCCCGGCCGCCTGCTCGGCTTATGCCCGAAATAACAACACACAAACTGTATTCATTTAAACACTGCTTGGCCCTTTAACTCTAACCCTTACTGGCTAATTCTGATATCCCGATCAACCCATCTTTAATAATCTGTGAGAACCGGTCTTACCGGGAAGATTCTAGCCTAGTCCATCCTGGGTCGGAGCTTCATGGCGTGTGTCTGCCTGGGAGCGGGGCATGGCGTCTCTCTCAGGCGTCTGCTCCCGAGAGAAGAGCTGTGGAGTCTGACCTCACTTCCTCTTCCTCCTAGTGTTCTGTTCTGTTTACTCCTCCCACCTATCTTCTAACCAATAAAATGGGCCAAGGCAGTTTCTTTATTAGCCAATGACCTTCCTCCATCAACTTCCTGTGAAAACAAAAGCAAAACCTCTTCTCCAAAGTAGCATATCTTTTGACTTAAATTTTAAAGTCAAGGCATTTTCGAAATACATAGGTTGAATTAAAGCAGCAGTATTTATAATCAAATGTCTTTTAGCAGCTGTTGCCACTTCCTCAGCAGTTAAACAATTCAAAGACAACACAATAACATACAGTATCCAGATTCTCTGTGTGGAATGGATGCTTAAAAGAAATCCTACACTAGCTAAGAATTGAGAAATAGATAGTTATTTATTTAGGGGTAAACTCACAAATCAGAATCCTCTGTTGGATCAAAGATCAGAAACCGAAATCCACAACGGGTACAGACAGAGAGGCCGGAAAGAGGCCCGACACATATTATGCATCAGCAAATATAGTGTAACAGGCCACGCCCCAGTGCTTGGGTTAACACTAGCTGTAATACTTCCTACAGCACCTCCTCCTTTTGTTTAAGTAAGAGAGTTCTAAGCCCAACACAAAATTATATAAAGTAAGAACAAATATTCAATAATTATCCTATCCTAACTAGTTTAAGTCTTGTATAATAAATAACTTGGCCAAGTTATGAAAAAAGTAACCACAACTTTCTGGTGTTCAACTCCATTGAAGAACCGAGAAGGGAAGAAATATTACTTGAGTAGGCAGAAAATGCCACCAACCAACTTCCAAAAGTGCAACACATGACAGAGACAACTGGCTACCTGGGCGATCACCTAAAGTCTTGTTTGCAAAGTTGAAGCAACCATCTTTGGCTAAGGCCTAGAGTAACTTACAGACCATTTTCAAAGACAGGGAAATTTTCAGAACTGTCTTACCCTCTCTTGGCTAGATTTCACAGTCCTGCTTATCTATTTCTGAATACTATATATCTTGTCAGTGGTTGAGGCATGGGCATTTCTTTGCCAAAAGGCCAGTTTTGCCAAGAAGAAAACAAGCTCCAAGTTCAGTGTTTTCAGTGCTCAACATTCTCTTGGGAATAGATCAGTGTTGCCAGGAGCAATTGTGTTTCACTTCAACAGAATCCTAAATTATTTAAATGCCACATTCTACAGCTCTTTGAATCTGTTAAAGATTACCTATCTATGCAGAATATAATCTCAATGTATCTAAAGAACCTTACTAGTCTATCTATAAGGATGACAAATATAGATGACTATTGATCTATAATTCTTAATACCTATATAACCTAAAGACCAAGATTTCATATTAGAATATTATACAATTAACAATTGTGCAACAAATGAGGACAATGACCTCAAAATGTAAACAATGTATAAGTATCTTGATCAGAGGTAGAAATGTACATTGCAATATGATCAACACATAAAAATGTTTTAAGCAGAGGTAAAACCATGCATGTATGTAATCTTCAATGTACTTTAACTTTGTATCAATATACAAGAATCTATGCCCATGTAACTGTCTATAAATATTAACTCACAAGTATTAGCTCTATTACTCACTATTATTATTAGTGTGAGTAAGCTCATACCAATTTATTATCCCATCCAATTTCCCTTTTTTTTTCAAAAGATTCCTGAGCCTATAAAATTTCCCCCATCTCCCAACCCTATAACAATTATAGTGAACCTTTATATGATGTCCCTAACCCTAAGGACAAACTTTGATGGGAGAGGGGACGTCATCTTCTAGAATTATTTCCAGCTGTCATGGGGGCAATATTCTTTCTATGGTAAGTAAAATAATAGTTAAGTTCCAAGATTAAAGTCTGGTATAATTGCAAATAGTCTCTGAGTATTTGGTAAAGGTCTGCCAAGAATGTTGTTAAAAAGTGCACCATTTCAGCTAACCAAGTTGGAACTGTCTTGAACAACTGGTACCCAAAACAGGTCTTGTAGTAGAGTTATCAGCATCATGACGTCATATAAACCAGGTGGAGTCATTGTTGTGAGGGCTCCATTTTATTCCTGAAAACTTGAAAGATTACTACAGGAAGCTTTGTTGTTCATTGTGGAAAACTTAAGCATTATTTATATAGACATATACAGACATATATATTCAATAAAAGGTGTGATATAGACAAAAATAGATATAAACAAAAGTAAAATTTTTTTAAATTCTTTTTTCTTTCTGTCCCATACCAGATGGCTCTTGACATGAGACAGAAACTCAGGATTTTTCTTTTAACAACATGCTTGGTTTAGAGAAAGATAGAGCCATTGTCTAACGCTTAAACCAGCTCTATATTTTCACACACACACACACACACACACACACACACACACACACACACACACCTGTATGTATTTTATCACCTGTCCTTACAAGTCATATTCATTTTTCTTGATGATCCTTATTGGATAGTTATCTTTTCTTCTGTCAGCATTCAAATATCCAGGATCTCTTGAATTTTTGAAGATGAGTATTCTTCTGCAAAGGCAAGATCAGAACCCTGCCCCCACCCTATATGCTTTCCTTACCACCTCTATGGTTATCACCATTGTAGATGAGCTGTCATTTCTCCTTTTCAAGAGGTTTCTTCTTTTCAAACTGAATCTTTATTAATTTTAATGGTATCCATAGTCTTTCTTCTCCTGTGGAAACAAGAGCAAAACCCCTTCCCCAATACAGCACATTTTCTGGCTTCCATTGTGAAGTCAGCACATCCTTGAAATAAACCAGTTGATTTAATTCAGAAGACTTTCCTATTATCCAATGTCTGTCTATGGCTGTTGTCCCTTTCTCATTAGTGTTAAGAAAATTCAAGGTTAATAAAGCATTGTGTAATTTATTTCTGGGGGTATTTCTACCCCTTTCTGTTTGTTTAACATATCCTTTATAGTTCGATTTGATCCTTCTATAACCGTTTGACCTGTAGAATTGTGTGGTATTCCTGCAATATGCTTAATATTATAATAAGCAAAAAAAAAAAAAAAACTGTTTCATTTTCCTAGAGACATTTGCTGGACCACTGTCTGTCTTTATTTGTGCAGGTATAACCATGATGGCCATAACTTCTAATAAATGTGTGAGTACTGAATCAGCCTTTTCTGAGCTTAAAGTAGTTGCCCACTGAAAGCCTGAGTCAATGGTGTGGTGTACTTTTTTTAATTTTCCAAATTCTGCAAAGTGCAATACATCCATCTGCCAGATTCCAATCCTTTGAGTACCCTTTGGGTTAGTTAGTCCCTGAAGATAGTGGTGTTTGGTTATAGAAAGATCAAGTAGGGCATCTCTCTATAACTTTCTTAGTTTGTTGCCATGTAATAGAAAACTCTTTCTTTAAACCTTTGTTATTGACATGATGTTTCTTATGAAATTCTGAGGCCTGCAACACACTTCCAATCAATAATTGATCAATTTCTTCATTACCTTGTGTTAGGGGACCTGGCAGAGCCATATGGGATCTGATGTATGTTTAACCCTGGTATATGATTCAATTCTTTTTTATAGTTCTTGAATCCTGTCCCAAGCATTTAAGGCTGCATTGTGGCATAGGGACAAGATTTCATCATTGTAAACAGCTTGGACCTGTGGGTCAGCATAAGGGCCTTCACCAAGAGTTTGATCTTGGGAAATCTCAAGGCCTTTTGCTTTTCCCTGTTGTTCAAAAAATTTGGCTTCTTCTCTGAAATAAATTTTAAACATCAATTGAAGTCTATCATTCAGGAATGCTGAAACTAACTGAAAGATATCATGAGGTATTGCC
This sequence comes from Microtus oregoni, assembly GCF_018167655.1. NCBI lineage: Eukaryota > Metazoa > Chordata > Mammalia > Rodentia > Cricetidae > Microtus > Microtus oregoni. Next base: position 1,983,866 of record NW_024543085.1, read on the forward strand.
CCCATAATTTCCATGCAATCATTTACTGCTCTAAGATCTTGCAACAACCTCCATTTACCAGACTTTTTCTTAATGACAAAGATAGGGGTATTCCAGGGAGAAGTGGATGGCACTATGTGTCCTGCTTCTAGCTGTTCCTGGACTAGAGTATGAGCAGCCTGTAATTTCTCTTTACTCAGGGGCCATTGCTCTATCCATACAGGTTTTTCAGTTTTCCATTTTATAGGAATGCTTTCTGGCTGCTCTGCAATGGCCCCTAGGAAAAATTTCCCAACCCTGCATGCTGTCCAGGTGACTGTTGTATTATTTTCTTGTCTGCTAATGAAAGACCCTTCAGGCCCCCTCCTCAAAACCCGCAGCTAGCATGCTCCCGGGGGAACGTCCTGTTTGCTTTTAAAAAAATTCTCCGGATAGGCAGCCAGCCTGCTCCCATAAGAACATCCCATGTGCTTGAGAGAGCAGGATATCTATGAGATAGAGATAGGAAGACTGCAAGGCAAGATGTCAATAAGATAGGACATCAACAAAGCAGGTTAGCTATAAGATAGGAACAGGATGACTGTTGCCAGGCATCCACGCTGAGAGAGGAAACCATTCATGCCCCCGCCTCATTCCGGTCGACCAATAACCACGCTTTTGCTTCTGTAAACTTGCTTTTGCTTTTCCTTTATAAGAAGCCCGCCCTCCAGTTGGCAGGTGCGCTAGTCTTCCGAAAGATCTTGCCGCCTGCAGGTACCTGTGTCTACTCAATAAACCTCTTGCGATTTGCATCCATGCGGTCTCGGCCTGTTCCTTGGCATTGGGGAGGTCTCCTCCCAAAAAAAGGTCCTCGTCGAGGGTCTTTCACTAAAATCTGCACATCTCCCTGCAGATTTTTGCCCAAACCCTGACCAGGGACAAAGCCCTGCTTCTATAGCATACGCTGCACAGGTTCAGTGGTCAGAATTGCTCCCATAGCTTGCAAAACATCTCTTCCCCACAAATTAAGAGGAAGGTGTTCCAGGACAAATGGTTTAAAAATGCCCTTATGGCCTTCTTCATCCTCCCAATCTAAATATTGAGTACTGCACTCTGGAGAACTGGCAGTTCCTACTCCATGTAAGGTTGTAGAGGCTGGCTGTAGAGGCCAGGCTGCAGGCCAGTGCTTTTTAGCAATCAATGAAGAATCAGCCCCTGTATCAGGAAGGCCTTGGAACCTTTTCCCATTGACTGTTAAAGTAAGGGTGGGGCGATTCTCTAAACTAGAAACCCAAAAAGCTCCAAGGGATCCTGTGGAGCCAAATCCCTTGTCTCCTCGTTCTTGTTTAAAGAAAGGATTAGTAGAGCGAAACATGGGCAAAAGCACTAATTGAGCTATTCTCGCTCCTTGAGGGATGACAAGGACTCCCATACCAGCTTAAATCATAATTTTAATTTCTCCAGTATAATCACATTCTATAATTCCTGGTAAAATTTTGATTCCCTTGAGCGCAGAACTACTTCTACCCAAAACTATACCTACTGAACCCTCTGGGATAGGTCCAAATACTCCAGTCCCCAAGGCCTGCACACCCATTTGTGGGGTCAATACTACTCGGAAGGAGGTACAGAGATCTAGTCCTGCACTTCCTGAGGTGCCTCATACAAGGTCGTTGACAGTGAGGCATTTTTCTGAGGAATGAATCTGATGGGAGCTGCTGGTCCGCTCATGGCCCTGTACACTTGTGTTTTGGGGGCCTGGGGCAGGCCCCTTTCCCCATTTTTTGACCCGGGGATAAGATTTCCTTGACTGTCCGTCTTAGAGTGACAGTCGTTGGCCCAGTGAACTCCCTTTTGGCATTTTGGGCAAACACCTGGATTTCCTCTAGGCTGATTAATTTCTCCTTACCAGCAGTTCAGTTCCTTTTGAGGTGTCCTGACCTTCCACATTGAAAACAATTCCTAGGCCTAGCTTCACCTTGGCCTTCCTTAAGGGCAGAAACAATGACCTGGCCCATCATGTGGGTGCCATCAATGTCTCTGCATAATCGGATAAAGTCATTCAAATCTCCATCTCTATGGGGGCGTAAAACTTGCTGACAGAACTTGTTTGCATTTTCGAAGGCCAGGTGTTTAACGACTGGCATAGCTGAATCCACATCCCCAAAAATGTGACTTCCCACCTGTAGAAGGTGGTCAATGAACTCAGAATAAGGTTCTGAAGATCCTTGAAGGATCTTAGAAAGCTGTTCTTGTGATCCTTTGTTAGGTAAAGTTTTCCCAGCTTTAACGGCTGCTGCAGCTATCTGAGCATAAATTGCAGGATCATAAGCAATCTGTGCTTCTAAGTTAGCATATTGTCCTTCACCAGTTAACATGTCAAGGTTATTCTGGGGGAAACCTGCTTCAGCATTTTTGCCTGCAGTCTTTTTGCAATTTTCCTGCATTTCACCTCTCCATAACAAATAATCTCCCCCTGAAAGACAAGCCCTGCAAAGTTGCATCCAGTCACTGGGTATAAGGTTGAGTTCTGCAAAGGATTCCAATAAAGCTACAGTGAAAGGAGCAAGAGCTCCATAGTTCACAACTGCTTCTTTTAACTGCTTAATATCCTTTAAGGCCAGGGGGTTATGTTGCCTGGCTCTCTGTCCCTGCTGATCAATCTTTTCCACAACAGGATAAATCTGCTTCTCTCCACTTAGATTATTTAACCTGTCCTGGATCTCTCGGATTTCTGCCTCTAAGTCCATAGGGGCAGAAGCAGTAGTGCAAGGATTATGCGGAGGAGGTCTCATGGAGACATCTCTGTTTGCTTCCTTCCTTTCCTCTTTTTCTAACTTCTTTTTTATCAGTGCTATCTCCTTTTCTAAAATTTCTTCTTCTTCTTCTATATCCTTTCTATTACTTCCTGTTTCTAAAACTTCCTGTTCCTCAAAACTCTTAATAGAACTCACAGATTCTACTTCCTGAATCTCCTCAAGGGTTTTGTTTAAACTCTAATTGCTCTTTCACTTTAACATCATCACTGAGAAGAGCATCTCTGACCAAGCGCCATAGTGAAAATATCGCCATGGGGAATTCTTGTGGCCCTCGCTCTTTCAGTGCATTTTGAAGATCAGCCTTTACCTGCTCCCAATCAGTAATATTAAAACCCCCTGATATAGGAACCAGGGACTAAACTCTAAAACTGTCTTAATGATCTCTTGTGCTGTCTCAACTTTAATACCGGTGCCTTTATTTTCCAAAAGACCTAACAACTGGCCGGTTAACCGGCCCTTTAACACTGGAACAGAATAACTTGCACCCATAACCAATTCACCCTTGCCACACAATTTCTTACCTGCTGGCCAGCCTTCCTGAGGGCGACCTCTCAGGGATCTCTACTTCCCTATCTCGCAGATGAATCTAGTTGCCGATGATCATCTCGCTGGGGCCTCCAATTGTAAGACCCGATTTGGTGTTACACCCTCGGTACAGTTCGTGCCACTGTACTGAGGGCAAAGGCCTGGAGGTTGAAAAGAACACACAGAGAGACCAGGGTCATTTGAAAGGAGATCAGCCGAATGCCACTTTATTCAGCCTTTGGGAAGTCCTTATCTACCTAACTGCAGCACAAGGATTTCCGCCCAGGCAGGTGGGAAATTACCATATTGAAAATGGAGTGAATGCCCTACAGCTAACCACCAGGCAGGGCAGGCATAGCACAGAAACACACAGGAAGCTTAGTTAGTTGATCATAAACTCTCCCTGCAAATGCTCCTGTGAATGCACCACAGGAATAAGGGAGACCAGGGCCCTACAAGAGAGAACAATTTACTGACTTTTTATAAAGATTAAGTAAGACTGTATAAATAGGAATAACAGACCCAGATGCTAGATGAGTACTTATTGAAAATGCAAACTTAGAGGGCAAAAAGATACTTTGGCCTTTAAAGGTTAGATCAGCACCTATGGATGAATGGATCCTACATACAATGAATATTGAGACATTTGACTATAATACTGAATTAAATGCTAGAAGGCCATGACTTTATCATCTCCATAACAAATGTGGAATGCAAACCATAAGTTACAGTAGCTTGTTTAATTTCTTTTAGATCATTCATTCCTGTAGGTATCCATCTACCTTATTTGGATCCTTTTGGGCCTTTAGAACCTGATGCTTTGTCAGAGTAGATTACAGGGTAGGAAACTACAACCCTGGGTAAGTCATCTCTGACAGCTACTGGCAATGTTGAATCCTGTCTTTGTGCTTTCTTTCCATGTTCATCAGCTCCAATAATTTCCTCAATTGTTTCAAATCATTTTACTATTATTTTTTGTAAAGCCTGAATCTCCTGGCCTGTGTATATTTCTAGTGATTTATTGAGGCACCTATTCTCTGGTCTTCATTCTGCACATATGATTCCAAGTTCTGAAGTTTCTCCTTCAAAGATAGCATCTCATCCTTGGACATTACTTGAATAGCATGCAGATTGTCATCCTGGAGAGATAGTTTTTCTATTATCTTATCATTACTTTTTGACAAATTTTTGATTGTCAAATTCAACAGTATGAATTCTTTCAGGTAACTTCTTATTATCCTAGATATGGATTCAATTTTGTCTGTAATAGTATTAACTTTTTGAGGTAACTTTTGATTTTTGATATTAATCCTGTCAACTAGCTGTTCATTATTAGTCTGTAAAAACTGCATCATTCCTAAAAGTGCCGTATTCTTTCTTAATGATATAATAGAATATGGAGAAGAAAACTGAATCCTAATACCCAATAAATTGATGTATCACCATAGTCATATAAGCCTCGCATTATAGAATCCACAGTATTAGCAAAAAAAGTTACTAAAAGTTGCAAAGTTAATGAAGTCTGCCATAATGATTTATTTATTACCTGTTATGTGATCTGGTAAACTGAAATCTTTATTGCCCAGCAGATGTTATGGTTGCAGAGTTGCGACTTGAAGCAATGCAACCAGTGGCGACAGGAATGGTCCTGGGTTGCTTTAGTTTCCACCGTGGTACTGGATAAATACTGAGAAATATGCTTTGTTTGAAAAATTAAAGGCAATTAAATCAATTCCATACATGGAGCAAGAAACCCAGAACTCATGGGCAGGGAGCAGAAACTGGAAGCTGCACAAGTCACCAAGCACCAGGGAACTGCCCCCAGGGAATACAGCAGTCCTGCATGCTTGGGAAATTTCCAAGTTGCTGCCTGCAGTAAACTATGCTGTGGTGGGGATTCTACAAAAAACTTCTTAGGTAAAAGTAAGCCAAGTGGGCAGGATTGGAAGACTGTCTGGGCCGTGGGCTGGCCAGGCCATTAAACTGTCCACCTGGTAGGCGTGGAGTCCGATGCCACATGAGAGCCAAATGTGGAAGGAGGCTTAGAAGAAATCCCACACTAGCTCAGAATTGAGAAATAGATAGTTATATTTAGGAGTAAACTCACAAATCAGAATCCTCTGCTGGAATGGAGATCAGAAACCAAAATCAACAACCAGAACAGAGAGAGAGTGTGGAAAAGAGGCGAGACGCAAGCTCTGCCTCAGCATCTATAGTATAAGAAGCCCCTAGTGGGCGGGTAACCCCTGGCTGTAAGACTTCCTACAGCATCTCTGTGTATTATCCATCTTTAAATAGTAGAAGTTCTCAAGAATTTATTTAGGTAAGCACTCACTGATACAAAATGGTGTAGGCGCCACTGATCCAGCTGCCTTTGTCTAGTTGTTCTTTCTAGGGGGGTGAAGAACACCAACAGCAAGCTGTCTGCTCTGATTCCACTATGGAAGAGAGTGAAAGAGAGCAAGAGACCCTTTCCCTCAGCTTATAAATTGTCATGTAGGCAAACAGGACCACGTCTTAGGGCTTGCTTCCCCAAAAGTCATTGCCTAAACAAATCGAAACCTCACAACATATACACATACTACAGATACACACTCAAACATACACAAACATATACATACATAGACACACACACAACAGACACACACAAACAAATATATACACATACTACAGACACACACAAACACAGGCACATACACAAACATATGCACAGAAACTGCATACACACAGGCGCACACACACACTCACACATATCATGGTAGAAGGAGTCTTCTTTCTGGTGAAGATTCCGTTTCCAGAACCTCAAATTATAGTTCTTAAAACCCCATATTTTAGCAATATAGAATATTTACAGAAATGGTTAAAATTAATTTCTGGAAAGCACCATCTATAAGCATTTTTATACTAGAATTAGTTTTCCACATGTTCCTTTTCCTTTAATGTTGCTAAAAATCAAAATGGGTAGAAAACTTGCAGGAAAATGCTAAAACTGCTTTTTTTATTTGAAATGTGATTTAAATTGAGGGAAATTAGCACTATGAATTAATGACAAGAGTTGGCAAGGAGATCATAGTCCTTCATATCCCAATTACATAGCAAGGGCAGAAATCTGATTAAATAGTGAGACTACATTTTTATTTTAGTATGTGAAGAAATAACTACTTCTTTAATTTGTTTTTCAATGATAGTTGATATTTGAAAAACTCCCAATTTGCAACCAAAGAAAAATAAATCATAAATCACCATTCCAGAATCTCCGTGGATCACAAAAGATAAAAGGAAAGGAAAAAGCATTTTGTAACACCCCAACTAAGTCTGCTTATCTCATGTCAAGACAAACAGATTATATTTTATGGGAAAGAAAAAAATTAAAAAATCTCAGGCAATCTTGCAACTCCAAGGGAGTTCACCAGCACTCTTGCCAATGGTCAAAGCAAAACCAAGGGCAGTGAGAAGGAAGGAGGGGGGCAGAATCATGGCAGTGCCCGGATCACTCATTGATCACTAGCCATCAGTATAAACGATTTTCACGGGATTTAACTTTACTCTGGAAGCTGCACGAGTTGAACTCCTTCCCTTGTGTCGTCCAGCACCTTCAGTTGTGAACAGAAATCAGGGCTCGTTCTTGTTTCCAGGTCACCACCTCATTATTGTGCTCTAGGTTTAAACGTTTCTGCTTTGTTGTTGGTGGTGGTGTTTTTGTTTGTTTGGTTTTGTGTATGTGAAAGGGTGAGTCTCCTCATCTACATCTGTTTCTTGTTACTTTTGGGGGGCTTTCCCTCTTCTTGTTTTGTCCTTTTCCAATGTGTTAGTTTTTGTTTGAGCTTATTTTATTTTTATCCCTTACAAGCCTCTTTGCTTTCCAATAAAAGTGGGAGGGTCAAAAAGGGAGGAGAGGTAGGAAAGAAATATGAAGAAAGGGAAACTGTAATTGGGATATATTGTGTGAAAAAAATTATATTCAATAGGAGAAAGGGGAGAGTTTCTGCATTGAGTCCTCAGAACTGTTGCCCCTATGTGTGGAATTAGAAACCAGCAAACGTAGTTGAGAGAACAAACTTGAGAGGTCTGCAGAAGTCTGCCATTTATCTACAGGGCACCTTTCCCAGCAGGTTTTCCTCATGCTGTTGTCTTGAGAGTTTTGAACTCTAATCTCTGTCACACAGGTCCCATAAGAGGACTGTTGCAAGTTCAAGAGGCAGCATTCTTTCTCCAGAGTCCTTCTAGACCCACATAGCAAGGAACTGAGAAATATCTTGAAAAAAAGGAAGGATGGTTGGGGCATTGGAAACTACTCAATACTCTTCTGTATTGAATAAGAAGCTGACTAGGGCTATCGGAGACCCTGTCTGAAAACAGACAAATTAAATGACCTGCCACAAAAATCATGAGGATATCCAGCAACAAGCCTAAAAGCCAGGCACAGGGGCACTCGCTTATGACTCTAGAGTTGGATGCTGAGAGAGGAAGCCTGCAGCTTGCTGCTCAGTTGGAATAATTGAATTGGTGAGCTCCAGACTGAGTGGGAGATCCCCAAGATGGAGTAGACAGCTGTAAAGGAAGAAATCAACTGTAAAACTCTAGCCTTCATGTGCACACATACTCATCTACACACACAGGAACACAGGCACATGCCTGAAACATGTATGCATACATATATGCAGATAAACAGATTGGTTTAATGTCATGAAACTTCAAAAACTTTGTCTCCAAAAAACTTCAAAAATATGTATTATTTCTTCTTTAAGTTTTGTTTCACCTATTAGATGTGTGCTTTAGTTGGGAGGTAGTGACCTGGAGATTGAAACTTCCATTTTGCTTGGCACTAGGTGTGCCCACTTGTCTTGCTCTTGCTTATGAAATATGAGTAAATGTAATTCATATTAACTACTGGGCCAAAGCTGATTAACAGGCAAGTTCACCTGATCCGTACATTCTTCGTGCCTCTGCCCATACATTATTATATAATAAAATATATTATTAATTATAATAATTAATAGTTAATATTTTAATCATGATATTAAGATATTAATAAAGGGGTAAGGGCACATCAAAGTCTCAAATACACATGAGCTGCAGAGCAACTTCATTGAATCAAGCAATTTGAATCTTGGATCCTGAATTTTTAATAATTTTTGTCTATTCCAATACACAAAGCTTAGATTACATGCTTGAAATGAGTATTTTTGGTCAACACAAAGAATTATAGTCTAAATTAAGAGTGTTAAACTTTATTTATTAAAATGAACATCTGGGACTGGAGTTATGGGTCAGTGGTTAGGAACACTTGTTGCTCTTTCAGAGATCTTCAAGTCACTTCCAAGTGCTCACGTGGTTTCTCACAACAATCAACAGCCCCAGTTCCAAGAATCCTATGTCCTCTTCTGGCGTCTGTAGACACATGGTTTATACATGGTACACAGACATACATGAAAGCAAAATGCCCATATATTTATAAGATGAATATTATTTTTAAACTAACTACTGAAGTTAAGATCACGAATTAACAAGGTATCATATGCAACACTGAGACTAAAAATCAGTCTTTAATGAGACTCTGCCTGACACTGTTGTCAGAGCTGAAAATCAATAAACCTGCATGACAAATAGTTTGACCATAGGTGCCGAGGTTTAAATGATGGCCTCGTTTCAGGTATAAACAGCACACTGACATTCTTTCCAGGATAAAAATATGAATGCAAAGGGATGTGAACACTGAACATTCCTATCATTGTTTTTAATACAATGAGAGCTAAAGAGAAATTATTCATTATATAAATTATGTTAGATTGTAATTAATATATTTTGAGTATTATTCTTCTATAAAGTTATCTATTAATCTTTAAATACATTCATTCACGTGATAAGTACATAGAGCATATGCTTGTATGTGTTTTATGATAGAGAAATAGAAAAGAGAGACTCAGAAAGAAGAATGTAGAATAATGTCTTTGCAAATATTAAAGCAATGACCATCCTGTGTTCATGGAACATTTCTTTGAACAAAATTGCTCTTTTATCCTCCCTCTCCTTTGTTTTGTAATAGTTATGCATTAACATTTTTATGGGTGAAGGCAGAAAAAAAGTGGACGATTCTTCAAAGTGCAAAATGAAAGGTGATTTGAAAATGTTTCGCAAGAGTATCCAACTCCCTGAATTAGGTGTAAGAGCAGAGATGTGCATTTGGGGCCCACTATGTTCCAGTGGCCATGTCTTCAGGGTTGAGCTCTGAGAATGATTTAGGTTTCACTGGTTTTGGCGGGGCCAGGTGATATTTCTTGATCATGTGAATGAGGCTTTGAAGAGGGTAATGGGGTCAAAGAACTATAAAAAAGCTCTTTTAAGCTTATTTCCATCTTCAGGGTAGCAGGCAGATGTGATATTTGTTATCAAAGTCTGTAGATACTAATTATCAGTTTTGAGGAATTGCTTTATTCTCTATATATGTATCTTATGAACATCTGTATATGAAAACTGAATATCTATATGAATAGTCTCTACATTAATAGCTCTGTATTAATATCTGATGACATATTTCTTTCTTATAGTCTAATAGTTAAATTAATTTTCAAAACTAAATTCAAGATAAACTTGCTTCAACCATCCTGTAGGAGGTTGGGAGGCAAAGAGTATGTGCTTTCTCTAAGGTGGGTGCAATTTGTGCTGTAAAAGATCAAGCAAATTCTTTTATTACAGCCATTCTTCCCTAAAAGTAAGTATGGAAAATGGACATAACTGGGCAATATGGAAGTAACACAAGGGGTTTTAGACTAAACAAGGCTCATACTTTAGGCTACAGAATTGTGTTTAATTTAGCCTTAAGCACCCCCCTGTAGAGACTTCCTCAGGCAGACAGACGGGGTGTCATGTGTCTTAATGACTGTTTGGTGGCATCTCTGGATAGTTTGGTGTCAGAAATAGTTCAATACTGCATTTCCTTATAACATCGGACAATAATAATATTATTAGAGCTAAAAAAAGAAAAAGAAAAAAGAAAAGGAAAAACTAGTTTGACCCAACAGATACTGTGGAAATTGCCTTGTTCTTGCCTTTGTCCTTCTGATAAATGTCTTGTGAGTCCTTGCAATCCATATTGAAGTTTGTAAAATGAGGAATTACTTCTTTTTTTTCTTTCAACTCTACTAAATTAACATCATCTACAACTGACAGAATACTATTCCAATAAAATATTCATCTTCTAATGTCATAAACCTACAAATATGTACATGGCAAAGGGTTATCAAGCTTGCAGAGAGTATTGATTTGTTCATTCACTGACCTCAATCTGGGGAACACAGCCTGGGTTATCTATGCGACCTGAACATTACAGAAGGGTCCTTAGCAGTGGAAGAAGTGGATGGAAGATAATCAGAAGACAACAAGGCTATAGGAAATAAGACATGGCTGCAGAAGATACCATGGTGGTAGCATTGAAAACAAAACAAAAAAAAATGGGTGAAGTAAAAAAGCAGGCTTTTAGAAGCTGGAAAGGAGACAGCAACAAATCCTATCCCTAGAACTTGCAAGAATTTTAGCTCTTGGAATTCTAGCCCGCATAGGCCAATGAGTTCTATGCAGTTTGTCCCAGCAGTGAAAAAAGAGATGCAACATAGTTCTTATTTCAGCCTGAACCCCTGCTCAGATTCCTCTGCTAGATCTTTTGTTATCACAGTACTTACTCCTTTTTGTGTCGTAAGGCACAGAAAACAACCACAACTATAACTTGACTTAGCTAATCCCAGCTTTCCCACATTGGTTGTAAACTCCCAGAGGCTGGTGCCTGCCTAGAACTCTGGAAAGACCTTGGGTAACTGGAGAGATGCCCTCGCCAATGATCGTTTCTAAGCATCTCAATCACGATGCCTTAGGTAGCAGTCTTCTCCTGCCTTATGTCTTATGAGGCACTGCATCACTACATTCACTGAGTAACTGGGTTAGCACGCCACGGAAATCAACCTTTGAAGCCGTGAACCAACATAAGGCGTCCCTGTATGGCCATCTTGGTCATTTATTTCACAGTAACAGAATACTTACCAGCACACAAGAACTTGTGTCATACATTGATAAGCTGTTCGTGTGCCATTCTTCTCTAGAAACCTTCTTACCTCTAGATCAAGACAAAGTGCTAGTTGAGAACAAAATCACAAGTGGCAGCTGAGGGAAAGAAGCTCATGTTCTTCCCCCCCCCCCAAAAAAAATCTAAGTTTAATTGTGCATATTTGAAAAATAGAATAATAATTATAAACCAAGTCAGTTTGTTCTGAAATGTACTGTTTGATTTTTTTTTCCCCTAAGAGTGAACAACGGGGTCCCTGATGATCTATATTTCTGACAGAGTGACAGTAATTGCTCCTTAACAATTTCATAATGGGTTTCAAAAGCAAAGATTAATAAATGAACATGTTAAAAGTTGCATCCTGAGAAATTCTGTGGTTTGTCCAAGATTAATAATATATAGTTTTTGTTTTGTTTTTAATTAATCTTTGTCTGAGTCTTCCTGTAAGTAAGAGCAATTATGGCTCCAGTGTTGTAGAGGGTGGATCCTCATGGAAAGTTACCATCTTAAATCAGCATCTCAGCAGCCGTGAGAATTGAGAGGCAATCCTTCAGCATTCTCAGTAACCCTCTAAGCAGATTTCCAGGTGCAAATAGGCTCTCTGTTTCTATCTACCTGTTCCTAAGGGAACCAGTCCCTACATTTCACAGTTAAGGGAGGTAGCAATTGATGTGTCAATGACTTGGTACAAGCACCCTGCTGCTTTCTATCTATGGTGGTGTTCTGTTTCCCAAGAGGATGGAGAGTGTACACTGGGGGAGGAGGACATCCAAGGAAAGCCAGAGGCAGTGGAGAGGGAGACTAGAGACACCACTGGCTTGAAAAACTGGAGGACTCTCATGACAAATCTGAGTTCTTGAGATTTACTGAGTGGTTATTGTGACACTGATATGGTCGTTAGGATGGGAAAATTAAAAATGGGTTTACAAAATTATATGAAGGGTAAAATCATGCAGTTATTAACATGAGAACACAGAAGTAAAACAGTATCTGCCCGTAATAAACAATATTTATAAAGTTGAATTAGTATATAAAAAGATTTTCTATATCTGAAACCATACTATAGTTAGATGGATGAGAAAAGAGAATATGGATGAGGAATATTGATCTCTTTCTACCATAAAAAAGTAACAAATATTCAAAATTTAGAAGTTCAAAAATAGCAGCATATGTTGAGAAATATAAAAATAAATACAATAACCTATCTAAGAGGAATCAGGAGGTTAGAAATAATTTCTCTTTGGAAAACAAACAGGGTGGGGATGAAGTTGGGCTCAGGAACTCTGCAATAACTCTTGAAACACGGTCACACACAACCAATAAAGTGAAATGGAATGATTAAAGAAGACTTTCTTTTAAAAAATCCAAAAGTGATTCCAAATTCATTCCATCTTCATTTTGAAGAACAATTTTAACCATAATTCAAAAAAAATTATTGTGAACAACAAAATCCAACCAGATGTCCTTTGCAGTGGGTGTTAGGTCCTTGCTCAGGGGCAGCTGGGAATATGGAGCATTTTATATTAGCTTTGGTTAAGAAAGACTGTGCACGTGACATTCTGGGGGTGCCTGGCACATGACCTCTGTGCATGTGCTGTTCTGGGGTGCCTGGCACATGACCTCTGTAGCCTCTTCAATGAAGCTTCTGATCTTTCTTGTATTCTGACATATGTGTCACCAAAACCAAAGTAACTTTAATTCCCAAACATACAAACATATATACTGATAGATATGCATGCATACATTTGCACATCTTATTAGTAATACCTGTGCTTAGAGTGTGTTTTTTATCCTAGGCTTCAGGGACAAGGACTGGCTCTTTAAGTATGTCTCCCCAGTCTTTTCTGGTATTCTGTTTTCCTAAAAGCAGTTTCCTGAGGACTTTTATTTTACAACCTCCAGGACAACCACATTTTTTTTTCATGTTGTTATAAGTCATAGACCACCAAATCTCACTTTACATACCTCGCACAGATCCTGCTCTGACTCCCATACCTGACTTTCAAGTACCTGTCACAGCTTCTTTAATTTGTGTGCCTTAGGTTTCTTTTCCATATTTTTCTTTTCCCTTTCTCTATGTGACTTTGGATAGGTGAAATAACTCAATTTAACCCATTTACTGTCAGACAAAATCATTTGTCTTCTTGAATGAAAGAACTTGTTCATTAGTTTCATTTGGGGTGAGTAGAAGACCATGAAGCATTGGTGAGCTTGCAAATTGTCAGAACACAGCGTAAGGACAGAGTCAAATGAAGGAAAAGCTGTTCTTTGCGAGGGGACTTGGGGAACTTACATTGGCCTTGTGGGCAGAAGGCAAGGAACTCTCAGTCTCGTTAACCCACACTGTAAAAGGGGATCTCCTTGAAAGCTGAGCTCATGGAAAACAGCTATTCTATCAGGAAGTACTCCGAGCAGATCTAGAATATTTTACTTTCCAAAAGAGACAGGTTGTAGGAATTGTTGCAGGGGAAGGGGAAATTTAAGAAAATACCATAAGACTGAAAATCTAAATGGGCTCTTTCCATATTATTTCTAAAACACTGTTCTGAGAATGGTTAGAAAACACAGACTGTCTTTTGTGGCTAGGCCTTCTTATTAGTGGAGATGTAGCCTTTAGACTGCAAACCTTCAATTCCTAGAAGTCTTCATTGCAAGTCACAGACCAGTAGGCCTCACAAGGTTTTAGGGCCTGTGATTTACTGAGGGACCTCACCATCATGGCTAGTGCCACAACTCTGAACTCTAGATGAAGAGTTCTAGGGAAAGGTGGGTGTTCACACGGTGTTTGTGCACAGGAATTTAACTGCCACTAGCACACAGAGGGCAATCTTCATCACTTTTGTTTGTAAATACTTGAAATATGAATAAGTATTCTACTTAGTTGCCCTGTGGATTCAAAGAACCAAAGGTATATGTACATAACAGAAACAAACTTTGTTCACCAAAATCTTCCTTTAATGTTTATTTTAAGTCAGTGTATTCTGTTGGAATAGCCTTGACTTCCTTCTTGGACCTTCTAAGCAGAGGACATTGAAAAGGAGAGGTTATTATAATTTTATCACTCTGGGAGGTAATGCTCCTTATTTCCCCTTTTATTTTCTACCTTGATCACATTTTCAGTTGCTTTATGATCCAGTAGACAAAAAGTGTTCCCCCCAGACACTGCAATTATCACTGTCTTCTCATTGCCATTGTACTCTTTACCCACAAATAGAGCCCCTCCATCTGTAGGATATTGTGATCTGTGATATAATGAAGGGACCCTGAGTGAGTTTCATCATAGTGAAAGACGTTCTTAGATGGAGAGCAGAGGTCAAGAGGGAGGGTTCATTCCTGGGACCTAGATGTCACCCATGCCCCTTGGAACATTAGGAAGAGGACTCTCGTGCTTGCATTTCTTTTGGCCTAAATTCATTGAATCTTTCTTCACAAAGCCTTAAAGGTTCTTTACTTATTTTGCATTTTACCATTTACTATGCTTTAGACAGGTTTTGTAGTGGTCTCATAGACTTCTTATATAGAAGGGCCTTACTGGAAAATCTAGGTATTGTTTTGTTACTTAGAACTGCTACTTACATGGAATGACATGTACAATCATTTCTATTGTAGCTTGTACGTAGTATCCACTGACTTTGACTTATGTTTGTACATTGAGATGGACTCTCATTGTGTTGTCTGTGTTGGCCTAGAAATTGCTGGGTAGCCCAAGCTAGCCTCTAGCTGTGGTCCTACTGTTTATCCCTTCATGCTAGGATTACAAAAGTACACTGATGATTTTGGTCTGTCTGTGCATTTTTAGAGGATCTGGTTCATGCTGTTTTAGGCTTAGCATTTCTCTCACAAATGTCATCCATCTCACCAAAGCGTTGTCACCCTACTGTTCCTCAAGTCAGGTTCAGCTGAACATCAGCTAACTAATCTTCCTCTGGGGCTCTATGTGCTTTGTGTTTTCTTTTTCCGAAGTTGTACCACTTGGTCAACAAGAACAAGCCATCCAGAGAGCAAGAGCCTTTGATACGTAAGCACGAACAGCAATATAAGACAATGTTTATTAATGCAGACATGAAATCGATGATAGCTAGGATTCTTTTTGGTTACAATTCAAAGAAATTTAAGCAGAAGTAATTTTTTTATGGACATGCTCCCTTCCTCTCTTCCTTCCCCTCCCCCCCCTCCTGGTGTGTGTATGTGTGTGTGTGTGTTACTTCTGTTCACTCAACATGATGCTATCTCTCCGTTTTATATCCAGCAGCTTACTGCATGTGGTCAAATAAGATAACCACATTTGTACATAGTTTCCTGCCGTCTTGACATGATAACAGAATAAGCAGCATGACAGCCAGATAACCCAAGCAAGACTTCTTCATTCTGCCTATTTCCTGTGTGTACCTCTGTCCTACTCTGAGTGTTTGTGGGAATGGAATGTTGTGATTGGCCAGGCCTAAAGCAATCTCTCAGTGCTATTATAGCAACTTGAACAAAAGCCTAGAGAATGCACGAGATACTTTCTAAAATACCACAGGTTAGGAGCAGGAAAGTAAGTACACAACGGAAATTACAGATGATAGAGTTCACACTGATGCGGTCATGGATCACTAGGTCTTTTGTGATTGAATGCTGCTTTAGTCTGTTACGATTGGAGCCTTAATTTCTTCCACAAAGGTCATCCACTGAGAGCTCATTTGCTGACTGCTGACTGAGAGATGGTGTGGTCCTTAGTAAGTAGGGGTTAAGTCATTGGGGCATGACCTTGCAAGGATATTTGGACCCTGGACCTTTCAGAAGAAAGTTCCCTCTTTTTCCTTCTAACAGTAAGTTTTCACCCGACTGCTTCCCCATTCTTTACCATGATATTCTTTTGGCCAGTGTTCTGATGCAATGGAGCCACATAACCAAGACACTGGAAACCATGAGCCACAGTAAACCCTTCTAAGGTTTAATACTGTTTCAAGTTGCTTTTCTCATGTAATTTGTCACAGTGACAGAAAGTTAGTGCATGATCTGATCGAAATGTTTGTAGCACCCTGAAATCCATTTCTTGAGTCTTCATTGCCAGTGTGAGGGTGTTAGGAGGCAAGGCCTTTGGAAAGAACCCGTATGGATGTGATTAGCTTTTTCATAAATGAGACCCTTTTGTCATGTGATCTTACAGTGG
Organism: Microtus oregoni; assembly: GCF_018167655.1. NCBI lineage: Eukaryota > Metazoa > Chordata > Mammalia > Rodentia > Cricetidae > Microtus > Microtus oregoni. The sequence continues at coordinate 2,000,379 of NW_024543085.1, forward strand.
TAACCTAATCTGTGGACACCTTCGTGCCAGACTTTTCACCTTCTAGACTGTGAGAAATGAAATTCTGCTGTGTATAAACTAATTAGGCTGAGGCATTTATTACAGCAACATTAATAGAGCTG